>NC_091727.1:125817500-126442500 GCF_042477335.2 Ovis canadensis
GACTAATAGATTCTACCTAAATTTGGTTATATCAGACATTCCTTAGGATCGAGGGTTTTATTAAATCTGTCTCAATTTCATGTTTGAGTCACTGGGTGCAGAGCAGATAGTTGGTGCTCAAGAAGTGTTTGTTCAATGAACAAATTAATAAAAGTCTTTTTAAGCAAATATGTAATTGCAATAAAACCGTTCCTTTCTGTGAAGGAAACATTTCTTCTACTTAAATCTATGGAAAACACTTCTCTGTTGGAATCAGCTATCAGACATTCCCAATTTCAGGGGCCAGTTTGTGATTTGTCCTTCTGAACTCAGAACTGCCTGGGCTCAAAGGAATAATAGATCATCTCAACCTGGTGCGTATTTCAGCTGCAAAAGGCCTGAGCAATTACTTAAATCTGTTTGCAGAGTGATTCAAACATGCCTTTACTTGGTTTATTCCTATATCCTTAGGCAACCTGTATAGCTTCTTCACAGGCAAAAAAGTGATGACATGTGCAAAATGAGCATCTATTTCACAGCGCTACAGAGAACAGAATGGCACAATCTATAAAAGCATTTAGCTCTGTGCCCAGATCAGAGGTGACACTGAATCGGTAACTGCTATGCTTTTATTTCTACTTTATATTGGAGTATAGTTGATTTGCAATGTTGCGTTAGTTTCAGGTGTACAACAAAGTGAATCAGTTATACATATACAAATATCTACTCTTTTTCAGATTCTTTCCCATATAGGTTATTACAGAATACTGAGTAGAGTTCCCTGAGTTGGGTCCTTGTTGATTATCTGTTTTTATATACAGTACTGTGTATATGTTAATTCCAAACTCCTAAAGGTGGGGGATGGTAGCTGTTATTATTATCATTTATTGCTGTTATTGGTTTTATTCACTGAGTCATTACTTAGACCTTCCCGATCTCCCAGCCAAAGCATTCTTGCTAGTGTCTGCCCCTAAATTCAGAAAGGACAAAGGTGACCTATTTGAACACTTTTTAGAGCTTCCTTGTCTGTTTTTTTTCTCCCTTAGGAAAGTGGTTTTGCCTTTTTCCTTAAGTTTGGAATGTCTGTAAAATGAAGCCTCATGGATAAACCCTCAATATAAAATGGGAGGGTTAAACTGCTCAAGTTAAACTAAGGGAGGCTATGTGACACAGGGGGCTGAACCTAGTGCTCTGTGACAACCTAGAGGGGTGGGATAGGGAGGGAGGTGGGAGGGGGGCTCAGGACAGAAGGGCCATATGTATACCTATGGCTGATTCATGTTGATGTATGGCAGGAACCAACATAATATTGTAAAGCAATTATCCTCCAATAAGAAAAGCTAGGGAGAGAGGCCCCAAATTCTTGTCCAAGTGGCCTTCCCCTTATTCACCGCTCTGCCTCCACCCCCAAGTCCATTTCCACTATCCTAGGAGATAAAATTGCGATTGACTTAGAATACAAGGGGGATTAGTCATTAGCATCTCCCAGAGCTTTATCGTTCAAATCCTTGACCTTTGTATTCCTTACCTCCCTCAGCATTTCATTGTCTTAAAATTGTTAAGAGTACTAACCCTGCAAGCCCAATAGCCAGGGTTTTATGGTATTCTGTGTTATAGCATTGCCACAAATCCCTACTCCGGAAGTTTAAAGACCCTGAAACTCTAGAACATAAGTTATTAACTCAAAGATGAGTTTTTCACCTCTTTTCCCCTCCCCCCACCTTATTGCATATATGCCACTGTCCGGGGGCAGCCATTTTCTCCTTCCCTCCAACTCTGTTCCCAGTCTTAAAATGGGGTTAGCCACCTCTACCCAACTTCTCACCCCTCTAGGCCCATACCAACCATGTTGTTAGGCATTCAGAATTCATTGCTCTCACCAATAAGTTACTGATTGGCCCAACATTCAACCTTTGTAGAATTCTCAACACAAATGCACAAACTCAGGTACTCATCTAAAGAGTAAAGATTGGTGCCCTGTCTCCAGCTACATTTCAGCACTCCTAGTACTTCTCCACCCTTCAGTTCTGATGCCTTTCCATATTTCAGCAACTTAAGATTCAGTTGTTAAATGTGAATCTCTCTCTTTCTCTTATTCGCCTACTAGAGCACTATCTCTGTTCACTGATGAGTTAAGGACAGTAGGCCTCATCTCCATCAATTCAAACCTTCTGGGGTTCAAATCCTCCACACAATTCCTAGTTGTGTGATACTGGGTAAATCATTTCACCTCTTTGTGGTTCAGGATTAAAGGAAGATTAAATGTGCACAGTGTTTAAAACAAGTTCTGGCATATAGTATTAACAATTGCCCAATAAATAACATCAATAATAATGATAATCATTATTTGGTTGATCATTACCTAATGTATTCGTTAAATTTCCAAATTATAATCTGCTGATCACTAGAAATCTTTTTAAGTATCTAGGAGTTTCCAAGATATCTTGGTGTTTCAAATTCACAAGAGAAATTTGATACTTACCTAAGATGAAGCTAATTAAAATATTATATACATTTCCTTTTACTGAGAATTATATCAAATTGTGATTGCATGTCTCATGCTGATCAAATGCTCTAAGTAGCAGTTATATGTTTTTGTTTTTTTTTTTGTTTTTGCCTCGCCAAGTATGGGGAATAAGCTATAATAGATATAATTTAATAGTTATTATTATTCACAATCTGGAGTTCATAAAGACAAATAATTAAATCTTTGCTGGTAAGGTTGAGAAGTACTCTCCTTGTAATAGTTGATGTACAGTAGTGTGGAGTCACAAAGAAACAGTCTTTGTGTCAACAAGATGCCATAATAATTCCCAAAAGACAAACTTTGCAACAGCTGGGGTATATTGAAGTATCTCATTAGGTATCTTTATAAAATCTGTCAATCACTTTCACAGGAAAAAAAAAAAAAAGGTCAGTATCACGTAGCACTTTAGGAGATAATAATGGCAGAAATCAAAGTGACAAAGGTGGCAGTTAAAACTAATCCTCTGGTACATTGGTGCTGAGGTGTTAAAATGGTCAACATCATCTGATTTTTATGGCATTTAATTACATTGATCCCTTTTATTCTCCTATTGCAGTTATACTGAAGCCAGATTGCTGTAGGGAGAACATTTGTTTATGATGGGGATTTTGTGTATTCCAAACCTTAGTCCTTCAGATGGTATAAAGAAATCATGCCTTATCAGGACCCAAGGGAATATAGAGATCATCCAGGTTAACCTTCTCACTACAGATGAGAAATCTGAAGCACAGAGAGTTTTGGAACTATGATTTAAGAATATTAAACCAATAGATTGCTCAACCATTGGGCCTCATCAGCAATTACAGTGAAATGTGTACTGCTGGGTTCTTGGCATCCCATTAGATGCTTTATCAACAGTTTCTTCCTGACCTGGCCAAGCACTTAATACTCAAATGGAAACACTGGCATCTAGCCTAAAGGGTCCAAAAAGAAACAAAAAATTCACTATTTCTCCCTTTCCTCTCAAGACAAGTCAGTTTATGTATCAGTAATCTTCATCACGTTTCAATGTTTCTTGCTCAGAGCCAATGTCAACCAATGATCATGAGCAGCTGCCAAATCAGCAATATGGTAGGACTTATAATTTAAATAAATTACTCTGATTTCAGCATCAAAATAGATTAGAGGCAGTAAAGAAGGGCAGGGCTAGGAAGAAACTCTTGCTCTGGGAGAAAATGGAAAGAGAAAGAGGACTAGAAGGTTCAAAGAGGTTCAAGGAGAGCCTCATGGGAATAAGAGTGAGACAGCAAGAATAGGGCATTATTCACATTTAAGTTTTCATAAGTATAAATCTGATGCTAGTGAGATCACAGTCAAGAGTTTAATCCACATTTAGGTTGGCTATTTTTTACATCTACTTTGACTTCTACTGCTGCTGCTAGAAAAGACTGTATCATTTATTGAGGCTTACTTTCTGCCTGCTCTCTGTAAATGGATGAGCTCACTTAATGTTCACCCTATACAACCCTATGAGGTAAGTTCTATTATCTTCCTTTCACAAATGAGGACATGGGAAATGGTAAGTAGCTTGCCTAAAGTTACGGAGGGTCAGCAGCTTAGCTAAAAAATCCATTTGTTTGATCCACAGCCCATGGTCTTAACAACCATTTCATACTCTGCTATAGATCTTTAGGATTTTTACAATGCAAGTGTGGTACTTCCCAAAGCCTGCATTTGTATCTACTATGCTAAGCTGCCTCCCTAAAATATTTCTCTTGTCTCTAATTTTCTATTCACTTAGTCCATGTGCCCCATTGTGAACCATTTAACTTGCCCCTGGACACAACCAGAGATCAAATTGCCAACATCTGCTGGATAATCAAAAAATCAGGAGAGTTCCAGAAAAACATCTATTTCTGCTTTATTGATTATGCCAAAGCCTTTGACTGTGTGGATCATAATAAACTGTAGAAAATTCTAAAAGAGATGGGAATACCAGACCACCTCACCTGCCTCCTGAGAAATCTGTATGCAGGTCAAGAAACAACAGTTAGAACTGGACATGGAACAACAGACTGGTTCCAAACAAGAAAAGGAGTATGTCAAGGCTGTATATTGTCACCCTGCTTATTTAACTTATATGCAGAGTACATCATGAGACACACGGAGCAGGATGAAGCACAAGCTGGAATCAAGATTGCAGGGAGAAATATCAATAACCTCAGATATGCAGATGACACCACCCTTATGACAGAAAGCGAAGAAGAACTAAAGAGCCTCTTGAAAGTGAAAGAGGAGAGTGAAAAAGTTGGCTTAAAGCTCAACATTCAGAAAAATAAGATCATGGCATCCAGTCCCATCACTTCATGGAAAATAGATGGGGAAACAGTGGAAACAGTGGCTGACTTCATTTTGGGGGTCTCCAAAATCACTGCAGATGGTGATTGCAGCCATGAAATTAAAAGACACTTACTCCTTGGAAGGAAAGTTATAACCAACCTAGAGAGCATATTAAAAGGCAGAGACATTTACTTTGTCAACTAAGGTCTGTCTAGTCAAGGCTATGGTTTTTCCAGTGGTCGTGTATGGATATGAGAGTTGGACTATAAAGAAAGCTGAGTGCTGAAGAATTGATGCTTTTGAACTGTGGTGTTGGAGAAGACTCTTGAGAGTCCCTTGGACTGCAAGGAGATCCAACCAGTCCATTCTAAAGGAGATCAGTCCTGGGTGTTCACTGGAAGGAAGGACTGATGTTGAAGCTGAAACTCCAATACTTCAGCCACCTGATGCGAAGAGCTGACTCATTTGAAAAGACCCTGATGCTGGGAAAGATTGAAGGCAGGGAGGAAAGGGGAAGACAGAGGATGAGATGGTTGGATGGCATTACCGACTCAATGGACATGAGTTTGGGTAAAGTTCGGGAGTGGGTGATGGACAGGGAGGCCTGGCATGCTGCGGTTCATGGGGTCGCAGAGTTGGACACGACTGAGCGACTGAACTGAACTGAACTGGACACAATAAGTTTGATTCCTTTGGAAGAACCACAGAAGATGGGTCTTCCTGTTTCTGAATCAGTTAAGATTGGTCATGCAGCCAAGAGTTAATTGGACCTAGAATTAGTTTTTAGGACAGGACTTTATCGTCTACTGAGTATATAAGATACACGTACTCCTTGTAGTCCTCTATGTAGAAACTGTATTAATGAGTTTGATATAAAAATATATAGATATCATATTTTCAATAGTCCCACATATTTACTTCTTTTGGTAAGACATATTCTTTAAGGGGCTTCCCCATGGTGGCTCAGCGGTAAATAATCCACCTGCCTATGCAGAAAAGGTGGGTTCAATCCCTGGGTGGGGAAAATTCCCTGGAGAAGGGAATGGCTACCCACTCCAGTATTCTTGCCTGGAGAATCCCATGGACAGAGGAGCCTGGCGGGTTACAGTCCATAGGTTCGCAAGAGTCAGACATGATTTAGCAACTAAACAATGGCTAAACAACAGTTGCTTGGGGCTCAGGAATGGTAACAATGTTACCATTACTGGCAATAATGCTGCCAGAAAAGAAGAGATTCAGAGTTTCTTATAATTTGCCACTCAATATTTCACCACTAAATTAAAAAAAAAAATTGTGCAAAAATTGTTATCTTAGTACCTTTTTAAGTATACAGAATGTGGCGAAGGGCCAGGTGATATAGTCTTTAATTACTAGGATTATAAACAGAAACAGGCAATTTTTTGTTCTTTAGCTAGGGCATGACTTTCCCCAGTGTATTCATGGTCATCTAATTTTAAATAGAATTGTAACACATTATGGGTGTGGGGCCAGGGAGCTCAGTGGGTTATAGTCTAGGGATAATGAGGCCAAGGCTTAATCCGTGGAAAGGCCTGCTAACTCTCAACTACTCACTCCAAAATTAAGTCTAAGCAACTGTTTGCCAGTATGCACTATTGGTTTCAAGAGGGCCTAGAGAGGAAAAAGGTAGGGGAGGCAGGTGGCTTAATACAAGCTCATTGCTGTGGCTGGAAAAAAACAACCTGAAGTGCAACCTCTGCTAATGGTGGCTGATTGAGTGGTGTCATCTTTCTTTACAAGGGACAGCACACAACACAGTGCATTTAAGAGTATTAAGTAGAACTGTGTCTGAGTGTTTCCTGTGGATGTACAGGTCAGCAGTGGACTGCTGCAGGGGCAGGGGCTCTGGGTGCAGCAGACTTGGGTATGGCATAAGCCCTTTTGGAGGAGGTCACCATTAACCCCAACATATAGCTGCTAGAACTTACACAGGATGGGGGAAATAGACTCTTGGAGGGCACAAACAGAACCTTATGGGTATCAGGACCCAGAACAAAGGAGCAGTGACCGTACGAGAGACTGACCTAGACTTGCCTGTGAGTGTCCAGGAGTCTCCGGTGGAGGTGTGGGTTGGCAGTGGCCTGCTGCAGGGTTGGGGGTACTGAGTGAGCAGTGCCTGCATGGGACCTTTTGAAGGAAGTCGCCATTATCTTTATTACTTCCATGAAAGTTTGGCCTCAGGTCAAATAATAGGGAGGGAATACAGCCCCAACCATCAACAGAAAGTGAAAGTAAAGTCACTCAGTTATGTCCCACTCTTTGCGACCGCATGGACTGTAGCCTACAACGCTCCTCCATCCATGGGATTTTCCAGGCAAGAGTACCAGAGTGGGTTGCCATTTCCTTCTCTAGAGGATCTTCCCAACCCAGGATCGAACCTGTGTTTCCCAAATTGTAGGCAGATTCTTTACCATCTGAGCCACCAGTGAAGATACCATCAACAGAAAATTGGATTAAAGACTTCCTGATCATGGTCCCGCTCATCAGAACAAGACCCAGTTTCCCCCTCAGTCAGTCTCTTCTATCAGGAAGCTTCCATAAGTCTCTTACCCTTCTCCATCAGAGGGCAGACAGACTGAAAACCACAATCACAGGAAACTAACCAATCTGATCAAATGGACCTTGTCTAACTCAATGAAACTATGAGCCATGCTGTGTAGGGCCACCCAAGATGGACAGATCATGGTGGAGAGTTCTAACAAAATGTGCTCCACTGCAGAAGGGGATGGCAAACCACTTCAGTACTCTTACCTTGAGAACCCCACAAACAGTATGAAAAGGCAAAAAGATAAGACACTGAAAGAGGAACTCCCTGGGTCGGTAGGTGCCCAATATGCTACTGGAGATCAGTGGAGAAACAACTCCAGAAAGAATGAAGGGATGGAGCCAAAGCAAAAACAACACTCAGTTGTGGATGTGACTGGTGATGGAAGTAAAGTCCAATGCTGTAAAGAGCAATATTGGATAGGAACCTGGAATGTTACGTTCATGAATCAAGGCAAATTGGAAGTGCTCCGACAGGAGATGGCAAGAGTGAAGGTCAACATTTTAGGAATCAGTGAACTAAAATGGACTAGAATGGGTGAATTTAACTCAGATGACCATTATACCTACTACTGTGGGCAAGAATCCCTTAGAAGAAATGGAATAGCCATCATAGTCAACAAAAGAGTCCAAAATGCAGTATTTGGATGCAATCTCAAAAATGACAGAATGATCTCTGTTTGTTTCCAAGACAAACCATTCAATATCACAGTAATCCAAGTCTATGTTGCGGCCAGTAATGCTGAAGAAGCTGAAGTTGAATGGTTCTATAAAGACCTACAAGAACTTCTAGAATTAATACCCCCGAAAGATGTCCTTTTCATTATAGGGGACTGGAATGCAAAAGTAGGAAGTCAAGAAACACCTGGAGTAACAGGCAAATTTGGCCTTGGAGTACAGAATGAAGCAGGGAAAAGGCTAATGGAATTCTGCCAAGAGAACACAATGGTCATAGCAAACACCCTCTTCCAACAACACAAGAGAAGACCCTACACATGGACATCACCAGATGGTCAACACCGAAATCAGATTGATTATATTCTTTGCAGCCAAAGATGGAGACGCTCTATACTATATAGTCAGCAAAAACAAGACCAGGAGCTGGAGCTGACTGCGACCCAGATCATAAACTCCTTATTGCCAAATTCAGACTTAAATTTAAGAAATTAGGGAAAACCACTAGACCATTCAAGTATGATCTAAATCAAATCCCTTATGATTATACAGTGGAAGTGAGAAAAAGATTCAAGGAATTAAATCTGATAGAAAGAGTGCCTGAAGAACTATGGACGGAGGTTCGTGACATTGTACAGGAGACAGGGATCAAGACCATCCCCAAGAAAAACAAATGCAAAAAGGCAAAATGGTTGTCTGAGGAGGCCTTACAAATAGCTGTGAAAAGAAAAGGAGTGAAAGGCAAAGGAGAAAAGGAAAGATATACCCATTTGAATGCAGAGTGCCAAAAAATAGCAAGGAGAGATAAGAAAGCCTTCCTCAGTGACCGATGCAAAGAAATAGAGGAAAACAATAGGATGGGAAAAACTAGATATCTCGTCAAGAAAATTAGAGATACCATGGGAACATTTCATGCAAGGATGGGCACAATAAAGGACAGAAATGGTATGGAACTAAGAGAAGCAGAAAATATTAAGAAGAGGTGGCAAGAATACACACAAGAACTATACAAAAAAGATCTTCATGACCCAGATAATCATGATGGTGTGATCACTCAACTAGAGCCAGATATCCTGGAATGTGAAGTTTAGTGGGCCTTAGGAAGTATCACTATGAACAAAGCTAGTGGAGGTGATGGAATTCCAGTTGAGCTATTTCAAATCCTAAAAGATGATGCTGTGAAAGTGCTGCACTCAATATGCCAGCAAATTTGGAAAGCTCAACAGTTGACACAGGACTGGAAAAGGACAGTTTTAATTCCAATCCCAAAGAAAGGCAATGCCAAAAGAATGCTCAAACTACCTCAAATTGCACCCATCTCACAGGCTAGCAAAGTAATGTTCAAAATTCTCCAAGCCAGGCTTCAACAATATATGAACTGTGAACTTCCAGATGTTCAAGCTGGATTTAAAAAGGCAGAGGAACCAGAGATCAAATCGCCAACATCCGCTGGATCATGGAAAAAGCAAGAGAGTTCCAGAAAAACATCTGCTTTATTGACTATGCCAAAGCCTTTGACTGTGTGGATCGCAACAAACTGTGGAACATTTTTCAAGTGATGGGAATATCAGACCACCTCACCTGCCTCCTGAGAAATCTGTATGCAGGTCAAGAAGTAACAGTTAGAACCAGACATGGAAAAACAAACTGGTTCCGAATAGGAAAAAGAATACGTCAAGGCTATATATTGTCACCCTGCTTATTTAACTTACATGCAGAGTACATCATGAGAATTGCTGGACTGGATGAAGCACAAGCTGGGATCAAGATTGCCAGGAGAAATATCAATAACCTGAGATATGCAGATGATACCACCCTTATGGCAGAAAGTGAAGAGGAACTAAAAAGCCTCTTGATGAAAGTGAAAGAGGAGAGTGAAAAAGTTGGTTTAAAACTCAACATTTGGAAAACTAAGATCATGGCATCTAAGACCCCATCACTTCATGGGAAATAGATGGGGAAACAATGGAAATAGTGACAGACTTTATTTTGGGGGTTTCCAAAATCACTGCAGACGGTAACTGCAGCCATGAAATTAAAAGACGCTTGCTCCTTGGAAGAAAAGCTATGACCAACCTAGACAGCATATTAAAAAGCAGAAACATTACTTTGCCAACAAAGGTCTGTCTAGTCAAAGCTTTGGTGTTTCAAAGTAGTCATGTATGGATGTGAGAGTTGGACTATAAAGAAAGCTGAGCACCAAAGAATTGATGCTTTTGAACTGTGATGTTAGAGAAGACTCTTGAGAGTCCCTTGGACTGCAAGGAGATCCAACTTGTCCATCCTAAAGGAAATCAGTTCTGAATATTCATTGGAAGGACTGATGTTGAAGCTGAAACTTCAATCCTTTGCCACTTGATATAAAGAACTGACTCATTTGAAAAGACCCTGATGCTGGGAATGATTGAAGGCAGGAAAAGAAGGGGACGACAGAGGATGAGATGGTTGGATGGCATCACTGACTCGATGGACATGAGTTTGAATAAGCTCTGGGAGTTGGTGATGGACAAGGATGCCTGGCATGCTTCAGTCCATGGGGTTGCAAAGTGTCGGACATGACTGAGGGACTGAACTGATGTGAACTGAAGTAGAACAAAAAGCATCTTCCATTTCTCCATAAACACTGTTTTCACATATGCTAATGTGTTTCCAATCCCCTTCATCACAAAATCTACTATGAAGCTCAGACGGCATCTATTTAGTTCCTCATACCAGTGTTCTATCTTGTACAGCCCCGAATAGATCCGATGAGGAGGCAAATACTTTGGGGGCGGGTGGTCTTACCCAAAGAATCACTTCTGTAAGCCCTCACGTTACCACTTCTGCTCTTGCAAATATTTTCTTGAACAAAGAAAAACAAGTCAGAGGTTTTATTCTCAGCACTTATCCCTGAGTTCTATGCTGAATACTGCTTTGTCAGATTTGCAAAGCAAGCTGGTATTCATCCAGTCCTTGAAGAAACAAGTTTCAAAAATATTCGTCTTCCATATGGGAACATCATGTTACAATAATAAGAAGAGATAAGTTTGCAAAATACTTAATGTGATATATTTGCTTACTTAAGCACTAAAACTAAAGTTAATTTAGAGGGATGGGGACTGGGGGGCTTCCAAAAAATGTTTGTTTGCAATTACTGATGAACTGGTCATATCATTATTGTATATAATGATATACTTGGCAAAGATTCAGAGGTAGACAAAAATTTCTTTGCATCAGATATCCATCTTTATGCATAGGAGGAAAATGATTTCAAGAAATCCTCCCATTGTCACTTGCTGACAAATTGAGCTGCATGGCTGATTTAATATATGAAGAGACATGACATGCAACAAAGATACTCTGGTATAATATAAACATGGATTATATTGGCCAATGGATTCTTCAGAATAGCCTTCTCTTTTGACAGATAATTTCTTGTTAGAATATCTTTCTTAGACATTTTTTCCTTTGAAAATCAGTGTGGGGACAGTTTTTATTATTGTACTAAAACCCCACATATTTGAACATGGTGAGTTGGCGAGAGTGTAGACAAACAGGCACCCTCATACATTGTTGGTGGGAGTGTTAAATGGAACAACCTCTATGGAGGGCAACTTGGAAATGAAAAATACACTTATCTTTTAATGTAACAATTCCACTTTTAGGATTTCATCCTAATGATAAACTTGCATATGTATGAAATGGCTTATTTGTTTATAGTAGCAAAATACTGGAAACAAGCTAAATGTTTATCAATTTGAGCCTGGTACATCTAAACCGCAAAACACTGTGCATCTGTTAAAAAGAATGGAGCACCAAGATGGAGCCATCTCTAAGACACAGGCACATGATAACAAAGGAGATATACAGTGTTAACATTGTTAAAAATATATGCACAGCCTGCATGTGCACAAAGAGAAATGCACCATATATCCCAAATACAAGGTAAGGGGTTCTCTCCCAATTTTTTCCTCAGAAAAAAAGGGAATGACCTTATATTCATATCCTTATAAAACCATTTATGCAATGTAATAATTCTCCATTCCCATTTATTTTTATCTACAAAGTACAGTTTAGGAGAGACACAGTAAGTGGAAATATTCTCAATCAATGCTAGTTTTAGATGCTCATAAAGAGTGTCTGTCAGAATTGGAAAGAAAGGATGTAAGTACACTATTTCTTAAGGAATGACCTCATAAATGCAGGTGTTAGATATAAAAACAAAAGTTTTTAAAGGCCACTTCCAAACAATGCAACTTAAATGGGAAGGAAATCTATGAAAGAGGGGATACATGAAGATGTATAACTAAATCACTTTGCTGTATAGTAGAAACCAAAACAACATTATAAAATGATTTTACTCCAATAAGTTATTTTAATTTAAAAAATAAACCAAAAAACAAAATGAATGCAATGAAAAGGGATCCCAGTAGGTAAAGATGGGACAGTTTGACCATCAAAAATAGTAATAGGTGAATTGAAACAGACTGAAAACATAAAAAAACCACAAGTTTATAAAGAATTTTTTTAAATAAAAGAGAATACTTCCCTCTTCCACTTAAATCAAAATACCTCTCATTGGACACCTTTGGAAGTAGCTTGAGTACCAACATGTTATACTGAAAAATGGCAATTTAAAAATTAAGTATTTATCTTGACTTCCCTTCATGAGCTATATTTCAGGGCAACCAAAGACTCCCCAGCTAAAGAGACAAAGTTCTTTTTAACGTAAGTATTTTAACCGATAAGTGTAGATGGAATGATAAAATTTTAAAAATGGCCATTCTGTAACCTCTAATGAAATAATTGATTGGGGCAATAATCATCAATAGACGAAACCTTTAGATGAAAGGCTGATGACAAAATTTGTATTGGAGGGGACAATCACCCAGTGAGTCTTTTGATCTACTCATCACTAAAACATGGGACAATCAGACACTGTACCTCTTGATATGCTGCTGCTGCTAAGTCGCTTCAGTTATGTCTGACTCTGTGACCCCATAGGTGGCAGCCCACCAGGCTCCCCCGTCCCTGGGATTCTCCAGGCAAGAACACTGGAGTGGGTTGCCATTTCCTTCTCCAATGCATGAAAGTGAAAAGTGAAAGTGAAGTCGCTCAGTCGTGTCCGACCCTCAGCGACCCCATGGACTGCAGCCCACCAGGCTTCTCCATCCATGGGATTTTCCAGGCAAGAGTACTGGAGTGGGGTGCCATTGCCTTCTCCAGATGTTAACAAATAAATCAACTTAAATTTCTGTTACATTTTTCAGACTTACATAAGAGTAGAAAAAATTGTATGGGACCTTCCATATTCTTATAACCCAAATTCAACATTTATTATTATTTTAATATAATCATCATGCCATTATAACATGTATAAAAATTTAACATCAAACACCCAGTTGATAATCAAGAGTTGACCATTTGTCTCAAAAATGTGGTTTTTATGGAAAGTGAAAGTGGACTTTCCATTAATGAAAGTGGACTTCTATAAGTGAAGGTGGACCTTCCACAAAAACTGCATTTTTGAGACAAATGGCCAACTCTTGATTATCAACTGGGTGTTCGATGTTAAATTTTTATGCATGTTGTAATGTCATGGTGATTATATTAAAATAATAATAAATATTGAATTTGGATGATAAAAATATGGGAGGTCCTATTCCTATACAATTTTCTCTACTTTTGTGTAAGTCTGAAAAATGTAACAGAGATTTTTAAAAGTGATATAGTATAGAGTTACATTGTTAAAATCTAAATCTACACCTACAGGATAGATTCAGAAGACAATCATCTTAATGTCATATAAATGGGTAATTGTAACTAGGAATAAAATATCCAGGGTCAGAATCATATGTAGATTCAAAAATATTTTCTCTCAAAGATCTTAGATGGAAGTCAGATAATGTACTTGGCTAAATGCTGGGGACTCAAAAAGGGGGCTCTGGGATTAGAAAAAACAATAAAGATGCATGGGCAAATTTTGAATTATACTGCTTGTGAAATGTTAAGAGTAGAAAAATGTCTTCCAATTTATACATGATTTTATATAATTTTAAATATGTAAATAAGGGTGAATTAACAAGTTAAATGTCATAGACACTCAACATTTATTCATATAGCTAATACTTTGTATATTCAAGTGAGTCAAAAAACAGTGTCACCTAATATTTGAGCATATATGATGTGTATGAGCACACATGTACACATGTGTATGTGTTTGTGTAAGTGTGCAGAGATTTTGTGAAAATATAAGAAATCAGGGAAAAACCTCTTTCTGGAAGTTTTCTTCATGCAAGGTGACTGAGGCTGAGGGGAAAGGGTTAGAGGGACACTTACTTTTCACTGTCTACTCCTCTGTATCTTCTATCATGTCCAAGTATTACCTACTTAAAAGAATTAAACTCAAACAAAGAAAAAACATGGTATTGCTTATATCTCTCAATTTGTTTCATAACATAGCCCCGACTGACCTTTCTAGCATTATTTCCTGTTAACTTCCCTGCCAAAATATACTTCTGTCTATAGAATTGGAATTCTTGATTTAATTCTTCTAATCTTTTCAGTATGCATTCATCCAATACTTGCTGAATACTTACTCTATGCCAGACATTATTGCAGGTTCTAGGGATATCAAAATGAATGAAACCTACAGTCTGAAACAGGTGTTCACTTGGTTTTCTTCAACTGAAACTTGCTATAATCTCTATTTGTTAAATCCCAATGTTCAATCACATCTTCCTTGAAGAGTTCTTCATCATACCTGTCCCCTGGCTATAGACGATTTGTCCCTTTCTCCCTGTCCCCATAGCTCTTAGTAATTATTTACAATAATTACTGTATTTTGCTAACTGTGGGTGTGACTTTTACCCCTAAAAATAACTATCATTTCTGGAGCCCTTCACTATGTGCTACGTACTGTGCAAAGTACTTTAAATATCTTCTCTCATTCATTTCTCACAACCTTATAAGGTATGTGAATTCTGCCTACTATGACTGAGAGAACTGGTGCTTAAACTAAATACCCTGCCCATAGCCTTCTGACTTCAGAATCTGGGCTTTCTTTCTCTTCAAACTTTCCAAATAGCCTCCCTTGATTTCACCATGAATTTCAGAATTTCAACCAATTTTATATGCCTAAATAAGCTAAGATATAAGTGGTGTAGATGTGCCCGTGCAGATCTAAGCTGTAGGATTCAGAAGGACATAGAAAAGATGTTACGGCCACAACAGCCAGAGAGCAATTTGTGAGGAGATGACAGTGAAGAAAAGAAGAGTGTGTGGATAAAGATGGGGGAAAGGTAGATGCATCTGGGAGTGAGGCGGTCCAGCTTATTTCTTAATACAACTCTCCATTTCTCTGTGTTAAATGTCTGAGAGCTAGTTAGGTCTCTGTTGACTCCTAGAACCTAGTTCTTAACTACTACTCTGCATTCTACATAGTAGACCCTTGACAAAAGTTTGCTGAATGAAACACATTATTTGTTAAACTGGATCCAAACCATTTCCTCTGAGCTGCTTCCTGAACAATATTTTTCTGTTAAAATGTTGAAGAGAAAACTAACAGAAACTTGAAAGAGAAAAACGGTTTATTTTCAGTGCACTCTCACTTAAGGAAAGACCTTAAAATGAATTCAAATATATTAATGAGAAATTTGTTCGGACAGCTGCCATGTTCACAGATTCAGCCCTCTGTCACACAGCTACTGTTTATTCAGGAGTTGCACAGGTGAGCCAATGACAGCTGTTGACTGAAAATCAATATTTCATTTTGCTGTCTCACCCTACCTCATTTATTAAACAAGTTATTTTCTATAACTATCCTAGAGAGTGAAGATGCTTAAATCTCCACCAGATATATTTCTGAGAAACTCATATTGTCAAGTTAATGATAATTTCTGGGGTGCCAGTCCTGTTTTCTTTCTTTCTGTTTCTTTTTAAACTATACATACATCTGCCCTAAATACTTAGATTTGGTGGCCACTTATAGCATACTCTTCACAGCAAATCTGATAAAATAATGTCATTTTTAGCCTTCAAGTCACAGCTATGACCTCAGATGATTAAACATGCAATTCTGAAATTTGATTTATGAGAGATGAAGTCCAATACTCTGGCCTTAGGCCTGAATGCTGGGAGAGTAGGAACCCATACTGGAAAATTTTCATTTTGCAAGTAGATGAGGGTGATTAATGGAGAGGTTCCTCTCAAATCTGGCTCCCAATAGTAAGTTGTTGTGCTCCAGGGAGCTAAAAATGGAATACTGGGGCTGATTATTCCTAGCACCAAATGGTTACTGACACAGGTTTGAATGTCACCATCATAGTAGGTAAAGCAAATCAATTTTTTAAAAAAACCAAACTCCATAAGTTTGAAAAGAAAATAAAAACTCTATACATTGATAACTACTGTTGTTTAGTGTCTCAGTCATGTTTGACTCTTTGCGACACCATGGACTGTAGCCTGCCAGGTTCCTCTGCCCATGAGATTTCCCAGGCAAGAATACTGCAGTGAGTTGCCATTTCCTTCTCCAGGGGATCTTCCCAACCAGGGATTGAACCTGCATCTCCTGAGTTGTAGGCAGATTCTTTACCAGTGAGCCACCAAGGAAGCCCATATATTGAGAGTAGAATCTAGTTTATCTAACACGGGTCAATATTTCATGGGAAAATTAATTTAAGTGTTTTTTTCCTGGTCTGGAGAGAAATAAATCAATATTTTGCTCATTCCCTTTAAAATTAAGAGAGCAAAAAATCTACTCAAAAATGAAAAAAATGAGTTTATTAAATAAGTAATAGAGTAAATAAATCGATTTAAGTTACTAGCTTACATCTTTAATAGCTATGTAAATACATCTTGATTTTATATGATAACCATTTTAGTTGGATGTGTATGTGAAAATGGGCAGAAGGTGAAGCTAACATGGATAAAAAAGACAGACATGTGACACACACAAATAGCCAAACAGCCAAAGGAGAATGTGAGGCTGATTTAGTCATTATGAGAAACAGTTGAAGACACATTGGGAAAAAAAGAGACAGAAGGAGCTAGAAAGACAAGCATATACTCAGGAAAAGACAGAGGACAGAAGAAAGTCAAACATTTTTATTAGTTCAACAAATATTTATTGGGGCAAAAACAGATCAAGAGAAATGGGGAAAGCAGACAGGGGAAACTATATAAATCTTTGAGCTTGGCCAAATGAACTCTGGCTGTTGATTAAAACTGTTTTAGGGGGATTTGCTAAGTACAAAAGGACTGTGCTAGACAATAAAAGGCTATAAAAAGGATAAATCAAAAAGAGTCCTGGGGGGAGGCTGGGAGGGAGGCTCATGAGAAAAGGGAGATACATACATACATATATATATATATGTGTGTGTGTGTGTGTGTGTGTGTGTGTGTGTGTGTGTGTGTACTTATGGCTGATTTACATTGTTGTATGGCAGAAACCAACACATCTTTCTTAAGCAATTATCCTCCAATTAAAATTAATAATAATAAAAAAAGAATGCAAAGAAAGTGATAGGTTTGGGGGAACCATCAATATTTAGGCAATAGAAAATGTAAAACCAAATAGCTTGGGGCCAATTCAACTCCTCCCTGTAAAATAATGCTGGTTAGAGCAAATTAATATTTTGAGTAAGAAACCTAATCAAATATAACTGTAATAAAATTAGGTAAATTGAGAACACCCCCCCCCCACCAAAAAAAGACTCCCTACCCTCTAAGGGCTTATTTAAAAGCTGAATGTGGTCTGTGAGTGAACTATCTGCCAGTTTCATCATTCTTGAAAATGATGAACTTGTTGGGATGTTAAATCTTTCTGCAGTGGCAAGCAGGATTTCTGCTTTGATTTTTCATTTTAGATTGCAAAAGCTTTACAAAGGTATGCAGAAAAAGAGAACTCTCCTTTTGCACCTTCAGAGGTTAGAGGCACAAATACCATCCAGGAGGGGAAATCTCTTTGGTATGCAAAATACCCTGGCAGTCTAATCTTTGTTCTTGGAAAAATCAGTTTTGCTTCATTACCTGGTATCTGGGAGATATTTGAAACCATCTCTTACTTTTTTCTTTTCTAAATTCAGTGATGTTTTTGGCTCGGTTGCGTCTTAGTCAGAATAAGCAATCAAAACAAAATTATAACATCTTTCATGCCCCAAAAGACAACTCTGAAAAAAACACTTTATGAACAAATAAAAAGCTCCCATTTAAACCTACAACTAGGGCAGTGTTGTCCATTAAACATATTAACGTGTGCCATATTTTAAATTTGGGGGGAAGCTATATTTAAAAAAGCTTAAAGGTGACATTAATATTAATAACATATTTTACTTAACATGTATTAAAATATCAATTCAGCATATAATCAATATAAACCTTATTACTATGGTATTTTGCATCATTTATTTCATAGCAACTTTTTGAAATCAGGTGTCTATTTTATAAAAACAGTATATCTCAATTTGGACTAGTTACATTTCCAGGGCTTAACAGCCACATGGCTACCATACTGGACAGCAAAGATCTGGAATGCTATTTCTCTATGGATTGTGTATCACTTTGCAATGTTAGCTCTATCAAAGACCCAATTCAATTAAAATAAAATCTAAAAGGTAACTTTTCCCTTCCAAGTTTCCTTAGTACATAACATTATGTTTTTTAACCTGCCTTATGGTGCTAACCTTTTGGACCAAAAGAGAGTTAAGGCTTGTATTGATACATGGACTTGAGAAGGCATAGCTTCCTAACTTAAATAAAACAACTAGTTCACTGGAAACCAAGAAGGAAAACTCCAGGTGGGAAATAATGGCTACAGAAGCCAATCCTGCCCTACACTTTGGTGAACTGACTAGGCATGTCACCCAAGGTATCCTATTTAGCCTGTTCAAGCATTCATCAGGGCTTCCCTGGTGGCTCAGAGGTTAAAGCATCTGCCTGGAATGTGGGAGACCCGGGTTCGATCCCTGCGTTGGGAAGATCTCCTGGAAAAGGAAATGGCAACCCACTCCAGTACTCTTGCCTGGAGAATCCCATGGAGGGAGGAGCCTGGTAGGCTACAGTCCATGGGGTTGCAAAGAGTCAGACACAACTGAGCGACTTCAAACACGCACACACACACACACACACACACACACACACACACACACACACACAAGCATTCATCACTATAGATTATAAGTTCCTTGAGAGCCCACATTAGCAAGCTCTGTTTCTCCTGCACTTAGCATAGTGCCTGGCACATAGTTGGTATTCAACAAATGTATGAACAAATAAATTTATGTAAATAAACAGCTCTTGTTTAGCCTAGACACATTTGAAGTGCTCTATAGCTTTCCTGATAACTCAGTTGGTAAAGAATCCACCTGCAATGCAGGAGACCCTGGTTCTATTCCTGGGTTGGGAAGATCTGCTGGAGAAAGGATAGGCTACCCACTCCAATATTCTTGGGCTTCCCTTGTGGCTCAGCTGATAAAGAATCCACCTGCAATGTGGGAGACCTGGGTTAGATCTCTGGGTTGGGAAGATCCCCTGAAGAAGGGAAAGGCTACCCACTCCAGCATTCTGGCCTGGAGAATTCCATGGACTGTATAGTCCATGGGGTTGTAAAGAGTTGGGCATGACTGAGCGACTTTCACTTTTATACAGCCAAATGTTAGTGGTTACCACACAGGACAGTGCAGATGTAGACCATCTCTACCATCCTGGAAAGTTCTACTGGACAGCACTGTCCTAGAGCAATGGGCAGAAATACTATTTGACTTGTTAAGTTTTAGGGGACCTCTAGACACCACAAAACATTTTTTTAAAATGAGCGAGTGAGAATACCAGTGGCATCAAATAATGAGGAATGAAGCAAGAGCACAAACAGGTATACATTTTACTCTCCTAGAAAGTTCAAATGCATCACCATTATAGTTTCCATTGGAAGAAGACATTGCCATATATTTCTCCCTGAGTTTCTGCCTTCCTCTTAGGGTCTTCTCACCTTGATTCCCACCAGGCACAATCCCCGAGTGTCCCTCTTACCCTCTAGTCAAAATATCTAATGAATCCTTTCCCTCATCTCCTGACATAAGTTGGCAATTTCAAAAGACACGTTAGTACAAAAGTTGGGCAGGGCAGAGGGAGAAAGAAATAAAATATAAAAATCACAAAACACAGTTCAACTTATATACAGTATATAATTTCCTGAACCTAAGAATCCCAGGGAAAACAGTGAGGTGGCTGATTCAATCCTACATTCTCTTACCTGAAAACAGACTCCATTAGCTGAGGGGATAGCACAATTTTGCAGGTACATCAGCAGTATCCCTCTCTTCCCAGCCCCAGCCTCAGTCAGGAGACCTCTGGGGTGCCATCTTGGTTCCTGGCATACAGGAGTTGGTACACCTAAATATTGTATTGGCCAAAAAATTTGTTCGGGATTTTGTGTACCATCTTACCAAAAACCCAAATGAATCTGTTGGCCAACTCAATATCTTGTCTCATTTCCCCTTTAAGGACACCCCTTTAGAATGCTTCATTTCTCTTTAAACAAAACATTTTCCTATTTCAAACCCTGTTGCCTACTCAGGCACTCCTGCTTAGTTTCATATCGAGGCTTGAGAAACATGTCTATTTATAGCTGACTTGTAGAACTGGTGACTCCCACCTTTAGCTCCCCTGAATGATCTAACCCCCTGGTTTCCAGGTCTAGCTGATGGGTCAGGATTATTTGAGGAAACGGTTCCCAAGTTCAGGTTACTAGGCCCCACTCCAGACTTCTGAACCAAATCTCTGGCAGCAGGGCCTGGGAATCTCCATTCTCATAAGCATACTAGGTGAAAATGATGAACTCCATCCCACTCAGGGATTACTAGTCTATTTCTTCCTTACTCAGTCCGTCAAATCTGCCCATCCCTGGATCATTCAATAAGGATCTTCCCCACCACCTGTCACTTTACACTTTGACAATGAAACAGGATCTTAAGTATTAACATCCATACAGATGTAGAGGGGGCAGGAGTTTTCATATAAGCTAACATGCAGGCATGCAAGCACGCACACACGGTCTTCATATATATAATCACTTACCCTTGACCTATTTTTTCAAATCTTGTGTATTTTTTCTTTGGGTCACCAACACTCACAATGCTTCCTGAGGGGAGGGAGGGAAGAAAGAGAGAGAGAGACATTTAAATTGATTGATTTGTTTCTATTTAATACTAAAATTTAAGATGCTAGAGCCAATGACAAATAAAATGTTAGAGAAACATTCTCATGTGGTTTCTAAAATTTATATGGATAGTGATACATTTTATTAAAGTAATAAACAGTAATATATTAATTAAACTAGTAGTAATAACCCAGATGCTTATACTCAAAATTGATGTTTAGGCAACAAAAAGAACAAATCATAACCCAACATTTATAAAAAAAAGTTCTCATAAAAGGATACTGTAGATTAGGAGATAAAAACATCTAAAGACTTGAACACAGTATTTAATAAAATCACTGTCTTCTCTGAATTAGAGTGAAGTTGAGTACATTCAATTCTGCAGCACATTCAGTTCTGCTGGATAAATATCTCTTGAGCAATTAATATGTACCCAGTACTACACTAAGGGCAGTGGGGGATGGGGATGGGTCTAATAAAGAACACAGTTTAGTAATGAGGCTTTGTGTTTTTTTTTTTTTAAAAAACATACATCCCCAGATACCTGAAAGTAATATAATATTGTAAGACAATTATACTTCAATTAAAAAATTGTATAATTATAAAATAAAATCCTAAAAATCTCTACACATCCTTGAACCTAGGACCCTGCTAGCATTCAAAACATTAATAGTTTAACTGAGATATGATTTCCATACCATCAAGTTCACTCATTTAAAGTGCACAATTAAATGGCTTTGAGTAAACCTTTAGGCTTGTGCAAATTTACTAAATTTCACCATAATCTGATATTAGAACATTTTTATCATCCTAAAAAGAAATCTTGTATGGGTTAGCAGTCACTCTAGATTCCCTCTGTGCTTACCAATTCATCCCTGGGCAAGCACTTATCTATTTCCTGTTTTTGTTTCAAACATTGTGGAATAATTTGACAAACCACATAAGAAAACCATTCATTTATCCTATTTGGCTCTGGGAAAAAATACTGGTTTTACAAGTTCAAAATATCATACCCACTACTCAGAGGATCAATACTTGCCATTACTCAGAATGAATCTAAAGGAAGTGACATTGACTCTTCAATGCAAAGCTCAAATAGGTACAGGAAAATTCTGTGCCATAGCAGCATCATGGGAATAAGTTTGCAAGAGGACAACTTTGAAGGGAATCATTTATCTGGATACTTTCAGCTCTCCTTTCTCTATCGGAACCTCAGTATCAGTATTAGTACTTTTAAATTATCTTAAACATCAGTATCATTACCTTTAAGTTATATCTTACTAACATGGCCCCTATTCAAAGAAGTGTGGAATCAGTAAAAAAAAAAGATTTATACACATTATCTAATTATGGAGTCTATCTGCTAATTGTCACTCTTATCCATTTTCTCCTCTTCATGCCCATGGCCACTGTGATTGTTTACGCTCTCAATATCTATTGTTCAAACATTTGTGCTAGTCATTACCAAACTCCAAACTCTGCCTTCTCTAATTCTTTTTCCACAATGCCTCTGGAATAGGGTAACCATATAATTCATAAACCAAGACTGTCTTGGGTAAACTGAGATGTAAGGTCAGCCTACTTCAGAGTGATTTCACTCCATTATCCATAAATCCTCAAAAGTTCCTCCTTACTACAGGATCAAGTTCAAAGTTTTCATCTGGCATAGAAGGCCCTTTACCATCGAGCAGCATCTAACTCCTACCCAATCAAGTCTAACCTTATATTATTCCTCTCCTCTCCAACCTTCCTACTTTATATCCTAGCAACACCATCACTATCCAAGGCTCTGGTCTTTGGACATGCTCCCTCTTTCCCTTTCTTATCAATCCCATGAATTCCTGTTGATTATGTAAGTATAATATCAAGTTATCCCTTGTGAATTCTTCTTTGATCCTTCTAATGAGACGTGTGTGGCTAAGTCATTTCAGTCGTGTATGACTCTGTGTGACCCCATGGACTGTAGCCCGCCAGGCCCTTCCTCTGTCCCTGGGATTCTCCAGGCAAGAATACTGGATTGGGTTGCCAAGCCCTCCTCTAGGGGATCTTCCCTACCCAGGGATCAAACCCGCTTCTCTTACATCTCCTGCATTGGCAGGTTCTTTACCACTAGCACCACCTGGGAAGCCCCAAACATGCTGCTTTCTGAGGGCCAGAACGTTGTCTTTTCATTCTGGTAACCTCATTGCCCAGAACAATGGTTTTCACTGAATCCATTAACCAAATGAATGTGAACAAGAAAAATTGTATTCCAGAGCTAAACTGTGTGCTACAGATAATACTTTGTACTAATTTAGACATGACCTACTTTCTGGGCTAGTGAACAATTTAATTCAGAATTACCAGTACATCGTATACTTGAAAAAATAATAAATGTTTCACTCATGGGTTGTTCATCCATGGTGGTTAGGTTTTTGTTGTTCGTTTTTTTGTAAGACAAGCAAGTCCATGTTCCAGTTAGGTTAAAGAAGACTTACCATATGTGAGTTATTGTAAGTTTTTTCCTCTTGTATTCCCAATCTCAGTTGATGGTACTACCATCCCATGAATTAGGAGCCCAAGTCAGAAATCTGGTAATCACCTTGACTCATCCCTTACCTTCATCCCCACATGGAATTTTCTACTGAGTCCTGGGCCTATCTCTGTTTACCTCCTAGATACCTTTTGAATCTATCATTCTTCATTACTACTGATTTAGTTGGGCCCTCGTCATTTTTTGTTTGAACTATACAACAGCCTCCTAACTGGACTCAAAATTTTCAGCCTCCACCCATTCAGTCTAGGCTCCACACCTCTATCAGGATACTCTAAGTACAGATCTGATCAAGTGATTCTCCGGTTCAGGGTTCCTGGAGCCTTCCCCAACACCTACAGGGTAAAGCTCAAACTCCTTGGCATGGAATCCAAGGTCCTTCATATCTGGCTCCTGCATCATTCTCCATCTCATCTCCCCGACTGGAACCCTATGCTCTCACCAAAATGAACAACTTGCAGCTCATGATCAGATCCTGCTACGTGATTTAGCTTCTTCTCTTAAAACTCTCATATCAACATCTACCATCAATTCTATATTCAAGTGGTATTGAATGAGTTAACATTCCCAAGCATATGCCTTTATACCTCCTTTGTGTGCTAGTCTCTGCCTAGAATGTCCTTCTAAGTTTTTTTCCTGGCAAGTTCTTATGCAGCTTCAACTCAGCTTCAGTTAAGCCTCTTCCAGGAAGTCTTCCTTGATTTTTTGGAATAAAGTCAATAACTTCTCTGTACTACTATTGCACCTTCTCTCTCTCTCTCTCTCTTTCTGACACTTCGGCTTTTTTCTTGCTTTTGTTCTTGCTCTCCTTCTTTGTACTTAATCTATCATCCTTCTATCTATATCTGTGTATTTGACATCCCCTTATAGATTGTGTCATAAGGACAGGAGCCATGTCTTATGCATCTTGTATCCCCAGTGCTTCTTCATATAAAGCTGTGTGTGGAATACATTGGTTACTCAATAAATATCTGTTGAATTAAAAGCAAATAAAATTAGGAATTTCATTTTGTAAATGCCCCATATTTTAATACAGAGATGCATTTTACTTGAGTTATATCTACCACCAACTTAATGATTCCTGAGTTGCTATTTCATTTTTCAAATTGCCTCCCAGATTTCTATAACACTGTGAACTACTTTTATTAAAGCTAGCTATTAATGGTTAGTAAGGACCTGGAACTTAATTTTTTTAATGAAATGATTTTAAAGTCACTTCAAACCAAAGTTTTATTAATAGTTTAAAGTCTTCTAAGAAAGTTATACTATACGTTGCTGAGCAAACTGTTTTCTGTAGATGGAACAAAAGTAAGTAAGCTTTGGCCCAAGCCACTGTCTGAATTATGACCAAATCCAATTGGTAGGCATTAGTTAACAAGGTTTTATGGTAGTAAATGATTTAACTTTTATTTCTGTGGTATGCAGGATAAAAACAATAATAACAAAAACTGGGAATGAATACTTTCATAAGGACTATGTGTATATGTGTGCACATGCTCTACCGTGTCTGACTCTTTTGCAGCCCCATGGACTGCAGCCCACCAGGTTCCCCTGTCCATGGGATTTCCCAGCCAAGAATACTGGAGTGGATTGTCATTTCCTTCTCCAGGGGATCCCAGGGATTGAACCCACATCTCTTAGGTCTCCTGCATTGTCAGGCGGGTTCTTTACCAGCTGAGCCATCAAGGAAGTCCCATAAGACTTACCAAAAGATGGCCATTTTGATGTGCTCCTGTTTCTGACTTTAAATGCTATTCAAATAAAATGGCACCTCCAGGTCCATTATCAGTCACAGGAGAGTGTGTGCTGCCATCTACTGATGCAAAACGAGTGAACAGGAAACCTTGTTTACAATTCTGAATTACAAAACAAGCTTTTACAGTGACCTCTTTCATCAGAGCCATTATAATTTGTATTCATAAATTACACTAAAGATAGGATTAAAAAAACATTGTGACACAATAGGCACAAAGTGATGAAAATCAGCCACTCAAAATCAAAAGGAAAAAATGATAGCAATACCAGAAAAACTTCCAACCAGAGCAATTTCCTAAATGAGAAACAAACCATTCACTTTAAAGGACAAGGATTTAAGAAATCACTAAATACTAATATTTAAAAATGGGGCTCATGATGTGGTTTCAGTGACAGAAAAGTCAATCAATGTGTTGTCCTACATATAAAATAAACTAAGATGTCCATCCACGAAAAGATTTTCTCTTTGGCATAATGAACATTTTGACTTCTGCAAACAACCAAACAAAGAACAAAAGAACTCTCTAAACCCATATTGGCTCTATTTCAGGGTAAATTAAGAGAAAGAATTTTCAGTGGGGAATTTCAGCTGGGGAGGGGGTGGCGAGAGAAGGAGGTGTTTGTGGGGCCCAAAAGAGGGAAGTCCGAAACCAATTTCTAGGATTGCACAATTCTGCTGACAGTCAGCACCTTTTGAAAAAATTCAGTAAAATGTAGGGGTTTCTTTATTTTCCATCAAATTCAGACCAGACCACAATGAACAAGCCAGACCCAGGCTATCCATCTGTGTAAAACTGAAAGATGATCTGTTCATTTCAGCCATTAATGAATGATTCCAAGGGCTGGCCCTCACAACAGCCTGACAGCTCTGTCGTCTGGGCTACTCACCTCACAGTAATCAGATTCCTGAGACTGAAGGTGAGGCCACCCTTCCCACTTTCCCCACTTATAGTGGAGTTCACTTTGGCATGGGCTGTGTATCAAATAATCATTTTTACTAAAGCAAAGCTGTTATATTTTTAAAATCTGATATAATAGGACATGTAAAATAAAGAAAACTAAGGCATTAAGTATTCCAAGAATACTTGAACTGAAATTATCCAGGCAATTCTTTCCTTTATTCATGCCTTTTATACAAACAGCCAGCCAGCATATGCAGAAGTAAACTGAATAATGGAAATAATGCAAGCTTCAAAGGCAAAGAGATTTGCATTTCAACTCTGGGTACGTCATGCATTAGTTTGGTGATCTGGTAACTTTCGCTTTTTGAGGCTTACTTTCACTGATCTGTAAAATGAGGCTAGGAAAATCTACCACAAGGAATTATGGTGAACATTAAACTCGAAAATGTATGTTAAGTGGCCAGCAGAGAAGGCACTTAGTAAATGGGAATTATTTCTGCTTTTATTCAGGAATAGTTGGTATCAGCACTAAAGAGGTATATTTAATCATGTACAGTAAAGTCAGTTGGCTAAACGCTCAATTCCAGTTCTGAGCACTTACTGAAACTTAGCCTTCCCAAATACCTCTGTCTCAGAATGTTTCAACATCAGCACTGCTGAATAATTCTTTGATGCAGAGGAGAAAGGAAGGAGGCTTATCCTTCGCATCGCAGTGTTTAGAAGCACCCTTAGCCTCTATCCACTAGATGCAAGTGGCATTTCCTGTCCTGTGAGAAAAAACATGTCTCCAGATACTGTCAAATGTCCCCTGGAGGGCAAACTGGCTCTCCGACCACCTCTGCAGAGTCTTCCTGTGACCTATAGCCTGCACTGCTCTCTTCCTTTTCTGAGTTCTTTTAGAAGGACTGTTGCATGAACAAGATGGCGTCCTATTCTTTAATTGTGTCACACTACTAAACCTTATCTTACAGATAAAATTGTAAGCTTCTTAATATCAGGAAATTGTTTTTGATTGTTTCCTCCAAAAAACTCTGGCATAGAACAGACAAGTAGGAACCCGGTGAAGAGGCACTTGTTTACTCATTTTTTCACCCATTCAACCAAATAGCATCCATTAAGTCCTTCTATGTACCAGGCACTTTATTAGAGCTGGACATGTGGGAAAAGAAGACACAATCTCATCTTTAAAGAGCTCCTGGTCTAGTGAAGAAGACAGACAAGTACAGTGGGATTATTTGCTACAATAGTTCAAAGTTCAGTCACTAAACTGTGTCTGACTCTTTGAGATCCCATGGACTGCAGCATGCCAGGCTTCTCTGTCATTCACCAACTCCTGGAGTTCGCTCAAACTCATGTCCATTGAGTCGGTGATGCTATCAAACCATCGCATGATAAAGGCAGTAAAAAGATCCCTCAACTCATACTGAGAGAGAAAAGGACAGCTTTCCTGAGGAGGCATCTTTTGAGCTGAGGTTTGAAGAATGAGTAGGAATTAGATTGAAGGCACAAAGTGCAGAAAACTTGCAATCTGTTAGATGCTTTCGAAGTATGAGTTTAATGAGTATGCTTCACAGAACTTTGGCTCTTTTCAACAGAGAATTTTTTTTTTTAATCTTTCTGGCCCAGAAAGGTAACTGGAAAAGAAGTGTTTTGTAAAATGGAGCAGCTGTGTATGCACAAGCATGGATACACTAATAACACTGCAAGAAGGAGGTTGAAAGCGTCAGCTTGCCCTGACTTCCTGTCCACATAGCAATGTACCTAAATTAAGAGAAAGGGCTATTTTATTGTGGCTGCCCATTTTGACTGACTGTGTTGGTTTCTGAGGTTGAATTATCTATCATGATTGATCAGGTGGGCGCCCCTAGGGTATGATCATAGGATATTTTTCATCAGACTGTTTCATCTCTTTGGGAGGAAGTATAATTTTGAAATAAAACTTACTGCTTAATTCATTTAGTGAAGTTTTCCCCTAAATTGATTTTTTCAAGTGAAAATATTTGGTTTCTGTGTAATTAGGAGTAAGAGGGGGTGGAGATTTAAAATACACAGTGCATCTCAAACTGTTTATCTCATGACGTCAGGGAGTCTGAAAGCAGGTTCAAATTTTTAAAGGTTTAATTCCCACTCAAAGTGGTTTATAAGAAACGCTCCCATGAAGAAATGGATGATGGCAGAAAAAAACTCACTTAGCTTCTCTAGGATCTCCTCATCTGTCATTTTGGATTTTTTCCTTTGCCGATCTGTATTTCTATACAAAGTACTGGAATTGGCGTTCTCAGCAGAAGGTGGTGTGACCTCTTTATTTGGTGCTGCTGGTGAAGCAATTGATTCAACCACGGAACGAGTGTAGATCTTAAAGACAAAAAGTTTTGTTACAAGTTAAAGACAACTGATGAACCAATATTGACACATCAGAATCACTGAATGTCCACAGTTTACATGTGGTTCATTCTTTTTTTAAAACATACAAACAATGATTTATCATGTACTTTCATAATTATTAAATGTATCCTTTACAATTATGACTCTAGAAGTATCAATTTTTGTAGATCATTAATATACTCAATTACTGACTCAATGGACATGAATTTGAGCAAACTCTGGGAGATAGTGAAGTACAGGGAAGCCTGGCGTGCTGCAGTCCATGCAGTTGCAAAGGGTCAGACATGACTTAGTCACTGAACAACAACAACAATAAATTCAATGTCCCTTTAATCTAAAATCACTGAGTGTGGGTGATACAAATACTAGTGAAAATTCTGTAACTAAATAGTTGTATAATCCTAGATAATTACATCATCTTCCTAAAGTTTTAGGGTCTGAGTATACTTGCTATCCAGAGAAGGCAATGGCACCCCACTCCAGTACTCTTGCCTGGAAAATCCCATAGGCAGAGGAGCCTGGTGGGCTGCAGTCCATGAGGTCACTAAGAGTCGGACATGACTGAGCGACTTCACTTTCACTTTTCACTTTCCTGCATTGGAGATGGAAATGGCAACCCACTCCAGTGTTCTTGCCTGGAGAATCCCAGGGACGGGGTGTTGGGGGGAAGCCTGGTACGAGGCCGTCTATGGGGTCGCACAGAGTTGGATACGATTGAAGCAACTTAGCAGCAGCAGCAGCAGCAGCAGCAGCATACTTGCTATCTCTCTTCTAATTCTCAAAATTTATGTTTGACCTTCCCCCTTGATTCTTTCTTTCCAGAAATGCCTTCTCTGTATCCCATCATCTTGTATATGAGCTGGCAGCCTCCAGGAGTATCAATTTCTGTAGAGGTATTTACTGAACAGTTTTTACCTACAGAAGTCAAGCAGGAGGAACTAGAAGAGCAAACTATAATAAAGGTAGCATTGGGCTATTACATTTTTGGCCACACACAGACTGGATCAATAGAATTATGATATTCAAGTGCCCTATTTTTCATCACTTTCAATTCAACCACCATATGGTTCACTCTTAGTGTTGTACATTCTATGGGTTTAGACGAGTATATAATGACATGTGGGCTTCCCTGGTGGCTCAGTGGAAAGAATTCACCTGCTAGTGCAGGAGACACAGGTTCAGTCCCTGGGCCAGAAGGATCCCCTGGAGAAGGAAATGGCAACCCACTCCAGTACTCTTGCCTGGAAAATCCCACAGAGGAGCCTGGAAGCCTACAGTCCATGGGGATGCAAAAGAGTTGGACACGACTGAGTGACTAAACAACGTAATGACATGCATCCATCCTTATGGCAGCATACAGAATATTTTCTCTGCCCTAAAACTCTGTGTGCCACCTATTCATCCCTCCCTCCACCCTGTCCCTCAGCCTCTAATAAGCTTTTAAAGACAACTGATTTCTTTCAAAAAAAGAACTTTACATAGCTTCAAGTATACTGCCCTTGAAAGCTCTCAGGCAATAGTCTTTTGAGGTCCCCAAACACGCTGTGCTAATTGCGGTCTTGGTTCCTCTGCTGATGCAATAGTTCCTACATGATTCCCATGAATTTCATTCTCTAGCTTAACTTCTGCCATGGTTTCAAAATTTAGCACTTATTTGTATATTGTTTGGTATTATTCTCTCACTGTCATGTGTTAATCTGTATCTTCAAACAGTAGCCCCAACCAAGTTTGTATCTTATATTCTAGTTCTTTACCAGCTGAGCCACAAGGGAAGCCCAAGAATAACAGAGTGGGTAGCCTATCCCTTCTCCAGGGGATCTTCCTGACCCTGGAATCGAACCAGGATCTCCTGCATCACAGCAGATTCTTTACCAACTGAACTATCATTGCAGGAAACCTGGATTTGATTCCTGGGTTGAGAAGATCCCCTGGAGAAGGTAAAGGCTACCCACTCCAGTATTCTGGCCTGGAGAATTTCATGGACTGTATAGTCCATGGGGTCTCAAAGAGCTGGACACGACTGAGCGACTTTCACTCACTCATTCTAGTTCTGGGAAAACAGATGCTCAATAGATACTGGGCCATCAACTAGTTTTGAACTCCAGGATTGTTTCAAAGGACATCTGTTGAATTATTTGGAAACAGTCACTTGGGACTTACTGATTTTGTATGCTCTGGTCTTGGTGCAATGACTGGTGGGGGCTCATTGTCATCTTCTTCTTCTTCCTCTTCTTCATCTTCTTCTTCAGACACGGGAGGAGCCAAAGGAGGCTCTGATGCTGTTTTTGTACTCTTAGGATAAAAACAAAGACCAGGTATTAACTATTCATTGTTTTTCTTCAGAAATGAGAAAAGGGAGATAAGATATTTAAGCACGTAGGGATAGGAGGGAATTTCATCTTTTACACGTCAGCAGAACTGTCTGCAGTTTGGTGGCCTGGACCTGCCCACACTCAGAGATAAATTCAGGTCAGGATTTAAGCACCATGAGATTTTTTAAATTCCTTTCATTTTCCACTGAGCTCACAAACAGTGAACTATTCATGTAACATTTTCAAGTTTTAATGTTTTTTAAATCAATGAATATATTGTAAAAATCAAATTAATTGGTAATAAAGCCTTGAATTTGTATCAGGCAGGTTATCATTGTGTTGACTGCTGACAGTTTATCAACAAGAAAAGGGCTATTTTGTGCCTAAGGGTAAGAGCATGCATCTGGATATGGCATAAATGTGTATGTGTGCACGCTGTCACTTCAGTTGTGTCTGACTCTCTGGGACCCTATGACCTATAGCCCTCCAGGCTCCTCTATCCATGGGATTCTCCAGGCAAGAGTACTGGAGTGGGTTGCCATGCCCTCCTCCAGGGAATCTTCCTGACCCAGGGATCAAGCCCGCATCTCTTGTGTCTCCTGCATTGGCAGACAGGCTCTTTACCACTAGTGCCACCTGGGAAGCCCTGATAGTACAATAAATATACACAAATGTCAAAATAGCCTCAGATTGAACAGTAGGTCCCTGAACAGTATTTAGTGTTTAATAACACTAATACCAAAGAAGCTGTGATGGGTGAGAAGCAAATCAGATTCCTACAACAATGGGAGGCATCATTAACTCCATATTAATTATATAGCCATTAGTTTAACACATTTAGTGACTACAACATTGTTTCTATTTTGATTCCCATCCAGGCTACTAGAAGATGCTGAAACTTGTAAACAATTCAGGCTATGTCTAGAAGGCGTAGTCAATCCCATGAAGTCACATCCTATAGGATAGCTAGGTCTACTGGAAGTGTTTCTAATGCAACAAAAGCACAAGCAGTGTGAAGTACAATCTTCCCCTAAAATCATAAAAAGTACATAAAGTGCAATTCCCCAGTTCTAAGTTACTGAGTCCCAAAGAAGTGATCCAACGTGACCTTAAGATTCCAAATTTAGTTCATCTGATCAATAGAAACCCACCCTTAGTCAGGTAGTTTAATCAATTGTCTCCATCTGGGAATCTGGCCAGCCCTTTGAACTCAAGTTGCCTGATGGGAAACTCAGCATCTTCTTACAGAAATATGCACCTCCTGGAAGATAATGTTCTCATCTTTTTGGCCACCCACATATCATGGAAAACCTGCAAGTATCTTTGACCTCAACCTTTCCTCCAACATCTAATTAGTGACCTGGATATCTCTGGAATTTAAATCTAATCTCCATTCCCATTGCCACTGTCTCACGTAGGCCCACATCACCTCTGGCCTTGGATGCCTGCAATATCTCTCCGGTCGGTCTCCCTTCATCCAGTCTTACCTTCTGTCCTTAATTCCTTGTGAACATGTGTGATCAAATCACCCTTCATAAGCTTTAATAACTTAACTCTCTTGCTCCACAAAACTTCAAGGGCTTCCCCCTGTACACTTACTTAGACCAGATTCCTTAGAATACTGTTTAAGGGCTTCTATGATTTGGCTCCAACCTTTCAAAGCTGAACTCCTATGATTCCTTTTCTTGCATCTCAGTCTTCATTCAAACTCATACCCCATTGTCCCCTTGCTCTCTTCACTACCCTGCCCTTTATCATGCTTTCCCTTTGCCAAGAATACCCTTCTGTATCTTCACAGATCCAAACGCATCTGAACTTTAGGATCGAGTTCAAATTCCACCTTTTCTATGAAGCATTTTTCTAATTCAACATTCAAAATATGTGCCAAGTGCATATTTTGTACTAGGCACTGAGCTTAAGCCCTTGAAAAGGGCCTGCTTCCTTTATTCCTCCCCAGATAAAAGGTAGCTCCTTTCTTTGAATTCTCATAGAAAATGGAAATATTTTATGGTGTATAACGTGATCCATATGGTACTGTGCTTCTTTATGTTCATACTTCTCTTCCCTTACTTGACTGAGCTCTAAATTTCCTAGTTTTGACAAGGAGGCACTTGTAATATCCAGTTGTTCTTAACTCCAACAGTGAATTCATCAGTTTCTGTCCTGATCTGATGGAATATTTTGAACATTATATAGATTTAGTTTTAGTTCTACAAGTAAAGCCAATAGAAGCAAGCTAAAAAGAAGGCCAATGGACCATCCTAGGAAGTTGGTGTTCAAAATAACTGACCTCCCTAAAGAGATAACAACTATTTGTCAACATATCTATCTTGAATTGCACAATAATGACAGTAATTAAATCAAGGGAGGTAAAATATGTGTTGATGATGGAAGGTTGGCATTTGTCTTTCCCACTTTGTTAGCATCTTCCTTCATGTGCTGTTTTCAATGGAGTCCAGGAAGCTGTCATAGCAAAGAAGCAGCAGGAGGGCAATGAGCAGTGAGAACAGGAGGGCTACCTTCTGCTCTGTTGTGAGAATTCTGTGCTAAGGCACCAGTACCAGGGCCTCATGCAAGTCTCACGTGTGGAGAGAATGAGTTTTCATCCTCGTTGCCATCTAAAAGCAGCAGCAGTAGTAGCTTACATTTAATGAAGATGTAGTAGGTGCTAGGAAATGTATGAAGTATATTATATGCATTATCATATTCAATAGTCACACATGTTTTAGGAAGCAAGTATTGTTAGTATTCCCAGTTAAGGCTGAGGAAAGAGAGGGTCACAGAAATCAAGCCACTTTCCCAAAGTGGCCTCCGCTTGTAAGTGGAGGAAAAGACCAAACACTTATGTCCAGAGCCTTTATTCTTTTAAGTTTTCTCTTTAGTTGTGATAAAATAGACATAACATAAAATTTACCATTTTTAAGTGTACAGTGCAGGAGAGTTACGTATATTCACATTGCTGTGCATCCATCACTGCTATCCATCCCCCGAATTCTTTTCATCACTGAAACTCTGTACCCATTAAACAACACCCCATTTCTACCTCACCCAGCAACCACTTTCTGTATCTATGATACTGACTACTTTAGGCACCTTATATATAGGCAGAATCATGGTATTTTTCTTTCTGTGACTGGATAGTTTCACTTAGCATAATGTCCTAGAGGTTCATCCATGTTGTAGCATATGTAAGGATGTCCTTCCTTTTTAAGTTTGATTAATAACCCATTGTAAGGATATACCACAATGTTTATTCATTCATCTGTTGAGGGACACTTGGATTGCTTCCACATTCTGGTTACTGTGAACATTGCTGCTATAAATATGAGTGTATAAATATCTACTCAAGACTCCCCTTTCAGTTCTTCTGGGTATATATCCCGAAGTGGAACTGCTGATTCATGTGGTAATTTTCTTCTAAATTTTTGAGGAACTGCCATATTATTTGAGAGTCTTTACTTTTCACCAGTGATGATTTACTGCTGTCACACTGACTGCCCAGGGTGACATCAAAGCAGGCCAGCATTTGTCCTTTATAAAAGGAAGAATTAGCTTGATTATCCATGACTCTGAATAAGCAGTTAGGAAACTTTCACTAATGCTAATTATAATATTTCACTCTTAAGGAAGCAGACAAGGCAGGAAATTATTTCTATCAGGTTTTCAAAATGAAACTCATACAAAGAGAAGCCTTGTCTAAGACGATTTTCTCTGTATGAGTATTCTTTCAGATACTATAGCACTTTCAAGGCCCTTGAGCTAAGTTTCTTATTTTCCAGTCACTTCTCTGATGAAACTATCTATGGGACTTTTAGTTTTCCCCTCCCCACTTCATCTCAGTGTGTTGGAACAGGTGATACCAAAAGATGTAGTGGTATGGCCTTAGACAAGTTATTTCACCTCTCTGAATCTCATCTGTAAAATGGAGACAGTGATAAGACTTACTTAATTGGGTCATATGCTGAGTGAGAAAAGTCAATCCCCAAAGGTCATATACTATATTATTTCATTTATGTGAAATGTCCAAAATGACAAATCCATAAAATCAGATTAGTGATGCCCTAGGGCTAGGGTGGGGTGGATGGGGTTAACTCTAGGCAGACTTAGGAGACCTTATTGGGGTGATGAAAATGTTCGAAAATTGGATTATGGTGATGGTGGCATAGGTATATACATTTACTAAAACTCATCAAACTGTACACTTTAAAAGGGTGAATTTTATCATTCTAAATTATACCTCTTAAACTATTTTTTAAAGACTCTATGTGTATTTAAAAACTAGTCTTGCACAATTATATTCTGTTGGACCACCAGAAATACCAATCATACAAGACCATTTTCAATTTTTCACTTACCGAAGGATGGGCTGCTATGTATCCGTGTGCGCTTTTATCTGAAAAGTGAAGATAAAGATATTACCTTTGTTTTATAAAGACTGCCTCATTGAGAGACTATGCTCTAAAAAACCGCATGTGTTTGACCAGAAGGAAAATTGTCAATTCAGTATTAAATAGATATCATGACAAATGACATTTTTTGTTAAAATAGTTCACACCCTTGCATCATCACCATATTCTCGCCACCCCATTTTATAGGTTTTAATGAAGGCCTCCAGTGAACTGCACCTATACTGAGCAATGCTGAGACTACCTACTTCTGACTGGTATGACTCTACTCATCTATATTCAGAATTTTTCCTCAGCTTCCTCCTTCCCTCTTCCCCTCCTTCCTTCCCTTTCTTTCCTTCCTTCCACCCTGCTTTCTCTTCCCCTTCTGCTCCTTCCCTCCCCTTCCTATGCTATTAGTCACAACATGAGAGCATCAAGAAAACACATGGTGAGTTTCAGAATACAGCAGTAGCTCAGATACTGTTGAGTTCTAACCTAGTTTTCAGGATCTCATCTTTGTAAGCTGGGAAAATTCGACACATAAAAATGGTTAAAAAGCAGTGGCAACATGGAATAAGGCAATGGCACCCCACTCCAGTACTCTTGCTTGGAAAATCCCATGGACGGAGAAGCCTGGTGGGCTGCAGTCCATGGAGTCGCTAAGGGTTGGACATGACTAAGCGACTTTACTTTCACTTTTCACTTTCATGCATTGGAGAAGGAAATGGCAACCCACTCCAGTGTTCTTGCCTGGAGAATTCCAGGGACCAGGGAGCCTGGTGGGTTGCCGTCTATGGGGTCACACAGAGTCAGACACGACTGAAGTGATTTTGCAACATGGAATAAAGAGTAAATTCTGCAAATCTGCCCTATGTATTAAAACCAATGCCAAGAGGGAGGGGCATTTTTTAGCTGGAGCTGTAATGATAGTATTTTCTTCTTCCTTTAGATGTAAAATAATAAATTGCTTTAGAGATGCAACCCAGTTGTTTATCGTACAAATTTGGACATCAACGTATCAAAGGCCAGGTCACATGCTAGCAAATGAAGCTGAAATAAGGCAGGAGGAACACAGCCATTTTGATCTCTTATAAATACCAAGACATATGTCTTTTTTGTAAGTCTAATTTTGAGGTCTGATCAAAATAATCCAGCAACCATAAAATTTGTGCTGTTTCATCATGGTGCAATTCAATGATCAAAGAGATAAAAAAAATAAATTTCAAGAGACCAGGGTTTGATCCAGACACCTCTTATTTCATGAACACATCACAAGGCCTGATCCTAAGTGACTTGAGTGTCTTCATGCCAGTGAAGAGTCAAAACAACAATTGTGATTGCTGATTCAAACTGACAACTACTACTTCACTGGACAATTCCCTTGTTTGAGCTCTAAAATCACTCCAATACCATAAATTTCCTAACATCAACTTCAACTTCCAACTTATCCTCTGGCTAACTTATGTTGAAGTCATTTGGAAAAGGAGCTTGAACTGTCTTCAAATGCCCTCCAGGCATTCTGTTCTAATCCTGAATTTCTGAGACTGAAATGACTTCAATTTTTTGTTTGTTTTGGATGTGTTGCACAGTTTGTAGCATCTTAGTTCTCCAACCAGGGATCGAACCCAGGTCCATGTCAATGAAAACGTGGAGTCCTAACCTCTGGACCACCAGGGAATTCTTTCTCCTTTACTTTTTGATATCTTAGATTTATTCTTACCTCCTGATGTAAAGCTCATGTATTTCTGGTTGTTGACTGTTTCTTTGGAATCATAGAATTTGAGAACATCTAGGACAGCTTGGGGGTTTTTCTTCTGTTCCAGCTTTGTTATGTTGGAGGTTTGGAGTAATCGTGCCCATTGCTCAGGAATTCCCTGTGGACAACCAAAGGGAAAGAATGGCAGCTCAGAACATTCGGCAGCTGCATTTTCATGTTCCAGTAAAGTTCTTCACCAAGAAGCCCATGCTACCTGTAGGATTACACTTGGGAAACTGAAGTTACACTCTAGATTTAAAGTTAGTAACTTAATAATGCAATCATTCTCTTCTCTAATTAAAACACATAGGTAAAACTAGGATCCAACTTAAAAAGGGTGGGTGGGAGTATGACTGTGATAGAAAAAAAAAAGCGCATGAAAATCACCTCCATATTAACTCTGCTCATCCATGAAATGATGTTTACAGCTTAGCTTATTTTTTTCTGGCGACTCAGGGCAGACATAGCAAGACTTCTCTAAATTTGTGCACAGCATAGTATAGTTCGGATCAATAGGATTTATATGTCTAGAATAACATAAGCTGTTTCTGAGCATGTTGTAATCAGAATATCTCTTAGAATAAAAGGAAAGCCTCACCCTTGGTCAGTTCATATTTTGTGATTATCAAATGCAATTTTTGGGGGGCCTAGAACTTTAGTATAAAGAGGGATTGAGAGGAGATGAAAACAGAATCATGGCAGAGCAATAACCACAGGAGTGCTAAATAGTCAAGGCTGCTTTGGGTATTTTCCCTGCAGCTTTCTCCTCTCCTCCCTCTATCCCCTCCTCCCTGCTTCATTCACTGGCCACATAGAACCTGGGGACTGTGGCAACCAAGCCAAAGCCTTGTGAAAATTTGCAATCATCCAAAGCATTTAGAGCAGAGAGGAGGGAGTACTTGGCACTCTAACCAAGGAGAATTGCAAAGATTACACTGGGAGGTGAGCTTTGCATCCTTTCCTACATGTTCGGCCTATGGACGCCCCCATTTCATAATTATCCAACCTCCAAGAGCAACTTGGAGCGAGAAACAGACACACTATTCCTGAAGTGCATCTAGACACAATTTACGTGGCTTTGTCCTATGAAGTCTCGGCAAAACAATGTGTGACGTGGGCCTCCAGAGTTTGGGAATGACAACAAAAAAAGTGAGATAAGCCAAGCAACAACTCTACTGCACACACATGAACCTGCTGCTGCAGTGCTATGACATCTCAAAGAAGCACTTTGATGCAAGCTTCTTTTGGGCCTGTGACGCACCTCTGGGAGCTTCCCTGGGCACATCTGTGAGCCATAGAGATCTGGCTGTAATGGACGTAAATAAAGAAAGAAAAGAAAGTTAAAACAGAATGTGGGACAACTTAGAAGGTGGGAGGAGATGAAACCAATGGGTCTGAATGGGGAGGGGGTAATCCCTTCTAAAGTGGGGCGGTTGTGAGAATAGGGAGGTATTAACTAAATCAGGGCCAGGACAGTCTACAGGACAACAGATTTCAGAAAACAGAGAAAACGACAATGTTCCAAAGTTTGGATGCAGTAATTCCACTTTTGGCCAGATGCTTCCTCCATAAATAAACAGTTGTAAGAGTTACCATTACATGGCTAGAGAAATTACCAAAAGGCAGAAACATGAATTTGGAGGAAAGAAGGATGGCATCAAGAAAAGCTTCAACAATAATTTGTAAGTCATCTTTTACAACTGGGTGATCACAGGTAGCCAGTGGCCATGTGATGAACTTACAAATTTCAGTTCCCAATTCTGGTGAACCGTTTTCAATTTCACATGGGAAGTGTCTGTATGGCTAAAATTCAACGAAGAGTTATATTGTGATGCTGAATTTAACCTTGACCTCATTAAAGTGATTTTCCTATATTTTGGAGCTAAAGTCATGGCTGGCTTAGAAAAAACTAGATTAAGGATTTCCCACACAGCCAGACTCTATGTTTGAATTTCTGAGTCATTTAGACCAGGGAAGGGAAACCATTTCATTTCAAACCACAGTATGAACAATCTCCATTTTAATGTCGCTGTTCCAAAGTCCCATTTCCCACATAATAAGATGAGACATAAGGTAACACCTTTGTCTAAATAAAGATATTATTTACAACACTACAGAAACATGCTTTGACCCAACTGGTTTGATTTGGGATACAGGTCTTTGATTCCTGGCATTTGGGGTTACTCCAAGCACAGTGAAAAGGACACTTTTACATGCATTCATCACGCAATTTGATGCTAAAGCTTTAAGCCAAAAATTGGAACTCAGGAGCCCATGCATGATCCCAGTTCTGATTCTAAGTGCAATTAATAGCATTTGGTTAATACTGTAATGGCCAAAGGAGTTATTAAGTGTTACAAAACTAGGTATGCATTGCACATAACCACTAGAGCGGACGTCACTGGCATGATCATTACCGTAATCATTAGAATATTTGCAGTCACTATACATTCTCATGGCACTTCTAAACTTTTGTGATAATAGTCTTATGATCACTAGACAGCAGGAATAACTGCTGTCAACTGCAAAAGATCCTCCAGACAACTATACTTACCATGTGACTATGCTGCTGACATAACGTCTTTTTTCCTTTTTTAAGTTGAGATAAACCAGTTCATCAATGAGACCTAACACTTAAATCTGAATGTATGCCACAAAGGGATGTAAACAGAAAGCCATCTCATTACTCCAAATTGAGGTATGTAAACCCCAGAAGTCAGATAGCTCATGAAGACCTAGACGTGTGAGCATCAGAAGCAGGAGCACATGTCAAGGCCTGACCATGTAGGTAATAACAACTAGATGTACATCAAGCTGGGGATTATCCATTGTAGCCCAGGAGAATGGCAGCATGATACAACAGGCCAAGCATTTATCTTATCAGAAGAAATGATTATTTATATCACTCATACCATTTTTCCCTCTGATTGACTTGAAGCGACCGTCACAGGTCTAGAGGTCTGGAAGGGGGAGTTCTGAAGTATTTGGGACAAAAATGGCAAGATAAAGGGTAAGGACTTGTAATAGTTTTATACCCCAAATCTCACCTCCCAACCAATAATTTTAACCTCAGGGTCCAAGTATACAAGGTTTTATGGGCCAATCAGTCAAAGGATAAGCACCAAGCAATACACCAAATCAGTGTCCAAATATTCTAAGTAACAGGCCCTTCGGACGCAACGGGACCAGATAGTTCAACCAATTGCTCAAAATTCAACCTCAGCAACTGCAGTGGGCAAATTTAGTAATATGCCCCTCCCCCTCCACATGCACACTCACATATACATAATCAATTAGTGGATTAGGGGCAATTAAGACTTAATTCTAAATCCTACCAATAAAATGACTTTTAAAAGCTTATTATCGTTTGGTATTGTTAAAGTCAGTAAATATAAATCACAGGTTAAGATGGTAAAAAAAGAATTTGGTATTAAAAAAAATAATGTGGGGTCAGACAGTTATAAAAGATTATCATGATGACAATAAAGTATATCAGATTTCCAAATTTAGCCTGTGTCTTATCCATATTCAATGGATTTCTAACAACTGCATCAAACACTTTATTTCAATATTAGATTTTTGAGAAGAGGGGAAAAGTTATTGTTTGGTTTGGTTTAGTTGCATTGAGCTGTTTTTCATGATTGGAAAGACTGCCCATCACATATTGCTATCCCACACCGCTCTGACTGGTTCTTTGGGTTCTAATTGATAGCAAAGTGAAAACAACTGATCTACAGTCAGCAAAATGCTGTGATTCACTTTCTTTCATTTCCATTCAAAACCCATAAAGAACAAACGAAAGAAAAGACAGAAAAATTGTATCATAAGATGTCAGACAAGTAAGAAAAAGTGGAAAAATATTTAAAAATTGGAAAGGAACCAGACTATATCACATGAGAATAGTGGAGGGGAAATTTTTCACATCCAAAAACAAAAAGGAAGAATAAAAGAAAAGAGAAATATGAAATAAGACAATAAAACAGAAGAAAAGCACATAGAAAACAAAAAGGTCAAAACTGGGAAAGAGAGCTCTTAAATAAGTGAAGTATTTTAAGAGAAAACTTATAATGATTAAGTGCTTTTACTGTTTCAAACGTCAGAAAAAAAGTCATCTCTTTACGATTATTTTTAAAATCTAATCTTGTTCAGATTATTCAAAATACCAATATATAATGATTTGTTGGTTTTGGTGGTGGTGATAACAGTGGTAGCAGTGATAGTGAGGTTACATTTTCTAAGTGTAGCTAACAGAATATTCTCAAATATGGCAAAGAACAGAGACTGGGCTCAAATTCAAAGCTATTTAAATAATGTCTCTGATTTCAGTGATGAAATTGGTTAAATCATTATCTCAACTTTATTAATGTCAGTACTTCTTAACGTTCTCTTCTACTTGCTACTGAGAACATACAATAAGTTTATATCATTTTACAAGACTAAGATGTTTAATCAATTTCCATTTCATTCTCACACAGCTTACTTTTGGAATTAAGAAAAAAGATAACTTGTCTGTTAATTTAGAAACATCATTTGATTCTCTAAATCAAATTAATTTGTTTCTTCTTTTCAAAAATTTAATCTTATGACAAAGTCTACTCACTAACCATCATGTTATGAAATAGGAAATTTACTTATTTAATATCTAAATTTCTCTCTGGTTTAAGAAGCCAAGAATCAATGGAGATGGTTCCATCAAAGATTGTTTTTTCCAGAATGCATTCAAAATTACTCATTATCTCAGAATGCACATTTTGACTGAGGTCCTTACTAGTATGAAAAAGTACTTGATCTTCCTGAGGACATATTTCTACCCATATCTTTTCCTTTATCCATCTAAAAGAAAAATGCTAGATCTTTAAAAAAAAAAAAAACAGGCGTAATATATCAGATCTGAGATTATGTGCCATTTGGGCACTACCAATATCCAAAGAAAGACTGGATCTATAGCTATAGCCTTTCTGGGAAATTCTTATTGGTATTTATTATATATACAAATATAAAGTAAGTATATAACCACTAAAGCACACAATACACCCATCAATATTTCTTTCTGAAACATGAGGTTTGTTGTTTTGAATGTCTATAAAATATACCTGTATATAAGCATAAAAATAAGCTATGTTCTTGAAATCAAAGGGAAAAAAGATCAGTTTTACAGAGATTTTTGGTTAGTGTGGTTAATTTATCTAGGTAATCCAGGATCCAATGTAAAGCCTGAATTATTCAGATAGACTGTCCTCATTGGCCAAGTTGAGTCAATGGTTCTCAGATTCACTTCAAGTGATAAAGAACAATCTCAAGTTGAGTCTATCTAGACTATGCTTCCTGTGCCATAGGAAATTAGCATTTTCAATCAAGTTGAAGGCTAACCACAATTAGACATTTTTGTCACGATGAACAAAATAATTTTGCCAATTCTAAAGCCACTCTCTAGTTCTACCTGTGATAGTCTAGGCAAAGTCCATCTTCCTTGAAGTCACCAAAGACATCAAGTCTGATATTTTGGGACATGGCAATTCTTCTTTGAAACTGATTTTCACAAAGGAATTTTTTTATGCCTTACAAAACAAAATAAGAAGCTTACTTACAGTGAATTCCCCGGTGACTGCATCAAACCCAACATGAATCGTATGTTCAAAGTCTGAAGGAAGAGAGATCTCTGGGCGCTCTTTCTCTTTCTTCTTATTGGCTAAAGGCAAAATGTTAACATGTATTTATTTGGGATAAAGTTTTGGCATCCATAAGTTGTACAGTTAGGTTCATCAAAATAATTACAAAGCTGAATGACAATTGAGACCAATGCAATTATAAAAATATTTTTAACTCCAGAATTTATAATTTTATATAAGTAAGCGGCTGAGAGCTGGACAAAATGTCAGGTCCAAATAATTTACAAATTTCCAAATCCAATTCAAACAAAACGTGTAGTCAAACTGATTTATATCTTTTACCAGTCTAATGATATAATCAACAGGTATCTAGGTAGATTGTATTTAACTGGCTTTGCTGAATCAAATATCACCTACTAAAGAAGGAATTCATTAGACTCAAGTAAAGCTAAGCTTTACTATTAGAAAGAACGAATAGAAAAGTGCTTAAACTATCTATAAGTGTTTATCAATTAAGCGTTTCTATGTTAAACCATAGCTAAATATTAAGTAACTAGAACTTTTAAAACTTACATGCTTACATTACAAAGCATATCTTAACAGATGCTTAGTCTTCTGTCAGTGAGAATATTATTGCAAATCAATAATATTGCAAGTCTCTCTTTATCATTAAAAATGTTTTAAATCATATCTTACCCAGAACATTGCTAGCGAAAAAACAAAGAATAAGAACAAATTGCTGCTTTTTACTGAATTAATTTCAGGTCATTCCTAGAAACAAAATTTCATGCAAAGATGGACACAATAAAGGACAGAAATGGTATGGACCTAACAGAAGCAGAAGATATTAAGAAGAGATGGCAAGAATACACACAAAAACTATACAAAAAAGATCTTCATGACCCAGATAATCACGATGGTGTGATCAGTAACCTAGAGCCAGACATCCTGGAATGAGAAGTCAAGCGGGCCTTAGGAAGCATCACTATGAACAAAGCTAGTGAAAGTGATGGAATTCTAGTTGAGCTATTTCAAATCCTAAAAGATGATGCTGTGAAAGTGCTGCACTCAACATACTAGCAAATTTGGAAAACTCAACAGTGGCCACAGGACTGGAAAAGGTCAGTTTTCATTCCAATCCCAAAGAAAGGCAAACTACCACACAATTGTACTCATCTCACACACTAGCAAAGTAATGCTCAAATTCTCCAAGCCAGGCTTCAGTAATATGTGAACCGTGAACTTCTAAATGTTTAAGCTGGATTTAAAAAGGCAGAGGAACCAGAGATCAAATTGCCAACATCCGTTGAATCATTGAAAAAGCGAGAGTTCCAGAAAAACATCTACTTCTGTTTTATTGACTATGAGGATCATAATAAACTGTGGAACATTCTTCAAGAGATGGGAATACCAGACCACCTGATCTGCCTCCTGAGAAATCTGTATGCAGGTCAAGAAGCAACAGTTAGAACCAGACATGGAACAACAGACTGGTTCCAAATCAGGAAAGGAGTACATCAAGGCTGTATATTGTCACCCTGCTTATTTAACTTATATGCAGAGTACATCATGAGAAATGCTGGGCTGGATGAAGCACAAGCTGAAATCAAGATTGCCAGGAGAAATGTCCATAACCTCAGATATGCAGGTGACACTGACCTTATGGCAGAAAGTGAAGAACTAAAGAGCCTCTTGATGAAAGTGAAAGAGGAGACTGAAAAAGTTGGCCTAAAACTCAACATTTAGAAAACTAAGGTCAAGGCATCTGGTCCCATCACTTCATGGCAAACAGATGGGGAAACAATGGAAACAGTGACAGACTTTATTTTGGGGGGTCTCCAAAATCACTGCAGATGGTGACTACTGCCATAAAATTAAGACACTTGCTCCTTGGAAGAAATGTTATAACCAATCTAGACAGCATATTAAGAAGTAGAGACATTACTTTGTCAACAAAGGTCCGTCTAGTCAAGGCTAGGGTTTTTCCAGTAGTCACGGATGGATATGAGATTTGGAGTATAAAGAAAGCTGAGCATCAAAGAATTGATGCTTTTGTTTTTTTTTTGGAAACAGTGGCTGGCTTTATTTTTCTGGGCTCCAAAATCACTGCAGATGGTGATTGCAGCCATGAAATTAAAAGACACGTACTCCTTGGAAGGAATTTATGCCCAACCTAGATCTGTGGTGTTTGAGAAGACTCTTACAAGTCCTGAGGAAAGCAAAGAGATCCAACCTGTTTATCGTAAAGGAAATCAGTCCTGAATATTCATTGGAAGGACTGATGCTGAAGCTGAAACTCCAATACTTTGGCCACCTGGTGCGAAGAATTGACTCATTTATAAAGACCCTGATGCTGGGAAAGATTGAAGGTGGGAAAAGAAGGGGACAACAGAGGGTGAGACGGTTGGATGGCATCACTGACTCAATGGACATCAGTTTGAGTAATCTCTGGGAGTTGGTGATGAACAGAGAGGCCTGGTATGCTGCAGGCCTGGTATGCAACCCATGGGGTTGCACAGAGTCAGACACCACTGAGCAACTGAACTGAACTAGAAACTTCAAACCAATTCTGATATTTTGTAGCTATTCGTCCATGTCCTTATAAATTTTGTCATGGTAGCCATTCAAAATCATTGTCCTCAAGTAACAGATTTTTCATAGTGACACAATTATGAATAAATATTTCAATAACTAATAAGTCAAAAAACTTCAAAGGAATAATCACTGAAGAAATAAATTTGGGAACTGTAATGAAATTAGTCTATCTCAAAATGATCCCAGGAGGAAGTTATTGTGGAAACACTGTAAGATGGCATTTATATATCAGCAAATTTGAGTATGTATCTCTGCTATGGCTGCATTTCACAGTCAAAAAAGTAACCTCCTAATACAGGGTAAGTCAGCATGAACCAGTTTTGCCCACTTGAAACCAATCAACTTTAGAGCTGCCAGGGTGGCAAACTTAGAACATTCTGGTTCAAATAGATGTTTCCTTGCCCTGAATTTTAGACAACATTCAATTAACCATAATGGATTACTGGTTCTGTGGGTTATCCAGGATAAATTTAAAATTCAAAACATTTCATATCCAATGGTCACTCTTATGGCTTCTATTTGGGGACAGAGATATGGGACACAAATATGGAAATTCAAGAAGTAAGAGGATTAAGATACAAGATTAGGAAAGAAAGATTAGGCGGTCAGGGGGAGTGGGTGAGGGGGACAAGGGTCACTCAAAGTCATTGCCTGGTCATGGAACACATTTAGGATTCATTTTGAAAAGTATATATGTGCCATCTAAATTCAACTCAGATTCCACATTTACAGTGAATCTATTTTATTGACTATCACTTTAACTGAACAATGAAGATTAGCATTTTCTGTAGGTACTTCTACTTCCCTTGCATGTTTATAGACCATAACTACCACTTATGATTGTTCAACTACCACTTTTACTTGTCCAGAAAGGCAAACAAAACACTCAGCTTTCTGTTCTAGCCAGTCCACTGATCACCACTGATCACCCAGCTACTCTTGTAATCACTTTCTTATTTTCCTCTTTCCTGATCTCCCATTCATGTTGAACATGGCTAACCACCTTTCTGTTTCCTCGACAATGTGGTCTGATCGTCCTCCTCCCTGAGTAATCATTCTTTATTTGATGGACATTTCTTATTCTGCCTTTCCTTTCCTAGTACAGTCTTTGGCATTCATTTCTCTTGGATGGCATTCACTCCCAGATACTAAGTCATGTTGGGTAGTTTCCTAATCAGTGGTTGGCAGGGGTAGATATAGATTTTGTGGGTACAAAGACTTTATGTGATTTGAGAGGAATATTCCCTTTAAGTAAAAAACAATACAAAAATGGTAGGACTCCTTTAAGAGCCTTGGAAGAATCCCAAGTGAGAAACTGAAGAAGCAGCTGTATTTACTTCACAGTAAATCTACTGGTGGTTGGTGACCATTCTGGTATCAAAGACCAGTATGAAAAATCTAAAGAAAGCTGTGGTACTTCTGTCTACAAAATTGGATTATACACACATATACACACTTCTGAATATAACTTCAGAGGCTCAAAATTTCCCTAGGATCCAGGTTAAGAACCCCTAGCTTAGGCTATATCTTTAATCATGATATTAATTTGCATTCATGATCTCTCTTGCCAGCAAACAGGCTCTCCTTATTTCTCTGTTAGCAACGGCAGCACAATTGAAGCATGTTGACTGAGATGTAAATAAGTGTTAGTTGCTCAGTCGTGCCCAACTCTTTGCAACCCCATGGACTGCAGCCCATAAGGCTCCTCTGTCCATGAGATTTTCCAGGCAAGGATACTTGAGTGGGTTGCCATTTCCTTCTCCAGGACATCTTCCCAACCCAGGGATCGAACCCATGTCTCCTGCACTGCAGGCAGATTCTTTACCGATTGAGCTACAAGGGAAGCTCCACTACTTAAGCTGAATGACAAGAATCAGCTTAATGGTGTCTCCCTAAGGCCACCTGATTGCCAGTCCCTTACCAGCCTAATTATGCCATTCTCATCATGTAGCACTAATTATAACAGAGGCAGGACATCCAAACTGCTCCTCCTTCAGTGTCCATGTTCTTAGTGAAATGATAACCACTCACTGCCCAGATCAGAGAAGGATTAAGGCCTTGGACTCCTCCCCTTTTGGAGACTCTAAGCAATGAAAAGATTGTGACTCTCTCTCTCAAATAAAAACAATCCTACTTCATAAAAAAGGTAAGGAAGCCACAAAAGTTCTGATGTTCCTATGATGATTAACTTGTCTAACTACTGTATATCCCAAACCAAAATGTTTTCACATTTTGGGTGCCCTAATTTGCTGGGTCTTAGACACATGCTTACTCTGGCTATTGGGTATTTCAATACTGGCCCAACTGCTCAAATCCTAAATTTGGGAGCTTCTTTGACTCCTTCGTTAATTCAATTTAATCAGTCATCAGGTTCTAACTCATTTTGGATCCATCTTCTTTCTTTCATCTCCACAAATCATCATCATCTTAGTCCAAGGCACCAGCATTTTTCACCAGGTCTTACTATCTCCAATTTTGCCCTCTGTGATTCATTACTCTGTGGCCAGAATAATCTTTTTGGAATATATGTATCTGACCACATTCGTACCTTTAAGACCCCACATTATCCAGATGTTCAAAGATCATGCACCCTAGCATGTGAGCCAAGGGCCTGCATGATCTGCCCCTGGCTTACCTCTCCACTGTCTATTCTTGCTGTGGCCCCCACTATTCCTTATCCATTTCATACTCCCTCAACTGCCAGCTTCTCTCTTACTGCCAAGCTTTTACACGTGCTAGGCTGAGGCCTGGAAAGCCTGACTTCTTACCACACACCTCTGCTTTGTGTGGACAACTCCCATTAATCCTTACTCTTGAAGACTCACTCTTGCATTCTTTCTCCTTTGGCAAGACTTTTGTTGTCTTCCTTCTGCAGACAAAGTTAAATGCCCTTCTCTTCCTGCTCCAATAGAGTGACCCAGTGTATACTCTGAGCTTGGCCCTGATTAACACTGCATTTTCATTTCTTCTTTACATACCTATCTCTGTAGCTAAAATTTGAAACACTTGACAGCAGAGACTGTATCTTACTCATTCTCACATTTCCTAGCACACAGCTTACATCTGCACACGTAGTCACTAGCATTTAGAGAATATTTACCACATGCAGAGTGTTTCTAGGGTTATCTCATTTAGTTTCAACCACAATTTTATAAGGCAAAGCTGCTCAGCTGGTAAAGAATCCGCCTGCCAATGCAGGAGACACAAGAGAGGCAGGTTCGATCCCTGGGTTGGGAAGATCCCCTGGAGAAGTAAATGGCAACTCCAGTATTCTTGCCTGGAAAATTCCATGGACAGAGGAGCCTGGCGGGCTACAGTCCATGGGGTCACAAAGAGTCGGATAAGACTTAGTGAGCATGCACACACACACACACACACACACGCACACACACACATTGTTGTATAGATGAAGAAAGTGAAACTCAATGAAGTTAAACCACAGATGCAGGATTCAACAGCCGACAGAGCCAGGATTTGAATCTAGATCCCAGTTGTGTCCACAGAACCTACACTCTTAATAGTTGCACTGTTTATTATTCAGGCTTTCCTGGTGGCTCAGAAGGTAAAATAATCTGCCTGCAATGCAGGAGACCCAGGTTCAATCCCTGGGTTGGGAACATCCTTTGGAGAGGGAAATGGCAACCCACTTCAGTATTCTTGAGTATTCTTCAGTATTCTTGCCTGGAGAATCCCTATGGACAGAGGAGCCTGGTGGGCTACAGTCCAAGGGGTCGCAAAAAGTTGGACATGACTGAGCAACTTCCACATTTATTATTCAGTATCATTTAAGAAAATCAATAGATTTGAGCCTAATCTTCAGCAAATGTTCAATGACTGGATCCTAAGTTAGAACTTTTTTCTTTCTTTTTCTTTTAAGGTATACTAAAAATGTCTGTATCTCCTCTAGAAAATTCTCAGGAACTGGTTGTTTATATTAAGATTCAGCCTAACCTGGATCTTGGGCTCATAAGATGCAGTCTGTTCAGCTCTGGATTGATATTTGCAGAGAGCAGAAGCACAAAGAAGAAGCACCACTTTGTAAGACTGTCAACCATATTCTATCGGAACCTGGAACAGAGGTCACAAATTGCTGACTAGACCACAAATCACAAATGGTGTTTAGTACTGGGACCCTCTGCATGTGTATGGGTTCTGGCTGTAACTCCAGGGGTCAGCTAGTCTCTCCAGAGTCTTTCATCTTGACATCTCTCTCCATCCCCCTACATTTTAAAGGAGAAATCATCTGCCATCTCCTATATTCTTCACTCCAATGTTTTGCATTTCCTCTAGCGACTAGGGCTTACTCCATTAAAATCCCTCTACACCTTCACTCCAACCTCTTCATTAAAGGCACTGTTTACTTCCTGCCTTAGGTTCTCAAACCTCACTATGCATCACTTTTGTGTGGGAAACTTCAAAAAAGTCAGAGAGTGAGTGAGTGAGAAAGAGAGAGAGTTGGAGAGGTGGTGGAGAGAGATTTCAGAGCCCTACTGCTAGAGATTCAGATTTACTCTGGGGTTGTCCCCAGAATCGTTGATTTTTAAAGGCCCTCCAGTATTTCCTTAAGCAGCTGGGGTTGAGAAAAATCATTTTAAACCCTGCTATCCAACGAAGATATCACTTTCTCAGATAATCCTGATGGACGCTGATCATTCTTCCCCATTCCATGTCTTTAGGCTTAGGGCAATGGAGAAGGGCAGAGTTGCCTCATTTTTATTCCAAATTGTTTGAGATAAGCAATTCTGCACTTGTCTACAAAGCCCCCTCCTTTGAGGTCACTGCCATTTAGTTCTCCTGGCCAAGTCTCCTTTATCACTGACTTTGGCTCCCAGTATTCTTTCCAACACTAAGTGCTGCCATCTTGCTGTTAAACATAATATACAGATGGGCACCTCTGTCACACACACCCTCTCCTTTTAAGTCCTTGATGCCCCTCAGCTTTAATGAACTTCATCTCCTTTCCACTCCTTCAATCCATTCCCATGGCCACCATTACATGAGTGGTTCTTAACCAGGGCTGCTCATCAGAATAACCTGTAGAGTTTCACAAAAATCTGAATATCTTGAGCCCACTCAGAACCTACCCTATCAGAATTTCTGAAAGGGAGGCCTGGGCAAATGATGTTTTGAAGCATCATAGATGATGTGCAGAATGGAGAATCACAGCTATTTCAGGCCTTTTCATTATCCAGAATGACCCTTTCTCTGTAATATTCTCTCAGATAACTCTGTTATCTTATTCTCTGGGCCCAGCTTTCTCACTCTTTCATGTCATTACTCCTATTTTACTTATTCTTTGATTTCAACAAAACCTCCAATCCCTGGATCCTTCCATTTTTAGCCAACTGCTCAGCTTCCTCCTGGCCTAGACTCTACAGTACATCATTTAAACTGCCCTTAAGCCACTGCCCTGGAAACTTTGCTCCTTTGACCTCCTCTTTCAACTCTCCAACAAAACTTTACCCTGATAGAATCTAGCCATGAAACCTCCATTTCCATACCGAGGCTGGTAAAGTTGTTGGGGGCAAAAATCACAACCATGTAGACTAGGGCTTACTATAAAGGTCACAGACCAGAGCTGGATCATCAGTGGTGCTGGCAACACCCTTCTTGGCCCTGGTCAACTTCCTTTCCCACTCCTCTTAGGGAACATTCTAGAATTTCACCACTTCACTCAAACTTCTGCTTCATCCTCTCCTCCTTTACTTTCAGCATAAGAAATTCCTTCTACTTCACTGAAAAAACAGAGGCCATGAGTTTAGAACTCCTTTGACTTCACTTCCTGTCCCGCTCCTAGGAATGTATCTCCATTAGTAACATCTCCCTTCACATCTTACTTACTTCACATCTTACTTCACATCTATCCTTCTACCTGAGGTTTATACGCTCAGTGGTGCTCCACTGTCCCTGTCCCTCTCATTTCTCCATGGAGGGGGGGGGGTCTCACTCCATTGATTATTTCCTATTTCTTCTTACATCTTCAGTCTCTTCCTCTCTACTGACACTTCCTATCTGGCTTTAAAAATACATGCTGAGATTTCTTTTGTCCTTAAAAATTAAAACTCCCTGCTACCACATAGCTTTCTTCAGTTGCTATAATCTCTTAACCGTTTCTTCTCTAGCTTCAACTTCTTGAAAAGGCAATCTAGACTTCCTTAACCCTCACTCTTCAAATCAGTGAAATGAATCTGAGGTCCCAAACTGATCTCCTCCCTGAGATGGCCATGTTTCAGCCCTCACAGCCACTGACTTCAAGTCAAAACTGACATGCTGACTATGATCTTCACGAAACTAACGTCTCCCCACCATCTTTCACACAATTCTTTCCGAGAGTCTACTCGTACAATTCTGGGTCTTCGGTAGACTCTAACTAGTAGTCCCCAGGAGCTGTCCTAGGTCCTCCTCTCTTATCATCAACACACTTTTCCCTTAGGTCACTTCGTCTACTTGTGTGGTTTCAATTACTGTCTACTTTCAAGACTCCTCAGGTGGATCTCCTCTGACCCCATGGAGTTAACCGCCTACTGAACACCTTTATTTGGCTGCCTCACAGCCCCCTCACTTGAAATATTTTCAAAAGAAAACAAATTCTCAACTGCCTCTCCCCACCTACAAGAAGAAACTACAGTTCCTCTTGTGTTCCCTACCTCACTCTACTTAGCTGCTCCTGTCACCATCTGATTACTTGCCTGCATGCTATGCATGCTCAGTCAGTCATGTCTGATTCTCTGCAACCTCATGGATTGTAGCCCACCAGGCTCCTCTCTGCCATGGCATTCTTCGGGCAAGAATACTGGAGTGGGTTGCCGTGCCCTCCTCCAGGGGATCTTCTTGACCCAAGGATCAAATCTGCATCTCTTGCATCTCCTGCATTGGCAGGCAGATTCTTTACCACTGAACCACCTGGGAAGCTTGATTAGTTGCCTAGTTCTATTAACACTTCCTCCTAAATATTCTCTCTGCATTGCTCTCTTTTATTCTTACAATACTGGCCCTTGGGTTAGGCCTCTGTGATTTCCCACCTATGTGATTCACACAGCCTGACTTGCCTTCTCTCATGATGCCCCCATCCTCTGCACCATCCACATTCATTCTTTTCCTGTGGCTACAGTGATATTTTGAAACACAAATCTGATATTATTTCCCTGCTTCAGTGTTGGCCCACTGCCTTCAGAATCATATCCAAAGCCCTCAGTATGACATATGTAAACCCTCGGGAACTCCCCCAATTACTTTCACAGCTCCATCTCCTACCCTTCCCCTTAGCACTCTATGCACTAGTTATGCTGAACTACCTGTAGTTATAGTCATAGAACCTCAACTAATATTATGTCATGCTTACTGCCTTCATAATTCTGTTCCTTGTATCTTAAATGCCACCCAACTCTTACATAGCTGGCTCTATTCCTTCTTTAAGACTCACCTCAGTTGAGTGGTCCCCTCCTCCAGGAAGCCTTCCCTAACTGCTCCTTCCCTCAGTCTTCAATAGACACCCCTCCTCAGTGCTTACTTCTCTATTGCACTTACCATGCTAAACTATACTCACTAACTGACTTGTATGCGTCCCTCGCTAGGCCATCAGTTCCTTCAAGGCAGGAACTGGGACTTACTCATCTCTGTACTCCAACGTTTACCCTGCCTGGTGCCTGATTCACTAAATATTTAATGAATAAGCAAATGAAAAAATGAATGGGTGAATGAATGACCTTCATTATATGAAATGAGACCCAATATATGTAGACAGGTCATGCCTATTTGCCATTATGTGTTCATGGATGAGGAGACACTTATCCAGTTTCCCCAAGAAGGCTGGAGGGGTGGGAGGGTATGTTTTAGAGTTGTGCTGGGTGGTGATGGCAGTGTTGCTGTTTTCCCCAACACTGGGGGATGACCCTGTACTCATTCAGGCACACCTCTTGCCAGGTGCCATGTTGGGGTCAAAAGCATATATTGGTAACTCAATTGTGCCAGGTTCAAGGTACAGCAAAGCAACCAATTCTCCCCTGGACAAAATCCCAGGGCAGTGCTACGCTTGCCTTCAGAAAGCATTTTAGAAAACTGCCACCTGAGTCGTCTTTGTTGTAGGAGTTCCATTTGTCATCTTCCCCTAAAATTCCTGGAAGTTTTTTTGGACCTTCTCATTGGATGTCATGGTCACATGCAGAATTATTTTTTACAACACTACCTAGCTCCTTCAAAGCAGAGCATGAAGGAAAAGAAAAGGAATAACAGAGGACAGACAAAGAAACACTTTCCTATATAAATTTGGCCTAAAAGCATAGAACAATCATTATTTTTAGAAAAGCAATGGAAAGCATGCACAATTACAATGTATGGCATAAGGAAAAAGTGACACTGAAAGCCATAATAATACAGAAAGATTAAAAAAACAAAATATTATATACAACATTTTTTAAATGCAGAAACAATTTTTCCGAAGGGGGGAAAAAACCACAGAGGCTGACTAGTTCTAAACAGCAAGCATTTCACAACCTTGCCTCTGAGGAACAATGCTTGCTAGGGGCTTGGCCCCCTTTCCTCGGAACCAGTCAGTGGGTCAGTTAACCAGTAGACTTGGAATTGTGGATCAGTGCGGTGACAGATTGGACTGGGTGACTCATTGGGAACCTAAGGAATGTTCTAAATGTGTGATCTCATTGGGGAAATAAGCTTAGCAAACATGAAACAGTTTGACAGAAGACAACAAAATTCTGTAAAGCAATTATCCTTCAATTAAAAAATAAATTAATTAAAAAAAAAAGAAACAGAAACCGATACTACCAGACTAAAGGAAATTTGGTGCTAAGTTGTGAAGAACAGAGTATAAAGCCTGTTGTATGTCCAAAGAAAAGAAGATCAGAGAGCTCTGTGGTGGAGAGTGAGGGCTTACTGGAGAGGAAGGAGGGTTTGAGAGATGGGTCTTAAAGAAGGGGTAGGCAGGAAAGGTAAGGCATCTCAAGTAGGAGAAATAGGAGAAGCAAAGCTTGGACATTGGAATATCTATAGCACACTGATGAGGACTGAGAAGAAAGAAGAGTAAATGGATCAGATATAGTCTTAGAAATCAGGAAGAAGAAATTGGACAGTCATAGAGTATGCTTGGAAAGGCTTTTGAGCAGATGGATGTGATGATGAAAAAGGTGTCTACTGTAAGACAAACCAGGTAGCTTTGTGCCACTCGGTACACATGGGATGATGGGGGCAGGCTTCAGAATGGCTGTTCTTTCACACAGGCTGAGGAAGAAAATGAACGGTGGGGATGGAATCGGAAGATCCATCTGCCACTGCATCTATTGCCTTGGAGATCACCTGCTGGGCATTTTCTATGTAAACTGTGTGTGTGTGTGTGTGTCTGATTTCTGCACCCAAATCGAAAATGACCTGAGGACAGAGAACCTTGTCTTACAGGTAGGATCCCCTCATGACCCTCAGCACAGAGCAAGACACATAAAAAGCAGACACCAATCTTTTCTGAGTAAAATATGTAAGTAAACTGCAAAAGATGCTCCTGCTGCTGCTATTGCTAAGTCTCTTCAGTCGTGCCCAACTCTGTGCGACCCCATAGACGGCAGCCCACCAGGCTCCCCCGTCCCTGGGATTCTCCAGGCAAGAACACAAGCCTATATTGACATCCAATTCTGTTCTATCTCATTTTTAAACTGAGGTAGCTAATAAACTAGCTCCGGGCTCAAAATCAGCATGCAGCTCAGATTTAATTGGCTGGTTGCACACAGGTCTCTATCAGGTGAGCTTCCATTAAGTTCATTTGAGACCAAGGAGGTCTAATAACATATTTCACTAGGAGGCTTGTACTGGAGTTGCAGCCCTCCTAGGAGGGTCGCTTGTCCTACAACCCCTAGCTTGACACTAGAAGCACTCTCCTGCTCCCCCAACCCAGGAGCAATCTGTACTCAGTGTTGTGTGTTCCTGAAGCCAAATAACTTGTGTGGACAGAAAGGTCATTTCCGGCAGGGCTAGTAGAGGTGGCTGGGTTAGAGATGCATCATATTAAAATGCTTGTTTTTCACCTCAACATTTCTGAGCTTTGCTCTAGGAATGCCATGTTAGAAGGATAGAAAAATATTTTCAAAGGGCCACCCATCTATGGGTGACAACCTTTACTTTTCCTAAGAGACGATTCTTAGTGACTTGGTCACTCCTTAACTGGATGAGAGACGCTTTCAGTGGTTCAATCATTTTCTCTATTTCACTAAGAGGCTACTAGTCAATGGCTCACAAAGATCATGTACAAAATGTTACCCTTGTGGTCTTTTAGGAATTAGAATGCCTCAGTGTCTGCTTAACTACCAGAAAAGGAAATTGAGTACTGCAGTTGGTGCTTTAATTTAAAAAAAAAAAATGCCATTTTGCTCCATCCCCTGCTTTGTGGGTCACTGAGCACCCTGAGCCATAAACCTCCCTCTCTCCCAAGGGAAACTTTTTGCAGCCTTATTCTTGGATAAGACTAAGTATCCCAGAGCAATTCTTTCTAAAGCAACAGAGCAGCCTTGCAGGTGGTATCGAAGAGGCAAGTGCTCAAATAACAATGTTGTGATAGTTTCAACATTGTTAATCAGCTATACTCCAATATAAAATAAAAAAATTTAAAAAAAAAGAAGTGAGTGCTCATTGTGAGGACAATAGTTCCAGAGGGACTGATTTATGCAAAGACGGTTCTAGTTTTTGGCAGTTCTGCTCTATAAACAAACATCCTGTTGGAGAACATATTATGAGAGGGGACCCACAGGAATGTCTCACCTCCTGGATTCATGAAATGCACATTTTCCCTTATGCAAGAGAGAGACTAGTTTTCTAGTTTTCCTTTATTTATTTATTTATTTATTTTGGTAGAAAGAATGACATTTTGTGGGCCTTAAAATTTATTTTTCCCATTGGAAATACTTCTATGTGGTCACTACAATGGAAAATTAGGCATAAAAATAGATTTAATTCTTGGCTATAAGTATTTAAAGCAAGGTGGGTAAAAGATTTAAAAAGAGGTTCTACATAACAGATATATTTCTGGCTTAAACCTAGCATCCTGAGCAAAATACACACTGATTGAGCAGAAAAGGAAACTAATGTTTAGTAAGTGAGGGAAAGGGCCCAAACCCTTAAACACTGGATTATGAATGAATCTAAAGGGAGGAATGACAGGTGACTCTATCTAGTTCTTTAATATTTTAATTATAAAGTATCAGATATTTTTGTAATCAAGTTAAAAGATGGAAAAATATAACACAGGAATCAAGGAAAAATAATTAACAATTTTTTTTTTAAACAAAGGCTGTTTCCTTCTGCTAGCAAGTTATGCCTTCAGGAGGAGTAACTTGTAAAAAGACATGACTACCGTTGTAACTGTTGAGTCAGAAAATAGATTAGATTCTCTTAGGTTTGTTTTACTTGCTTCCATAAAAATTCCATTTTTGATATTTCACTGGCCCCAAACCTATTTTCAAAACACATTAGGTGACTCTCTTTTTATGACAAGCAGTATCATAGTCAATCACTGAACCAGGAGTCGGGGATCTAAATTCTAGGCCAGCCTCACTTTGTAACTGGTAGTGGGGAAGCTTTGTAAAAGTCAGTTAACCTCTCTAAACTTCTGCCTTCCTTTGTAAAATGGATAAACCTTGCCTTCATCATAGGTTTGAAGGAGGTGATTGATATGAAAGTTCATCAAATACTATAATAACCCTACAACTGCCATCCAAAAGACATCATCTCACTAGGAATATACATACATATTAACAGGGTGACTGTTTTTGCTGGAGAATTAAGGAATCATGTCACCATCTAAACCCAGCACTTCCCATCTAGGGAATGACGACCTTTCAAACATAACTACCAAGAAAGGAGATTAAACTGGGCTATCATAAACAATCACTGCTCTTATGTCTTTTGTTATATTAGCAAACCCCAGTAGTTGGGAAGGCTCATGGGGGAAGGTTCATTCTCCTGTCTTCAGGTAGAATGTGCTAAAGCCATGAGACTCCATCCTCCAATAAAGAACCTAGAAAATTTCACCCTTAGTAATTGATAAAACTTAATCGGCATATCTGGAATTTATGGCTAGTTACATTCCCTCTGGTGAAATAGTAAGTACATTTCCCCCATCAGCTCTTCAGTGGCTATGAAAAACAATATATGTTCTCTATAAATTGGCAGCCTTTAATGCATAGATAAAAACTCAAAGTGGTACCTGATTCTGCAAGAGTAGCTATAAGCCCAATTCAAAAGTGGCATGTTCCATGAGGATGATAGGGAAAAGGAAATGATGGTCCCATGTGAGCCCCTCTGGTGACCCCCACTCACATACAGACAGCCGTCAACTTCAGTGGTATCATCTTCAAAAACTTTCAGTAAAAGTGATCATTCTGGCAAATTATCAGGAACCTAACTCTTACCCATCTTCTTCCAAGGCAACACACACTAGTTTCACTCTCATTTATACCCAATTCACACATGCAACAATTTCAATGGAAAATGTTGGGGAAAAAAAAAAAGGAAATATGAGGCAATGCCCTCAACCATACACTTCCATTCACATGGATAATTATATAGGGCACAAATAAGTTTGAAGGAGTCGGGGAGGCCTCATTTGTTTTAAGGAGGAAAACAACTTCATATCCCTTAGCTGGTGTCAATTTTAGTCTCCTTGCAACCCTTCATGTTAATGTTTGATGTATCTCTCTTCTGCCTTCCTCTCTTCTCCTCCATTTCCTATATCTTCTGCATCTCTTAATCTCCCCCCATACACTCTCTTAATTCCTCATAATTCTCATAACTCTCATAATTCTCCCCCTCATTCCTCTCTTAATTTCTCCCCATTGCTTCTTTCCTTTTTTCTACTTATCTCCCAATCCTTCATTCCATACTATTTTTTTTTTTTGCATTTGTCTGCTGTCTCTAGTGGGATACCATATTTGTGTTCAACTTCCCTGTTTACTGGCCTTGAAATAGAAGCAAAGGCTCTAGTACAGAGTGCATCCTTACCCCACCATTTTCCCATTTCAAACACAGTGGACTTCTACAAGTAAAGGGGGTAATATAGGAGGCTCTTGCCCTGGGGCAGAGCACTGACCCTGGAGGACAAGCAAGATGCTATGTCCTTCAGACTCCCCAAAGGGCAGAGCAATGACCTCCAAAGAGTACTCTTTGCTGAGCTGTATGGTCTACATTTGAAGAACCAAGAGGGATTGTAAACACTATCCAGGAGTAGTCGTCTCTGACATCTGGCTTTCTGCTAAGAGAATCCTCAATTAATTGAGACTCCCATTCATTGTTAACGCAAAGAAAATAACCTTGAGCTGCTGCAAAATCCCAAAGGGTCTTCAGCATCACTGAAGAAAGATGGCATACTGTTCAGTCTAGTTAGCACACTAAGAATTTTTTATTGTGAGCAATTAAAGTTAATAATGTATATTGACCAAAACATGTGAATAACAAGACCATAAAGGATAACTGAATTTTTAATGTTAAACAGTAATGCTTCCTGCTGTGTAGTATAGATAGAAGACAACATACTCTAGGAATTAGAACAATAATGTATATGATATACAATAACACAACTATATGGCACTTTAAGAACTTTTTCAATCAAATTTTTAAAAAAGTTTTCACATATACGAACATACTCAATTTAGAACCTCAACCTTTTAAAGTAAGCAATATGTAAGCCAGTAGACACACAATGGATGAGAATCTAACTCATCAAACACCCAAATCAAATTGTTAGCACATCTCTCTGGTCAACAATATTTTCTCATCATCATTTCTTTCCAAAAAACATGAAAAAAAAAAAGTTTTCTTTCCTTCTGAGTGGCAATAAAAAGGAGAGTGTGATAGAGTAGTACAAGCAGAAGGTTTGGAGTCAGAAAGACCCAGGAGATTTCTGGCTTCTGGCATCTGCTGTGTGACCCTAGGCTGTCTACTTAAATGCTTTGAGCTTAAATGGCCTCACCTGTAAAAGGGGGTTAATACAGAGTGGTTATAAGAATTGAAAGACTCAATACATGTAATGTGCCTGACACAGGCTTGACACTAGGAACTAATAAGTTAATCTTAGATGACTTTCTATTCATCCTGATTTGCTTTATCCAACTATCTCCTTGCCTGCTTCCAGGAAGTAGGGGCCTTTACTTCCATCTGCAGGGCTCACTAGCTCCCGAATCTCTGGATTTCTCACAAACAAAATGCACAGGAACTGTGCTCCCTACAGACACAGCTCTTCACACAGCACTGCCTACCCCCCGAAAGACACCTAAAGCTCTAGTGCAGCACAAGACATGAGACGCATAAGCACGCTTCAGATGACACAGACGTCATACGGGACTGTCCCTTCCAAAGGCAGCCTCACCTGCCTCTTTCCCACAAGTTCTTTTTTTAAGAGGAACTATGCCATTTTCAGAATCCTGGCTGATTCACTTGTCTCATTGCCTTTGCCTTATTGTTTTATTTATTCATGTATTTTTTATGGATTTATTCATCCATGTATTTATTCTCCACCATGTTTCGTAATGGATATAAGGTGGTTTACAAGAAAGGGATGGGATGGGGAAGGACGTGTGTGTGGGGGGTCAGAATAGAGAACACATGTACACCCATGGCTGATTCATGTGAATGACAAAAACCACTGCAATATTGTAAAGTAATTAGCCTCCAATTAAAATTTTTAAAAAATTTAAAAAAAAGAAAGGTAACAAGGAAAAGTGCCCCTGGCTACTTTCACTTAGAAACTGGAGTGGCCCTTGTTGTTACCCGGATGCTAAGCCCCTGGAAAGAAAAGGCACAATTGTTACGGATTTTAAGGCTCCTCCCATCAATATTCTTAGTTTTCTCTTTCCTTTTTCAGTCAAATCTGAATAGTTTTTTTTTTTTTAATCCATTTGAGAAACCAGCCAAAGATATTTTAGGTAAAGGGAAATGAAAGCAAAGAGGTCTTCCTTTGTTTCCAGATTTCAAGGAATTCATGCCTGGAGTAGTGGGTCTCCAAGCGTGGCCCCTGGACTGGCAATATCTACATCACCTGGAAACTTGTTAGAAATCCAAATTCTTGGGCCTCAAGCCAGATCAAATAAACCTGAAATTCTGAGAGGTGGCACCAGCAGGCTGTGTCTGAACAAGCTCTCCAGAGTGACTCTGATGTACAATAAATTTTGAAAACCAAAAAAAAAAAAGAATACACAAAATACAGTATGATAGCAGAAATTCAAAGTCAATCAAGTGAAAGGAAAACAAAACAAAGATAAGCTCATAAAATGAAGCCTGGAGGAAAGCTATACCAAGTGCATACACACCATAGAGGCCCATTACAGGTGCCAGGCATGGGCCACACATCTGGCACTAAATTTTCAAGCAGCCAACAAAAGAGAAACCTAATCTCACACTTCACAGGGTCCATAAAAGAAAAATGAACCTCGTGTTCAGGATATCCTTTTCCTGGTCTAAATTCTAAAACTTTTCTATGGTGAAGCATCATAATATGGTGGCCAACTGTCCCTCTTACTTTGCTCTAAAACTAAGATTCAGCTCTTGGAAAGATCTCCAACAAAGAGAGATCCTCAACCTGGAAATTATATTTACTGCTTATTTTTCTTCTACCTGTCTTTTGAAGTTCCATTCGGTCAATGAAATGTAGCAACGAAAGAGATTCCTTAAAACAAACAAACAGAAACCTCTGCTGTCACCAAAGCAAGTATTTTCATTTAACTCAAGAAATAGACAATGTGATATTATTTGTGACAAAAATTTGGATAGGATCCCAAATAACCAACAAAATAAAGGGTTAAATAAACCATGATGCTACTATATGATGAAATATTCTACACCATCAAAAACTGTATTTATGAAAAAATTTTTAAACATAGAGGAAAATGTTCATGATAAAATATTGAGTGAAAAAGCTGGTATAAAACTATATATTATGATTTTAACTATATAAAAACTACATATATATATATATATAGTCATTAAAAAGTATGGAAAGCAAGCCACTAAATGTTAATATTGTTTCTGAGATTTGTGGATATGAGTGGTTTTTATCTTTTCTACATGTTTGTCTTTATTTTCCAAGTTTTTATTAATGATGACCATTTCCATACGATGAGAAGAACTGGGAGGAAAAATACCAACCCAGTTAGTTATCTTTGGTTTGTGAAATTTTGGGTTGATTTTAACTTAAAAAAAAATTCCTATTAACTGACATATAAATTCTAGTTATGGACAAAGTTACTTAAAACAAGAAACAAGAATTCTAAAACCTAGTTTTTTAGTTGTTTGTAAAGTTCCAGAATGATACAGATATAATAACACCTCAAAATTACTTAGGACTTTAAAATTTTACTTTTAATAGCACTCTGATATTGAGAATTACATTTGATTATAAAAAATATTTTGCTAGGTAGGCCATGTCTTATTATCGTCATTTAACAGGTGATGAAACTGAGGATCAAAAAAACTAAGTGATTAGCCCAAAGTCACCATAATCAGTGGCAGAGCTGGCCTTGACCCTAAGTCTCCAGACCCCAAGTACAGTGCTCTTTTCCTTCATTGGAGACTGACTGTGGTATAACCCAAGTCATCACTCACAGGCAGAAACATATAAACAGCAACCCCTCCTTACCTATGAGGGTCAAGTTCTTCAATAACCCTCACCTAGATAGGAGAGTTCCACTGAGGAAATGATAATTTTTTGTGGTTAAAAAAAACCAGGGGGAACTGAGGTCACATGTGAATGTTTGAAAGTCCTCATAAATATTTTTTATGCAGTAAAACAAAATAATAACAGTACATTTCATAAACAGAATAATGAAAATTTACATAGCTTGAATTAGTTAAAAGTGATAGGCTTGTATAGTTTCCATTTAGAGCCTGAAATGGTTTCCAGAGGTGATTAGGATGTACCCACTCATGGCAATGGAAATTTGGGGTGATGGTGAAGCAACAAACAGAGGTGGACTGTTAGTTCAAATTATGGATCTTCGTGCTCTCAGCATCTTCATCTAAGTCTGATCCTGGGATTAAAACAACTTGATTGGGGCTTTAGCCCTAACAAGCAAGTGAATTTCGGTGGCATGACTTAACAACTTTGGCTCTTCAAGATACTTTCTGTCTTCGCAAGTCTTTTTCTGAAGACACCATAGCATGTCTGCATAGAGTGCAAATCTTTAGCTCAAAAGAACTAAAATTCATTCTTTCTATGGCCAAGTAATATTCCATTGTGTAAATGTACCACATCTTCTTTATTCATTCATTGATGGACATCTAGGTTGCTTCCATGTTCTAGCTGTTGTAAATAATGCTGCAATAAAGACTGTCTGAAGGCAGCTTATTTGCTGTCTGACACAGACATTTAAATGACACTACTTAATGATTTAGGCTCTTCCGAGGTTGCTTTCTTCTGAACATGGTGTTGTAAAAAAAAGACTCCACCTCTTCATAAATTCAGTTAAATCACTCAAGCCTTGTACAAAGGCAGTTTATCAGCTGTCCAGGAATCATATTAAATGGTACCACCTGATGATTTAAGCTCTGCTGAAGATGGTTTCTGTGCAAAGTGATTTTTTTAGAAGGCATCATAGCACCTCTTAAAGAATTCAGCTAAATCACTCAAGCTCTGAACAGGTAAGCTTTGATGTGTAAAGGTACACATATTTTTTTCATTACTTTCTTGGGGGAGGTTTTAATCTTGTTCTAACATTTTTTCTCTTGTTGCTTATAATTGTGTTTTTCTCCAGTATTATAGCTTCCTAATTATCTTCATCATCACTTACGATAATCACCTCTGGGGTCCCGCAAGCTTCCTGAGTCATCTTCTAGCCCAGCATATCACTTAAATCAGCATCAGTAGGTTCAGACTCAACTTCAGCCAATGATTGCTCCTGTGCCAAATGTTCATCCTCACCCACAGCTTCTTGTTCCAATATTCTTAAGGTCTTTAGGAGAAATCACTGAAAGACACTTCTCTATCTCTAGTCCAATTTTCTCCCATGTCATATTTTTTCCCCCATAGGAACATATTTTTTAATATAAATTTATTTATTTTAATTGGAGGTTAATTACTTTACAATATTGTATTGGTTTTGCCATACATCAACATGAATCTGCCACAGGTATACACGTGTTCCCCATTCTAGGAGAAAATTGCTTTACAATGTTGTGCTGGTTTCTGCTGTACAACAATGCAAATCAGCCATGTATCACCTCCCTCTTGAGCATCTCTCCCCTTCCCCCAACATTAATGGGGGAAATTAGTTTAACATTAATATCTAATGCCTCTTTTATGAAGAATACATACTTATTCTTACTTCACCCCTCCAGGTGATCACAGAGCAGGGCTGGGCTGCTGCTTGGAGCCTAGGCTGGGCCCCCTGTGTTATACAGCAACTTCTCACCAGCTATCTATTTTACACATGATAATGTATAAATGTTGATGCTGCTTTCTCCATTTGCCCCACTCTTTCCTTTCCCGACTGTGTCCACAAGTCTATTCGCTATGTCTGCATCTCCATTCCATCCTTGTAAATAGGTTCATCAATACCATTTTTTCTAGATTTCATATATATGCATTAACATGTGATATTTGTTTTTCTCTTTCTGACTTTCTTCACTCTGTATAACAGGTTCTAGGTTTATCCATCTCACTAGAACTAAAATCTGTTCTTTTTTATGGCCGAGCAATCTTCCATTGTGTGTATGTACCACATCTTCTTTATCCGTTCATTTGTTGATGGACACCTAGGTTGCTTCCATGTTCTAGCTGTTGTAAATAGTGCTGCTATGAACACTGGGGTACATGTGTCTTTTTCGATTATGGTTTTCTCTGGGTATATGCCCAGTAATCTCCCATGGCACATTAATGTTAAACTATCTAATGCCCCTTTATGAAGAATACAGCATGAGTGATGGTGTAGGAATTTCATGCACTAGGACCTTTTGACAGAGGTGCCTTTGTAAGATCCTGAACAACAAAGTTATACATTAGCTTGGCATAAGTCTCCTTAAAGGTCAGACTAAACACTGTCTAAGGGTTCCAGGACCTGAATCACACCACTGGTTATAAAGACAATCTTAAACTGAGGATGCACATTTGCCAATGCATCTGAGGAACCAAAAGGACAAGCAGGAATCAATACGACCTTGAATTCAAGATTTCTTTAGAGTAGTCTTGAGCTTCTGCAAGAAAGCACTGTTAAACCCATTCCTTAAGGAGAGAGGGAGTCATCAGGCTTTTCTATTTGCATGCTGGTATGCTGGAAACTTAGCTTAGTTGTTTCCTCTGAGAGGATATGGGCCTAGTTTTCTGCACACCAGTAATGGTTTCACTGTGAGGTCACCTGAAGTATTGGCACAAAACAGAAACACCAGCCTCTCTGTTTTGGCTGGCCTCATGTCAGCATCAGTTGGCTCATGCTCTTCAGAAGGGCAAACAGGATTGTTTAAGGGCTTCCAAAGCATGGCGGTCTCAACAGTGCCAAAGATTTGTGCACACACATGACTCTACTCTTCAGCTGCTTTCTACAGTTGTGGCAGATACACCACGGGAGCTGCAGGATCTAGTGGTTCTTTCTTTAGCACCACTGTCACCTAGGATTCAGTTTCTAGGTCGTGCATGCATTTCCAGGTGCACCATGCATTTCTCAAACCATCCATTGCTCTTGGCAGGGTTTTTTTTTTTTTTTTTTCCCCAAGATCCACTTTGGTGTCTGAAAACATGTCTTCAAAAATTCCTCTCATATGATGGGAGATCCCTTTCATGGAAAAGTGAAAGTGTTAGTCACTCAAGTCATGTCTGACTGTAGTCTGCCAGGCTCCTCTGTCCATGGAATTCTCCAGCAAGAATACTGGAGTGGGTAGCCATTCCCTTCTCCAGAGGATCTTCCTGACTCAGGGATCAAACCTGGGTCTCCTGCATTGGTGGGGAGAGTCTTTACCATCTGAGCCACCAGGGAAGTGTTTTCTTATTCCTTTGTTTGTTTTCAATCCAGAGGTTTAACAACATTTCTGTCTTTTCCATCCTTGTGTCACAAGGGATAAAGCATTTATTACATGCCATAGGTATATAGGAGGCAATCTTGGCCTCAATAAGAGTTTCAGCTTTCCTTATGGAAATTCATTAATATAATATAAGCTACCTATAAAGCTATCTGTTTTACCTTTAAGAAGCTTAAGAGTGTCCCTTTTCTCTTCAAGAGATATTACTCTTCTTGCCCTTTAGCGACTTTCTCTGGTGCTAGAGTCCTTGTACCTGGTTTCACTCTCTTCTGCCACAATAGTCACATTTACAGAAGCCATGTTTAGGCTTTATGCTAATTAATGCAACCTGACAATTACTTATGAGGGATTTTATATTCCCTAATGCACAAAGTGTCAGCATATGATATTTGAGGCCCAAGGATAAATGATAATATACTGTTGTGATACTTAATGCAAAATAGGCTGACTGTGTAGGGGATGACTGGCAGAAGAATGGTAGAGGAAACAAATGACTCAGAAATTTCTTCACACTTTGTGATATAGTCAGACAGACAATAATGTGGCACTTGGACTGACTTAGGTATGCTCAATTCAACATTTTCATGGTTGTCAAAATGGTATACAGAAGTAAATCCACCAATACTCAAATTCCCAATAAGGACAACTTGTAGTTAGGAAGGGATTACTATAAATTCTCCTTTAAATTTTATCAGAAAGAAAGGCACTATTCATATCTGTAAAACAGTCTTCTAGCTATGATTTCCCATGGCTTACTGCCGAATTTGATGTCATGTGAAAGGCAAACACAGCATTTAAGTGTATTTTCTGTAAACCTACAGTAAGTCAATCAAACATCATCCTCTGACAAAATGCAAGCTCTGAAGATGGATATGCAAAAGTCAGGCAGGCCCTGAACAGCCATGCTTAAGAAATGACTTGAGAAAGAAAGCGACAATGAAAGAATAAACTAGCCCCTTTTCAACACCCAGCCACTGATACTTTACTTTTATCCCCTCCTCCTGGGAAGATAGAGCGAAGCCTGGCTTTCTTATTCTTCTCTTCAGGGGCCATAGGAAGTGGTTTGGAGCTGTGGTTGAGTGCCGAAGAATCCCGGTTGTTACTGTTCATCCTCAGTGGGGGAGCTGGGGGTTTCTCTTCATTATCCAGACCGTCAGACATTTTCAGTTATAACTGATTGCACAGCTCCTAAAGAAGAGGAGGAGAAAACAGGAGTTCAGAGAGGTCTGAAAAACAATCTGGTATATACAGGAGGTCTAACATCTTAGAAACAGAAGCATTGGTATCATGCTATCTCAGGTTTGACAATAACCTTCCTGAGGGGTTCCTTTTCTAGAGGGAAGGGAGCTGTCTCCCTAAGGCCCAATGATGCAATTTCCTAAAGAGGAAAGCAAAGGTGAGTTTTTTCAACATGTAGATACAAATACCTAAGACGCTTTATCCCAAAGACACTTTATTTTCTGCTGCCCACACACAGTCTTTTAATGCACAATTTACAATCTTTCCTCTTTGTGAGCAAAATTGGGCACAGGAGCAGAAAGGGTGACAGAGGATGAGATGGTTGGATGGCATCACCGACTCAATGAACATGAGTTTGAGCAAGCTCTGGGAGCTGGTGACGAACAGGGAAGCCTGGAGTGCTGCAGTCCATGGGGTTGCAAAGAGTCAGGCAGGACTGAGTTACTGAACAACAATGATCATTTTGGTCAGGTAGCACCACCTCCTCGGAGTCTAGAATTGACATAGGCCTGGTTATTGATTTTTGACGCCCACAACAATCATGTTAGTCACTTTGATACTGGGATGCCTTCGGCATCTGATTCTTACCTGTGTGTACTTGATGAACAAAACACATTCTATTGCTTTATGTGGAAGAACTGAGAAACACTCTAGAAAACCAGGTAGTTTCAGCAGAGTTGGGGTAGACTGCTAGAAGCACTGCTCCATCTTCAAGTAACAGAGTAGATGATAACACAGAGATAAGTGTCACCAGGAGCAAAGAGGAACTCTAAGGAGAGGCCTGTTTCCTGAGGAGACACCATAACCCTATTCCTTGTCATATTTTATGTCCTGGAAGAGGGAACAAGGGAGTTGACAGGGGTGACAGGCTCGTAAGAACCAGTTTGGGTCTTAGCAACTAATCTGCTCTTAATTTCATTATTCTCTAGTATTTTGTGCTGAGAGCTGAACACATTTGGGTTTCACCCCACTGAAGAGTTACGTGAACTGGAAAAGCACAAACTCAAGGAAATGTTGTGGTTCCTGGCTGTCTTCCCACTCTAGTTCAAGTCTTTCCATTAGGGCCCTGACACTTGCCATTCCAAGGCAGGTGTTACAAGTACCTTTCAGGGGAAACAGGTTGGGGGAGGGATGGAGTGGGAGTTTGAGGTTAGCAGATGAAAACTAATGTATACAGAATGGATAAAAACAAGTGAACTCTATTCAAGATCCTGTGGCAAACCATAATGAAAAGTAATGCATGATATATATATATATATATATATATATATTATTCATATATATATATATATAGCTAAATCACTTTGTTGTACAGCAGCAATACATGCAACATTGTAAATCAACTATACCTCAGTTTTTAAAAAGAGTACCTACCAAGTGAATCTCTACTTCCAATAAAAGGAAAATCAAATCCTACTGCAACAAAATCTTTGTAATTTCATCAAGTATTAACTGACACTAATTAGCAGTAAAAGAGCTCTCCAAACACAACTCAGCATATCACTTTATTCCAATAACATATCTAATGAGAGGGGGTTCAGGATGGGGAACACATGTACACCCATGGCGGATTCATGTCAATGTTTGGCAAAACCAATATAATATTGTAAAGTAAAACAAACAAACAAACAAACAAACAAACAACAACAACAAAAAAACCTGCTATCATTTTTTTCAGCCCTTCAGAGGTTACATGTTTATTATTTTCAGTAATGAATTCTAAATTATATTACATTAAGTAGAAATTTAAAAAATTTTACTGTTAAAAATTTTCTTAAATATATAGAGCCTGTAAGTATTCAAAAATAACTGAGTACCAATTCATAGCTTCTCCATCTGCACAGGTGACCGCCAACAAACAATGATTGGTGAGACCTTGATTTGCACAAGAGATCTATTTTCCTTTGCCTAATTTTCATGCCTTGCATTATCTTAATGAATGAAGACCAATTCTAGTTTTTTGGGGGGAATTGTGACAGTGAAAATATTCAATAGTAAATGTTTTGTCACTACCACCACCAGCTTTGTAAGTCTCACATTTTCCTATATGGGTGAAACTGTGTTGTCTTTACTGTTTAATCACTCAGTTGTATCTGACTCTGCAACCCTATGAACTGTAGTCCATCAGGCTCCTCTGTCCATTGGATTTCCCAGGCAAGAATATTGGAGTGGGTTGCCATTTCCTTCTCCAGGGGATCTTTCCCAACCCAGGGATCAAACTTGCGTCTCCTGCTTGGCAGGCAGATTCTTTACCACTGAGCCACCAGGGAAGTTGGTGAAACTATAGCACAAGGTAAAATGAAAAAGAAACTGTGATGTCAAGGATCAAGTATATCCATAGACTACTGGTCAATATTTTAACTAGCATATGAAATCAGTGCTAACAGGTCTACATTCTCTTTCACATTTTGATCCTTCTCAATTCATTCTTTCTCCAGAAGAGAAGTGAGTTTAAGACTGATTTTACCAATGGTATTCTGTATCAGACAGGTTCATGGTTTTACTTACTAGTGAACAAGAATTTGCCAGATGAAGAATAAAAGCACTAGTTTTTTCGCCTTGTATGTGTTTTGTTTGTTTTCCTTTCTGGGTTCAAAAATAATGCCTGAATATGAGATGATTATTAAATAAAGCTCAAATGTACAGAATCTTGGTAAAAATAATGAAATTTGAAAGTTATTGCAAAAGAACTGAGGATTCTAAGTAAGACCTAGAAAACAGATTTCTGAAAAATGTGTCTCATGGGGAGAGAGAGCCACCATATTCTGGATGATATCTATTTTCTGAGGACATATTTAACTTGAGATGACAGAAGCCAGAGAAACATACATGGCCCCTTTAAAATGATATACAAAACTGATCTTACATAATAAGGCAAGTAGGAGTCTGAGCCATTCAGGGTTCTAGTGCACCCAGGTAATCCAAAATACTAGGCACCTTTGTTGTGGATAATTAGGTGTGGCTAACAGTGGCCTTTTTCATCCTTAAATACTCTCTCTGGCTAGAGACTCAAAAAGTAGATGCCCTGTTTCTTTTCAGGTCGAGATTAAAAAGGGCTACTTGGAATATAGAACTCACACTATACTCTCCTATACTAGACTAGAAATTGCTGCCAAAAATATGAATACCACATACTTGCCACTGTCCACATCAAAGGCATTCTGTAAGGGACCCAGCTTAAATGGCACACCTTTCTACTGCCCAGCAAACTGGAATCGGTTTAATTCCGTTCAACTCGTCAAGGGATTATAAGAAGGGCTGAGATAAATCTCTTACAGAGATGGAAATGAAACTGAAGAATCTTGGCCCATTTCCACTATAGGAACATGAAGCAAACAAACACTCAGTTTACCTAGACATTTCAGATTCTGTTTTGCTCAAATTATCCTAATATTATGCCAGTTCTTTGTGACCCTTTACAAGGCACAACCAACCTTCATCTTTTTCTAATGGTCCCAGATAATTCTGAGTTTGTGACCAAGGAATAATGTGGGCGACTCCTTATCGCTAACTCACCTTAAAAGCAAGGGCTTCAGAGTATACTTTTAGGTTACCAGTGGAGAAAGGCTAGGGCCCTGTAAGGCAATCTTACTGTTAATCTATTTGCTTCCCAAGTGGGAGGAATCTCCAGCTATTCCACAGACATAGAAAAAAAGGGGGAGTCTATTCTGCTATGTTTATAAACAATGCTGATTTACGAAGCCAGGTCCCTCCCCTGAAACACCTCTCTACAAAGGAAACTATTAATGGATTGCTGGTTCAATCTGCCTATGAGGTCATTATTTCCAAGATCTTGAAAGAGACTATTTTGTTTGGGGTGGCTGTAGGCTCTACTTCAAGAATTGTACAAAAGCACCATTATTCTCCAGGAACCCAATCGAAAAACTGTTGATCTTTAAAGTTTAACTGTTGTTGTTCACTTCTGCAACACAGAAGAAACTTGCAAGTGTGGGTCATGCCGGACCCAGCCACCAGCCATGTCATTTCATTTTTAGAACATGGCCCTTTGCACTGCTGGAGGAACAACTAATTTGAATGGACACCCAGCAACAGCTTGTATCTGTTCATAAATTGCTTTCAGACTTGGCTACTAGGTTTTTCCCAAGAGAATTCAAATGGCTTTTGTAGATGGTATATTTTTGGTTCAGCCCTTGGGAGTTAATGTGGCTTACCAAGGTTCTGTAATTACAATTGAAATTCATCAGCAGTAAGAAATGAGCCTCTTGTCTCATGATAACCAAGAAGCTAGAACAACCCTCTTTCAGAGTACAAAAAAGATTAATTTTTTATTTCCCTCCCTCCTTATCTCCCTTTTTCTCTCACTCTCCTATCTACTCCCATGGTCCCACCCCCAAATGCAAGGGCAGGCATGTGCACACACACAAACACACACACACCCCTTCACTGAGTCGCCTTTTGACACAGAGATTTACTACAAAGTATTTCAAAGGAAAACTTTTATCAAGATGCATGGCAACTTTAGATGAAATGATTAGGCACTGTATATACTGGTCATTTTCTCATTCTTCCAAATGTATTCTGTTAATGTGGTACCAAATGAAACCCTCAGAGAACATTCAGTAGGTTAAAAAAAAAAAAAAGCCACCAACCTGCATCTCCCAGGAGTCAATGGGAAAGACAGGTGTTCAAATATATTCTAGATAATGTGGCCAAAATTCATACCATGACATAAGTGTGGAATTGGATACAATCAAAAATACCAATTGTGCCCATTTGTCACGGGTGCTCTACTCACATGTGTGAAAGGTGAGAATCCAGAAATACTGGCCCTACGACTTGCAAGACCATCTATGGAGCCACTGGCAACTGAAATCAATATTTTCACCAGATCTGATACCATCAGAGACAATGGTATCTGATACCATACAGAGACAATGCTTGTCTGTATTATTCCGTCTGCTTTCAAAAATCTAAATCACTGTTTATTTGCATACTTTCCCAATGAGAAACAAGCTAATACTGGCCTCCTTTCAAAAACAAAAGCCTAGGCCAGCAGACACACAGCCTTGATCTAATAAACCCAGAGGTAAAATTCTCAAACCACCAGCCACACAAGGCCATTACTATAAATCGGTGAGCCCATCAACACTGCTTATGTCCCTCTCATATCAAACTAGAGGATATAACACAGGAATGAGATGCAGCCCAGGGGAAATTTCCAAGGTTTCTGACATTTCTGAGATACCTACAAAAATAATAGGGTTGGCTGCAAGACACCTGGAGCTGATGAGATGACAATCAAACTGACAAGCACACATAAGAAGATTGATTCTGGTATCACAAAAATGTAGTCAACAAGTCAAAGAACTCTCACTATGTTAAGACATTAATAGAACATGAGGGCATTTCAAATTTCTAGAATTGGGTAAATCTTTATAGCAAGAATTAGCTCTACAGATCAAGAGGAAGTGAACTTTTAATAAGTTTCCAGATTTGGAGGTATTAGGCTGACACAGATTTAAAGTCAGCCAACATCTCCTTAGACAAAGATACCAACGCTGGACTGTTCTTTGTATTTTGGGATGAAGTTACTGCTTTTACTGTGAGAATGGTGTATACACTGAATTATACTTGGTTGTGGGAAAAAGGATCCAAGAGTTACTTGCTGGCTCTTTCTTGGGCTCCCTTGTGAACAGAAGTACACATTTTTCAAGATGGCTAGCTGAGCTTCCAGGTATAAACTGTGATGGGGACACAAATGATGCTTTGCTAACTAGCCTATGCTGATACTAAACCCACTTTACCTTAGACACATTCTTAGCAACTGCAGTAGCCAGACGCTTATGATTGGCAGTGTAAGTAGATGTAGTGAACTGTTTTCAATTGCCAAAAAGGAACAAAACACCTGGCCTTCCACCAAGGGGACAATGTATTGTCCTTTGAAAGAATATACAGTGCTTTGCATTTTAAAGCAACTTGCATCTGAAGATTTCTAGCAACTTTTCAGCCACTGTTTCCCATAATAGGCTAAGATGCCAAAGAAGGGATAAAGGGCATTCCTCCCATTTTATAGGGAGGAGAAGCCACCACATCTGTGTCCCTCAGTAGCCCTAAATCCCCACTTCCAGGCTAGGTAGACAAGAGCCTGACCCCTAACAATAGCCGGCCAGATGGGCCCAACTTAGCATTTTGACCATCTTGTCTCCAACTGCACATAGTCATTAAAAATGTCATCCCCCTCACTAGATCATAAACTCCTAGAGGGTAAGAACTCCTCAGTCATAACTGTCATGCTTTCATACTGCTTAGTACAGTGCCTTGTTCCCAGTAGGCATTAAGTACACATGTGAGGGAATGAATGGAACTCTATATGTTCTATGCATTTGTTGAAGCTCTGAGTACATTTTTCTTAATGTTGAATAAGCCTATATGCTTACTCCAAGCAGGTCTGAGCCAAGAAGGAGTTTGGACATTTTGGCACTAGTCTATTGGCCAAGAAATTGGGCATCATGGAGAAGCCAACCACCTTTGGATTATCAACACCTCATTGTTCACTATATGACCTTGTAATGACCACGAGTTTATTCAAGCTCTGCTCTTATTTGAGCTGGACAACAACATGTGAAGAAGGGAGCACCATCCGCATTTTCCACATGGGGAATTAACAAGGCATAGAGGTTAAATGACTTACCCAAGGGTCATAAAATAACTGCAAGAACCAAGACTAGAATCTCAAACTCTCCTCAATTCCCTTCCCTTGATACCATTACAATGTGGATCCAGGTAAAGCCACCCACACATGCACACACTCTTTCTCTTTATACATACACTTTCATCCTCCCCAAATACTCATATGACAGTTCTACCTTTTTTCATTTCAACCCACTTCAGGCTGGTACTTACTGATTTCAACTGCATTTCTCATCCAAAGACCCAAGGCTAGAAGATTTACTGATACAACTCCAGGAAGATTCGTTGGCCGGTAGGACCAATTCTTAGATGGCCTTGTTTTGGGGCTTGTCTGTTCTGGGGCACTCACCAAGGGAACTCTGCTATCAGAGACAGGGGTGTGCTGTTTCAGTGAGCCTTGCCTGGGAGATACCATTACAGTGTGTAATGGAGGGAAGCCATTTCGAAGATCATTTGATCATGAGGAGCTGAGCTACTTATTAGGCAGATTTGCAAAAGCAGCCAGACAAGTAAGGGAGGCACTAGCTCTTTTTACAGCTGCCTTGTTTCAGTCTTAGATCCTGCAAAAGATAGCTCACAACTGACACACATACAAAACATGGTCACACAGAACACATTCATGCTCTCACACACAAGAGCAAATGAGGTCAGTTCTGCTGTAGTCCTATTCTCTGCTAACATCTTTCTGAGTGACTTCCATTGTTTGCATCAGGAACTTCACATTAATGAAATCCAATAAGCCAGCATATTATAGTTGCACATTTCAATGATAGGTTGCAAATAAAGAAATTAATAGGTATACCACGGCATACTGCACATGTTATGTGGGAAAAGTAGCTCCCTATTTGAGCGACTTCCTAAGCTTCTAAATGGATGCAGCACCATACTTTATTATTCATTGTGTATGCTGCATGAGCTAATGCCAAGAAAATGCTAATGACCATCTGACGTGTGTTTATATTTGCAAACTGATGCATTATTACAGGTTTGGGCTTTTCATTTCCAACACTGATGCTTCTAAGAAAAGAAAATAAGATGCATGAAGAACAGAGGTAGAAATTGTTAAAGCATAAAAAAGTAAAAGATGCTTCAAATAAATGTGGCGGGGAGAAGAGAAGTAAAACCAAGTAATAAAACACTTCCTGGTTCTCAAAACAGAACACAGTATCCTTGGAAGCTGTTGGACAGAAAAAATTAGATGCAGATGAGCAGCCCAAGTGAACAGGATATGGTAAACCAACATCTTGAGTCTCTGGGGTTCTAAATGTTCTCTGTGACTATGCATGGGTGATAATTACACCCTTCCCTGATCGACGCTGGGGAAAGAGTCACAAATTCCCTCAAACTCAAGGCTAAAAATTCAATTGCCAAAATTTCTAGGGCTCTTTGTATACATAGAGATGTCTGGACATTGTTTTCAAACCTGTGCCTTATGGCTCATTGACCTAGGAACTTGCTCTAGTCTCAATTTGTCTATACCCAAATTGGCTTTCTATAGGGAAGGTACCCACAGAACATTTAAAGAGAAGAGCTACATGGGATCAACTGAGACATTCACATAACATTTTTCTAAACTAGGAATTTAGATCATTTAGCAAAGCTCATATTCTACCCACCACCCCTCCAAAAAAGACATTTTGCCAGAACTGGAGGTCAAAGAATTTAAACTGGTATAAAATGCAGCAACTCTTCCTCAGCTTTTGCCCCTCAACCAAAGTTTACAAAAGAGCTGAACATGTGTCTATATAGCATGTGGGGGCTATAGTTAATGAAGAGGAAATATTATCTTTAAAAAAAGGAAGAATGGGAAATGATCAGACCCAATTTCCATCTATCATACTTCACAAATAGTAGGGGATAAACTGCTGGCCACAGCCTTAGCTGTAGGAATTCCCCATCTCCTACCCCCACCGAAATGGATTATTATTGTCTTAAAGAAAATTGGCCCTGGGTCTAAGAAAAGATTACAGTCCACCCAAAGAAATTCCTCTAGAAACCAAAAGCCTAAAGGATGACCTCACAATCAAGCCTGCTGGCTTTCCTGTACCAGCTAAGTTCACTTACGAGCTTCAGATCCACCAAGTGACTCATTCTCCTAGCGGCTGGGTACTCAGCCACATGATTGCAGCTGCCACTGCGCACTTCTCTAAGATATGGCTCATGACTGGTTCATGCTGGAGCAGACCCCTCCTCTAGCACACGGTCAGTTTTGATGCCCCAGTACTCACCCGCACACACAAAGAGAAGGCTGTCAGATACCTAAGTCTTTCTGTGGCCTGGGGAAGTCCCCAGACTGAGATCATAGGGCCCAGCCCTTACCTCTCAAAGGAGGGAAATGATATCCTGGTAGGAAAAGTGCAGATGAAGCAGAAGCAGGATTCAGTGCAGGGAGTGGGAATCAGCAGGGGGATTCAGTCAGTAGTTCCCAATGACTCCTGTGGAGCCAGAACTATGGCCTAGGACACATCCTGACCAAAACTGGGGGAAGGAAGGGACTTCCCTGACACTCCAGTGGTTAGAATTCCACGCTTCCACAGCGGGGACAGGTTCAATCCCTGGTTGGGGAACTATGAGCCCACGTGCCATGCAGCATGACCAAAAAAAAAGGGGGGGCAGGAAAAGGGGAGGAAAGCTGAGTGTTCATAATAAATAAATATATATAATTTTGTATTACAATTCTGTGTCAAGCAATGGTCATCTCAGAGTGTTCTTCCTCCTTTAAGATTGAGCCTAATACATTCCCTGCACTTACAATTATGTCAGCCAATCACCAGCAGGTTATACAGCTGTATAAAGAGAGGAAAAGGGAAGATCTTATGTCAGCCTGACATTGCTTTTTATAGGAAAAGAAACCAGGTACATGCCTTCTTATTATGGATTGCTGATTGACTTTCATTTCAAAGACTCTGAAGACCAAAACAGAGACCTGCTACCCTATAAGGAGGTCAGATCCATCTGTGCTTGTATTCATTTATTTCAATAACAAATATTTATTGAGACTTATGTACTGGGTACCATGTGAGGTGCTGGGAATAAAGAGGTAAACATCAGTAAATGTCCAGCCCCGAAAGAGATTATATAGGCTTGAACAGTGGGTTTCATCTCTGGCTGCATATTCTATATAAAATGTATATTAAATATACAGATAACAATACAACTACAGAATAGGTAAGGGCATGTGTTTTGCAAATTGAAGAGTGCTAAAAAAAAGAGGGACTGGAGGAGTTCAGAAGGAAGAAAACATACTTTTTGACTGCTATCCTACTAGGTGAGAAACTGGTACCAATAATCATACCTGCACATTCAAGGCAAGTGTTTATATGGATGTTCATGCCTCCACAGGCATGCAAACTACCACACAATTGCACTCATCTCACATGCTAGTAAAGTAATGCTCAAAATTCTCCAAGCCAGGCTTCAGCAATACATGAACCGTGAACTCCCTGATGTTCAAGCTGGTTTTAGAAAAGGCAGAGGAACCAGAGATCAAATTGCCAACATCCGCTGGATCATGGAAAAAGCAAGAGAGTTCCAGAAAAACATCTATTTTCTGCTTTATTGACTATGCCAAAGCCTTTGACTGTGTGGATCACAATAAACTGTGGACAATTCTTCAAGAGATGGGAATACCAGACCACCTAACCTGCCTCTTGAGAAATCTGTATGCAGGTCAGGAAGCAACAGTTAGAACTGGACATGGAACAACAGACTGGTTCCAAAGAGGAAAAGGAGTACGTCAAGGCTGTATATTGTCACCCTGCTTATTTAATTTATATGCAGAGTACATCATGAGAAACGCTGGACTGGAACAAACACAAGCTGGAATCAAGATTGCCGGGAGAAATATCAATAACCTCAGATATGCAGATGACACCACCCTGATGGCAGAAAGTGAAGAGGAACTAAAAAGTCTCTTGATGAAAGTGAAAGAGGAGAGTGAAAAAGTTGGCTTAAAGCTCAACATTCAGAAAACGAAGATCATGGCATCTGGTCCCATCACTTCATGGGAAATAGATGGGGAAACAGTGGAAACAGTGCCAGACTTTATTTTTGGGGGCTCCAAAATCACTGCAAATGGTGACTGCAGCCATGAAATTAAAAGATGCTTACTCCTTGGAAGGAAAGTTATGACCAACGTAGATAGTATATTCAAAAGCAGAGACATTACTTTGCCGACTAAGGTCTGTCTTGTCAAGGCTATGGTTTTTCCAGTGGTCATGTATGGATGTGAGAGTTGGACAGTGAAGAAGGCTGAGCACTGAAGAATTGATGCCTTTGAACTGTGGTGTTGGAGAAGACTCTTGTGAGTCCCTTGGACTGCAAGGAGATCCAACCAGTCCATTCTGAAGGAGATCAACCCTGGGATTTCTTTGGAAGGAATGATGCTAAAGCTGAAGCTCCAGTACTTTGGCCACCTCATGAGAAGAGTTGATTCATTGGAAAAGACTCTGATGCTGGGAGGGATTGGGGGCAGGAGAAGAAGGGGACGACCAAGGATGAGATGGCTGGATGGCATCACGGACTCGATGGACGTGAGTCTGAGTGAACTCCGGGAGATGGTGATGGACAGGGAAGCCTGGCGTGCTGCGACTCATGGGGTCACAAAGAGTCGGACACGACTGAGCGACTGAACTGAACTGAACTGCCTCTCATCTCCACATCACCAACATTCATATCTACCAGGTATTGTGTCAGGTACATGGAGATATATACAAATAGAGATGTATGAAGACCAGTCCCAGTCTTCAAAGAGCTCACAGTTAAATAAGGATGGTGGACACGCATACATGCAATAGGAAATACAAAGGGATGCAACCCAGGTAGGCACAGGATGCTTTAGAGGGACAGAGCAGAAAGGGTAACAAATGTTCTCAGAGAAGATCAGACATATATCACTTCAGCAGAGTATTGAAGGATGAGTAGGAGTTTTCTGGGGTTTGAGAAATGGGAAGTACTAGGGTGGTGTTATACATTATTCAAGAGTATATTCCAGCAAATACTCCAACCATGCTAGATATGTTTCTAAGGTTTGGGCAGCTGTTTCTCCTGAACTAAGTGATTCTGGTCTTATGTAAAAACAGATCTTAAAACTCTGGAAGAAAGTAACATGTATAAGACTTTCAAAAGGCAGAACACGGGATCCTGGTAACACATAGAAGAGACCAGTATGGGTAACACAAAGCATTTTCCAGACCTAATGTCATATATGGGCAGAACAGACTTCTTTGAGGGAAAATATATTAAGACTATAATATGTGGGAAAATAAACCACTTTCTTTCATGTTCCATTTAAGAACTAAGTTGCATATTGTTCCTTAATTTTAATTTCTGGAGTTGATTTTTAGTTAGGTCTTTTTATAAACCCCCCCAAAATTGTCTCCAACCAAACAAGAATGGCTAGTTCTAGCTCCACTCTTGGATTGTTCTTGCAATCTTGAGGCAATCAATAAATCTTCATAAATTAATAAATTCAATCCTTCATTCAGTATTTATAGAGTGTCTAATATGTGCCCAGAAGGAGGAGGATGCTTTGAAAAGTTAGTGCAGGAAGGGTAGCTAGTACTCCCCACAGGTGTCTGAGGATGCTACCCTTGAGCAAGGTATTGAAGGATAAGTAGGAGCTCACCAGGGTCTAGGGCAAGAGATGAACTAGTTAGTCCCTGCCCTCGAGGAAAACAGTTTCATGGGTGTTGGCCATGGCAGCTCAGGGTGAAGATGACAACAAATAGCTACTGAAAGACAAGAGAGGGGCTCCCAACAGCCTGAAGAAGGAAGCTTCACAGAGGAAGTATACTTGAGTTGAATTTAAAAGGACAAGTAACCAAAGGTTACATTTCAGGCACAAGGAACAACATGTACTAAGACCAAGAGAAGATTACAGACAATGCAGTATGAGAGAAGCTACACATACCGTGATGCAAAAAAATAAAAAAATAAAAAAGATAAATAAGACCAGTAAAGACCAAATTAAGAAGGATCTCATATGCCTTTCTTAGGGGTTTGGACTCTGCCTGTCTAGATAAAAAGCCACAGGTGAGAAAGCACGGGCAGTATGGAAACAGGAAAAGAGAGGTTTCAAAAAGTAGCTCTATTCTGGACATTGGCCAAGGATGGCAGAGATGCTTGTAGCAGGATTAACTGGTCTCAGGACCCTAAATAGAAATCTGGGTACAAACAGAGTTCTATCCCAAGAAGCCCAGAGGAGTGTTGGAGGACTAATGTGGGTTTTGTTTAGGCTTTAGGGGGTCTTCCAGCTTTATTTCAGGATAATTGACAAATTTAAAATGTATATATTTAAGATGTACAATGTGATTAATGCTTTGGTATATGTACACAATGGGAAATGGTTATCACAATCACATTAATTGATACATCCATCATCTCACATTGTTTTATGTTTTGCTTTGTTTTGCTTTTTGCTATGTTGAAAACACTGAAGATCTGCTCTCTTAGCAAATTTCAAACATACAGAACAGTATTATTAACTACAGTCATCATGCTGTTTACATCCCCAGTGTAGCCTTTACCTTTTGTTCAGGATTCCAGACAGAACTGTGCTTCAGTTTGTTTTTAGGAAATGAGAGTAAACAACAAGCTTAGAATGATGATTATTTAAAAAGCTAATGAAGTTGGTATGCTGATAACAAATATGATGATGTGGGAGGCCCCTTAAATGAGCAGCCACTGGACTGCCACCAGTAATCATATTCCCAAGAGAATTCTAAGAACACATTAGTCTGCTTTTGGCCAGTTGGACAGCCCTTATCAGTTTCATAAAAAATTTGTCTAAAGACTCTACCAATAAACATAAACATTCTACAAAGACTAAATATCTACAAATGGTCCTCAAATATATAACTTTTCTACAAGTCTACGTACAAAGAAGAGAGAACAAACACAGTGACACATTGGATACCTCAATAAAAATTATATTAGAAATATCTAGTGGGAAGCAAAACAAAGATCTAAGAACCTTATCTTTATTACATAGCAAAAATAAAAAGCTGAAAGGAACATCAATTCACACGTGATTGGGAAAAAATTCTCTCTAGCTTTATCTATTCCTCTCAATGTGTGTGCTCAGTCGCCCGGTCGTGTCTGACTCTTTTCTGACCCCATGGACTTTAGCTTGCCAGGCTCCTCTGTCCATGAAATTTCCCAGGCAAGAATACTGGAGTGGGTTACCATTTCCTTCTCCAGGGGATCTTCCCAACCCAGAGATTGAACCTGCACCTCTTGCGTCTCCTGCATTGGCAGGTGAATCCTTTACCACTAGTGCCACCTGAGCAACATTCCTCTCAATAGAGACAGCAAAATTAAGACAATAAATGTAAACAGAGCAGCAGTCATAACATGTTTATATGGCATTATGGAATGGTTCAATGGAGAGCAGGATACGTGGGCTGAAACTAATAATTTGGAGACCATCAGCATGGAAGTAGGTGCAATCTCCCAGGAAGACACAGAATGACAGAAGGCAAGATCTCAGGGGAACACCAATATTTAGGGGCTAGAGGAGGAACCAGGGATCCTTGAGAAATACGATTAAATAAGTGGAGGAACTGAATCTATGACATCATGGAAACCAAGAGAAAAGTATTCCAAGATGAGTATGGCTATGAGGCAAATGTCACAGAGAGGTCAAAAGTGCTCTCATCTTTTTGTCCTTCCATCCTTTCCCTAGGGTTCACTAAAGTTGATGCCTCGTCATTTTCAGGTCAGAAGAGAAACAGCCAAGGAGTCCCCAGAGGTCTAGTGATGTGTTTCAGTATATTTCAAGAATTTCCATTTCCAGGCTCTGGACATTTGGTACTCCTTGAGCAGCATGAACAAAACCACATGACATGCCTTGAGAAAGATTTTCCTTTTGGTGGGAACTGGTACTGCCATAGCCATATATCACCATGACCCTCAGCTTTGCTGCAAAGGGCACTTTTATGATGTCGTATTTGTTGCACTTCTGCAACATGCTGGACAACACACAAGACACAGAGAGAAACACCACATGGTTCAGAGAACAGAAAAACTGTAGCTACCATTTAGACTCTTTTTTTCACAAGGTTATGCTCAGTTCAAAGAGGTTGTACTTGCTAACCACCACCTCAAAGGTGCTGTGAAGCAAAGATGCAAATATTCAGCCTGGACTGGAACCTTCTCAGCCCAGCACTGCTGCTAATGAGCTTTATGACCTTGAGTACATCCCTTGATTGCTCTGAATCTATTTCTTCACAGACGAAAGGTGACTACCTCACCAAGAGGTTGTGAGGATCAAATGATCCACATGTGAGAAATGAGTAAAGCAATTTAAGGTATGTTACCCACAGAAGATGTTTACAATTACTGCCACAGATTTCATGGGCCATAAAATCACCACCATTCATTAAGATTTATGTCCTAGGCACTCTGCTAAAAGTTACTCATGAACCAGTTCACATAACTTGCATAACCCCTTGAGGTATCATTATTTCCATTTTACAGATGAAACTGACATTCAGAGACAGCAGCTTACTTGCCAAGGTCACAGAGTGAAACTATACAAAGGCAGGTACCATACGATTATCACTTATATGTGGAATCTAAAATATGACAAAAATGAACTTATCTATGAAGCAGAAACAAACTCACAGACATAGAGAACAGACTTTGGAGACTTGTGGTTGCCAAGGCAGGTGGGGTAGGGAGGGGGAGGGTTGGATTGGGAGTTTGGGATTAGCAGATGCAAACTATTATATATAGAATGGATAAATAACAAGGTCCTATTGTGGCACAGGGAACTATATTCAATATCCTGTAATAAACCATAATAGAAAAAAGTTATACAATCTCATGTCTGTGTGACTCCAAAGTCTATGCTCTTATTTATGCTTCCTCAATCACACTACAGTTTTAATGTGAGATGATGAGTTCTCAGTTACCACAGCTTTCACATAGACAACAAAGCTCTTAGGGCTTTGAGATGGGTGAACTGTGCTTCCATTGTAATGTTTCAGAACAAAGCTTGGAAATGAGCAGACCCAGCACCCACAATGCAGGCATTTCAGCATTAGAATCAAGGTCAGAGGCGTGCCTGTGGCTAGAGACCAGATCTTGGGCTCCACTAGCTTAAGGAGTCTTTTCCATTCCTCCTCCCCAATGAAGGTGACGTTACTGAAGGCTTCATGAGTTCAAGGTAAAAGTTGTAGGATGAGAGGGGACATTGAAATGAATAAGAAACATCACTACAGTGGCCAGATAAGGATGTCCTAAAATGACACAGGAATTGAGGAAATGCTCACGGGTTTTCTTTTTCACTCTTCTTAAGTGGGAATGAACATTGACCCCAGCTGGTGGTTAAGAGAAATAAAAACGTAAAGAAAAGTAGGCAACAAGTTCTGTGAAAATCGGGTCTTTGGCAGCAAAGAACCATACTATTTCTCTGTTACTTCAGGGTTCTGCCCCTTTGAAAGCACTGCAGTCCAAGGGTTGTGGTAAGGATAGTAAGAGCTACCATTTGTTGAGCACTGACTTTGTGCTCAACATTTGTTGAGCCAGATATTGCATTTCATCCTAACAACTCAATGAGGTAGAGGGTATTAGTGTCATGCCCATTTTACAGATGAGGAAACTGAGACTTGAGGAGCATAAGTAGTTGACTCAAACAAGGTTACATGGTAGGAAGTGACCAAATTGGGATCAGAAGCTGGGGTAGCTAATTCCAGAGTCGGAGCTCCTAATGGTTCTTGCAAAAAGTAGACTCACTAGAAAAGACCCTGATGCTGGGAAAGACTGAGGGCAAGAGGAAACGGGGATGACAGAGGATGAGATGGTTGGATGGTATCACTGACTCAAAGGACATGAGTTTGAACAAGCTCCAGGAAACAGTGAAGTACAGGGAAGCCTGGTGTGCTACAGTTCATGGGGTCACAGAGTCAGACACGACTTAGTGACTGAACAATGAACACCACCACCTCTATCATAGTGAATGAACAGGTTATTAGATATTTTGAGAAGCATAAAATACCATATAAATACAAGGGGTGGGTCTCTTTACTTAGCACTCCTCACTGTATTGAAGTGAATTCAGGTAGGTGCATTTTTCCCCTCCTAAATTTCAGTCAGTACTGTCAGTTTTATAATTTGCTTTCAGTTAAGTCTCAGCATATTGGCAGAATAGATCAAATATAAATTTGCCAGGCAATTTCCCTAAAGCTGTCTCCTGGAGGAGGTTGTGGCTACATCTTAATTAAGTACAAGATTTCCATTAAGGTCTAAAGGCTCACTTTTCTTCCTGTGCCTTATGCTCAGTGATAAAGTGCTTTGTTACACAATTTTCTATAAAGATGAATCATCTTCCCTGTGCTAAGAAAGATGTCCATGAGGCAATCTGCTTCAGGAAGTGGCTTCCATAATCCTGACTGCTGTTTCTAACCACTTATGGGCCTTCAAGGCCTTTGGATGCTGAAAAACCACTGGATGACATGATAAAGATTCCTCTAACCCCAAACTTCAAGACTGCTGCCTTGGACTACAGTTTCATGGTGATTTCATCTTTCCCATTCAAAGGAAATTACATCAAAGGCAGAGTCTGGGGCTTTCACCCTTTGTATTTCCCCTACTATGTAAGGTCCACAGAGGACTCTCAATCTGAGCTGGTAATGCCATTGGAATTCTGGGATGGAGGGACAGAGGCACTGGATCTGTCCTGACAATATGCCACTGCCCACCCACCCCTTTTATAGTTTCTTAGCTGAGTTTCACAAGCAGCTGCTCTGAGTCTGGCATTATGCCAGGCATTGAGAATCCAAAATAGGTAAAGTGATGTGGTCTCTACTATTAAAGACGTTCTCAGTCTCATGATGGGTGTGCATGGCAGGGTGGTGGGGAGCTGTTATCCCAGAGTACAGACTCTTCCCTATTGTGTGCCAGAAAATACATCACATGGCAGCACGGTCATATTTTGCATGATTTTTCCTCCAGGGAGACTCCTGCCCACGGACCAGGGAGCCTTCTACAGGGCGCTGGTGCAGACTAGCGTGGCTCACAGCTCCAGCACCAGGCTCTGGATCTACTGGTTCACTCCTGGGTTTTTTTCTCACCCTCTGCAAGGAAATCTACAGTCTGTCTGGAGTGCAAGCAAGTTTCTTCAGCTTGTCTTTACCCCCGCCTACTGAGAAATTTCCTCTGTCGACTTGACTTTTAACAGCTGTTGAAATTCCAGTGCAGTCTATATATGCACGTGCACACTCACAATAGAAATGCATTTTATTATCCAGCTAGCTCATTAACCTTCTCTTTCTCCTCCTTGAATACCACGATCCAGAGTAAACAGGGGAAAAGCAGACCTGGCTGGATGAGAGGTACCTGCTTGGAAGCATGACTGCCCTTTCCACGTGTCTAATCAGCAGGCAATTCCAGATCATAAACATAAAAGCAGACACCTGCATTTGCATGGGAAACCACTAACAGTGCTTAAAGAAATGCACGCCTCACCTTCATCTCCCCTTGGGAGGGAAATGAAGTGGCAAGTTAAGCCATAAACTTGGAAAAGACAAACAAACCATCTAAATTCTAACCTCTCTGGCTAAGGTTCTGCCTATTAGAGATGATTTCTACAAAAGGAATCTATGGCAAAAGGCTGTAAAACTTGATCTAGGATTTGAGTTGCTTCTTTTTTATCCTAGACATAAATCTCCCTACTTTCTGCCAGAAAGATCCAGTCCCATTGGCACCTGCCTAAGAGCAACTCTCTTCCTTTTAGCTGAGGCTGAGAAGAGAACAATGGCAAATGGGGGGGGGGAGTGACAGTTGTGATCATGAACACAATTGAGTGTGTCACAATGTGTATGTATGTGTGCATGAGAAGTAAGAAAGTGTGTGAATGTGGTAAAAATCAGTCTATGTGTATACATAAGAGTTTGGGAAGGTTTTATGTGGGTGTGTACATTAGAGTGTGGGTCACTATTTAGCACTATTGTGAATCTATGTCAAAATGAGTGTTGCCATGTGTAAGTGTGATTACATGCAAATGTGACTGAGTTACAGTGATTGTGTCAGCACTGAGTACATGAGTGGAAGAGAATGTAATCCAGACTGTACAAAAACAAGAGTTTAAACAGGTGAGATTGTGTTTACGGTGTGAGCATGTATAAATGTGAACATATGAGCATGTATACACATGTGTGTGTCCTGGTGAGTTATGAGATGTGTAAATGTGTAACTGTAAGGAGGAAATAGTGATGACAGTGCAAATGTGTTACAGTATTTGAAACTGAGTGTGTGTATGGACCGCATGAGAAACAGGCAGAGGAATGTCAACCTGTATCTGTACACAAAGTGCGTGTGATTGTGCAGGAATTTGGGAGTTGAGGGTGACTATATCATCTGTATGGATGTGAGTCTGTAGGTATGACTGGGAGTGTAAGAACGTAAGAAGGAGCATCAATGGGTGAGTGTATGAGAACGTGAGCATGGGTGTGTGACAGTATGAAAAGGTGAATATGAGTAGGGGGACTTTCCTGGCAGTCCAGTGGGTAGGACTCCATGCTTCCACTGCAGGGGGCACTGGTTTGGTCCCTGCTCAGAGAATTAAGATGTCATGTGGTGGGCCAAAATTTTTAAAAGTTAAGATACAGTGCATCAAATATATAAAAATAAAAATAAAATAAATAAATGTATGTCTCAGTGTATGGCAGTAGGAATGTACTGGTACATAGCGTGTCTGGAAATATGACCATGTACAAGTGTGAGGGGTTAAGGGTGATCATTGCTATAAATGTGTCTGGTGTGAACAGTGAGTGTGAGCCAGGGAGGTAAATATGATCATGTCAATGTACAAGAGTGTGTGAGTGTGCATGTTTTGTGTGTGCATGCATATGTATATATGTGAACAGTGGAGGGCTCCAAAATAAGATGCTGAGACACACTTCAGGAAATGTCTCCCCCCCAAATCACAATATATGTCGAGTTACATGCAAGTGCCTTAGCCGCTCTCAACCTCTATCTTCTCATGGGGAAGAGAGATGATAAAAATACCTACCTTGTGCTCATATCACTTTTTTTTTTTAATCAGAAACAAAAATAGCAACTATCAGAAAAAAAAAAAAACCTACCTTGCAGAGTTACTGTAGGATCAAACAGTCTCATGCAAATAAAAACACCTAGCATAATGCTGGCAACAGTAGGTACTCAATAAATATAAGTTATTATTGTGGCTGTCATTGAACACCCAGGAGAGACCCAGGGGCATGCTTTTTGTTTTAGCCAGTTCTAGTTACTTTCTGTTGCTCCAGCTCTATAGAGGATCCCCTACCAGGGCATCTCTGGAAAGCTGAATGCATTGGTATCGACAAGGCTGTAATTTCACACCTTCAATTTCACGGCCAAAAGTCTGGAGCTTCCCTCTCCATGAGAAGGCATCACAGAAACACCTGCCTCTGAGCTGCAGTTCTCTGTCCTGTAGGCCCAGGACAGGCTCAGTGTGAAAGAGAACTGCACTGCATATTCCTTGTTTCTTATTTGAGTCTGTTTGCTTTTCTCATGGGGTATTTTATTTCTCTTTTGCTTGTCTGAGTTTGCCCTGGGCAATATGAGAGACATCTCTGCAACTGACAAAGAGACAGAAGACCAGTCAGACAGAGGGACGGTAAGATACAAACAGATAGCTAGACTGTAGCATATAGCAACAGAAGGCCAGATGGAGGAGATGACAGAGGAAGAAGCTGTCATGGCCCCCTGAGAGGAAAAGACACAGATCAGAGAGGCAGGCCAAGAAATCTGAAAGAAGTGGACAGGAAGAGAGAGAGGCTCAAACGGAAAAGCTGGTAGGGAACTGTCAGACACTTGAGTGAGACTAGAGAACTGTGAAATTTGGTCCCTACTCCTGAAGAGCTTCATTCTAGTTTACCTGCCAAGAGGAATATGCTAGAAACCATGCAAGGGTTAGTTAAGGCAGCAGAGCAACAAGGGCTACACTACATACTATGGATTCAGGCGTTGTTGGAGAGTTGGGGAAGGACACACCCCCTGGCTGGGTGGGAAGACAGAGGGAAGGTTCTGGAAAGTTTAAGTTAAGCCTGCCAGACCCCGAAACTGGGATGGTCAGGATAGGGGTATGCTTTGAATAGGAAGGTAACATGAAGGTTATGGGGCAGTAGAAATGACAGGAAAGAATTGGTGAATTTGTCGACTTCACTATCAGGAAAGCAAGAGGAAAGGAAATGACAGTTTGATGGTATGTGTGCCTGTGTTATACTAAAGCTCCTAGATGGCGCTTGACTTTTGCAAAGGACTTGGCAATGACTGTTAGCTTATTTTTCCTACTCCAGGATGTAGGCTGAAGCTGTCATTTTCATGTCAGAGATGGGAAACCAAGGGCAATGGTATAAGTCCCTAGAAAGTAGGGTCTTTGATGGCAGGAGCTCTGGTGGAAAGGTGGCATTTACCTGAATTTGGAGATCCCTAACTTCCTGCCCTGGAATCCATTACTCACCTCACACCGCCACTGCTGCAGGACCTCCGATGGGCTCAGGGCTGGGAACAGCAGCTGTCACAGGGTACAAGGACTCAGCTGCTCTCTCTTGGGGGAAACCTGCCAAGAAAAGTATTGTGGGGGACTGGGAACCTCTTTCCCCACCTGCTCCTGCTCCATCCATCTTCCCCAAACATCACACACACACACACACACACACACACACACTACAGAAAATCCCTTAAGAAGGCAGAGAGTCAGAGTCAAGAAGTATAAAAAAGCCCAGGAACATCAGAGTCCAGACAGGACACTGAACTGGGAGTTTCAAGTTGAGGACAGCTATCACTTCACCACTCTGGAACTGCTTGCTAGTGGGTGGACTACCCTCAGCAGCTTGGGTAAGTGCTGAGAGTGCTCAGTCAAATATGACAGATGTGAAATATTTGCATATTTCAGGAGATGGTGTCATCTAGTGGATAGGAGGAAGCCATGAGATGATGGCAAATGCAGGTTTGGCTCTGGTGACACCTGAGCTGCCTCAAGACTCAGCTGTTCAGCTTATTTCATCCTTAACCTCCAAGTCTCCACCATCATTTCCGTTTCCCTTCTCAACAATGTCCCTCACTGACAGCAGTGGGCAGAGCACTCTGAGCTTCCCTGACTTGCTATCATCTCACAGCTGCCGAGGGCCTCAGCCTCTAATCCTATTTGGAACTTTCCTCTAATCTCTGCCACAGGGATGTCTTCCCTAGTCTTCTCCAGATTTCTTTGGGTGAATACATCCAGGGCTTTTTAGGAGGTTACAATTTATCCTAGCTTCCCCCAAGAGGTTTCCATGCCCAACCACAAAGAAGACAGGGTCTGTTTAACCCCTCCCTTTCCTCACAATCACTTCAGCCTCTCAAGGAGGAGACTGTTTCCTTGATAGGACCCCAAGCTCTGCAATCCTTCTCCTTCCTTCCCTGACCCCCTCTTCTCCACAGTCTTTGTCCTCAAAGAAGAGCAGCACCTATGGACTAACTTCCAACAGAGTCAGATACAAGCTAGCACACGCAGAGGGTCCTAATCTGAACACATGGATGGATGGATGGATGGGTAGAGACAGTAAAATTGAAGCCTCAGGGAGCCAGGAAAAGCCCGGTCATTCCCAATTCCCCTCTTCTAGAATACAAGGACCAAGCCATCCCCCAGGAATGCCAGTTGCTGCTGGCAAGCCTCCCAAGCACGTCTGTTCCCTGAGGGCCCTGGCATTCCCTGGGCGCATCCCACATGCACACTCCAGGCAGTCTTTCCAAATCTGACCCACTGCGCTGCTGAGCAGTATGCTACCCCCTCCCCTGCTGCGTGAGACCATCCTACAAGGGCATGGGATGGGGGCAAAGGCGGGAAGGCTGCCAAAGCTCCTGAGAGGGCTCAAGAAGAATGGCCGCAGTAAGTCCCCTGCCCATCCCCTAGTGGGGAGGCACACTAGAGGACCTGAAAGAGGGGAGGGGGCAAGTGCACCAGCCAGTACTAACCAAGCAGCTCCAGGTTTGTGTGCCGGATCAAGAGCTTTCCTTAGGCAGACCTCCACTTCCCTTTAGCTGCTTGTTAACTCCGGGGCAGCCGCCTTTGAGCTGATTGCACAGCTGGAGCCAATGCAGAAGCAACAGCAAGAGCAGGACACAGAGCTCCACCTAGTGGCCACACTCCTCCCACCCGTCTGGAGGTCAGTGTTGCAAGTCGGGAGTGGGGGTGTCCTGTGCGTGCACACAAATGGGGTCGGGTATGTCTGAACTGCATCCAGTACCACGTATTTGTGTGCCTCTACCATGTCCTGTGTGTGGTGTGAAGTTGTGTTTATATCGTATTACATATGTATATCAGGTCAGCACCGTGTTGTGTATGTGCCCTGGGCCTGCACTGGGTTGCAAGTGTATTCCATCTATTCCGTGCTGTGGGGTGCCTGGGTCTAATCTATATTGTGTATCATATGTCTATGCCACATTGTGTGCATCTTCTTGTGTGTTTATGCTGCTTGTGTGTGCACCTGTGGCTCAGCCTCCTACTGGAGGCAGAGGTAGAGATCAGGGGAGCCCTCGTGTGCCTACCAAGACCCCAGCCTTGCTGCCATCTTCCTGCCAGCATCTGTCTGGGGATTAGGGTTGACACCTCTTTGGTGGGGGAGGGAATCTGTGAACAACCACTCTCTCTACTACAGAGCAGCCCCCTCCCATGGTAGGTGCCTGGTCCAGCACTGAAGATAGCTGGGAATGTTCCAGAACCTTTTTCAGGCCCAAAGAAGGAAATTGGGCACTGGGGGTGGTATGGCTTCCTCTCTTAACTCCCAACCCCAGATGGGCCTGCAGGAAGCTGCAGCCGCCTGAGTTTTTTTCTTTGGGCTGTTGGAAGTACTGGACCCCTTCTCCACAGGGAGTTAACAGTCGCAGAGCAGGTTAAATACTGACACCCCAGGTATAAGGGGAGCTCTGTCAAAGGCATTCCCATTGAGGTCACTAGAGGGTGCAATTGTGCTGATTGTTAGGGGCAATGTCTCTTAAGAGTACAGAAATCCAAAAAGTCCACCTGGCTCAGAGAGAGAGCAGGATGGAGGAAGACAGAAGGAAAAAGATACAGACCCTAAGCCAGGCCCTTCCCTCACCTTCACCCCAAGCCCTTCTGTTCTCAGAATGACTTGAGTCAGGGTGACTATTGGGTATCTGCCTCCACCCCAGGGTAAAAGATCTGGGTGAGATTCCCCGTAGTGCTTTTTAGGGGCTTGGTTGAAGTGAAAAGTAAAAAGTGTTAGTCGCTTAGTTGTGTCCAGCTCTTTGCAACCCCATGGACTGTAGCCCACCAGGCTCCTCTGTCCATGGAATTCTCCAGGCAAAAATATTGGAGTAGGTAGCCATTTCCTTCTCCAGGGGATCTTACCGACCCAGGATCAGACACAGTCTCCTGCATTGCAGGCACATTCTTTACCATCTGAGCCATCAGGGTCTTGGTTATAGGGGGAGATTCTACACGTGGACATCTCCCCCCATCCCACTCCCTTCCCATTCATTTTAAATAAAAGTAAGGGCACACTGCTGAGAGAGATGAAATGTGTGTAGTGGTTGTGGGCTTGTTTTGTACTGTCTTCCTCTAAATTAGAGGAATGCCCAAAAGTATGATTTAAAAGGTGTAAATTGAGGGGAAGGGGCTCTCCTTGAGTGAAACTTTTTTTCATTACCAAGAACAAATGGACCCACTTCCTAAAATGTTACTACTATCTTAGGAACCACCTAGTTCACCCCAGTCATTTGAAAGACAAGGAAACTTGAGGCCCAGAAAAGGGGAAGAAACACTCAGATCAGAACACTGACTTTTGGCCTCCCATGGTTGGTTCCACTCCAGCTATTTTTCCCTTTAAAACTTCCTTCTTTGGACTTTCATGGTGGTCTAGTGGTTATGACTTCGCCTTCCAGGGCAGGGGCACAAGTTCAATCCTTGGTCGGGAAACTAAGATCCCACATGCCACATGGCATGGACAGAAAACAAAACAACCACCAAAAAAAACCCCTTCATTCTCCAAATCCAGGGTCCTCCCACCTGAAGGCAAAACCCTGGCCTCCATCTCCACTGTGTGGTCTCCAGGATTGTCCTATTTCACTTCAGTGATCAGGCACCCAGGCCTTATCCTGGTTTCTATTCCCCACCAGGAACCTGTTCCTTTCTTTCTAGCCTTCAAGCTCTGCTTCCTTCATTAAGCTTTCTGCCAGCATAGCCAGCTGTGGCTCTGCCATCTTGCCCTTCCTCGCATCCCCCCTGGGTGCCATGCAGATCGCCCCAACCTGCAGATAACTGGCCAACTGTGCAAACCAGACACGGATCCATTGCATTGATTAACATTTCCAATTAAACTCCGGGTTAGGCTATATTAGTGACTCCAGTAATCACCATGGAAAGTGAAAGTCCCTCTGTCGTGTCTGACTCTGCAATCCCATGGACTATATAGTCCATGGAATTCTCCAGCCCAGAATACAGGGGTGGTTAGCCTTTCCCTTCTTCAGGGGATCTCCCCAACCCAGGGATCAAACCCAAGTCTCCCACATTGCAGGAGTATTCTTTACCAGATGAGCCACAAGGGAAGCCCACGGAGATAAATGCAAATACCTTCTCAAGGAAGCGGGGCACGAGAGGAAGCAACACATTCTGAGAGGAAATGGAAACAGACTGCAAGACCCGAAGGTTCATCTGGTACCCCTAAAGCAGACTTGAAATGTGTGCCAGCCTGTCACTTGATAGGAGGCTCAGGCTTCACACCTGAAATGGAGGACTCGGGTCCCTGGTGCCTGAAGGCTTGCCCTTGCCCGCCCCCTGCTGGAGAAGCCGAGTAGTGCCTAGTGCTGAGCTGGCAGCCGAGTTCCGCCCTCCCCCCCAACCCCAGTCCCTGTAGAGGCAACCACCTGGCCTCCAGCAGGTGGTGAGGTTGCGGGCAACAACAGGGGAGCTTAAGCTGAACTCTAGATGCCTCAGCAGCTTCACTTACCTTCTAGGGCAGTGGTTTTCACCATCCCTGGCCTGCACAGGGTCGGATACATACCCCTGAGCAGGGGCCCCAGGCCCAGCCCTGGCCCACCCCATGTACAACCAGTCAACCTACCTTCTGGGCCATGTTAAAAGCTCCCTCAGTCCTTTCTGGAGCCCCAGCCCTCCACTCCCTTCTCCTTAACCCGGAGGAAGAGCCAGTTGTAGAGGGTACCCTGCTCATCATCAAATTTCTTCTTCCCTCGACCAAAGCTATCAGCTCCCGAAGGCAGCTTACCTGGGTAGGATGCTTTTGATTCCCCAGCTATGCAGAAATTGTCCCCTTAAGTCTGGGCTAAGCCACAGGTGCCTCAGCAGCAAAATTTCCTCTAGTTCACCAGGGAAATCAGGGCCTTTGGGCTCCTGGGAAAACGCTGCCTTTTCCTTCTTCTTTCTCTCTATAGTTTTATTCCTACCTACTCCACTGACCTTACCCCACCTACTCTATCTGATTTCTAGACCTGATTTGTTTGTTTGTTTGTTTGTTTTGCCTTGGCTACCCACTTTGACTTCACAGTAGCTCAGCCTCTGACCTCGTAGTAACAGTCTCTGATGGGAGTAGCACCTCCCAAGCCCTGCAGTTATCCTTCAATTCCCTCTCTCCTCAAGTCTATCTGCTCCCCTCCCCTCAAAGACCTCAGCAAGCTGGCTTGCTCTATACTCCATTTCTGCCTCCAACTCTAAAAATCTGCTACCTGTGGGAATGGTCAGCTAGTCAGCTACTTGGAACATCCTTAGGATGTTGTGGCCCAATGCCTGTACCCCTATCACAGGCGAACCCCCTTTTTCTGTTAGGTCTCTCCTACAAGGCCCACTTGCCTGCCTGGAGGCTTGGAGGGCCTTTCCCTTGACATCCCAAGGTCCTCCTGCCCTCAAGATCTCGCAGCTGTCAGCTTTTAGCCACATATGTCCCAGTCTCTGGCTATTTTGCCTCTTTCATGGGAGAGGAGGGTATGATATCTGTATTGAGAAACAGAGGCTGACATGACTCTATCCAAGCCCAGGCCTGTTAATCGTCTATTACCATATTAAGCCCCTTTGCCCAAAGGTGTCTTGAGAGGCCTCAAGAACCAAATCACAGACCTGCCCAATTATAACTTTGCAGATGGCCCAGTGAAAACCGCACTGACCTTTATACCTCGGTCATCCCAGAACAGGGGCACAGTGTTGTCACCAACAGGAATGGACCTCCTTCTGTTCCAACACCTCAGCCAGCCATACAGTTGGCCTGGATTTGAGTCTGCAAAACCATGGGGGGAGCAAGACTAACATGGCTAAAGGCTTCCCTGCTGAAAACCAGTTTTTAAAAATAGCACTGCAGCCGCCCCCTTCATACTTCCCAAAGCCAAGCCACTCACCCTTCTCTCCTTGGCTTCTACAGACCACAGCCCAGAACCCTCAAGTCCAGAGTCTGCCACTAGATTCTGAAGGTGGGACCAAAAAACAAAACAAAACAAGTGGGGCCTCTGGCTCCCTCCCTTCAGGCACCGCCCTCCCTCCGCTCCCCCACCCCACCCCTCCACCACCACCTGGGGAAGGAGAGCCTACCAGAGCAAGAATCAGAGAGGTCCAAGTTCCCCCCTCCCGAAGTATGGCAGGTATCTTGGCAAAGCCAGTTCGCAAACTGAGGGCAAGGGCCGGGCAAGCTGAGGGGGACTGGGAACGGGGGCAGTGGACCTGGTGACCCTGCTCCCCAGACAAAGACAGAGGCCAACTGAGGGACCCTGGGCTTTCTAGGGACATTATTGCATCATTCTAGTCACCACAGGAGAAGAAAGGAGGTCTGCTCTGATTGCCCTCCTCCACCCCACCAAAAAAGGGGTGGGGGGAGGAAGAAAAAGAAAGGGGGAAAGGCGTCCATTTAAGAAAATCGTCACTTTTTCTCTGTGCTTCTGTCTGGCTGTTCCTCCTCCCCCGGACTTGCCGGGCCGCGGCCACACCCCCTCCCCTTGGGGGGGGTGGTGGGTAGCGCTGCTGTCGCTGCTCCAGTGTCTGGGGAGGGAGGCGGGAAGATGGTATAAGACCTACACCCTGACGTAGCTCTGGGGGCGGATTTTGCCTCAAGCGGCCCAGGCCCCAGCAAGCGAGTCTAGGACTTGACCCAGCAAAGGGGCCCTGGGCCTCCGGGAATGGCCCCGACACACCCACTTGTCCGCGATCGCGAGCCGGGATGGTGCACAGTGCGCGCCGGGTGTCAGGGCTCCGGGGGAGGCAACGTAGGGGACTCGAGGCCAGGGCTCCGCGACAGCGGGAGGAGGGTCCGAGCAGGTAGAAAATCGGCCCGGCGGCCTTAAAAGCAGAGCCCAGCCGCCACCCCCTTCCCCAGAGCGAGCCGGGTGCCATCCATCGTGGGATTTACCTGCCACTGGTCCAGCCACCCCGTCCAGACCTGGCCTCTCCCTCCGAGCGCTGGGGCTGGCTGGCGGGGCTGGGGCGCCGCAGCCCCGCGGCCGCAGCCGCAGCCCGGGCTCGGCCCGCTCCCCACCACCCTCCCCCGGCTCTCCTCCCGCTCCTGCACACTCGTTTCGGGCAGGGGAAAGCTGGAGCCCCCCGCGCGAGACCCCACACTGTCCGCTGCCCACAGCTGCCAGTCCGCGGTCGAGCCCAGCTCGGCAACCGCTCCCTCGCCCTGCTCCGCTATGACGTCACCCGGGCTCTGCACCGCGCGGAGGCCAATCAGAGAGGGAGCAGAAAACTAAAATCACCCTGAGTGGGCTACTGGGGACCAATCTTTTGTTTCCAGGCAGGAAGCGCCTGGGAGGAAAAAAAAAAAATGAAGGGGAGGGAACAGGGAGAAGGAAAGGAAAAGGAGATGGAAACTTCTACACTGTCAGGGTTGTCTAGACAGAGGTGGGGCCCTAGAGAAGGAGGTGCACCTGACGGAGGTAGAGGAGGGGGGCTATTGAGTATAGCTTCTTCAGCTGCTGCCCGCAAGAAGACTGGCATTTCAGGTACATTTTCAGGGAGGAAGTCTGTGCAGCTACACAATCACTCTTTACTGGGGGGAAATGCTATGGATTTGGGACACCACCTGTCAGGCAAGCAGGTTACCCTGATGGAGTGTCCTGAATCCACAGTAAACTGAGAGCAGATATGGCAGTGGGATGCAAAGAGATGACAATCTAGATAGGAAAAACACCCTTCTACACATGAAACACACGTGGTTTTTTCTTAAAGCATTATACAAAAAGAGAACTATTAATCAATTTCAAATATATAGGTGTATAAGACTCTGATGCTGGGAAGGATTGGGGGCAGGAGGAGAAGGGGACGACAGAGGATGAGATGGCTTGATGGTGTCACTGACTCGATGGACATGAGTCTGAGTGAACTCCGGGGGTTGGCGATGGACAGGGAGGCCTGGCGTGCTGCGATTCATGGGGTCGCAAAGAGTCGGACACGACTGAGCTACTGAACTGAACTGAATATGTGCTGTGCTGTGCTGTGCTAAGTCGCTTCAGTTGTGTTGCACTCTTTGAGACCCCAAGGACTGGAATCCTCTGTGTGTGTGTGTGTGTGTGTGTGTGATTATACTAACAATCGTTAAGATGTGGCTGTCTCTGTCCATCCTTTCACTGAAACACTTCATGGCATCGCTTGTCTTTAAGGAAAAGTTCAAAATTTTGCCGATGTCAAAAGCCTTCTAAAATCTAACTTCAAATATCAGGTTTTGTTACTCCAAAATCTAATTAGAATAATTTGGCTAGGTTATGTAACTTAGAGTAAAGCCTAGCAAGAAGCTAGTAAGCTGTCATCAAAAATGACCAAAAGTGCAAAATAATAAGTACATTCAAATTATAATGATGCAAAATATGCCAGCAAAATAAAATCAAAGATGAACATCAAATTATAATAGTTGGTTAAAGTAGAATTATGCGTGATTTTTCCTCTTCACTTTCAAACTTCTTTTTATATATATATATATATTTTTTTTTTACTTAAAAAAAAATTAATATATTTAATTGAAAGCAGTGGTGGTTTTGCCATAACTGATATGAATCAGCCATGGGTGTACAAGTGTCCCCTATCCTGAACCCCCTCCCACCTCCCTCCCCCCCCCCCCAATCCCATCCCTCCAGGTTGTTCCATTGCACCAGCTTTGAGTGCCCTGTTTCATGCATCTAACTTGGACTGATGACCTATAAAGATGTGTGTCTTCACATACTTAAATGGTCAAGATGGGTCTAATCCTCTCCAGTGCACTTTTATCCAATTTTCTCAACATGTACATAACATCCAGCAATCATTTTGGCATGAAGTCAACAAAAGAAGCTTCAAAGTCAAGAATGAACTAATATATCTGCAAGGGTCCTTTTAGGAAAAGTCACACACCAGGCCCCTAAACTCACCAGAGACAACATCTGAGGAACTTGGAGACTGAGATGACTTTTTGGATTAATTCATTTTATTTTACTTTATTGGTGGGTATTAACTTCCTTTTACTTTTAATTGGAGGATAATTGCTTTACAATGTTAGGTTGGTTTTTGCCAAACATCAACATGAATCAGCCATAGGTACACACATGTCCCCTCCCTCTTAAACCTCCCTCCCACCTCCCACCCCATGGACTAATTCCTTTTAAATTTTGATTATACTTGGAATTGAAAAGAGAATAACATTGACCCTTCAAGTCTATGACAGAGCAGGAAAGAAGGAGGCAAAGACTAACTAAACCACATACTCCTCAACTTTAAGGATCACTTTGCATTTTACTTTTTATTTTTCTTAATTAAAAATATATTTATGCATACATGAGTATTACATGAATTTTGCAGAGCTGGCATTTATGTATAGATCTGACATTTATGTATAGATCTGAGTACAAAGCCCATGCTTTTTCTAATATGATGTGTGGTATTACTGATTTTGTTAAAACATATATTGGCTTTGAAAAAAAATCTGAGTATATCAGCTTGATTTTCTTTAATCAGGCATTTTTAAATAGCTTTTGTTTTCAGTGTGGTTATTGTCTTCTAATGCAAAAACTCCCATTACCCTTCTCCTGAAATGCTTGATTAATAGGCTTAAATCAGGATGGTTCTGCTTCCAATGATCTCACAGATATCTTTTTAATTAACTTTGGGGTTAAAAAAGAGGAGCCCATCACATTGATTTTGGTTTTTACATCATGGTAAAAGTAATCTAAATATCACTGATATAAATGAATGTCATTTACTAAATGCTACATCTCTGATTTGTAAAATGCACTTCTTTCTGTTATTTTAAACAATAAGAACACATTTAAATAATAAAAAGATATAACTGGATTTTCCTGGCTAATGATTTAACTTGGGTCTTCTAGGCTATTGATTTAAACTGTAATTAAAAGGTACTTGATTTCACCCTAATCATCCCATATACCTCAGCTATAACTCAGAGCTATTTATGCCATTACCACACACGGTTATTTAAATGTTTCATGCATGTGTTTCTTCTCTCTCTGGTGATTACAGAAACTAGCACAGGGCCAAAATCCTATTAGGTGCTTGATGAATTAAAACATAGTGGTGTCATAGAAAAAGGACTGGACTTAGGAGCCAGAATCAACACAAAAGATTTCAGTCTTGCAGTGAAAGAGTGATAACCAATATCATTCTTTTTTTCCCCCTATATCAGTCTTCATACCATAAAGCAGTCTTCACTGCTGTTGGGGTTTGTTCTCCAGGAATATAGGATAACTGCATGGAACCTTGCAGGGAAACTGAAGAGTCTTAGAAGATTTCATGTATTCATCAACTCCCACTCCCCCCTGCTCCCTTCCCCCAAGCTCATTGATTTAACGATACAACAACATTGCCATAATAACCTCTTGGCATGTGCATCCTCCCTCCTAGGTTACATACCACTTTCATATCTCCTCGTGTGCATCCTCACAACGACAACAGTGTACTGTGGCAATTATTATGACCTGCATTTCACAGATGAGTGAATGGTGATCCAAGGGTTGAAAGTAAGATCAATCTCTCTGTTCAATGCCTCAGAGAGATGGTCCTAGAAACCAGGTTTCCCACTGTCAGTTCTGTTCTTTCTACCACCCTACATGGCAACTTCAATTGTATTTTTCCTTTGGTTCCCACCAACCCAACCAGCCCTTTGACTTGCATGAGAAGTGAGAGGCTCTGGGATAGGGCTTGTAGCAAAAGACATAAACTGAGTATCTTCAAACTGTCTCAGCAAAATCCCAACTAAAGGGCACATTATTGTTGTTGTTTAGTCACTAAGTCATGTCTGACTTTTTCACAACCCCATAAACTGTATGTAGTCCACCAGGCTCCTCTGTCCATGGGATTTCCCAGGCAAGAATCCTGGAGTGAATTGCCATTTCCTTCTCCAGGGGATCTTCCCAACCCAGGGACTGAACCTGGGTCTCCTGCATTGTCAGGCAGCTTCTTTACCACTGAGCCACCAGGGAAGCCCAAAGGGAACATTGCTCACTCTCATATACCACTGATGGCGGTGTCAAATGGCACAGCCTTTTCGAGGGGAAGTTGGCAATACTTAGGAAAATTTTACTGCATAAGCTACTTGATCAAGCAATTTCAACTCAAGGAATTTGCCCATAGCATTTGGCCAACATGCCAAAATGCTTTCAAGTATGTTCAATGCTGAGTCTTATGAGAGAATGAAAAAATTTTACATAAAGGACAACCTAAATGATCCTTATAAGGGAACTGTTAAAGAAATCACAGTATATACATGTTGTGGAATATTATATATCAGCAGAAAAGAATCAAGTTGATACCTATGTATGGAAGTAAAAATACACATTATTGAGTAAAAAAAAAAGTTGTAGAACTTGTACTATTATTTTATTTTTGTTTAAAACAGTGTGTGCATGTGTTTAAGTTGGAATTATACACACCAAACCAAGCTTCCCTGGTGGCTCAGCAGTAAAGAATCTATTCGCAGGTCAGGAGATGCCTGCCTGCCAATGCAGGAGTTGCAAGAGATGCAGGTTCGATCCCTGGGTTGGGAAGATCCCCTAGAGGAGGGCGTGGCAACCCACTCCAGTATTCTTGCCTGGAGAATTCCATGACAGAAGAGCCTGGTGGGCTGCAGTCCATAGAGTCACAAAGAGTTGGACTCGACTGAAGCAACTGAGCACATACACACCAAACTGCTAAAACAGTTAACTCTGGGAAATAAAAAGGTGGGAAGGAAAACACATGGGTGTGTGTGTGTGTGTGTGTGTGTGTGTGTTGTGGGGAAATGGTGTTTTCTTTATATGCTTCTGCATTTTTTACAATACGCAGTATTTGTATGTAAGAAACATCAAAAGGGGGAAATATAGCTTAGTTTGAATTAAGAAAAAACAAAAGAAAACAAAAGCACCCCTACTATCCTAAAAGGTATCTGAATGCCAGGTCAATGGTTCAGGCCTGGCAATAAAGGCTCTGATGTTCCAGGATAAGCTGAGCCATACCTGGGCAGGCACTGGAGGCTGGGCAGAAATGTACAACCCACTGAACAAAAGCAGCCTGGATTTTCTGGCTTCCTCTCCACCCCTGCCTCAATTCCCAAAGCCAGAAATTATTCCTGGTGGTCAACTCTAGGTCTCTGTGGCTCTTGGTCTTCACAGTTTTTGCTATAGCAGCTACACTTGGAAAACACACACACACACACACACACACACACAAAACCTACTGCTCTGAATACAAAAGAACCTGGCTTGGCAGCTAGTGCACAAGGCATTGTCTGGGAGCTTGCTGCCCACTCTTCTTTCATCTGGGCCTGTTCATTCTAATCTATTGCCATCACTGTAGTCCGGCCCTACTGGGCTCTTTCCCAACTTTCCCGCCTTCCACTCCAATCATTAGGGGATCCAGCTGTCCTGTAGGAGGAAATGTGCTGGGTAGCCTGTTGAGCAGAGGTCTCATCCAACATTGCTTAAAACCAGAGGCTGGGGAAAGAGGGAATCTCATGGCTAGGAAAACACCATTTGCGTGGGTCTTAAAAGTTCTCAACAGGGCATCAAGAGACCCAGATTCTAGTCTAACCTGTAGCCAGGATACCTTGGGAAAGACAAATTTCACTCAGCTTGAGATTTCTCCATTGTGAAACTTGTCCTGCCTATTTCCTTGGACTCTTGTATGGAGTTGGCATTGCTTTTTACTCACTAAGTTGTGTCCGACTCCCTTGCAAACCCATGGACTATAGCCTGCCAGGCTGTTCTGTCCATGGAATTCTCCAAACAAGAATACTGGAGTGGGTTGCCATGCCCTCCTCCAGGGGATCTTCCCAACCCAGGGATCGAATCCACATCTCCTGCATTGGCAGGCGAGTTCTTTATCACTGAGCCACTAGGGAAATCCAATGGCTAATGGAACAGGAGTGGTTTTAACAGGTTTTAGAGCTACATGCCTCCTGAATAGACTTAATGAGTCCCCATTTACATACACTCCCTGTATGGCGGGACCTTGGGACTTTGGGGTATTTCTCCTCACCTTCCCTTGCTATAGTTAGCATCTGTTAAAGACCTGCCCTGTACATTCTACAAGTTTCAGAAGCCCACAGCCTCCGCCCTCCTCCCCTCTACCAGGGAGTTAGTGAAGGAAAAGCAGAAGAAAATTAAATGCAGGTGGATGTGGATGAATTAATATGAGAATTAGGAAGTTCTTCTCCTCTGACTTGGTTTTAATTAGCCCCACTACCATGGTCCTACATATCAAACCACATGATTTAATTGAGCTGATGCTCTGTTTGATTTTGTTCTTAAGTAGATCACATTATACATTCCTTCCCCACACTGCCGTCCAAACCTAAGTCAAATGGCAGAGTAAACTGAATCCGAAAAGTTGTTTTCATTGCTCTTTCCATTTTACTAGGGGGAAAGAGAGAGAATGAGAAAGTGGAGGACAAAATCTAGGGGACAAAGAACCAAGGGGAGAAACAGAAAACCAAACCTTAATTTGTGTGTGTGTGCGTGTGTGTGTGTGGACTGGCTGGACTATGTGGACTATGAGGACTATGATGTCATGCTTTCTCAGTTCACCTGTGATTGGCTGCTCAGTTCAGCATCTGCTGAGAGCAAAAGGATGATTATTTGCCAGAGATACAGACCTTTCAGGGAAGCTTTGAATCACTGCTGGTTGTCGTGACAACCTGGGCAGTGTCTGCTCCTGATAACCACATAATGAGGTTGTCAGGAACAGAAGTGGCCCTGTCCCCACATTCAACCTTCCCTTGTGAGCAATAGCAAAGTGGTGAGCAATAGAACATTTCTCTTGGGAGGTGAAGGGGAAAAAAAAAATCATCAATAGGCATAGTGGAGATCCCCTCAGACAGTGTATGTCAGCCCAATCCTGGAAAAAAAAATCTCCTTGAGGAGCTCCTCACCTACCATTGACAAGTTCCCATCTAAACCATTATATCCACTACAGATTCAGTGACCTGACAAACAGGTGGTGGAAGGGTGAAGCCTATCTCTGCAAGCAGGCAGAGAAGCTGAACAGAGAGCAGTGTGAGTGGAATATTAAACTGATATGGGCAAGGTGCATTACCTCTCTTCAAAAGATACCATCATGGCGTGGTCGAAGGTCAATGGAGGGCATGTGTCAAAGATGGCAGGGCATGGCCATATCTGGTCACCAAAGCCAGACACAAAGGGAGCTTGAGGACGATGAGTTATGTGCTTCTCTTCCTGATGCTTTCATTTTCCTGGAGATCAACACCTCTCTACATTATCTTAGGGCTCCAGATGTTCATGAGAGGGAATATCAACTGCACCTCTGTGACACATTCTACATGCAAATCTAATTTTATTAGCACCTACTAATGACAGGGCACACAGTTAGGTGTTACAGATACTACACAGTTGAACTAAACTTGGACTGTCTCCTCAAGGAACTTGGGATCTAGTTGGGGAGAAAAAATACAAACCCGAGTAACTAGGATACAAGAGAGGTGTAGTAAGTATCCCAAGGAAAATCCAAAGTCTTAGATTTCAGAAAGAAGAGAATTATACCCAGACAGTTACACTCCAGTTCCAACTCATCTTTTCCAGGTTCTTCTCCCACCTGTCCTCCCTTATACTCCAAGTGTCAGCTCCATCAAACCAATATTTGTTTCCCTGATATGCCTTGACTTTCACACTTTTGTGCCTTTCCTCCTGCTCTTCCCTCTGCCTATCATAGCTTTCTCTCTCTTTTCCCTGTTTCTGTGTGTGTGTGTTAGTCACTCAGTCGTGTCTGACTCTTTGCAGCCCCGTGGACTATAGCTCGCCAGGCTCCTCTGTCCATGGAATTTTCCAGGCAAGAACTGCCCACTCCAGTGGGTTCCCCACCCAGGGATCAAACCCGGGTCTCCCGCATTGCAGGTGGATTCTTTACCAGCTGAGCCACCAGGGAAGTCCCTTCTTTCCCTACATGGTGATATTTAATGCGTATTTCCAAATCCTACTTAAATAATATCTCTGTTGAAGCACAAACTGTTCTGATGTTTATAACCCACTATTATCTGTGTCTGGTAGACATGAATGTTGACTGACATCACTGCTTGGTACCATATTCCAATTCAGCGACATACAACAAAACGTTAATACAACCAATTTTGGATTATTTGCGGGGAAGAGAATAGTCTTAAAATGTCTTATTAAGATGATCAGCAGAAACCTATTCTGCTACACATCTTCTATAACTGTTTTAAACTTTGAGAAATTGCAGAAATAGTACAGAGGGTTCCCAGGTATCCTTCAATGAGTTTCCCCTAATGTTTTGATACATTGTATTATGTTACTTTACACAGCCACAGTACCTTGTCAAAATCTGTGAAATTGACATTGATACAGTACTGCTAACTGAAATACAAGCCTTTTTCAGAATTCGCCAGTTTTACATGCGCTCTCTCATTAGATAATATACCAACTCAGTTGAAAAGCAGCAAAACTATTCATGGTAGATATGAATGTCAACTTTTTTCCCCCCTCAGGCCCACCCCCTCTGAAAAAAGTCCAAAATTTCTAGAGTCAAAACTTGCTTGGGACTGAAAGAGAGAAAAATCAGCTTGGACTAAGGAAAAACAGCCCTGCAATGCCGGGAGCCAGCGTGAGGAATCCCACCCGTGACAAGGTCATGAGGAAGGAAGCCTGACAAAACACAAGGACGCGATCAGGCTTCAGGGGTTCCCCCTGGAATTTCCTGAGCATCCACCCCCCAAAACCAGAGTCTGCCTGCTTTACTGTGTTATGCTTTCCATCTACTCTTCTGTCATTAACAGGGGGCTTCCCCCCCCGCCCCCGCCACCCCCCCCAACCTTTTCCTGGAAAAAATGAGAGCTTTTAGGTAATAAATCCCCTGGGCATAATACGAGTGTTTCAATCCAAAAACCCCTCTGATGGCTTTCTAGCCTGCCTGCAGGACTCATACAGCTGCGCATGTGATTGTTTGAGGCCTCCCGACCCCAGGAGGCACAGGAAGCTTAAAACATCCTAGGAATGTAGGGGCTTCCAAGATGCGTCAAAATCATTAGAATAGAACTGATTAAAGGTTTCATTTGTTGAGCCGATACTTGCTGCCAAATTTTTCTATCTTTTATTTTTAGATATAGTTGGTATATAGAAAAACAGGTAGTAGACCTGGTATTAGCAACATTAGATCTTTGAGTTAAGTACTTTCTTTGTTATAACCCACTGCACCTTTGTTCTACAGGAATGTAACTTTATTTAGTACTTTGAGGGTGATGCAGAGTAAAGAAAAAACACTTCTAGGGAAAAGGAGTTTTCTGGTTTGATAGACAATTATCCAGGAAGAGAGCCATAAAAATGTTAACAGGCCTCTTGCCCAGAAGATAATGTAAACTACCTGAGACCTTTTGTATACGGAAGGGTATGCAAAAAGAAAGCCTTATTTGTCTCAATGAGGGTCAGGACTGCTGCCCCTGCATAACTCTGCATATTCCATTATTTCTTTATGTACAACTTGGGGTATATAAGCTGAATTTTGAAAGTGGAGATTTTGGAGTCTTGCACTGATGCTGGGCTTCCCCATGTCGTTCTTTTTCTCCCCTTTTTCGGCTGAATTCCCATCTGGGGCGTGGAGGCTCACCATGTATACTTACTTATCCTGGCTTCTAAGATCCGTAAGAGAGAGAGCCCAAGGCGGGGTACTTTCCAATATTCAAATGGACGCCGGGGGCCTAAGGTAGATGGTGCAAGCTCCTTGTCTGGAACTTTATTGGCTTTCCACGTATACCAAGTTATCAGCCTCTTTTCTCCACTTAATTTTCCCACTATACTATTTCTTCCTAATCTAATCTTATATTAATAAATAAGTTTTTTTCCCTCGCCTATCCATCTCCCCTTCGAATCACCCTGGATCCACCGGGGCCGGACCCCAGCACTGCCGTTCATTAGGCTGGGAGAACAGACAAAGGAACTCAAGCTGTAAAGTTAGCAGAAAACACAGTTTCTCCCAAGGTTACATAGCACCTGTAAAATGCCATAATGACCTCCATCTTCTTTGAGTGACTACTACTATTGATACTGTCTTGCCACTGATGGCTCAGACCCACTTTGCTCTTCTCATGTATTAGTAGGAATACCAATTATTAAGCCACCCTTGCCTCATGACAGTACCCAATTCTTACTCAACCCCTCTTCTCCTGATCCCGTCTCAGAAACTGCAATCAATCCAGAAATCATCCCTGCTTCCTTAGACCCTCCTCAGCAACCTTCAAAAGATGTTCCCTCCTCCTCCTCTTTCAAGAGTGGTACCCTACGGTTCCTCTGGAAGGCATTTCCTCAATGCATATTGACTTTGTCCAATTGTATTTGACAGTCCAATACATTTGATTTTGTACAACTATAGTCTTGTCTCTGGTAGCCTTTTGCTTATTAAGCTTTAACATAAATAATGCAACAAACAACCTATGGCTATCCAGAAGGCCCCGTGAATTACCAAGAGTTAACCATATTTCCTTGAATCTACCTAGAGTCACACACTATACCTAAAACTGAGATTTACATAGTAGGTACCTAGTAGATTTTCACTGAGTGGATGTGGGGTTGTCATATCAGATTTGTTGGAATGGTACTGGATCCAGGGAAAATAGCCCAGAGAAACAGTATTGTATAGAAGTTTAATGTGCAGACTCTGAAATTGATCTGCTGATATTCAGACTCTGGATTCACTAGTTAACAGCTCTGAGACTCTGACAACTTACTGAGCTTTTCTGAACCTCAATTTCCTCATCTGTGAAATGGGGATCTAGGAGCACCTCCTTCTTAGAGTAACTGGGAAAATTAAATATAGATTAAATGCCTATAAAGTGGGAAAGCTTTATGGTAGTAGGTCCCAATTTGCTGCACTTGGAATCACTTGGTGATCAGTATAAAACGCCAGTGACTGACCTCTGCCCAGAGATTCTTATTTAATTGTATGGTATGAAACTGGGTATTGGGGTTTTTAAAAAAATCTCATACGCTACTCTTCTCTGATTCAAATGTGTCCTAAAATTTGGGAAGCACTACAGTTGGGGTTTCATTACTTAAGGATTAACTTTCCACCTTAATTAGTGGGTAACATCTCACCATCTCTCTCTCAGGGCCAGGAAGTAGAATTGGAGAACTTTCCCAAAGGGCAGGCATTTAAGTTTGATTCTCTCCCAGGCTTTACACTGTTTTTTTCCAGCAATCCCCATGTCAACTGCCAGATGGTTTGTTTGACTTGGGAAAAAAAACAAAAACAAAAACAAAAACACAACACTTTCCTTCCATGTGCAGAACAAAGTGATGAAGACTCTGAATATCTGAGTAAAATTTCAGCTGTATTCATCTTTCCTTTTTTCCCCTTCCCAAATACAGCTCAGTCACACTTCAAATTAAGTGGTCTCAAGAGTGGATTTAAAAACCAAGTTAATATGTGCATGCAGGATTGGCTGGCCATCTTGGAGGTGGTTAATAGATTCAAATATCACTGTGCTGCTGTTCCATATAGTTATCCACCTGTTGAGCCTCACAATCAATCCTTATCTTGTTATAACCCAGAAACTGATTACATTCAATGTTCTCTGTGTTCACTTGATTGGTCACTTGTGGGGGGTGGGGATATCCGCAATGGCTTGCCCCTCTCCCCTTTTAATCAACCAAGCCAATACATTCCGTACCCAGTAAATAATAAATATGAATTAACTGATGAGTTTTAAAGGTCAGTTAAAAATCGAAGTTGAAAATATGTTGGTGCTGATTTTTTACGAGTGGTTCACCCCCTCCCCTCTTTATTCATTCCCACAGCTAATATGGAAAATTGAATGATTTCTGACCTGCCAGGATCAAGTTTACTGCCAAAAAGGAAAGGGGGTAGGTTGCTAGGCAAATTAATACTATAAACCCAGGAAAGTGACATCCTGCTAGGGGAGTGTGCTAACAAGCAGGTTTTAAGCGCCACTCTGACTGCACTTTGCATTCAAATGACCAATATGCTAATTACAGTCCTTATCTGTTTGTTCAAGGCCTTTAAGAGGCTCCGCAGTTCAGAGCACAGACCCCAGCCAGCAGTTTGACCGCAGGCAGGTTTGTGGAATAATCACATGGCATTTCTTTCAACATATTTTCAAATTCAAGTTTCTTACAAATCTAGATTGGCCTTTTCCCCATTCAGGGAATTAGTTGAGGCTTAACTGTGTTCACTGTGGTGCTGGCCCCCACAAACCCATGCTAACAAAGGTTCTGACTCCTACTTGAGCACCCCATCCGTTGGGGCAGATTTCCATGGTAATTTGCTGGCTCTCTTTTGAAAGACATGCAGTGTCTTTGTAAACCGGAGGTGGGTATACTTTCCCACTAATCTTGGGATCGTCTTTGACCCTTTTTAATTTTCACCATCTATGTAAGGCCAGGAAGAACTCTTAAGCAGGCTTTTTTTGTAATTTCAAAAGCCCACGCCCCCTCATTCCTTTCTTAAGGGAGGGAGGCAGACAGAGCATCATTCTCTCCCCAACTCTAGTTGAAATCATGAGACATTTATCAGAGCTACATTGGGGGTGAGGGGCTGAGGATTTATCACCTTCCCCCTACCCAGGCTCTATTTGGATTTTCCTCGGTGGAGGAGGGTGATGGGGAAAGTATCCTGTTCTAGTTATACCACACAGTCTTCAAATTCCTGAGATTTTTAGTAAACGCTAAAAGATCTAGAATTTCCATAACAAAAGCCTCAAATACTAAATCTATTTTTTAAAACTGTATTTCACTTTTTTATAAAAAGGCCATCCCACACACACAACACACACATGTTGACATCCGAGTCATCTCTCTACAGTTTAAGACAATAATCCATGGACATGACAGGCCTGTCCTAAACAAAACTATAAATTTTTCTTAATATGCTGTAATCAAGATTGACAGGAAAAATAACAGCAGTCTCAGATATGCAGATGATACCACTCTAATGGTAGAAAGTGAAGAGGAACTAAAGAGACTCTTGATGAGAGTGAAAGAGGGCAGTGAAAAAGCTGGCTTAACACTCAACATTCAAAAAACTAAGATCATGCCATCCAGTCTTATCACTTCATGGCAAATAGATGGGGAAACAAAGGAAACAGTGACAGACTTTATTTGGGGGGGGGGCTCCAAAAATCACTGCAGATAGTGACCACAGAAGTGAAATTAAAAGACGCTTGCTCCTTGGAAGGAAAGCTATGACAAACCTGTGTTGCGTTGTGTCTATGCTTAATCATGTCCGACTCTTTGAAACCTACACAGCTTATTAAAAAGCAGACACATAACTTGGCCGACAAATGTTCATTTAGTCAAAGCTATGGTTTTTCCAGTAGTCATGTACAGATGTGAAAGTTGGACCATAAAGAAGGCAGGACACCGAAAAACTGATGCTTTCAAATTGTGGTGCTAGAGAAGACTTTCCAGAGTCCCTTGGACTGCAAGAAGATCAAATCAGTCAATGCTAAAGGAAATCAACCCTGAATATTCATCGGAAAGACTGATGCTGAGGCTGAAGCTCCAATACTTTGGTTACCTGATGCAAAGAGCTGACTCATTGGAAAGATTTAAGGCAAAAGAAGAAGAGGGTGGCAGAGGATGAGATGGTTGGATGGTATCACTGACTCAATGGACATGAGTTTGAGTAAACTCTGGGAGAGCAAAGGACAGGAAAGCTTGGTGTACTGCAGTCCATGGGGTTGCAAAGAGTTGCACGTGACAGTCACTGAATGCAGGAGACCCCAGTTTGATTCCTGAGTCGGGAAGATTAGCTGGAGAAGGGATAAGCTACCCACTCCAGTATTCTTGGGCTTCCCTTGTGGCTCAGCTGGTAAAGAATCTGCCTGCAATGCAGGAGATCTGAGTTCAGTCCCTGGGTTGGAAAGATCCTCTGGAGAAGGGAAAGGCAACCCACTCCAGTATTCTGGCCTGGAGAATTCCGTGGACTGTATAGTCCATGGGGTTGCAATGAGTCAGAGACGACTGAACAACTTTCACTTTGCTTCACTTCACTAGTGACTGAACAACAACAAATAAATTCTTTCCCTTTCTGTGTTCCAGTCTTCCTTTCAACGTCTTCTCCCAGCCACCCAGAGACCCAACGAGCTAAGGTAGCTGCTTGTTTCCTTCCTTGGTTTGGGTAAAAGAAATCTGACTGAGTTCTCAGTACAGTCCTAACCATTTCATGGATTGCGTCCTTTAGATACCTGTATTTAGAAATGAATTGCACAGGTGAAAATATAGAAGCTGCTGCAGGTTTAGGGGGGAGAGGATGAGAAAAGGAATTTTTTTGATAGAGAAAAAGAACCTGCTAAAGAGACCATCCCACAGCCAAGTTTGGTTTTGATGGGGTTCAGGGTTCTCAGTCATCAGAACTCCATAATCTCAAAGAGAGATTTCTGCATTTATACAGGCAAGGAAGACTTGTCATCAACTCTAAGAAATTTCCAAACAAAAATAGGGCTTTCGGTCAGAGAGAAATTCAAAATGCATCTCAGTGCTGATGACCCTCAGCTTTCTGGTTAATTGCAACTTGACCATACTAGGAGTCAAGGCTAGTTCCCATCTCAAGAACATCCATCTTTACTGCTGTTCATCTTTCTGCATTCTGATTTAGAAGGGCGGGAGGTGATAGTGGGGCTGGGACACATTCTCACTGGTATTTTAACAGACTCTTGAGATAACCTGGATTAAAACAGACTGGTGAAATTGAAAAAGCCATTTTCTGGTCTGAGGGTTTTGATTGGCTATAATACACTGCTTTAAAATAACATCTTCATTTGTTATTTTTAAATAACATCTTCATTTTTAAACACAAATTATCTTGTTTAAAAAACGACATTTACAAATAACTCAGCACTTGAAGATAAGCTGGATGTTTTATGTAACTTTTGGAAAACCTGCTTGTACTGAAAAATAAAAATAATAAGCAAATACATTTTCCTCTAAGTAGATACTCTCCCATTTTCAATGATTTTTGAGCCTGAAGCTCTTTCTACACTAGCCAAGACAAATAGGTCATTTGCAAAGCACCTAGGGAAAAGGGTAGTTGTTTTTCAAATAATTTACTATGCCGAAACATACGAAAAAAAGAAGACATAAAAAGAAAGCAAAATAAAACCTCACACATTCCATTGGGCTAGTGACAGCATAGTTTCAAAGTTTCTGAATCAAAAAGGTAAATATTGTCACTCTGCTTAACTTATATGCAGAGTACATCATGCGAAATTAGGAACTGTATGAATCACGACCTGGAATCAAGATTGCCAGGAGACATATCGACAGCCTTAGATATGCAGATGATACCACTCTTAAGGCAGAAAGCAAAGAGGAACTATAGAGCCTCTTGATGAGAGTGAAAGAGGAGAGTGAAAAAGCTGGCTCAAAACTCAATATTCAAGAAATGAAGATCATGGCATCTGGTCCCATCACTTCATGGCAAACAGATGGGGAAAAAGTGGAAGCAGTGATGGATTTTATTTTCTTGGGCTCTAAAATAACTGCAGTGACTGTAGCCATGAAATTAAGACACTTGCTCCTTGGAAGAAAAACCCTGACAAACCTGCTACTGCTGCTAAGTCACTTCAGTCGTGTCCGACTCTGTGCAACCCCATAGACGGCAACCCACCAGGCTCCCCCGTCCCTGGGATTCTCCAGGCAAGCACACTGGAGTGGGTTGCCATTTCCTTCTCCAATGCATGACAGTGAAAAGTAAAATTGAAGTCGCTCAGTCGTGTCCGACTCTTAGCAACCCCATGGACTGCAGCCTGCCGGCTCCTCTGTCCATGGGATTTTCCAGGCAAGAGTACTGGAGTGTGACAAACCTAGACAGCATATTAAAAAGCAGAGATATCACTTTGCTGACAAATGTCTGTATAGTCAAAGCTATAGTTTTTCTAGCAGTCATGTATGGATGTGAGAGCTGGTCCATAAAGGAAGGCTGATGGCTGAAAAATTGATGCTTTAGAACTGTGGTTCTGGAGAAGATTCTTGAGAGTCCCTTGGACTACAAGAAGATCAAACTAGTCCATCCTAAGGGAAATCAATCCTGAATATTCATTGAAAGGACTGATGTTGAAGCTGAAGCTCCAATACTTTGGCCACCAGATGCGAAAAGCCGACTCATTGGAAAAGACCCTGACTCTGGGAAAGATTGAGGGCAGGAGGAGAAGGGGGTGACAAAGGATGAGATGGTTGGATGGCATCACCGACTCAATGGACATAAGTTTGAGCAAGCTCTGGGAGATTGTGAAGGACAGGGAAGCCTGGTGTGCTGTTGTCCATGGGCTCGCAAAAAGTTGGATACAACTGAGTGTTTGAACAAGAAATAAATTACAGAAAGGCTTACAGGCTCAAGGACTCAGCTACTGGGCTAGGTGTTTTGAAACCACCCTGGATGCGAACCATCCACAAGCTAGACACAAGAGCTTATCATTTACTCTGCTCAATTAGAAAATAACTGGGTGCCATCCATCCACACCACAGAAAGGGAGGCTGATTCCAAGGAAGCTTCCTAGAGGAGATGCTGATATCTGCTGCAGAGCCTGAACTCAGGATGGAGTATGAAAATCCCTAAGGAAGACACAGAGGGTAAGCAGTCCATGTTTAAAAGCTACTTCACAATTGGAGCTAAACTATTTACAATCTGTGATTAGTTTTATGTCAATTCATTTCATTTCATTTAACAGTCACTACTTCTCTTCAATAGCACAGAGAAGAGAAAATTAATTGAATGCAGTGAATCAGTAACCTCTTGTACACATTATTTTATATGCAGTGGAGTGAGGCGGCTCTTAGCTAGCTTTCCCCAAAATCAAGGCCCACAGGCCAGTCCCTGCCCTCTGGATGCTCACAAAGACAGATAATCCAGGAAGGAATAGAAATGTGTGTGCACTTGTGAATATTTCATGAACACATCTGAATGGACCAGCCAGTCAGCTCTCCAGCATACTTCGAGGTTTGTGAATGTTATATTTCAAGACACCCAAATTAATTGTTGACACAAGATTAATCAGGATGGGTATATCTGCAATGAAAAAGATAAAAATGATTTTGAAGTTGCCTTTATTCATGTCATGGGTAAAAGAGGTGACTGTTTAGATATGAAATAAATAAGATCGATACTTAATGGCAAGGCCATTTTCATTGCTATCTATATAGTGTTTAGCACTCTGCCAAGTATCTAAAAGTGTTCAGTATTGGAGAACCAAGTGAAAGGCATGCTGTATAAAGAAAACAGTTGGTGCAGGCAGTGGGTAAAGCATGGGGCAATGATAGATACCACCTGGGTGAAGTCTCCTTGGCTCACTGTCAAGAAAAAGGCAATGCAGCTTCCAGAATGAAAAATCAGAGGTGAAGTTTTATGTGCAACAGTTTATCAAAGAGGCCAAGAATTGGCTGTGATAAAAACAGAGGAAGAAGGAAGGATGTAAACAAGGATAAAATTCATCACTTAAGATGTTAGAGAGTATGGAATGTGGCAAAGGAAGGAGGGAAGGCGCCACTTAAAACAGAGGTTAAAGAGAACCGAAAGGGTTCATGCTAATAAATCAGGTGAAAGAGAAAGAGACCAAAAACTAGTCCTGGAACAAGTGAGAGAGGCCATGGAATAATAATGACTCAAGCTTACTAGAGTGGAGCCTTTTTAAAAGTCAGCTTGCAGACAAATGAATAAACTAATTTAGGCAAGTGGCAAGTCATGGAGACCTCATAAAAATAGCCATCAACCAGAATGAGGTAAGGGACTACTTAAGCAATGTGAGCCAACTCACTCTGAGCCAGCATCTATGATACACAAAATCGTATGAAGGAAAAGACTGGTTACACTTTCTATTCTGTATTTGCATTTATGGGAAAGGAATGTCAAAAGCCACAAGAAAAGCAAATAGGAAGACTTCCTTCATTTGAGCCCACCAAATTTAGTTTTGTGAAAATCCCAGACCTAGGGTGGAATAAAATTACCTTTTGCATTTCCTACCAAAAAACTGTTTGCTAAGTAAATTACTAGTGTTCATGTCAGATTATTTGGGCGAAGATCACTTTTTTTCATTATTTCTGTGGCATTAATTTGTATATCTATGTCTTAATTATCAACGTGTCCCATTCATGCAATGAGCAATCTTTTCTTTTTATTGACACCTTTTATATATCAGGAAGCATGATAGGCATTAAGGAAACAAAGATATAACTATATGCATATTCCTGCCCTCAATAATCTCATACTCAGAGAATAGAAATGGAGGAATGAAATCAGAGGCTGAAAGTCTCCATTTAAATATAACTATACAAAAAAATTATTATGCAAATTCTTTTCCGATTTAGGTTGTTACATAACATTGAGCAGTGTTTTCCGTGCTATACAGTAGGTCTCTGTTTGCTTTCCATTTTAAATACAGCAGTGTGTATAACAATTTGAAAAAGATTAGATACATGTATATGTATAACTGAATCACTTTACTGTATACCTGAAACTACCAGAACATTGTTCATGTAGATACTTAATGTATGTTAAGAAGGCTGAGCACCAAAGAATTGATGCTTTCAAACTATGGTATTGGAGAAGACACTTGAGAGTCCCTTGGACTGCAAAGAGATCAAACCAGTCAATCCTAAAGGAAATCAATCCTGAATATTCATTGGAAAGACTGATGCTAAAGCTGAAGCTCCAATACTTTGGCCACCTGATGCAGAGCCGACTCATTGGAAAAGACCCTGATGCTAGGAAAGACTGAAGGCAGGAGGAGAAAGGGATGACAGAGGATGAGATGGCTGGATGGCATCACCAACTCAAGAGACATGAGTTTGAGCAAGCTCTGGAGAGATGGTGAAGGACAGGGAAGCCTGGCATGCTGCTGCCCATGGGGTCTGCAAAGATTTGGACATGACTGTGTGACTGAACAACAAAATATATGTTAATGTGCAGATACTTCAATATAAAATAAAATTTTAAAATAAAAGAAAAATAAAAATCATTAAAGGATATCTACTGTATGTCACAAAAAGTGCTGTATACTTGATATATGTAACCTGCATTTCCACATGTACATAGGTGACAAATGAATTTGCTGTAATAGTAATAACTCAAGTAAAACTTGCTTCTTCTTGGCACAGTGGAGAACAACAAAGAATCTTTTCTTTTTGTCCTTTTTTCCCCAACCTATTACTGTTGGCTTTCCCTTCCTCCAAACTCACCTCCCACAGGCAAATGGAGCACCTAAACCTCAGGAAAAACCTGCCAGAATCAGCCCTTCCATCCTCATCCCACCCGAAGGTCCTCTTAAGAGTCAAAAAACATCCTAAGATCCACTTGGTGTCTACATAAAGCTTAGCTCTCTAATACCCAGGACACTTCAGAAGACATTTTGAACCTTTATAAACCATTGGGTCTCAAGTTTCTCCAAACCATACCTGACCTTAATTACACATGAGATCACATACATTTTAGTAAGTCACATGGCACTGACGCATGTCCTCCACCTGCTCAGTTCTCCTTACTGTTTCCCCAGTTATTTCTGAGAATCTTCAAGACAAGTTCTTTCCTGTTATTCTTTTACTCTCTCTCTCCTCACAAATGGTCAACTGCCAATAAATGAATTGAACAAATGTTCTTTAGGTAACTACTATGTGCCAGGCACTGGCCCAGTTGCTTGGACCATGACAGCAGACATTCCTCTTCTAATGAGAGACCCAGGCCCCAGTGCTGGAGGGCACCTCAGGCTGTGGGAACATGGAGGGCCCGGTTGGGGGTGGGTATGGATTCCTGAGCGCTCACAGCTGCAAGTCCGCAAAGGCCCATGAACAATGCCACCCTCCCTTCAGGAAGCTTTGGCTGAAGCCTCTGATGGGTCTCCCCAGAAAGACAGAAATGGCTCCTCACTTTTCTGTGACACACTTTTTCACCTGGACCCTGAAGCTACATTGTGTCTATCCTGTAAGGCCCGGTGGAGAAGAGGACCTTCAGCTTCTTCCTGCAGCAACACCCCCTCTTCAGAGCCCTCACCACCCTACCTCACACTTTCCAACTCTGTTCCCCTGCCTACAGAACCAGCACCATCATATCCTACTGGATGGCTCCTCCACCCACAGCCCAAGGTGTCCCACGGTCCTCCTCACAGAGCTCTTTCCTTTTCTGCAGATTATCTCAAGCAAATAGACATCTGGCAGTCTTCACAGGTGTGTCTGAATCTCAATTTAGGGTCAGCAGCAGGACCTCTGCTACTCACAATGTACTTCACATGTAACCCTTCGAATAATCTTATGAGGTCAGGTACAATTCTTCAGTCCATGATTAATAATTCCCATTTCCAGAAAGCTCTGAAAACCAACTTTTTTTTTAATATATATAAATTTTTTGACTAAGCTTATACGGTGACAAAACCATTGAGGCTCTCTCTATGAATATGCATATGTTTCCTTGCAGAAATATTGATGTGATTGATTGCTGGGTTCTGCAGTAGTAGTTTTAAAAATAAAAAGAAAATAGTGAATTATGAAACTTATCTGGCCACTAGGCTTTTAGATAAGGGGTTGCAAAACTATTTCTATACCACTTTTACAGATAAGGAAACTGACATTCAGGGACTTGGCCAAGGTTGCAGAGCTAGCAAATGGTGGAGCCTGGTGGAAAATCAATGTCTTTCTGTCTCCTAACCCTTTGCAATGTCCACTATGTAAGTTTGGCTGGGAATTTATTTAAGAGGTAGGGTGTATGGGTGGATGTTGCAAATAAAGGAAGGTTGAGACCAAGTAATCAGAGCGTATCTCAAAAATCTGCCTTGCAAAATTGTGTCTCTGTTAGTTAGCCACCTTGGTAGTATCATTTGTCACAATTCTATCCTCAAAAGAATTATTTTCTGATAGTACATTTTAGTACTGACAGACGGTCAATGGGGAAACTCAGAAAGATGATCCATTTCTAAAGGATTCCATGGTGTTTATCACTCTACTCTCTAGGAGGGACAGTTGGATTTGCACTAGAAAATTTGAACAGTGCTATTTGCTCAAGATAAACCATCTGTGTGACCAAATAAGCCATGCTCCAGCAACGTGACAGATTCATGGTATAGTCGCAGCACTCTAATAACCATATTCATAAGCGGTGCTATTTTTGAGAAACTACTAGAGATAAGAAACATTGCCATATAGTTTATATCATTTTATTTAATAATCTTACAACAATCTTGAAATATAGTTAGAGACTGTGGTGATGATGATGATGATAACAACGTACTAAATTTTACAATGTCGTAGACACTGTGTGGGATAAAATATTTTATTTTTTTATTGGAGGATAATTGCTTTATGGGTTTCCTACGTGGTGCTAGTGGTAAAGAACCCACGTGCCAATGCAGGAGACACAAGAGACATGGGTTTGATGCCTGGATCGGGAAGATCTCCTGGAGGAAGGCATGGCAACCCACACCTATATTCTTGCTTGGAGAATCCTATGGACAGAGAAGCCTGGCAGGCTATAGTCCATAGGGTTCACAAAGAGTTCAACATGACTGAAGCAACTTGGCACACGCAATTGCTTTACAATGTTCTAGTGATCTCTGCCATTTATCAGTGCAAATCAGTCATAATTATACATATAGGAGAAGGAAATGGCAATCCACTCCAGGACTCTTGCCTGGAAAATCCCATGGACAGAGGAGCCTGATAGGCTACAGTCCATGGGGTCACAAAGAGTCGGACATGACTGAGTGACTTCACTTTCACTTTTCCCTGCCTCTAAAGCCTCCCTCGCACTATTCCACCCCTCTAGGTCATCACAGAGTGCCAGGCTGGGCTCCCCGTGTTATACAGAAGCTTCTGGCAAGCTATCTGTTTTACACATGATAGTGAATATACTTTCTCATTCCATCCTATCCTTTGGGGAGACCCTTTGCCTGCTGTGTCCACAAATCCATTAAGTCTGTGTCTCTATTTCTGCCCTGCAAATAGGTTCCTCAGTCAGTTCAGTTCAGTCGCTCAGTCATGTCTGACTCTTTAAGACCCCGTGGACTGTAGCACATCAGGCTTCCCTGTCTATTACCAACTCCTGGAACTTGCTCAAATTCATGTCCATTGAGTTGGTGATGCTGACTCAAAATAGGTTCCTCAAGTACCATTTTTCTAGATTCCATATATATGCATTCATATGCAATATTTGTTTTTCTCTTTCTGATTTACTTCACTCTATATAACAGGGTCTAGATTCTTTATGTGAATTAATCCTTACAACAAACCCATGAGACATGTACTATTATTATCTTATCAGATAAGGAAATTAAAGCACAGAAAGCTTAATGTGTCCAATGGCACACATCTAGTTAAGTAGTCACTATTTCATAGTGGAGCAAAGCTTAGAATCCAGTTTTATCAGTTAACGCTGGGCTGGAGGAAGCACAAGCTGGAATCAATATTGCTGGGAGAAATATCAATAACCTTAGATATGCAGATGACACCACCCTCATGGCAGAAAGTGAAGAACTAAAGAGCGTCTTGATGAAAGTGAAAGAGGAGAGTGAAAAAGTTGGCTTAAAGCTCAACATTCAGAAAACGAAGATCATGGCATCTGGTCCCATCACTTCATGGCAAATAGATGGGGAAACAGTGGAAACAGGGTCAGACTTTATTTTTGGGGGCTCCAAAATCACTGCAGATGGTGACTGCAGCCATGAAATTAAAAGACGCTTACTCCTTGGAAGGAAACTTATGACCAACCTAGACAGTATGTTAAAAAGCAGAGACATTACTTTGCCAACAAAGGTCCATCTAGTCAAGGCTATGGTTTTTTCTTGTGGTCATGTATGGATGTGAGAGTTAGACTATAAAGAAAGCTGAGTGCTGAAGAATTGATGTTTTGTGAACTGTGGTGTTGGAGAAGACTCTTGAGAGTCCCTTGGACTGCAAGGAGATCCGACCAGTCCATCCTAAAGGAGATCAGCCCTGGGTATTCGTTGGAAGGACTGGTGTTGAAGCTGAAATTCCAATACTTTGGCAACCTCATGCGAAGAGCTGACTCATTGGAAAAGACCCTGATGCTGGGAAAGATTGAGGGCAGGAAGAGAAGGGGATGACAGAGGATGAGATGGTTGGATGGCATCATTGACTCAATGGACATGGGTTTGGGTGGACTCCAGAAGTTGGTGATGGACAGGGAGGCCTGGTGTGCTGCAGTTCATGGGGTTGCAAAGAGTCAGACAGGACTGAGCAACTGAACTGAACTGAAAGACCAATATAGCCTCAGTAAACTGGTTTCCTCAGTAGCATATATAAGAATTCCCCCAAACACTTTTAAACATCCAGCTACATATTATTAGTATAAGCTTATTGTCCTATTAAGCATCTTCCCAGGTTGTGTAGTCGTTAAGAATCTGCCCACCAACACAGGAAATACAAAGAGACACAGGTTCAATTCCTGGGTCAGGAAGATCCCCTGGAGGAGGAAATGGCAATCCACTCCAGTATTCTTACCTGGAAAATTCCATGGACAGAGGGGCCTAGTGAGCTATAGTCTATGGAGCCACAGAGTTGGACACGATTGAGCAACTGAGGGACACACACCTTGTCCCATTAGGTTGGGTTACTTACATGGATTCTAGAGTCTGATGTGCAGTCACTCATTAACCATGAGAGCCACCTGATGACTACATGCACCCTATGAAGTATCCTCAGAAAGAATATTTTAATAGAAACATCAAAGGTTTGGGGAAATGGCAGGTTGCATGTGAAAGAACTGCATGTGACTCTGGAAGCTCATGGAAAATATCGTTGCATTAAAGGATACAACAATTCTCTACAGGCAAACAGGAGTCAGTCAGATCGCCCTCAATCATGGGAACTATGAATGAAGATTCTCCCCATTAGTTGCCCAGCATGCAGCAACATGGTCAGACTCTCTGGAGAGCAACAGCAGATCAAAGTAGTGACCAAGACAGAATATCACAAAGTAGAGGAAATACGAACAGGGGCAGTATCACAAAGTAGAGGCAGTACGAACAGTGGCAGCATCAAGTATGATGTCTTCTGATGATCCTGGGACTAGAGAATGGTGTTTTTTGTGGCCTTCAGCTGCCTCATCTGTAAAAATGGTGGTCACAGTACCATCCCTAGCAGAAGGATGGGAACTGCCTCAGATAGTCTCAAGGTCCTTGCTAGTGCTAAGATCTATGATTCATTTGAAAGAGTCATCCAAGAGGTATAGTAATGATTTGTTGTTGAGTCGCTAAGTCATGTCTGACTCTTTGTGACCCCATGGACTGTAGCCCACCAGGCTCCTCTGTCCATGGGATTTCCCAGGCAAGGTTACTAAAGTGGGTAACCATTTCCTCTTCCAGGGGATCTTACTGACCCTGGGATTGAACCTGTGTCTCCTGCACTGGCAGGTAGGTTCTTGTGTCACTGAGCCACCGGGGAAGCCCATAGTAATGCCTTACACAAAGGCTTTACCATGAGATTAAAACATTCTTGTGCTCAAAAAACAAAACAAAACAAAAAAACCTTCCCTCCTAACCCCTGCCCACAATTCAACCTAAACTGCAAAGATTTCCCTGCAGTGAAAGAATTGCAAAGATTTTTCTGCAGCAAAAGCAGCCCAGTCTCAGAAAGGCAAGATGTCTCCATTTGAGGCACATCCCAACCTGGAACATGACCACCACCATTTTGAAGTCCTGGAGTACTTAATGGGAGTCTCATTGGAAGAACATGCAGTCCATACAGCTGATCAATTTCAAGACAGCTCTGGGTTGGTGCAACTCCCCTGGAATCCCAGCCAGCCTGTTCTTTTGTTTCAGGGTTACCTTGTGCCCATATAATGCAAAATCACTTTGTAATGGCTTGAATGGGTAGAAAATTGACCGTAAAAAAAGAAAGTGCTAATAGATAATCTAGTCCACAGCATATCTGGCAAAGAGATTAGCAGAATGCCATGTCAGAGCCTGCTTTGTCCTGCACTGTCATTAATGACACAGAAGAGAGAAAGAAAAAGGCAGTCCGATTTTATCTACAAAAGAGCCCAATTAAGGGTTGTCTGGAAGCAAGGACATTAAAAACAATGGATGAGGGTGTGAAAATGAAACACTGCTGGAGGGTGCAGTTGGAAAGAAATGGCCCTATTCATCTGGAAAACAAATTAAAACTCACCATTCTCAGGATGTATACATCAGGCAGCAGTGGGGGATTGGCAGTAGGAGTGCACAGAGGAAGAAACCACAAAAGCATTGAAGGAGGCCTCTGTCCGGACAGATGATATACAGACTGTGTCACAAGGCAATCAGACTGTGTTCTTACACATAAAGTACAAAGGGAGATGAAACACCCATCCAGACTGTTAAGTAGGAAGACGATGGATTTTGTTTTGCTTTTGTTTTATTTTGCTAAAAATATTGTTACCCATTCATCTCATTTATTCTTTCAGCATGAATTTACTGAGGCATTTGTTTTGCTTAGCTCTTTACAAACATACTTGAGGAACTACCGTGGAGCTAGGTAAGACGCAGCCTCCGCCCTTAAGAAGCTGAAAACATTAATGGGGAGACAAGACAGCTATGCAAAAGTTACAAATGTAAGCAAAGAAATACCATAGGTTACAAGGTAATATACAAATTACCCCCTTTGCTGTGGATAGAGTGGGTATGAAAAGCAAGAAGATAGTGGTGTTGAGCAGAAAAAAATTAACCAGAAGCCCTAGACTCCATGGACAGATAGCTTTTTTTCTCCAGGAGTGGACTTAGAAGCTTCTATTTCCTCAGTCCTACATGATCTATGAGATGTGCCCATAACCAACTATGCAGGACTCTTCAGGGTAGCTACAAACCTCTAGAATTAGATAAGCCAACATGCTAATTGTGTACTGCCTGGCAAAGAGGGCTCATAAGGCAAATACCTCTCTCCAACCCTGTAGAGGAAGCTCTTTAGGAAAAAAGCTGCCCCTCTCTTAGTGGATCAACTAACTTTTTGAAATTGACATTCAGTCTCATTTCTCATATAATCAAAGGCTCACTCCTTGGTTGTGCTGAATAAATAAGTCAACACCACACTGCTTCCAGATTGGGAGATAAGCAGAGACACACCCTGGGATGGACAATTACTCTTTGTATTGATTGAGAGCATAGGTTCAAAGTCAGGCCATGCCGGACTCAAAAACAATTAGAAATCGGCAATAAAAAGATAACCAAATACCATACTCCCACCATATAGATCCAACCAACATACATTTATAAATTAAAGCCACAAACACACTTCTAAACAACTCTTAAATAAAAGAGAAATTTAAAAATATTACAAATGCTTTAGAACTGAATGATGATGAGTACAGTACATATCAAAGTCTGTTGGACATAGTCAAGGCAATATTCAGAGGAAAACATATGGCCTGAAATTCACTTATTAGAAAATAAAAATGAAAAATAAATTAATTAAGCTATCAAATCTAAGAGTTACAAAATGCACACTTAAATAAATTTGTGGCAAATAGAAGGGATTCATAAAGATAAAAATCAGAAAATGGTGAAATAGAAAATAAATAAAATAGAATTGATTCATAAAACCAAAAGATTTTAAAGTTAAACCTTCAGTAAATACTAATTAAGAAAAAAAATGAGAAGGCACAGATGAATACCACCAGGAAGCCAAATAGGGTCACAGGTAACCAAGGTAATATTAAAAATAAAAGAATATTGCATAAAATCTTATTTAATTTTTTTTAAATTGAGGTAGTATTAGTTTATAATATTACATGTATCATGTATACAACACTATATTTTGACTTTGTATACCCTATAGTGTGCTCACCACCAAAAATTTAGTTTCTATCTGTCACTATATAGTTGATCTTCTATATACATTTCACCCTCCACCTAAACTTCACCCTCTAGTAACAGCTACTCAGCTCTTTGTATCTATGTGTTTGTTCTAAACTAATATATTTCAATAGGAAAATTTCTAGGAAAAGACAAATTACTAAAATTTATTTAAGAAATAGAAAATATAGAAAAAAATCATATAGCAAGTTAAAAACATAAGCAGCTTTACCTTTTCAAACCTTTAAATCACAGACAATTCCCATTTTATATAAATGGTTCCACAGTGTAGAAAAAGATGAGCCACTCTCACAGGAAAAGAAAGAAAAAGAAAATTATAAATTTATTTCATTTATGAGTAAAAATATAAAAATCCTAAAGGAAATGAAATCTAGCACCTTATTGAAATGATACATTATGTCCAAGTAGGGTTTATCCCAGGACAGTAAGGAGAGTTCAACACTAGCAAATTTATGAACATATTTCACTATAATGGCAGATTAAGAAAACAAATCATACAGTCATCTCAACAGAGGCAGAAAAAATTTTTTGACAAAATGTAATACCCACTGCATGATAAAAACCCACAGCAAGCAAGGAATAGAAGAGAACTTCCTCAGCAAATTTTTAGGAAACTGCCAGGAGGTAATATTGGCTATAAGCACAAGCTTTGGAGTCAGACTGGTTAGGCTTGGGTCTTAGTTCCATCATATACAAGCTATGTGATCTTGTGCAAATTATTGAATCTTTGTGAACTTCACTTTACTCATATCACAAAAGTGAGGAAAATAATAGTATCTTCTCCTAATAGTATTGGTATGAAGTTTACATGATATAAAATATATAAAGGCACTTACAAGAGTGTCAGACAGTATTAATTACTCAATAAACCATTGTTAATTAGAACTACATATTGACAGAACATTAAGATGAGAAAAAGATAAGGATGGTCACTATCACCACTTACTATTCAACATTCTGATGCCTAACCAATGCAGTAAGATAAGAAAAATAAATAAGAGAAAAGGATTAGAAAATTAAAAAAAAGCTATTGTTTACAAGTAATATGGCTATAGAGAAGTCTGAGACAGTCAACTGACAAAATATTAGAACCAATATCAAACTCTAGTAGGGTATATAAAATATCATCCTATGAAAATCAATAGCTTTCCTACTACAATAACCTATTAGGATATATGATAGAAAAAGCAGTCATTTATCATAGCAACGGAAACTACAAAATACTAGTTATAAGGCCCTGAGCAAGTTATTTAACCTCCCTGGGCCTCAGATTTCTCATGTGTCAAATAGATGAGTTAACAGTAACTATCTCATAGGGTTCTTATGAGGAGAATGAGACAAAGCATGCACAGTACTTGGCAATATTCTCCTTCACAAATCCTATATACTCATTAAATGGTACTACTACTTTTACTGGACATTACTGCAACTATTGTTATTATTGCCATTCTTGGTTTTAAATTGGGTAACTTTCTATCTCACCAAGTCCTGGTGAAAGAGGTATGAGTCACAGCATCATTCTCTTTTGGCAAATAAGAAACTGTTTAACAGAGTAGGGAAATGGTTTCACCAAAGTATGAGTATGTCAGAGCCCAAATTAGGCACACCATCTGGTTTCCCCTTTAAACAACCAAAGCACTCTGATGTACAGAGCAGTAAACAGATTAACATAGTTCAGGGTATGTGGGAAGGGTCTGTAACCTAGAGCAATCCTGGAACTGTGGTCTTCCCTTTGCCAATAAATTCCCTGAAACACAAGGAAAACCCTGGAGATTTTCAGGGGTTAAATCAAGTCAGTCTCCGAGTCCAGCTAATCTTGAACAATGTTGAGGAGTCTAGAGTTTATTTTCATGTGTACAGAGTCATTGCTTTTGCAATGAATGCCCAGTTACCTGTGACCACTCTTTCCTAGAAGAAGATATGGCTGCTTTAGCAGCAGGGTGCTACTGAAGATCTCTCTGGGGAATCCTGTTTCTCTTTCAGTTCAGTTCAGTTCAGTTCAGTCTCTCAGTCATGTCCGACTCTTTGCAACCACATGAATCACAGCATACCAGGCCTCCCTGTGCATCACCAACTCCCGGAGTTCACTCAAACTCATGTCCATCAAGCCGGTGATGCCACACAGCCATCTCATCCTCTGTCGTCCCCTTCTCCTCCTGCCCCCAATCCCTCCCAGCATCGGAGATTTTTCCAATGAGTCAGCTCTTCACATGAGGTGGCCAAAGTATTGGAGTTTCAGCTTTAGCATCAGTCCTTCCAAAGAAATCTCAGGACTGATCTCCTTTAGGATGGACTGGTTGGATCTTGCAGTCCAAGGGACTCTCAAGAGTCTTCTCCAACACCACAGTTCAAAAGCATCAATTCTTCAGCACTCAGCTTTCTTTATAGTCCAACTCTCACATCCATACACGACCACTGGAAAAACCATAGCCTTGACTAGACAGACCTTTGTTGGCAAAGTAATATCTCTGCTTTTCAATATGCTATCTGGGTTGGTCATAACTTTTCTTCCAAGGAGTAAGCGTCTTTTAATTTCCATGGCTGCAGTCACCATCTGCAGTGATTTTGGAGCCCCTCAAAATAAAGTCTGACCCTGTTTCCACTGTTTCCCCATCTATTTGCCATGAAGTGATGGGACCAGATGCCATGATCTTCGTTTTCTGAATGTTGAGCTTTAAGCCAACTTTTTCACGCTCCTCTTTCACTTTCATCAGGTTCAAATCATTTAGTGTCTGCTTGCAAGTCACTGGAGAGAAATGGATACAGAGTAAGACAGTGTATCTTCCCTTTCACTCTGAGGCTTTTCACAATAATTCCATTGAGTAATTCATTCTAACAGATAATTTTTGTGAACCCCGAATAGTGTTAGGTTCTTTGCTAAGCATTTTATACATACCATCTTTTAATCATCACAATGAAATTATTTTTGAGGTAGATACTATTTTCATCTTCACTTTGCAGATAAGAAACTGAGGCACAGAGAAATCAAGTGACTTGTCCTAGCTCACATAATAAATGAGGAAAAGACCAATGTTAAAATCTAGGTCTGTGGTCACCTAGCTCCTTTCACAGGACCATGACCTGACTGAAGAATATTCATTACATTATGCTTTCTGGGTACTTCCCCAAAGTATGAGGCAGAGAGGTTCTTTTGATGAAGGCACATGTTAAACATTTGGTGTCAGCTGTCAGGTTTTCCAAGCTAGTGTAAGAAGCAAGATTTTTTTTTTTTCTCTTCATGTAGCAGAAGCAGAAGCTGTCATATGGCACTACAAACAGCATGTCATGGAAAAGGCAAAGCCAGTCAGCCCTAAGCAATGATTGTCACAATGACCAGATGACAGTCTTCAAGGGAGTGGCCTTTGTCTCCTGTTCAGTTTAATTGATTAGTCCTGCAACCCCATGGACTGCAGCATGTCAGAATTCCCTGGAAGTCTATCACCAACTCCCAGAGCTTACTCAAACTCATGTCCATTGAGTTGGTGATGCCATCCAACCATCTCATCCTCTGTTGTCCCCTTCTCCTCCCACCTTCAATCTTTCCCAGCATCAGATTCTTTTCCAATGAGTCAGTTCCTCACATCAGGTGGCCAAATTATTGGATTTTCACCTTCAGCATCAGTCCTTCCAATGAATATTAAAGACTGATTTCCTTTAGGATTGACTGGTTGGATCTCCTTGCAGTCCAAGGGACTCTCGAACATCTTCGAGACCACAGTTCAAAAGCATCAATTCTTCGGTGCTCAGCCTTCTTCACAGTCCAACTCTCACATCCATACATGACTACTGGAAAAACCATAGCTTTGACTAGATGGACCTTTGTTGGCAAAGTAATGTCTCTGCTTTTTAATTGCTGTCTAGGTTGGTTATAGCTTTTCTTCCAAGGAGCAAGTGTCTTTTAATTTTATGGCTGCAGTCACCATCTGCAGTGATTTTGGAGCTCCCTGAAATACAGTCTGTCACTGTGTCCATTGTTTCCCCATCTATTTGCCATGAAGTGATGGGACCAGATGCCATGATCTTTGTTTTTTTAATGTAGAATTTTAAGCCAGCTTTTTCACTCTCCTCTTTCACTTTCATCAAGAGGCTCTTTAGCTCATCTTCACTTTCTGCCATAAGGGTGGTGTCATCTGCATATCAGAGAAGGCAATGGCATCCCACTCCAGTACTCTTGCCTGGAAAATCCCATGGACAGAGGAGCCTGGTAAGCTGCAGTCCATGGGGTCACTGAGGGTTGGACACGACTGAGCGATTTCCCTTTCGCTTTTCGCTTTCATGCATTGGAGAAAGAAATGGCAACCCACTCCAGTGTTCTTGCCTGGAGAATCCTAGGGACGGGGGAGCCCGGTGGGCTGCCGTCTATGGGGTCACACAGAGTCGGACACGACTGAAGCAACTTAGCAGCAGCATCTGTGTTTCTGAGGTTATTGATATTTCTCCTGGCAATCTTGATTCTAGCTTGTGCTTATTCCAGCCCGGCATTTTGCATGATGTACTCTGCATACAAGGTAAATAAACAGTGTGACAATATACAGCCTTGACATACTCCTTCTCCAATTTGGAACCAGTTCATTGTTCTGTGTCCAGTTCTAACTGTTGCTTCTTGACCTGCATACAGATTTCTCAGGAGGCAGGTAAGGCAGTCTGGTATTCCCATCTTTTGAAGAATGTTCCACAGTTTGTTGTGATCTGCACAGTAAAAGGCTTTGGCGTAGTCAATAAAGCAGAAGTAGATGTTTTTCTGGAACTCTCTTGTTTTTTCTGTGATCTAAAGATGTTGGCAATTTGATCTCTGGTTCCTCTGCCTTTTCTAAATCCTGCTTGAACATCTGGAAGTTTTTGGTTCGTGCACTGTTGAAGCCTCGCTTGGAGAATTTTGAGCATTACTTTGCAAGAGTGTGAGATGAGTGCAATTTTGTGGTAGTTTGAACATTCTTTGGCTTGTTTTAAGATGAAATTAAAACATACACAGATTGTAGAAGCCAATGCAATAAGACATATGAAGAAGTTAGGTTTAAAAATAAAATGACAACTATTTAGAGCTCATAGCACTTAAAAATACTTTTATTCATTTATTTATTCATGGCTGTGCTGGGTCTTCATTGCTGTGAGGGCTTTTTCTCTAATTGCAGTGAGCAGAGGCTACTCTCTAGTTGCAGTGGGTGGGCTTCACACTGTGATGGCTTCTCTTGTTGCAGACCATGGGCACTAGGGCGCACGGGCTTCAGAAGTTGTGGCTTGTGGACTCAGTAGTTGTGCTTCCCAGGTTCTTAAGCATAGGCTCATTGGTTGCAACGCATTAACTTAGTTGCTCTGTGGCATGTGGGATCTCTAGATTAGGGATCAAACCTGTGTCTCCTGCATTGGCAGGCAGATTCTTTACCACTAAGCCACCAGGGAAGCCCCTAATAGCACTTTTAAAGGTGATTGGGTATATGGTTTACAGGCCAGAAATAATAGCTTTGTATATACCAGAAATAAACAACTGAGAAGTGTAATAGAAAAAAAACAACCTTCTGAAATACATAGAAATAAATCTGACCCCAAAATGGTCGAAACTTTTATGAAGAAAACTATAAAAATGTATTGAACAACATAGAAAAACCTTATAAATGAAAGACAGGATGTTAAAAACATAAATTCTCACAAAAATAATCTTGTAAGATCAAGGTAATCACAATCTAAATCATAAAAGATTTCATAATATATGACAAACTGATTCTAAAATTTAAAAATAAAGTGAATTTGCAAGAATAGCCAAAATAGTTTTAAATAGACAAGGTACTTGTAGATATCAAAGCATGTAATACCTCTGGGTAATTAAAATGTATTTACATAGCATAGGACTAGACAAAAATAAATCAATAGAGCATAATGAAAAGTCCTGACACTGATTCGTGTACCTATGGGAATTCAGTATACAATAAAAGTGGCATCTCAAATCAATGAAAGCCTGACTATTCAAAACCTCACATCTAGACAGCAGTTTATCAGTTTAAGTAAATAATATTATTACCTAATATACATCATTTGGAAAACTAATTTTCATGTGAATGAAAGATCTAAATGAAAAATATGGATGCAAGTCTTCATTTATGCAGAATATATAATAAATGCCTACAAACCAACAAGACAAAGATGTTCAACACAGTAGCAAAATGTGCAAAGAATAAAAACCAAAAGTTCACAGAACAGTAAACTCAAATGGTCAGTAAATCTAAGACTATATCCAATCTTCCTAGCAATTAACAGTGAGATACCATTTTCATCCATTAGACTGTCAAAATGAAAATTTTCTAAAACATCAAATGTTGACAAGAAAAATGTTTCTCCTAACACTACTCAAGCCACCAGATGTAACTTCCAGGTTATAGGAAATACAAGGGAAAAAATAATAGGTAAAATAATAACATTTGTTACTATACCATTTGAAATAATAGGACAGATAGAGAATAGGAGATAATCTAGAAGACAATCAACTTGATATACTTCAAAATCAATGTTTGGGGAACAAAGGTGGGAGTATTGTTCTAGAATAAAAGAGTCTAAAGAGACATAACAAAACCAGAGTTTCACAAAGGACCAAATTGACTCAAAAAGAACTGTAAAAATCTGAATAGAGCTATATAAAAACATTGAATTGATAATTAATTACTTTCTACCAGGAAAAGCCCAGGACAAAAAGCTTCACAAATGAATTCTATGAGATGTTTAAACAAAAGTTAATACTTGATACTTCACAAATTCTTGCAAAATTAGAAGAGGAGGGAACACTTCCTAACTCCTTCTATGTGGCCAGTATCACCCTGATACCAAAACCAGACAAAGACATTGCAAAAAAGAAAACTATAGACCAGTATCCTTTACAAATAACACATACAAAATCCTCAACAAAATAGAAGCAAATGAAAGCCATCAGCATATAAAAAGGATGGTATATCATGACCAAGTAAGATTTATCCCCCAAATTCAAGATTGGTCCAATATATGTAAATCAACTGACCTAACATACCACGTTAATAGAATAAAGGGGAAAATCCCACTCAATCTCAATAAATATTTAAAAAAGCATTTGACAAAACCAAATATTCTTTCATGATGAAAACACTTGAAAAACCAGAGATAAAAGGAAATCTCAACCTGACAAAGGATGTCTATGAAAAATCTTAATAAAGATTTCCCTATAAGATCATAAAATATGAATGTCAACTCTCACCGTTCCTATTCAACATTGCTTGGAGGTTTTAGCCAGGGCAATTAGGACAGAGGAAAAATGGTATCTGATATTGCAAAGAAGAAGTAAAACTATCTCTATTCATAGATATGATCATATGTGTAGAAAATTCTAAGGAAATCAGTAAAAACTTTTAGAATAAATCAATAAGTTTAAAATAACATTAAAAAAACTTGATTTTTAAAAAATACTTAGGAATATATCTACCTAAAGAAACTAAAGACCTATATATAGAAAACTATAAAACACTGATGAAAGAAATTAAAGAGGACACTAATAGATGGAGAAATATACCATGTTCATGGATCGGAAGAATCAATATAGTGAAAATGAGTATACAACCCAAAGCAATCTACAGATTTAATGCAATCTCTATCAAGCTACCAGTGGTATTTTTCACAGAGCTAGAACAAATAATTTCACAATTTGTATGAAAATACAAAAACCCTCGAGTAGCCAAAGCAATCTTGAGAAAGAAGAATGGAACTGGAGGAATCAACCTGCCTGACTTCAGGCTCTACTACAAAGCCACAGTCATCAAGACAGTATGGTACTGGCACAAAGACAGACATATAGATCAATGGAACAAAATAGAAAGCCCAGAGATAAATCTACACACCTATGGACACCTTATCTTCGACAGAGGAGGTGAGAGTATACAATGGATTAAAGACAATCTTTTTAACAAGTGGTGCTGGGAAAATTGGTCAACCACTTGTAAAAGAATGAAACTAGATCACTTTTTAACACCACACGCAAAAATAAACTCAAAATGGATTAAAGATCTAAATGTAAGACCAGAAACTATAAAACTCCTAGAGGAGAACATAGGCAAAACACTCTCCGACATAAATCACAGCAGGATCCTCTATGACCCACCTCCCAGAATTCTGGAAATAAAAGCAAAAATAAACAAATGGGACCTAATTTAAATTAAAAGCTTCTGCACAACAAAGGAAACTATAAGCAAGGTGAAAAGACAGCCTTCTGAATGGGAGAAAATAATAGCAAATGAAGCAACTGACAAACAACTAAAAACTCAAAACTATACAAGCAACTTATGCAGCTCAATTCCAGAAAAATAAACGACCCAATCAAAAAATGGGCCAAAGAACTAAACAGACATTTCTCCAAAGAAGACATACAGATGGCTAACAAACACATGAAAAGATGCTCAACATCACTCATTATCAGAGAAATGCAAATCAAGACCACAATGAGGTACCATTTCACACCAGTCAGAATGGCTATGATCAAAAGTCTGCAAGCAATAAATGCTGGAGAGGGTGTGGAGAAAAGGGAATCCTCTTACACTGTTGGTGGGAATGCAAACTAGTACAGCCACTATGGAGAACAGTGTGGAGATTCCTTTAAAAATTGCAAATAGAACTGCCTTATGACCCAGTAATCCCATTGCTGGGCATACACACCAAGGAAACCAGAATTGAAAGAGACACATGTACCCCAATGTTCATCGCAGCACTGTTTATAACAGCCAGGACATGGTAACAACCTAGATGTCCATCAGCAGATGAATGGATAAGAAAGCTGTGGTACATATACACAATGGAGTATTACTCAGCCATTAAAAAGAATACATTTGAATCAGTTCTAATGAGATGGATGAAACTGGAGCCGATTGTACAGAGTGAAGTAAGCCAGAAAGAAAAACACCAATACAGTATACTAACACATATATATGGAATTTAGAAAGATGGTAATGATAACCCTGTATGCGAGACAGCAAAAGAGACACAGATATATAGAACGGACTTTTGGACTCTGTGGGAGAGGGAGAGGGCAAGATGATTTGGGGGAATGGCACTGAAACATGTATACTATCATGTAAGATACGAATCGCCAGTCTATGTTCGATACAGGATACAGGATGCTTGGGGCTGGTGCACGGGGATGATCCAGAGAGATGATATGGGGTGGGAGGTGAGAGGGGATTCAGGATTGGGAACTCATGTACACCTGTGGCAGATTCATGTCAATGTATGGCAAAACCAATACAGTATTGTAAAGTAAAATAAAGTAAAAAAAAAAAAAAAAAGAAAAGAAAAGAAATAAAAATAAAGCTAATTAACAAGTAAAAAAATAAATAAATAAAATGGGGAGAAAATACGAATGAACGTTTTTCCAAAGATGATATACAGATGGCCAATAGGCTCATCAAAAATGCTCAAAATCACTAATTATCAGAGAAATGCAAATCAAAGCCACAATGAGACATCACCTCACACCTGTTAAAATGGCTATCATCAAAAAGTTTATAAATAATAATTGTTGGTGAGGAAGCAGAGAAAAGGGAACCCTAGTAAACTGTAAATTGGTGCAGCCACTATGGAAAACAGTAGGGAGGTTCCTCAAAAAAGTAAAAATAAGAACTATCATAAAATCCAGTAATTCCACTGCTGAGTATATATCTGAAGAAAACAAAAACACTGATTCAAAAAAATGCATGCACCTCCAATGTTCATAGCAGCATTATTTACAGTAGTCAAAGATACAGAAGCAACCTAAGTGTCTATCAACAGATGAATGAATAAAGAAGATGTGGTATATACACACACACACACAACAGACACAGGGTGGAATATTACTCAGTCATTTGAAAAAGAATGAGATCCTATAATCTGCAACAACACAGATGGACTTAGAAGATATACTTAGTGAAATAAGTCAGACAGAGAAAGACAAATATTCTATGTTATCACTTATATGTGGAATATAAAAAATATTCACAGATAAAGAGAACAAAGGCTTTGCAGGTGACACTAGTGGTCAAGAACCCACCTGCCAATGCAGGAGATGGTAAGAGACACAGGTTCAATCCCTGGGTTGGGAAGATTCCCCTGGAGGAGGGCATGGCAATCCACTCCAGAATTCTTGCCTAGAGAATCCCATGGACAGAGGAGACTGGCAGGCTACAGTCCAAGGGGTCGCAAAGAGTTGGACATGACTGAGCGATTAACACTTTCATTTTTCACTACTTTCAATAAAATATGCAATTAGCCTTGACTGGATCCTGGTTGCCAAAATAAAGCATTATAAAAGACATTTTAAGACTCTTAGGGAAATTTGAATGTGAACTGGATATTAAATGATATAAAGCTTAGGAAATTATTGTTAATTTTCATAAGGGTGATAAGATATTGTTTGAATGTAATTGGCATTTATGTAGGAGAATGTCCTTATTTTAAGAGGTCCTTGCTGAAGGATTTTGAGGGTTGAGTCATGATACTTACAACTTACAATGAAGTGGTTCAGCAAAAAATGATAGCTTGATAATGGATAGATAGATAAAACAAGGATGGTAAATGTCAACAATTATTTAATTTAGGTGCGGTTATATAGACAGTCATTATACTATCACATTTTTCTGTTTGAAATTTTTCAGAAGAAAAGTTTGAAAAAATATTTGCAAAGGATTGGGGAAGCATATATGTTTATACACTCTAAATTATGAAAAGCGACTTAAGAGCATGATTATAAAAAGTCCACCCACAAAATAATCCTCTATATTTGCATTGGTCTCTACATACATACATAAACATAGAGGAAAAGGTCCTAAAATACACACACCAAATGGAGGACACTGACAGCTTAAGGAGGGAGTGGGGAGTGAGATTGAATGTGATGATATCACATGTGAGACCAAAACTGAATAGAATGTAGTTAAAGAAGAATAGTGGGCAGAAAGAAGGACAATGAATTATGGTTTGTTTCAATCTCTAAAGATTGACAACAAACTTTCATATGAAGGGTTTCTTATAACAATTATATCCCTCATGTGGTATAGCAAGGAGTGGGGTATGAAGAAGCTCAGATTTTCTCTACTTTCGGTTCAAGGGCTCCTCTTGGTCAGTTCAGTTGCTCAATCATGTCTGACTCTTTGCGACCCCATGGACTGCAACACACTAGGCTTCCCTGTAAGTCTATCACCAACTCCCGCAGCTTGTTCAAATTCATGTCCATCAAGTTGGTGATGCCACCCAACCATCTCATCCTCTGTCCTCCCCTTCTTCTTCTGCCTTTAATCTTTCCAAGTATCAGGCTCTTTTCCAATGAGTCAGTTGTTCATATGAGGTGGCCAAATTATTAGAGTTTCAGCTTCAGCATCAGTCCTTCCGTGAATATTCTACCCTTTAGAATGGACTGGTTTGATCTCCTTGCAGTCCAAGGGACTCTCAAGAGTCTTCTCCAAGACCACAGTTCAGAAGCATCAATTCTATGGCGCTCAGCTTTCTTTATGGTCCAATTCTCACATCCATACATGAAAACTAGAAAAACCATAGCTTTGAGGTCTCCTCTAGTCCCTCTCAATTTGGCTGACATCACCCTTCATCTGGGTTCTGGTCTTAGCTCACCAGCAGCTGTCTTGGGGGCCCTGCTTACTAGAGGAAGGGGATTTTGTTCCCCAATCATGCTCTTCCAGGAGCACAGATTCTCATTCAGGAGGCCCAGTCTCCTGCAACAGTCCTGCCTGGTGACGGGGGAGGGAGTGCTGGTATTGCCTTCTTGAGTTTTCCTCTGGCCTAAATAGAACTGGGGACACATCCAAACTTTTTCTTGACAAATAATACAGCAGTGACTTGACTGAGAGAGAAACAGAACAATGGGAACAGAGAATGGAAGTAAAGGGGTGAGAGGAAGGGGAGAAGAGGGGAGGAAGAGGGAAGGGGAGGGAAGGAAGAGATGAATGTGAAGAATGGGACCATATGCCAGGTTTGTTCACAGATCAAATCATCTCATTATGTGGAGAATGCTTCTGTGGGCTCTGGTCAACTTAGCAGCTTCTGTTGGAGTTCTTAGTCTCTCTCAGAACATTTCAGTTTTATGGGCTGAGGTTTGTTTTCTAGCCTGGCGAGGACTTGTTTCAGGATGTGAGGCATGGATATGTGTGTGATTTTCTGGTCAGTATTGATGCGGATCTCACACTGGTCAGGGATGACCTAGGGCCATGTGGAGAGCAGTTGCTGCCCTGTTCTAGTCAGTGTCCTGAGTGGTTTCACAGGACTGCTTGGGGTAGTGATTCATTGTTGAGGCGAGAGGGACTTGAGACCTGACTCTGTTTACTATGTCCCTTGAATTATTGGGGGTTTCCCTGGTGGCTCAGATGGTAAAGAACCCACCTGCCAATGCAGGAGACACAAGAGATGTAGGTTTGAACCCTGGGTCAGGAAGATCCCCTAGGGAAGGCAATGGCAACCCACTCCAGTATTCTTGCCTGGAGAGTCCCATGGACTGAGGTGCCTGGTGGTCTACAGTCCATGGGGTCACAGGCAGTCAGACACAACTGAGCTACTAGCATTTTCACTTTCACTTGAATTGATGGAGACAGTGTTATGGATCTTGGTTTCATGAGTTCAGCCTAATGCTCTATGGATAGGTGGTGTGGGAGCCATGTTATAGGCTGACACCATACTCTTGGTGGACTCTGGTCTGGTTCTTGGGCTTTGAGGACTGGTACCAGCTATGTGGACCTGCTCTTGTCAGTCATTTCCTCAAGCTACAGTTGTGTGCACCGGCCAGATCATGGGTTGTCCAGATAATAGGAGCAGTCGTGAGTGGCTGGTCAAGCCAATAAGTGAAGTGGAGGCATGGTTATAACCTGTCACATGGTGTGAGGAGATGAATAAGTGTCTGGAGGGCTGCTCCATGAAGAGCTTGGTTGGGGTGTAGTCTGCTCAATAATAGCCCCCAAAGGGTCCATATAAGGATGGGGAGTGATGGTGCGGGCCAGTGGTTAGCACGCACTGCATACCTATACTGGAGTCTTGCTGGTTTGGAAGAGATTTGCCTCATGGCATGTGCACCAAGGTAGTAAGCTTTAGAGAGCTATATAATGTTGGATGGCAATGGTTGCAGGAGAGGATAATGTTCAAAATATTTAACAACAGATTCTGCATGGGCACTGGCCACTTGGAATATGATGCTAAAGCAGGCCTTATATCTTGGTTGTGAGATTCTGAGGAGGTCCAAGAAGTCTTAGAGAGGGCCTAGGGAAGCTGGGATGATGATGGGATGCACAAAGGGAAGGGATGATGATATAGAGAAGTAAGTATTTATCAGTAAGTAGGGAAGAATTTCAGTATTTGAACAACTGTTATGGCTATACTCATGTATTCTGGATGAATATTTGTCCTAGTTTTAAGGTTACTATTCTAAGCAAAGGCTGTCTGATGGCATGAGGCATTTTGAGTAGTGACAGGTGACTGCCTCATAGTTTGTGGGGAAACAGAAAAGGCAGGCCAAACAAGGCCTTTGCAAGCCCTAATTAACTGAAAAGATTTTGGAAGTTTGCCCTCATCTTTGTCATGCAAATGGAAATCATTCTAAACCATATAACAGGTGTTACAAAAATTCAAAAAAGTTCTGATTTTTCTTATCATGACTACTTCATTTTTTAAAATTAATTAATTAATTTTTTAAAATTTTAAAATCTTTAATTCTTACAGGCGTTCCCAAACATGAACCCCCCTCCCACCTCCCTCCCCCTTACATCTCTGTGGGTCATCCCCATGCACCAGCCCCAAGCATGCTGTATCCTGCGTCAGACATAGACTGGCGATTCAATTCTTACATGATAGTATACATGTTAGAATGCCATTCTCCCAAATCATCCCACCTGAGTCCAAAAGTCCGTTATACACATCTGTGTCTTTTTCCTGTCTTGCATACAGGGTCGTCATTGCCATCTTTCTAAAGTCCATATATATGTGTTAGTATAGTCCAAATCATCCTTCTGAGTCCAAAAGTCCGTTATACACATCTGTGTCTTTTTCCTGTCTTGCATACAGGGTCGTCATTGCCATCTTTCTAAAGTCCATATATATGTGTTAGTATACTGTATTGGTGTTTTTCTTTCTGGCTTACTTCACTCTGTATAATCGGCTCCAGTTTCATCCATCTCATCAGAACTGATTCAAATGAATTCTTTTTAACGGCTGAGTAATACTCCATTGTGTATATGTACCACTGCTTTCTTATCCATTCATCTGCTGATGGACATCTAGGTTGTTTCCATGTCCTGGCTATTATAAACAGTGCTGCGATGAACATTGGGGTACATGTGTCTCTTTCAATTCTGGTTTCCTCGGTGTGTATGCCCAGCAGTGGGATTGCTGGGTCATAAGGTAGTTCTATTTGCAATTTTTTAAGGAATCTCCACACCGTTCTCCATAGTGGCTGTACTAGTTTGCATTCCCACCAACAGTGTAGGAGGGTTCCCTTTTCTCCACACCCTCTCCAGCATTTATTGCTTGCAGATTTTTGGATCGCAGCCATTCTGACTGGTGTGAAGTGGTACCTCATTGTGGTTTTGATTTGCATTTCTCTAATAATGAGTGATGTTGAGCATCTTTTCATGTGTTTGTTAGCCATCCATATGTCTTCTTTGGAGAAATGTCTATTTAGTTCTTTGGCCCATTTTTTGATTGGGTCGTTTATTTTTCTGGAATTGAGCTGCATAAGTTGCTTGTATATTTTTGAGATTAGTTGTTTGTCAGTTGCTTCATTTGCTATTATTTTCTCCCATTCAGAAGGCTGTCTTTTCACCTTGCTTATAGTTTCCTTTGTTGTGCAGAAGCTTTTAATCAAAGAGGACACTAATAGATGGAGAAATATACCATGTTCATGGATCGGAAGAATCAATATAGTGAAAATGAGTATACTACCCAAAGCAATTTACAAATTCAATGCAATCCCTATCAAGCTACCAGCCATATTTTTCACAGAACTAGAACAAATAATTTCAAGATTTGTATGGAAATACAAAACACCTCGAATAGCCAAAGCAATCTTGAGAAAGAAGAATGGAACTGGAGGAATCAACCTGCCTGACTTCAGGCTCTACTACAACGCCACAGTCATCAAGACAGTATGGTACTGGCACAAAGACAGAAATATAGATCAATGGAACAAAATAGAAAGCCCAGAGATAAATCCACACACATATGGACACCTTATCTTTGACAAAGGAGGCAAGAATATACAATGGAGTAAAGACAAATCTCTTTAACAAGTGGTGCTGGGAAAACTGGTCAACCACTTGTAAAAGAATGAAACTAGATCACTTTCTAACACCGCACACAAAAATAAACTCAAAATGGATTAAAGATCTAAATGTAAGATCAGAAACTATAAAACTCCTAGAGGAGAACATAGGCAAAACACTCTCAGACATAAATCACAGCAGGATCCTCTATGATCCACCTCCCAGAATTCTGGAAATAAAAGCAAAAATAAACAAATGGGATCTAATTAAAATTAAAAGCTTCTGCACAACAAAGGAAACTATAAGCAAGGTGAAAAGACAGCCTTCTGAATGGGAGAAAATAATAGCAAATGAAGCAACTGACAAACAACTAATCTCAAAAATATACAAGCAACTTATGCAGCTCAATTCCAGAAAAATAAACGACCCAATCAAAAAATGGGCCAAAGAACTAAATAGACATTTCTCCAAAGAAGACATACGGATGGCTAACAAACACATGAAAAGATGCTCAACATCACTCATTATTAGAGAAATGCAAATCAAAACCACAATGAGGTACCACTTCACACCAGTCAGAATGGCTGCGATCCAAAAATCTGCAAGCAATAAATGCTGGAGAGGGTGTGGAGAAAAGGGAACCCTCCTACACTGTTGGTGGGAATGCAAACTAGTACAGCCACTATGGAGAACGGTGTGGAGATTCCTTAAAAAATTGCAAATAGAACTACCTTATGACCCAGCAATCCCACTGCTGGGCATACACACCGAGGAAACCAGAATTGAAAGAGACACATGTACCCCAATGTTCATTGCAGCACTGTTTATAATAGCCAGGACATGGAAACAACCTAGATGTCCATCAGCAGATGAATGGATAAGAAAGCTGTGGTACTTATACACAATGGAGTATTACTCAGCCGTTAAAAAGAATTCATTTGAATCAGTTCTGATGAGATGGATGAAACTGGAGCCGATTATACAGAGTGAAGTAAGCCAGAAAGAAAAATACCAATACAGTATACTAACACATATATATGGAATTTAGAAAGATGGCAATGACGACCCTGTATGCAAGACAGGGAAAGAGACACAGATGTGTATAACGGACTTTTGGACTCAGAGGGAGAGGGAGAGGGTGGGATGATTTGGGAGAATGACATTCTAACATGTATACTATCATGTGAATTGAATCGCCAGTCTATGTCTGACGCAGGATGCAGCATGCTTGGGGCTGGTGCATGGGGATGACCCAGAAAGATGTTATGGGGAGGGAGGTGGGAGGGGGGTTCATGTTTGGGAATGCATGTAAGAATTAAAGATTTTAAAATTTAAAAAATAAAAAACTAAAATTAAAAAAAAAACAACTCCTAGAGGAGAGCATAGGCAAAACACTCTCAGACATAAATCACAGCAGGATCCTCTATGATCCACCTCCCAGAATTCTGGAAATAAAAGCAAAAATAAACAAATGGGATCTAATTAAAATTAAAAGCTTCTGCACAACAAAGGAAACTACTTCATTTTTTAAAGTCACATTTCTAACTCCTTAAAAAGTTATTTGAGGGCTTCCCTGGTAGTCCGGTGATTAAGACTGCAGGCTCCCAATGCAGGGGGAAGGGCTTTGATCCCCCGTCAGGGAACTAAAATACCGCATGCCTCACGGTGTGGCAAAAAAAAAAAAAAAAAAAAGTTATTTGGTGCTGCTCCTGCAGTGCTGTGCCCTAAGCATATATGAGCTGGCCTTCTGGATAATGCAGCACTAATCTGGGGCACAAGACAGTTGACTTCCCTGGTGGCTCAGACGGTAAAGCATCCGCCTACAATGTGGGAAACCTGGGTTCAATCCCTGGGTCAGGAAGATCCTTTGGAGAAGGAAATGGCAACCCACTCCAGTACTCTTGCCTGGAAAATCCCACGGATGGAAGGGCCTGATAGGCTACAGTCTGTGGGGTCACAAAGAGTCGGATACGACTGAGCGACTTCACCTTACCTTAGACAGTTGTTTCACCAGGCATATGTGAACCCTGGTCTAGGAGATGGGTTGCATTACTAAGAGCAAAATGGCAGCATAAAGCCTGGTGAAGGTGAGAGCTGGCAAGGTCAGCTACACTGCTGATCCAACAAGGGAAGTCTCTGACCTGGCCATCCTGCATGAAGTGGTGGCTGGGTGGTCAAGATTGACCTCATGATATTCAGAGTGGTGGCATGGTGACAGATCCTGTAAGACTGGCTTCACTACACTGTAAAGTTCAATAAGAGCTCCAATCTGAGCAGCAGTTGCCTCACAGAGTTAAGATTGGTGAAGTAGGCCATGGAGGTCACTGTCAAGACTCCATAATGGTAGGGTGCACTCTGGTGGAGAGCAGGCTTGTCTCAGTTTATATCACAGCTAAGATGCAACCTCAAAAAGAAAGCTCTTATTCTGTACAGTTAGGGTATGGCTTCTCATGTAAGCAAGAGTTGCCTGACAGTATTGGGAGAGTGGGTGAGTGCCAGGAGGGCTGCTGTGTGGGGTTCACCACTGTGGTGTGGACCTTGGTCTGAGAAGGTACTGTGTGAGGTTATCCTGATCAGTGGATGAGATCCCTGAAGGAATGTGCCAAGATAAAAAGAAAGGGCTCTAAGATGGATAGGGCCTGCCTTGTGTTGTAGTATGGCACAGATGTGAGGGTCTTAGGTGGGGCACGCGTGACCCACTGTATGTACCTTGGTCTGAGAGTTTCCTTATTAAGATCCTGCCTAGTAGTATGTAGTGTGTCAAAAGTGCCTGGTCCTGGAATGGACCTTTAAGGATACTATATCCAGACACTTAAAACACACAAGGAACCAGTACTGTCAAAGGTTTGCTGACTGGTGACTACTCAATGGCTTATATTCCATCATTTAATACCTATGCATGCTAAGTCACTTCAGTCATGTCTGACTCTTTGCAACCCTATGGACTGTAGCTCTGTCCATGGGATTCTCCAGGCAAGAATACTGGAGTGGGTTGTCATGCCCTTCTCCAGGGGAACTTCCTGGCCCAGGGATAGAACCCAGGTCTCCCGCATTGCAGGCAGACGCTTTAACCTCTGAGCCACCAGGGAAGCCCAGTTTAAAGTATCTAACTTAAGGCTAATTTCTCTTCCTCGGTAATTTCCAGAGATGGTGGGAGAATCAGGGAGGAGGGAAGGAAGGAGGGCTGAGGGGATGTGACTCAGGTTTCTGAACTAGGCAGCTCAAAGAGCTAGGCTCAACCTGAGCCAGAGGAGTGGGCTAGATGGTACCTGCTGCCCCCATTACTCTACTCCCAAGGAGGAAGTTCTATTTGCAGCCACATGCTTGTTTGTCTTCCAAGCTTCCCAGTATCTTATTTTGCAATGGAGCTTGGAGCTGCTGAGGATGGATTCACATTATGTGTGTTTGGGGAAGGTCCACCTTTGCCTTGAAATGAGAGCTCAACCTTAGGGCCAATTTGAGACTTGGTCTTGAAATCTTGAAATGTTCAATATGGAAGACTAGGTCTAGAGAAAAACAAAAAGGGAGGAAATGGACCCAAGACCATCTTTTAAAAGCAATCTCTGTGAGTTTTTGGCTTATTGCCTGGAATGTTACAGAAATTAACCTCTTCCAGTGATAGCTAGGACAAGCTGAGTTTATCAATACAATTCTAAGATTTGGGATGGATTTTCAAACCTATTTTCATTCATCCACATATTCAACATATATTTTTTCATTTTTGTCAACACATATATACTGTGCACCTGCTATGTGCCAGGCACCCTTCGATGCTCTGGGGAAAGACATGTGAACAAGCCACACAGAGTCACTGCTCAATTGGAACATGCCTCTTTTAAAAAAAATTTTTTTTTCAGAATCCAAATCCAGACAGTTTTGTCTTATTCAGAAGGCAACAACCCATTGTGACCACCCAAACCCACCCCTCTCTTTCTGCTCAAACCCAAGGCCCAAAGCCCAACACATAGTTGTAAGTTTCATTTCACAAAGCAGCTGAGAGACTTGGGCCACTTGCCATTTTGTCCTGAGTCCCTACTTTATAGCACTATCCACCCACCCCTGGCCTCCAGGTTTGCCTTGTGGGGTCTAGACACTGACATAGGACAAATAAGCCCTTCAATTGAAACAAAATCATCATTGTCATGTCCTCATTAGGGACCCTATTATATACTCTCTGCACAAGTCCTGACACTGGCCGGTGCCAATCTGTCAAGGGAAGTAGAACAAACAGTCTCTGATAGGCTCTTGGCTCCCAGCAGGGATTCAGGATGAAGCCCAGGGTGAAGAATGAGACCTTGTTTACTGGCAGAGGGAGAGGGTTGGATAACACTCTGAGCTTGTTGCCAGCAGCTCCTTCTAAGCAGAAGGGCTGGCCCTAGAGGTCTGAGGACCTCATCCCAGCCCTGCTACTAAATTCCATGAGTGAGTTCCCTCACTGTGACAAGCCACATGTTGGCCATGAATACAAATTATAAGTGTTTTGACTGACAACATCAGCCAGCTTTACAAGAGGCTCTGCATGTCTAGAAGAGCTTGTTGATGCTGCATTGTCTCCGGTGGATAAGGGATCAGAAAGTGCACTTGTAGTGGGAAAACAAAATAGTGGTGATGACTTTATAGTTCAGTTCAATCACTTGGTTGTGTCCAACTCTTTGTGACCCTATGGACTGGAGCAAGCTGTCTTCCCTGTCCATCACCAACTTCCAGAGCTTGCTCAAACTCATGTCCACCAAGTTGAAGATGCCATCAAACCATCTCATCCTCTGTCACCCCCTTTTCCTCTTGCCCTCAATCTTTCCCAGCATCAGGGTCTTTTTCAAAGAGTTGGCTCTTCACATCAGGTGGCCAAAGTACTGGAACTTCAGCTTCAGGATTAGTCCTCCCAATGAATGTTTAGGGTTGATTTCCTTTAGGATTGACTGGTTTGATCTCCTTGCAATCCAAGGGACTCTCAAGAGTCTTCTCCAGCACTACAGTTCAAAAGCATCAATTCTTTGGTACTTTATAGGCAGGCTTCCCCTCCCCTCCCCCAGCTTTTTCTTCAATCATTCTGAGGCACTCTCCACTGCTTATCTTGATAACCGCCCCTGTGAGCAGTGAGGAGCATATGTTATGAAGCTGATACCAGGGAGGATGACACTGACTCCTCACAGCCCACGCTTAGGGCCCCCTGCTTGGGAAAGAATCCACAGGATTGTTCAAGGGAGGGAGTGAACTGTGGGGAAGAGGCTGGGGGAGTCAGAGATTATTATAATCCACACATTCTAGTTGTACATCCTGGGCGGTTTGAGATGTAATAAACAGGTCCCTTGAAATAAGAATTTTCTATACCCTTCAGTTGCTTTGTACTCTTCAAGGATCCTGCTGCCATTACTTTCAATTCTCATCTCTATGCTGATAAAATCTTCCACCTCTATCTCCTCCTCCCTGTAGGATTCTAGGCCCACATTGAAAGGCTCTGCCAGAAACCTCAGGGGATGAGTGAAACTCAGCGTGTTCTAAACCAAGCCTGTCATCCTTCCTTCCCACCCACCAGCAATTCTTCTCCCAAGCTTTCTGCTTTGATTTCATGGCAAGAATCTATGAAATTATCATTTATCCCTTCCTTCCACTCATATAACTTCCAGATAGCAAGTTCTACTAATCTATTCCTCCAACTCTTTTTTTTTTTGATTAATGAATGGATAATTACTTATTTCTTAACTGACCTGTGGTCCCAGTTTTGATACTCTGTAATAGAAATAGTGACCTAAGAAGCCTTCCAGTGTTTCCAGCATTGCATGTGTACATATTCAGTCATATCTCTTTTGTGACCCTATGGATCACAGGCTGCCAGGTTCCTCTGTTCATGGAATTTCCCAGGCAAGAATACTGGAGTGGGTTGCCATTTCCTCCTCCAGGAGATCTTCCTAACCCAGGGATTGAACCCACAACTCTTGCGTCTCTTGCACTGCAGGCAGATGCTTTACTGCTGAGTCACTGGGGGAGACCATTTCCAGTATTAAATGCCCTGAAATGAAATCTGGGTGGGTTTGATCTGATATTGATATTTTTTTCCAATTTTGCTTCCTATTATCACCAGTTTAATTAAAGGGACTTTACTGCCTGTTGCATCACTGCAGTAAATGCTCTGCTGCCAATTAATTTATTCAACATTCATTCAATATATATTTATTGTATGTTTACTACATGCCAGGTACTGTTCCAGGCATGGAGAATACAAGGGCAGATGAAACAGAAAAGGCTCCTATTCTCATGGAGCTCACATTCTAGTTGTGTGTCTGGGTGGTGGGGAATAAACACTTAAAGAACAAGATAATTTGATAGAGATAAATACTATGAATAAAATAAAACAGGGACTTTCCTGGTCATCCAGTGGTTAAGAATCCACCTTCCAATGCAGGGATGGGTTCAGTCCCTGGGTGGGAAACTAAGATCCCACATACTGTGGGGCAACTGAGCCCATGCACTGCAACTAGAGAACCCATGTGCCACAACTACTAAGCCTGTGCGCTCTAGGGCCTATGCTCTACAACAAGAGAAACCCATGCATCGCAACTAGGGAAAGCCCTCTAGCCTCAACAAAGAGCCCATGCACTGCCACAAAGACCCACCACAGTCCTCCTCCCAAAAAGAAAAGAAAACAGGCTGATGTATTAGAAAGTGATAGCAAGGAAGGAAGTGGCCATTACAGGCCTTTCTGAAAAGGTGACATTTATGCTGAGTCCTTAATGACAAGAAGACATCTATCACATGTAGAGAATTATGAGATCAGCATTCCAAATAGAGAGAGGAATTGGCACAGAAGCCCTAACGGACTTGTTTATCAAATAGACAAGACAGTGAGACTGAAATATAGGGATCAAGAGGGAACTGGCACAAGCTGAGGCTGAAGAATCATGCAGGGGCCAAATCCTGTAGGGCTCTTATATGTCACTGGAAAGAGTTTGGATTTTATTCTAAGTGAAATGAGAAGTGATGGTTTCAAGCAAATGAGTGATGATCTGACATGTTTAATTAGATTTTTAAAAATATTTATTTATTTATCCATTGAGCCTTTGCCCTGAGTCATGCCTATTGAAAATCCCAGGTTTCAGTACCTTGCTTGATGCCCCAACAAGAAATGATCCCTTCTTTTCCTGGTGCAGTTCTTAAGGCCTACAGAAAAAAACTACAACCATGAGCATTTATATAGTTTCAGCTTATAAGGTTATATGCATGTTCTTATTTAGACTCATAGTTAACACTGCCCTGTCCTATAACCCGTTGAGTTTATGTGTCTCTCCCCCTTAATGTTCAACTAACTCTCTGAGATCAGGGACTAGGCCTTATGCCACAAATATTCATTGATATCTATTACTATGTGTAGAGTGTGAAATGACATCATATCTTCATCTATACACAGATATATCTCAATGCAGTCAACTTGTTTTGAAAGTTAAAAAGCATCTAGAATTTCTATAAGGAATCCCTTATGGCATTCACCTCACAAGCTATCAGTTTAAAGAGGCCTGAATCTTATTATGGTGATCAGATTGAAATGTATAGACATATCGAATCACTATGTTGTGTAAAACACACTTATAATGGTGTTGTAGGGCCATTATAATGAAAAAGCAAACAAACACATAAACCCATAGAAAGACAAGATATTTATGGTTACCAGAGGTGGGGTGGGGGAGGGGGAATTAGATGAATGCAGTCAAAAGGTAAAAACTTCCTGTTATAAGATAAATACGTACTAGGGATGTAATGTCGGAGAAGGCAACGGCACCCCACTCCGGTACTCTTGCCTGGAAAATCCCAGGGACAGAGGAGCCTGGTGACCTGCCGTCTATGGGGCTGCTAAGAGTTGAACATGACTGAGGCGACTTAGCAGCAGCAGCAGCAGCCACAGCAGCAGCAGGGATGTAACGTACAGCATGATAAAGATAATTAACACTGCTCTATGTTATCTATGAAAGTGGTTAAAAGAGCAAATCCTAAGAGTTCTCATCACAAGGAGAAACACTGCTTTTCTTTTTGTTTAATTTTGTGTCCATATGAGATGAGATAGGCTTCCCAGGTGACTCATTGGTAAAGAACCCTTCTGCCAATGCAGGAGATGCTGGTTCTATCCCTGGGTTGGGAAGATACTCTGGAGAAGGGCATGACAACACACTCCAGGATTCTTGCCTGGAGTGGATTCTTGCCATACAGAGGAGCCTGCTGGGCTACAGGGGGTCACAAAGAGTCAGACACAACTTAGTGACTGAGTCCACATGAGCATGAGATGATGGATGCTCATGAGACTTATTGCGGTCATCATTTCATGATGTGTAGCATCAGGTCATGATGCTGTACTTCTTTAAGGGGTATTGCTGTAAGGCAATCATATCTCAATAAAACTAGTAGATAATAAATACAAATAGGCCTGTCTCTCATTCACTGGGGACTGAGTACTGAGCTTCCACCCCTTCACGTGGCTGGGTGCTGTGTCATATGTGCGTTCTAGGGCACAATTATGGTTATGACTCAGCATGCTGAAAGCTGTACATAATAATATGGAATTGCAGCATTAGTCAAGTTCTGCTGCATTAAGGGGTTACAAACACTGAGACAATTCATATAGGAAAGATAGGGGAATGAAATACTCATTAATATCTATTATTTGTAATAATAGCTATTTTTTTTAATGTTTCAGTACTATTCTGAATTTTTTTCATCTAAACAGGTGTTAGCCATATCTTTAGTTACAGATGTAGAAACTAAGGCACATCCAGGTTGAGTGACTTGGATGAGTCACACAGGTGACAAGTTGCTGAGTTGAGATTTGGGACACTCCACCCCATTTGTAGGGCTTACCAGGTGGCACAGTAGTAAAGAATCCGCCTGCCAATGCAGGAGATGCAAGAAACACGGGTTTGATTCCTAGATGTGGCAGATCCCCTGGAGAAGGGAATGGCAACCCACTCCAGTATTCTTGCCTGGAAAACTCCATGGACAGAGGAGCCTGGCAGGCTATAATCCACGGGGTCACACAGAGTCAGACGTGACTGAGCACGCATGTGCCAAACTGAAGCCCAGTGAAAGGAAGTGGCTTGTTTAAAGTCATATGCTTGTTGGACCACAGGCTTCTCATGCCTCACAGAGTAATCCTTCCCAACAACACTTCACTGATGGCAGGGAAAACAAGTGGATGGCACACCCTTTAGGGCTTGAGCCATTCTGACCTTTTCTTTTGGTGACAGCAAATGAGAACAGTCAATGCATGTAAAACACGTGCCTAGCAAATAGTAAACATGCAGTAAATGGTAATGGCCTTCTTGCCCTCTCAGTCTCGGCTCCCACATAGCTCACTCTGCCCACCATCAGCCAAGGATCTCTTCTGGCTCGCAGTTGAGCAGGTTAGCCAGGATGACCCTTATTAACAATAAGAGATGAGATTACAGACTGAAACTTAGATCAGTAAATGAGAAGGCCAGACCACCTCAGCTTAGTGGCATGGCAGTGGCAGAAACAAAAGCTAAGAAGCAGGGTCAAACAGAGGTGACTAGTGTTGAAAAATTTCTGTCCGCTGGAGCACCAGACAGGCATCTGGTAGCCAGTGCAACTCATGAGCTGCCACAACCCCCACAGCCTAGCCCAGCTCTGGACCATTGAAACAGCAAGTGGGATACAGGGAAATCAGCCATGGAGGCAGTTGCCTAGAATCTTGAGACCATAATCTTGAGACTTTCTAGGGGAAAATTAATTTTTCTCATTACACCAGTACCTCTATAGCTGGAAGTGTGTAACTAGGCGTGATTGTTGGTGAGACAGGTGGCCCTTATTTAATAGAATAGACCCAACTTTTGTTTGGCAAATCCAACCAATTATCTTCCTTTCTCAACTTCCCAATTATCTTCCTTCTCATTATCCTGGGAAACATCAGATTGAGTGCAATCACATCACACTTAGAGGGATAGCAAATTTAGTGAAATCTCTTATTTATATGAAAAAGAAACCCATAACCATATGCTAAATTTGCCACAATTTTTCTCAAATATCAATAGAAATATTGTGCTCAAAACATCAGAAAATAGAACTGTTGAAAATAAAAGTATAACATAATCCCAGCAACCGGGCAATATCTGCCAATAACATACTGGGAAGTGTTAGCAGTGTGGTTCTGCTTTTAACTAGTGTCAAACCACCTTACTGCTTCCAAATTGACATTCAAGGTAATTTCCTATACATTTTGGGCACTTTGCCCATTGCTTCCCCTTGTTGGCCACTTTCCAGACATCTGTGCCTGATTAAACCTGTAGCATCTGATGAGGATCCTTGGGAAGGAAAGCTAACAGTGCCTAAGATCTAAAGTGGCAGTCAATTTCATTGTGGAAGGCAAAAGAGGAGAAAAGAGCTAAAGGAGTCTGTGGCTGGGGTGTCTGTCGCCTAGGCTTCCCTTGCAGAGGTTGTGTAGACAGATTGTAAGCTTTCATGTCATATGTCATAACTGGAATCATTCATCTTCTAGACATTTCTGAGACTCCAATGCCAGCCCCCCACTCTCCTCCCAAAAGGCTTATTTTCACAATCTCCATGATCTAGCTTAGGTGGGCAATGCCAAAATGGCAGGTTTTCTTGGAGTTTCTGTTCCACTAACCTGCAAAATGCATTCTAAGATCACATTCTCATAGTCACAGATGACAGCACAGATGGAAAAATTAACACTTATGAGTTAAAGCACTCCAGAATTCTGGTATGCACATTCTTCAAAGCCGCACCTGAGGGACTGCTACTACAGTGTAGGAGATGATGATAGATGGGAGTAACCAACAAAGCATCCATTATTTGCCAGCGACCACTTATCTCCTTATTTCTATGGTAACATCCAGGGAGTGACCAGGGTACTTGGACAGAAAAGAAAAGAAAGGACCAGAAACCTTGATACCGCTGCTTTTGAAAAGTTGCCAACTCTCTTTCTAGGGGTTCCTATGCAAAACAGAGTGGTTAAAGACCAAATTAATAAAGCAGGTCTTGGGAATTCCCTGGTAGTCCAATGGTTAAGACTTGGCACTGTCACTGCCAGGGCCCAGGTTCAGTTCCTGGTCGGGGAACTAAGATTCCATAAGCCATGCAGCATGACTCTCCCCTCCCCCCCAAAAAAAAGGAAAGAAAAAAAAAAGCAGGTCTTGTTCTTTGTTGATGTGCTATTAGCAGCCATTGAGTGAACATAGAAGGAAAATGAGGAGCAACTGAAAGCCACATTCTCAGGATTTGTCAAGAGAAGTGGGTAGCAAAAAAAGAAAAAAAATGGAAATTATCTATTATGTTAGATTATGTGTCCATTCTCAAATGTTCTAATAGGAGAATATATTATAATATAATAAATTAATCTTTAAATGCTAAAAAGAAGAGTAAGGGGTAGCACATTGGGGAACAACACCCCTCCATTGTTTGGTAATCTGGTGATGACATGGTGGTAGAGTACAAGAGATACATGGTGGAAGCCTGAATTCTCCTTCAAACTCAGTCATTATTTAACTGTGTGGCTCCAGGCAAGTAAGTTCCTCATCCACGAAAATTGACACAATTTAGCCTCCCAGACTATCTGTCTACTTCAAAGCATGATGACAAAATTGCATTCAGTATACTTTGGTTTCTTATACTGTTTGAAGCCATCAAAAATCTCTGGATAAATATATGTTTTTAAAAAATGTCTTAAAATCAATAAAGAACCACATTAATTATGAACTATCAGAAAGAGAAATTAAGAAAACAATCCCACTTAAAATTTCATCCAAAAAACAACAAAATACCTAAAGAATAAATTTAACCAAGGAGATAAAAGACCTGTACCCTGAAAATGACAAATCACTGAAGAAGGAAATGGAAGAAGAAACAAATAAATGGAAATAAACTCAGTGCTCATGTGATGGAGCATGGGTTGCTTCTTAAAATGTCTATACTGCCCAAAGTGATCTACAGATTCAATGCAATTGCTATCAAAATTGCAATGGCATTTTCCACAGAAATCAAACAAAGATTCCTAACATTAGGATAGAACCACAAAAGACTCAAATGGCCCAAGCAATCTTGAGAAAGAAGAACAAAGTTGGAGATGTGCTCCTTGATTTCAAACTATATTACAAAGCTATAGGAATGAAAGCTGTATGGTATTATCATAAAAAGGACACATAGCATCAAACCTGGACTGGCGATTCATTTCACATATGATATTATACATGTTTCAATGCCATTCTCTGCCGGGAGCCAGCACGAGGAGTCCCACCTGTGGCAAAGGTCATGAGGTTAAGGGGTCCAACAGGCAAAGGCGAGTCAGGCCTTAAGGGAGCCTTGCTGAATTTTCTCGAACATCTACCCCCAAAACCAGAGTCTGCCTGCTTTATTGTACTGTGCTTTCCACTCTTCTGACATAACAGGGGGCTATCCCCAACCACCTTTCTCTGGAAAAAGTTAACTTAGAGCTCCAATTGACAGTCTCCTGCATATGAAAAGAATCTTTCATCTCATACCCCTTTGATGGCTCTCTAACTTGCCTGACAGGTTTAACTACACATGTGAATTGTTTACGGCCCCCAACCGCGAGAGGCACAAAGCTTAAAGCATCTTAAAGATATAGAGCCTTTTCTAAAGAGCTAAAAATTATATTGGTGATGGGTTTCACTGTTGAGTCAATGACTGCTGCCAGACCTCCATATTCTTCATCTTTTAGGCACCTGGAGGATATTATTCAATGTAATTGGGATATAGAAAAAGGAATATAGTAGTTTTGATGTTAGCAACACTAGGCTTTTGAGTTAGTAAACTTTCTCTTTGTTATAAATCACTGTACTCCACTTTCTTTGTTATAAATCGTTGTGTCCTTGCTATGTAAGAATGTAACCTTAATTAGTGCTTTCTGAGAGTGGCACCAGACTTTTGGAAAGAACAACACTTTTAAGACAAATAAGTTTTCTAGTTGACAGACCCTTATCAGAAAAGGGCCGTAAAATGTTAATAGGCCTCCTGTCCAGAAGATGATGTAAATCACCTAAGACTTGTGTATACAGCTAGGTATGCAAAGAGAAAGCCTGGTCTCGATAAGAGTCAGGGCTGCTGACGCTGCATAACTTTGTATTATCCATTGATCTCTATGTACAACCAAAAGTATAAAAAAATTTCCCAGACAATAAAGGATGGACCAGTCACTGGAAAGACTGGTTTCCCCCGTGTGGTCTTTTCTCCTCTTCTTTTCTGGCTGAATTCCCATCCGGGGCATGGAGGCTCACCATGTCTACTTACTTGCCCTGGCTTCTAAGACCCACGTGAGAGGGAGCCCAAGGCGGGGCACCCTCCGCTATTCAAGTGGGCGCCGGTGGCCTATGTAGATGGTGCAGACCTCTTGTCTTGAGGTTTTATTAGCTTTCCACGTAAACCAAGTTATTAAGCATCTTTTCTCCACTAATTTTCCTACTACACTATTCTCTCCTAATCTAATCTTATATTTCTAATTAAATAATTTTTTCTAAGATGCCAACTCTGTTTCCCCTTTGAATTACCCTGGATCCATCGGGGCTGGACCCCGGCAATTCTCCCAAATCATCCCACCCTCTTCCTCTCCCACAGAGTCCAAAAGACTGTTCTATACATCTGTGTCTCTTTTGCTGTCTCACAAAACCAATACAATATTGTAAAGTAATTAGCCTCCAATTAAAATAAATAAATCTATATTAAAAAAAGATAGATCAATGGAACACAAGAAACAGCCCCAAAATAAATTCATGAATTTATAATAATTCAATTCAATTCAATGGCGACCGCATGGATAGTAGCCTGCACCAAGCTCCTCCTTCCATGGGATTTTCAAGGCAAGAGTACTGGAGTGGGTTGCCATTTCCTTTTCCAGGGAATCTTCCCAACCCAGGGATCGAACCTAGGTCTCTCACATTATAGACAGATGCTTTACCGTCTGAGCCACCCTATTATTTTATGACAAAAGAGCCAATTATATACAACGTGGAAAGGACAATCTCTTCAATAAGTGGTGAGAAAATTGGATAGTCACATGAAAAAGAATGAAATGGGACCACTATCATATAATACACAAATTTTAGATCTAAATGGAATCAAGACTTGAACATAACATTTGAAATCATAAAGCTCTTAGAAGACTACAGAGGCCATGAGCTCATTAACACACATCTCAGCAATGATTTTCTTGGCTCTGACACCAAAAGCAAAGGCAACAAAAGCAAAAACAAATAAAGGGAACTACACTAGACAAAAAATTCTGCACATCAAAGAGAACCATCAAAAAAATGAAAAGGCAACCCACCAAATGGAACAAAATATTTGTAAATCATATATCTGATAAAGGATTCATGTAGCCATGAAATTAAAAGATGCTTGCTCTTGGGAAGGAAAGCTATGACAAACCTAGACAACATATTCAAAAGCAGAGACATCACTTTGCCAACAAAAGTCCATCTAGTCAAAGCTATGGTTTTTCCAGTAGTCATGTATGGATGTAAGGATTGGACCATAAAGAAAGCTGAGTACCAAAGAACTGATGCTTTTGAATTGTGGTGCTAGAGAAGACTCTTGTGAGTCTCTTTGACTGCAAGAAGATCAAACCAGTCAATCCTAAAGGAAAGCAACTCTGAATATTCACTGGAAGGACTGATGCTGAAGCTGAAGCTCCAATCTTTTGGCCTCCTGATGTGAAGTGCCAACTCACTGGAAAATACTCTGATGTGGGAAAGACTGAAGGCAAAATGAGAAGGGAGTGGCAGAGAATGAGATGGTTAGTATCACCAAGTCAATGGATGAGTTTGAGCAAACTCTGGGAGATAGTGGAGGACAGAGGAGCCTAGTGTGCTGCAGTCCATGGGGTCACAAATACTTGGACGTGACTTAGTAACAGGACAACAACAAACCAAAATATATAAAGAACTCATACAAACTCAATAGCAAAAAACAAAACAAAACAAAACAAAAACAATCCAATTAAAAGTGGGCAGAGGATCTGAACAGACATTTTTCCAAAGAAGGCATACAGATGCCGAATAGTCATATCAAAAGATGCTCAACATCACTAATCATCAGGGAAATCAAAATCAAAATCACAATGAGGTATCACCTTTAACCTGTTAGAATGACTATTATGAAAAAGACAAGAAATAATAAGTGTTGGCCAGGATGTGAAGTAAAAGGAATTATATTGTTGGTGGGAATATAAACTGATGCAATCACTATGGAAAACAGTATGCTGCTGCTGCTAAGTCACTTCAGTCATGTCCGACTCTGTGCAACCCCATAGACGGCAGCCCATCAGGCTCCTCTGTCCCTGGGATTCTCCAGGCAAGAACACTGGAGTGGGTTGCCATTTCCTCTCCAATGCAGAAAAGTGAAAGTGAAGTCGCTCATTTGTGTCTGACTCTTAGCGACCCCATGGACTGTAGCCTACCAGGCTCCTCTGTCCGTGGGATTCTCCAAGCAAGAGTACTGGAGTGAGGTGCCATTTTTTTTCCCAATGGAAAACAGTATGGGGATTCCTAAAAAGCTAAAAACAGAATTAGCATATGATTCAGCAATTCCACGTTTGGGTATTTATCCGAAGAAAATGAAAACACTAAATCAAAAAGGTATATGTACTCCCATGTTCATTGAAGCATTATTTACAACAGCCAAGATATGGAAAAAGATGTGCAAGATTCACACATTTGCAAGACTGGTTCCAAATAGGAAAAGGAGTACATCAAGGCTGTATATTGTCACCCTGCTTATTTAACTTCTATGCAGAGTACATCATGAGAAACGTTGGACTGCAAGAAACACAAGCTGGAATCAAGATTGCCGGGGGAAATATCAATAACCTCAGAAATGCAGATGACACCACCCTTATGGCAGAAAATGAAGAGGAGCTAAAAAGTCTCTTGATGAAAGTGAAAGAGGAGAGTGAAAAAGTTGGCTAAAGCTCAACATTGAGAAAACGAAGATCATGGCATCCGGTCCCATCACTTCATGGGAAATAGATGGGGAAACAGTGGAAACAGTGTCAGACTTTATTTTGGGGGGCTCCAAAATCACTGCAGATGGTGACTGCAGCGATGAATTTAAAAGACGCTTACTCCTTGGAAGAAAAGTTATGACCAACCTAGATAATATATTCAAAAGCAGAGACATTACTTTGCCGACTAAGGTCCATCTAGTCAAGGCTATGGTTTTTCCTGTGGTCATGTATGGATGTGAGAGTTGGACTGTGAAGAAGGCAGAGCACCGAAGAATTGATGCGTCTGAACTGTGGTGTTGGAGAAGACTCTTGAGAGTCCCTTGGACTGCAAGGAGATCCAACCAGTCCATTCTGAAGGAGATCAGCCCTGGGATTTCTTTGGAAGGAATGATGCTGAAGCTGAAGCTCCAGTACTTTGGCCACCTCATGCGAAGAGCTGACTCATTGGAAAAGACTCTGATGCTGGGAGGGATTGGGGGTAGGAAGAGAAGGGGACGACAGAGGATGAGATGGCTGGATGGCATCACAGACTCGATGGACATGAGTCTGAGTGAACTCCGGGAGATGGTGATGGACAGGGAGGCCTGGCGCGCTGCGATTCATGGGGTCGCAAGGAGTTGGACACGACTGAGCGACTGAACTGTGCGTGACACACACACACGATGGAATATTATCCAGCCATTAAAAAGAACAAAATTTCTCCATTTGCAATAACATGGATAGAACTTGAGCACATTATGTTGAATGGAATAAGTCAGACAAAGAAAGATAAATACTAGATTATTTCATTTCTATATGGAATCTAAAACAGAAAATGATCCAAGTTCATAGAGACAGAGAACGGATTGATGCTTGCCAGAGACAGAGGGTTGGAGTGGGGGTAAAATGGTGAAGGTAGTTCAAAGGTACAAACTTCCATTATAAAATAAATGTCATGCATGGAAATGTAATCTATAGCATGGTGACTACAGCTAATACTGTATTGCATATTTGGTCTCTTAGCAAAGTTGCAGAGAGAATAGTTCTCACAGAAGAAACAAATCTGTGATTATATATGAAGACAAATGTTAACTAGACTTATTGCGGTGATTGTTTTTCAGTATATACAAGTACTGAATCATTGTGCTGTATACCTGAAACTAATATAATGTCATATGTCAATTACACTTTAAAAAAATAATAAAAAAGCTAATGATACTGATTAAAAAAGAAATTAGGCTAATGGGATGAAAGGAAAGAAATGTACAGTAATGGTTAATAAAATATTACACACATAAAAAACAAACAAAAAAGAACTAACAAGGTAGCAAGTACTATAGGACAAAACTGAAGTGATAATAGGAACCTAAAAAGTTAAGTGAGCATGGAGGTAGTTTCTTTTGCCCTAAGGGACTTTTCTAATGGTAGAAAATTTGAGCTTTCATGTTGAAGCCTTGTGGGTCAAAGGGGACAGAAATCAAAGCCCAGAACAGCAGAATGTGAGAAATACGACAGGAAACTCTCCCCACAGAAATCCAGGGCTCCAAATAATTATACTTACAGGATATGGGTGAATCATACCCGAACCTTTTAGACAGGGAGGGAGAGAAGGATGAGGATAGGGTGAGGGAAGCAGCCAGAGCTTCAGGAAAGAGGAAGATGTGGAAGGACTCAAAAGCCATAATTTAGACTTGATCTAGAACTAGTAGGGACCAGCACCAAAGGTTTGGGGCAGCAGAGGAGTGGCATTTGAAGGGGTGTTTGGGGAAGCTGAACCTAGTGGCAAAGGTGGGGTACTGGGTGAGGTGAGTAGTTTCGGAGCTTCTGGGAGAAGAGTTAAACAGTCTCTAAGGGCATCTGGTCAAGGCTATGGTTTTTCCTGTGGTCATGTATGGATGTGAGACTTGGACTGTGAAGAAGGCTGAGAGCTGAAGAATTGATGCTTTTGAACTGTGGTGTTGGAGAAGACTCTTGAGAGTCCCTTGGACTGCAAGGAGATCCAACCAGTCCATTCTGAAGGAGATCAACCCTGGGATTTCTTTGGAAGGAATAATGCTAAACCTCATGTGAAGAGTTGACTCATTGGAAACGACTCTGATGCTGGGAGGGATTGGGGGCAGGAGGAGAAGGGGACGACCAAGGATGAGATGGCTGGATGGCATCGTGGACTCGATGGACATGAGTCTGAGTGAACTCCAGGAGATGGTGATGGACAGGGAGGCCTGGCATGCTGCGATTCATGGGGTCGCAAAGAGTCGGACACGACTGAGCAACTGAACTGAATTGAACTGAAGGGCATCTGGGCAGACTGCATCCCAAACATTCCCCTTACATTGTCCCTGAGGGCAACCATCCAAGAGGGCAAAGTGAGAGCAATTCAGCCATCTCTTCTCCTCATCCCTGCCCAGCAAAGTCTGTCTGGACTCCAGCTTTTGCCTCAGTGCCTACGCAAACACTAATAAGTGCCAAGGCATTGCCATGGAAACCACTGCTTCAGCTTTCTCATGGAATGCTCTGCAGCAGCGAGGCTTCCTGCTCTGGGAAGCTTTTTGCAAATATTTGAAGAAAATGGCAAATGCATCAGCCAGGAGTGTACACGTTCAACTGGCTGGTGGGGTGTGGATGTGGAAGGAAGGGGCTACATCATAGTGCAGGGTCCATTGGGAAGCCGACTCAGCTGTAGGACCACTGAAAAACAAAGACCTTTGAAAGCCACAGTGCTTTTAGTTAATAGGCTAGGCTCCTAACGTTTTACCTCTTTCCACTAGCACAAGGTTATACCCTAGGACCTGAGAGTCTCAATTGCATGCCCCAACTCCAGGAACCCATCAGTGACACTCTGAAATTCCCTATGGCACAGCTCAACATGATGGAGTAAAGTCTGGTGGAATAACATGGAACATAGCAGGGCTGAGAACTGCAGAGGGGAAAACATCCATAATGATAATAACCAAGAATAAATCTTAGTTAATTCTGTACAGAGCACTGCTCTAAGCACTTTCTAGGGGTTTTCTCATTTAATTCTCACAGTATCCTGTGAGGTTGGTCCTATGAGCCTGAAGTAGCTTCATGATTTACCCAGGCACCCACAGGTCACAGAGCTGAAGGTGTGAACCATGATTCATCATACATTTGTAACCATTCTGCCTTCCATTTTTCTTTCTGATGATGGCTTTATTGTGAAATATAGTATGCCTTAAAAGTATGTGAAGGGCTTCCCAGGTGGTGTTAGTGGTAAAGAATCCACCTACCAAGCAGGCGATGCATTTTCAATCCCTGGGTTGGGAAGATTCCCTAGAGGATGCATGGCAACCCACTTCAGTACATTTGCCTGGAGAATCCCATGGGTAGAGGAGCCTGGCAGGCTATACAGTCCATGGTGTTGCAAAGAGTTGGACATGACTGAACTCTGGGAGATGGTGATGGACAGGGAGGTCTGGCATGCTGCGATTCATGGGGTCACAAAGAGTCGGACACGACTGAGCGACTGAACTGAACTGAACTGAGCTACTGAGCACATGCACACACACATACACACACACACACACACACGTAAAAGTATGTAAAAAACATATAGGTATTTTCTTAGTTATATTTGTCTGCTTTCAGTAATTGATCCATAATGTTGTTGATGATGATTATAATAGTTAACATTTACTAGGCAGTTAGTTGTTGCCAAGGAGGGTCCTAAATGCTTCACCTATCTTCTATCTTACATAATTCTCACAACAACCCAGTGAATCAAGGACTTCTATCATCACCTCTATTTTAGAGAAGAGTAAAATTGAGGCTTGGAGAAGTTAAGTAACTCAACCAGTGGAATTTGGCAAAGCAGGGACATGAACCCAGGTCTCTCTGATTCCAAGGCCCTACTGCCATATGCAGTCATTAAGTGCCATTCTTTCTGGACTTAGGTTGAGTCTTCTAGTGCAGGCAAACCTCCCCCCTCCACTACTCTGATAGCATCTTGGAGACAGTTTTTTTTTTTCTTTTTTTTTGCTATATCTGCATTTCCTGGAACAGTTAAGAACCCCGAGGGGCCCAGCCCCTCTCTAATATGCAGGATGTCCCCCTTGGATTCTCAGGGTGGGCAAATGTTTCTCAGCCAGGACCCTACTATTGGGTGCCTCATAGGACTCTTTCTTTCATTCATTAATTTATTCATTTATTTTTGGCTCTGCTGGGTCTTTGTTGTTGCACGGGCTTTTCTCTAGTTGCAGTGAGTAGGGGCTACTCTCTAGTTGTGGTGCACTGGCTTCTTATTGTGGCTTCTCTTGTTGTCAAGCATGGACTCTAGAGCACATGGGCTTCAGTAGTTGTGGCATGTGGGCTCAGTATTTGCAGTTCCCGGGCTCTAGATCATAGGTTCAATAACCGTGGCTCAAGGGTTTAGTTGCCCCGTGGCATGTGGGATCTTCCCAGGTGAGGGATCAAACCTGTGTCTCCTGCATTGCAAGGTGGATTATTTACAACTGAGCCACCAGGGAAGCCCCACAGGACCCTTTTTTTTAGCCACAGGGCACCACACAGGCCCAGCCACTTTAGGGAAATTCATTCACCTATTTGCTCATACCTAGCTTGCCTTCCTTGGAGAAGGAAATAGCAACCCACTCCAGTGTTCTTGCCTGGAGAATCCCAGGGATGGGGGAGCCTGGTGGGCTGCCGTCTATGGGGTTGCACAGAGTCGGACACGACTGAAGTGACTTAGCAGCAGCAGCAGCTTGCCTTCCTGGTTTGGGTTTCAGACAAGTTTAGGGCAGGCTATACTGACCCTCCATCTCTGATCATTCATGAGGCTGCATCTGTGTGGGCTGCAGTCTAGCCTGATTCTCCAAGAAAGAAATCATCTCTGCCCCAGTTCTCTCACTGTTCTTTGTCTTCATGGTCTATTAAAGCATCAGCTTGGTCTGCTGAGCTTAGAGTAACTCCAGCACTCTCTCTTACTGAGCAACCTCACCTGGAGGCGTACTTCTTCTGGTCTTTAGTGAGTGGCGGGTGGTGGAGGGTAGATGAATTGATGCTATTTTTTGCTTAGAGTCTAAAGTCAAATGGCAGCTGCAGGTACAGCTAGGTCAGATATAAAACTGAAAATCTGATGGCATCAGCTTTATAACATGATAATTCCTCTCATTTAAGAGCAACAGGAACCTTACAATTGGGAAGTCTATAAATCAGCAAGTGACATTCAGCACATTAATGAAACAATTTCACCCAAAGCCTCTTGTCAGTCAAAGCTGTCCAGGACCTGACAAGGAGGCAGCAAGTAAAACTGGATTTCTGAGTAATATAGCTGCTTTGTGAGCATGAGAAGGGTGACTGGTTGAACTTGCCCTTTATGCCACTGAATTTCATGGATTGATCTTCAAATATCATCCAGGGAAACACAAGCTTAAATGACAGTGACTGCCATAGGAGAAAGAAAACTACTAAGTTCTAAGTAAACCTGGTTTATCCTAGGTATTACTTGCTACTGACTAGCTGGGGTGACCTTGTGAAGCAAGTCACAGAACTTCTGATCAGGAAGTGATGATAAAGTTTAACTTGTCTAATCCTCTCCTGATGCTTGAATATATTTCATAATACCAGTGACTACCGGCATCCTGGGAGTGACAGGGAACTTGCTACCCATCAAAGCACTTCCTCCAATTCTTAATGAGCTTTCAATTTCATCTATTTTGCTATTTAACTAGCACTTACATTGTGCTTCATATATGTCAGATACTGATTTAAGCAAATCACAAATTTTGAACTATTTAATCTTTAAAATAACTTTCTGATATAGATAGGCTTCTGATATAGGTGGTGCTAGTGGTAAATAACTAACCTGCCGATGCAGGAGATGCAGAGACATGAGTTCGATCCCTGGGTCAGGAAAATCCCCTGGAGGAGGGCATGGCAACCCACTCCGGTATTTTTGTATGAATCCTATGGACAGAGGAGCCTGGCAGGCTATAGTCCATGGGGTCGCAAAGAGTCAGACATGACTGAAGCGACTCAGCATTGCATTGCATTGCATGATGTAGGTAATATTATTATCCCAATGTTACAGGTGAGGAAGCTGAGTGTCAGAGAGGCTAAAATACTCAAAGTCACACAGCTAGTGTCAGAGACAGGATTCTGACCGAAGCAATGAAGCTTATCACTGTATGCTCACACACTGCACTGTGATAAACTCTTTTATTGAGCTGAAACATGTTTACCTCTGTAACTTTGTTACCTCATTGGTCCTAGTACTTACTCTTCCGGCAGTCCCAAAGGCTACATTAGATTTAACCTCAGAAAGGCCTTTTCTACTCTTGAGTGCAAGGCAGATTAGGATGCTGCAGCCATTGCTGTAAGAATGATGGGTGGGATTGGGTGAGGGAAGGAGGAATGTGGGAAGAATTGGGAGACTGGGATTGACACACACACATATTATTGATTCTATGTATAGAATAGATAACTAATGAGAATCTACTGTATAGCACAGAGAACCCTACTTAAGGCACTGTGGTGACCTGAATGGGAAGGGTGTCCAAAAGGGAGGGGATATATGCATATGTATGGCTGATTCATTTTGCTGTACAGTAGAAACTAACACAACATGGTAAAGCAACTATAGTCCAATAAAAATTGATTAAAAAAGAAGAATGATGGGGTTAGTGCCCCAGTTCAGTTGGGCAGAGGATGGCAGAGCACTTTACTGTCAATGTACCAGACCCAGAGATGGAAAGAAACTACCCTAAAGTCACAGAATGAGTTGATGATAGAGTTTGAACTTGAATCTATGTGTTTGGACTTCATGTTAATGTCCTTTATGCTCCAGTCCCTGAGGCTATGTCCATCCTTGCCCACTGCTCCCAACACACACATTATCATCATTGGTAATAATTGTAGCTACCATTCAATGAATGCTTACCTAATCTGTACCTGATTCTCTGCATACATTGTCTTGCTTAACCCTGAGAAGTACCTCTACACTGTAAGATAGGTACTACTATCATCTTCATTTTACAGAGATAGAAATCAAAACACAAGCAGGCACTTGCCAACAGTCAAACAGCTAGTAAATTGCAGAACTTGTTTTTTTTTTTTTTTTTAATATGGACCATTTGAAAGTCTTTATTGAATTTGTTACAATATTGCTTGTTTTATGTTTAAGTTTTTTGGCCACAAGGCAGGTGAGATCTTAGCTGCATTGGGAGGCAAAGTCTTAACAATTGGACAACCAGGAACGTCCTCAGACCTTGGATTTGAAATGAGATCTTTCTGTCACTAGAGTTTGGGCTTTTCATCACTACGTTGCAGACCTCTCCACAATATTCACAGAACTGGGGCACCTTGTTGAATCCCTTGTTGAAAGGGAGATTATGAGTGTTAAAAGCCCATGAATAACTATAGATATCCTGTTCCTGATATAATCAAATTTTTATTATATTGAAAGAGTTTGAGAGAAAAAGAGAAAGAATGGATTTTGCCTTTAACTGAGATAAGACATGAGAATATAACTAGTAAAACATGGTGGGGGAGACTCATGCTTGCTTTAGTTTTACAACAAAGTTTTCCTCAGCACCTACTGTGTACCCGATACTGTGTACTAGAAAGACAGCAGACCTGTGCTGTGTGCTACTTAGCAGGCTCAATTTTGTTTCTTACCAGGGTAATGCCAAGTCTCTACGACTAAGGGGAAGACAATATTCACTCTACTTCCTCTAAGAACTGAAATATTTGGTTACCCTTGAGTGATTAAAAACCACAGTATCAAGGAAAGATGAGTTTGTGAACAAACAAGGGATGTGGGACAATTAAAAAAGCCATCTACACCCTTACAAACCTCAAATGGAAATCCTCTCAATTTTAAAACAGTGGTAGGGAATCAGGGAGCTTAAAAAAGTTGGCACAAAAGGTTGATAGCCTTCATATATAAAGAGTTTCCAATTTGTCAAGAAAAATAGACACTAATGGTTAAGTGGGCAAAAGGTACCACTATTTTCTAAAGGAGGAATTATAAATGGCTAATAAATATGTGAAAAGCTTCCAACCTCACCTAGAAATAAAATACATAAAATGAGCTAACAGTCAGAAGCAACTTTTGCCTATTAAATAAATCCCCCCAAAGATTTTTTAATGAAAGGACTCAATGTTGGCAAAAGAAAGTCCTGCGGGCTCTCTTATGCATGGCTAGTTTCAATTGGGCAAGTTTTCTGTAAAGTTTTCCCTGATGCTGGGAAAGATTGAAGGCAGAAGGAGAAGAGTGTGTCAGAGGATGAGATGTTTGGATGGCAACACCGACTCAATGGACACGAACCTGGGCAAACTCCCAGAGATGGTGGGGGACAGGCAGACCTGGTTTGCTGCAGTCCATGGTGTCTCCAAGAGTCAGACACAACTTGGCGACTGAACAACAACAAAAATAAGTATAAAAAGCCTGTGCTTCCCTGGTGGCTCAGATGGTAAAGAATCTGCCTATAGTGAGGGAGACCAGGGTTGGATCCCTGGGTCAGGAGGATACCCTGGAGAAGGGGATGGCTATACACTCCAATATTCTTGCCTGGAGAACTCCATGGATAGAGGAGCCTGGTGGGTTACAGTCCATGGGGTCACAAAGAGTCGGACACAACTGAGCAACTAAGATTTTCACTTTCTTTTCACAAAAACCTACATTTAGACCCATGGCATCTAATGACTTGCCTGAGGTCTATGTGAGGGGCAGCTATGGTCCACAGGTCTATCTACTTACTCAAAAGAAATTCAGCACACACAACTTTGATCAGTCAACCTTAGCCTCATGTAATTCTTGGTGTCTCAACTAGACTTTGGTCTTTGTCCAGGGCCACCTCCTTTAGCAAGTCCGTTGCACTGAGTACTAGTTCAAAGAATCACTGCCTAGAGATTTATGAACTGATGGAAATGGTGTTACATAGGGAACCCAAGCCCCACATTTCACATTATACAGTTAATAAGCCTGAGTTTTGGCATTAGCTCTTCCACTGATGGCCATTTGGCTTTGGGGAGTTTACTTACCTCTCTGTTTCAGTCTCCTGACCTGTCCACTGGGATTGGTTTTATTCACCTGTCAAGATGACTGTGGAGTGAGGCTCTGCCACTTGATCTTGAGAGAGCTAGTTCACCTCTCTCAGAATTTCAATTTTCTCATCTATTTAGTACTTCTCTCATGGGGGGCTGAAGTGGAGAAGGAATGAGAAACTGCATGGGAAGAACTTAACACTGTGCCCAGAGTAAGAGTTTATATATATATATATATATATATATATATATATATATATATATATATATATATATATATGAGGGGGCTGAAGCATAATCTCTTCTAGTCACACAGCATTTAAAATCCTATTTTTAAAACATTTTCTTTCTATTTTTTCTCTCTCTCTAGGAAAGCCTGAAAACATCTACTAATGTTTCATAGCTATGACCACAACCTCTGCCTTCTGGCATGCCACACCACTTCCCCACCCCACTCCCCGCCTGCTCTCATGCCAGGCACCATTCGGTCCCCAGCATGGCATCGACTACCCACAGCAAAGAACAACAAGTGCTTTGCGAAAATTCAGCCAACTGCTTACAACTCCCTCTGGGTGTGGCATCGCAGTGGCTATTTAATGGGGACTAAACTGAGGCTTAGAGATTTGGGTGAGTCTCTGCAGATGGCAGCAGCTGAAACAAGAGGCAGAATCCTTAACCCTCAATAACCACAACTATGTTCATTAGCATAGCATTACATGTGTTCAGGACTCTTTCCTGATATCTCCATTGAACTGCCCAACAAGGCTATGAGGCCAGCGGGGCAGATATTACCATTGCCATTGAAAAGATGAGGAAGTGAGGCTCAGAGAAGGACAGCCTTGCCTAAGGTTATACAGTTAGCTAGCAGAAGAAGTGACATTAGATCCTAGGTCTAGTCTAGAGCTCTTTCCACTACATCTACCACAGGCTTGACATAGCTGTCAAGGTCAGTTTCAAAGGAGTGCAGCTCAGGTAAGATACAGAGGTTGTCTTGGGAAAAAAGAGCAGATGACATTGACAGCAAGCCCACCCTTTGTCCCCATAGTAATCTACTTGCCCTGACCTGGGAAATAACTAAAAGACTGAAACAGCAGCATCCATGGAGTACTACAAAGGTTGTCTAAAAGATCAGACAAAGAAGCTTATATAAAAATTGTATTTTACACATTGTTGGAAAGGGAGGAGTGGAAGAGCAATGACAACGTGATCACTGGAGCATTCAGGCAGTCTCTCGCTTATGAAAGGTGACCTCCATTTGTTCTCTGGATCATTTTAAAAAAAATCTCTGGGCATTTATCTGTCTCTCTTTCTCTGTCTCTCTCTGGAGATAAAGATAAAAATACATAAGACAGATAGACATATAGATATCTTCACCATCTTTGGCAGAGAAGGCAATGGCACCCCACTCCAGTAATCTTGCCTGGAAAATCCCATGGACGGAGGAGCCTGGTAGGGTGCAGTCTATGGGGTCACTAAGAGTTGGACACGACTGAGTGACTTCACTTTCACTTTTCACTTTCATGCATTGGAGAAGGAAATGGCAACCCACTTCAGTGTTCTTGCCTGGAGAATGACAGGGACGGGGTTGCCTGGTGGGCTGCCGTCTATGGGGTTACATAGAGTCGGACATGACTGAAGTGACTTAGCAGCAGCAGCAGCAGCAGCAGCAGCAGCAGCAGCAGCTCCATCTTTGGCCATATTTTAGCCTTCTGAGTAGTTTACTGTGACCATCTCCCAGGAAATAATCTATCCTTCAGTCTTACTCTGTGGCTTCCATCCTCATGGATGGAATAAAGTACAGAGAGAATTAAGAATAGCAGGGGAAATTTAAAGTAGGACTGTGTGTATGCATTTGTATGTCTCTGTGTGTGCACACGCACAGGGGCAGGAGAAATGAGAACTTGAAATAAAGAGAAAATGTTCCCAGCTCTGCTAGGGTGCTGACACTGAAACGATGTAAGGCATAAGATTGTGGAATTGTTTTTTAAGAATATATGAGATTATGCCCCTTCACATGAAGGCTGTATAATAACAATAATAATCACAAAATTAAGGTCAAATGTATTGAGATATGTTGTTCAGTTGCTCAGTCATGTCCAAATCTTTGTGATCCCATGGACTGCAGCATGCCAGGCTTCCCTGTCCTTCACTATCTCCTGGAGTTTGCTCAAACTCATGTTCGTTGAGTCGGTGATGCTATCTAACCATCTCATGCCCTGCTGCCCTGTTCCCCTTTTGCCTTCAATCTTTCCCAGCCATTTTTGGGGATTAGAATGAAAACTGACTGTTTCTAGTTATTGAGATCTTATTGTGTGCCAATTACCCTGCAAAATGCTTTATAAACATCATTTTACTTATTCCTCACAACTCTGTGAGGTAGGTATCATCATCACATTTTACAGACAAACAATGTTTAGGGGAATTAAGTAACTAGACCAATGTCACACTCTTAATGTCACAGCTCAGGCTGAACCCAAGCATCCATCTCCAAAGCCTGTGACTTAAACATTACACTCTATTCTTCTGCAGGGGGATGAACTCCCCCCTACTCCCACCTTGCTCCAAAATAAGACATAATACTTATGCAAAGTTCCTCAGAATGCCGTTATGCTTTTCACTTTGTTTCATCCTTATAACCAGTACTATCAGTCCCCACCTTATAGTAAAGAAAGTTAGGAAAGAGAAAGTAAGGGAAATTGTTCAAGGTTCCATGGCTAGCTAATGGCAAAGTCAGAATTAGAAGACAGGAGTCCTGACTTCCAGACCAATGTTTTTCCATGATGTTATATCTGCTTCAGAGCTTCTGACATGGACCCCAATGCTCCCTCTGGGATTGACAGACATGTAGCGAGAGCTGGACCTAGTGACTTGCTCCTAAGGGACACAATATAGCAAAAGTGATGGGAAGTAACTTCATTGATTAACAGCCAAGGCTGTTAATCCATCTTGCTGACACCCTCTCTCCACTGCCTTTGTTGGCTAGCCACACTAATGCTGTAAACTGCCACACAGGAGAGGCCACGTGCCAAGGAACTGAGGGTGGTCTCCAGACAGCAGCAAGACCTCAGTCTGACAACCCACAAGGAGCTGCATCCTCCCAACAACAATATGAGTGAACTTCAAAGTGGATTGTTCCTCAGGTGAGCCTTGAGATGACTACAGTCCTGACAAGCACCATGAGGCAGCCTTGTGAGAAAACCTGCTTAGCTGTGCCTGGACTCCTGACCCACAGAGCCTGGGAGATTATAACCATGTTTTGTGGGAAGTCATTAAGCTTTGGGATGATTTGTTACGTAGCGATAGATAATTAACACAGTATGATTCCAGCCAACAGCTTCATTGATCTTCTGCTTATTTACAGCAAAACAAAACCATGGCATAGCCCTGGAGAGGGTTGAGGAAAAAGATCTAGATGAGCTTTTTAACTCCAGGGAGAAGTTGTGAATTTAAGGATCGCCTCCTGGCCTCCTTAGCTATTTCCTTTGCCCTGAGGTTCTCATAGCCATGTCCCAAGGTGGTGCAAGTGGACCTAGGGCCTCTCATGCCCTACTAGTCATAGTCCAGTTTCTCGGTGCTTGACTTGTGTTAAAACCAAGTGGCTGATATGACCCAGCAATCCCACTGCTGGGCATACACACCAAGGAAAGCAGAATTGAAAGAGACACGTGTACCCCAATGTTCATCAGAGCACTGTTTACAATAGCTAGGACATGGAAGCAACTTAGATGTCCATCAGCAGACGAATGGACAAGAAAGTTGTGGTACATATACACAATAGAATATTACTCAGCTATTAAAAAGAACACATTTGAATCAGTTTTAGTGAGGTGGATGAAACTGGAGCCTATTATACAAAGTGAGATAAGTCAGAAAGAAAAAAATACCATTACAGTATACTAACGCATATATATGGAATTTAGAAAGATGGTAATGATGACCCTGTATGCGAGACAGCAAAAGCAACACAGATATAAAGAACAGACTTTTGGACTCTGTGGGAGAAGGCGAGGGTGGGATGATTTGAGATAATAACATTGAAACACGTATATCACCATATGTGAAATAGATGACCAGTCCAAGTTCCATGTGTGTAACAGGGCACTCAAAGCCAGTGCACTGAGACAACCCTGAGGGATGAGATGGGGAGGGAGTTGGAAAGGGGTTTCAGGATGGGGGATACATGTACACCCATGGTTGATTCATGTCAATGTATGGCAAAACCCGCTACAATATTATAAGGTAATTAGCCTCCAATTAAAATTAATTAATTAAAAAACCCAAGTGTCTGAAATATCAGGTCAGCTTGGTAAGCCCCTTAAGTGCCTCCCCTTAGGAGTCCCCCCGTAGGGCCCAAGGCCCCACACTAGGCTATCTTCATTCCAGCAACTATAGCTGCTCCCCAGCCACTGGCCCAACCACAGAGCTATTTCGGAATTTCTGAGTGTGGGCTGCAGTAAGTGAGGGGTTTTGACAGACTCCCTAAAAGCAATTAGCCAAATGGGAATCACTTACACTCAATTTTCAAGTGGCTAATTTGGTGTCGGGGAATCTTCTTTAAAAGGCGTGGGTGGCAGACATCCCAGTGTATCCTGTAACTATTTTCACTAGCTAGCTTAGCCAAGGGAGTTGCATTCCCACACACTAAGAAAAGTCTCATCAAGGGGGTCCACCCAAGTGCTTTCTTTGCTTGCTCAGGCATCTCTACTAAATGAGAGTCGAGCCAGAGAGAGTTACTTTTCACCCTGTCAGCAGAAACTGGAAGGTGAGTGCAGGCCACTGTGGGGCTTTAGTAGAGCACTGCCCTGCCTGTGAGGTAAGGTTCCTCCTCTGGCTCCACATCCTTAGTCCCTGTATGTCTTATGAATGCCTGTGTGTGTGCCTGGACTGGTAGTTATAGGGGAAGGAGGAGGCAGGGGAGGGGCATGGCAGATTGGAAAATGTACACTCCCCCACAGACAGGAAAGCCTGAACTAGCATCTCCTCTCACAGTTGTAGGTGACGAGTGTGAAGATTTGGCTCTTGACAGCTACATGTGACACACATCTAGAGGGAGCTGTGGCCATAAAGACCCTGTGTTTGTGTGTGCAGACAGGCTGTGAATGGGAGCATGGGAGCGCACCACTGAATGAACTCTCACTATATAGAGTGTTTCCGGGTCAGTGTACCTAAATCTAGTGATGAAAAATCAAGTCACAATGGGACTATGTATAGATGTGTAGCACATCTCAAATTCTCAGTGTGAGTCATTCACTGATGTGCATGTGTGAGTATACCTTCCTGTGTGTTAGTAACAAGGGGAAAGAAGCATGTGAACATGAAACTGACAAGGAGCCCCGTGAAGAGTCCTTTAAGAAAACGGCAAGGAAGAAGATCTGGCTCTTTAAGTGCCCACCCAGAGGGAGCTGAACCAAACTACTGCATTTCCTCAACAACTGAGCCAATCCCTGCCCCCTTCTCCCTCCACTGCAGTCATCAAGAGAAAGGGAAATGGTGCAAAATCACCCCTCCCTCAGCTGAAATGGACATGACCTCCCTGCCTCTTTCTTTCTTAACAAGTGTCTGTAAGTACCTGCCCAGCTTGGCTCAGCAGTGAGCTTTCTTCCCTTTGTTTTTCATTATCTTCATTTGATCTGCAGAGTCTACTGTTCACAGGTGCACCCAGTTAAGAAGAATGGTTAAATGCAGTGCTGTGAGCCGCCCCATCTTAATTTCTGACTGTTCCCAAAAATTACAAGAGAACTGGCTACCAGTAGAGCAATAATGGATTATCTTTCACCCAGAGGTCTTGCACCCTGAAGAATAAGCTTGGCTGAAAACCAGAGCTGCTCACATAATGTTCCATTCCCGCCTGTAGTTACACAAAACACAACCTGGGTTTAATGGTCCTCGAGAATATTGATCTACATGTTTACAAGCTTGGGCAAGTTTCTGGATGAAAGATGCTAACATGGTGGTGAAAAAGAAATATTACTTCTTACTCTAGACCGAGCGAATTGTGGCAAATGCAGTGGTGAGCCTCTCAACCATTTTTGTGCTATGGACCCCATAGCAGTCCAATGAAACCTATGGATCTCGTTCTGAACAACATTTTTAAATGTATAAAATATATAGGATTACCAAGGAAATATTGAAATAAGCCCATTATTTAAAAATTTGTGGGGACTTCCCTGATAGTCCAGGGGCTAAGATTCCATGCTTCCAATACAGGGGGCCCGGGTTAAATCCCTGGTCAGGGTACTAGATCCCACATGCCACAACTAAGACCTGGTACAGCCAAACAAATAAATAAAAAGAATTTTAAAAATTATAGTATAGTCACATATGTTCCTTTTATTAACATGTTAAACAGGTTTTAGCAGAAGGTCTCATAAGTAATGTAATTTGCAAATAGTGATCAGCACAAATGATATTTCAAGACATTGGCAATGACTATAATGTTACAGGATAAAAACATCTGTGATTTCTACTGGTGATAAAATTACAACTACTGTAATACTACTGTGGCTTATTGCCAAATCTGTAACAGAAGTAAAAGCTAAATTTCAGTTAGAGATTTGTAAAAATACAAACATACTTTTTTTCTTATTCAAATTCAATAGACCCTCCCTGCATTCTATCCATGAATCCCTAAGTCATTAAATTTTCTTGAGATGAGATGGCTGGATGGCATCACTGACTCGATGGACGTGAGTCTGAGTGTACTCTGGGAGATGGTGATGGACAGGGAGGCCTGGTGTGCTGCGATTCATGGGGTTGCAAAGAGTCAGACACGACTGAGCGATTGAACTGAACTGATACAACTAATGAAACCCACCCTCATCTTTGTCCCAGGCAAATTACAAATTGGATGAGAAATGTGGTCAAAGCCAACTGTTTGCAATGGCTCATCCATTGAAATTGACTCAATAGCATATACATCCAGTGCATACAAATTGAATACCTACAGTGAGAGAAAAAAACACAGCTCCTATCTTGGGGAGCTCACAGTCTAATGGAAGAAAGAGATATGTGAAACAGAGAACCAGGGTACAGCAAGTGAGTACTATATGACTGGGGTAGTCTAGAGCAAGAAGTGACACAGAGACAGCATCAAAGCTGAAAAAGCAGTAGCAACTCCTAAATAAGAGAATGTTCTGACCACCTGATCACCTCTGAAAAGTCAAAGAAGGCTGAGAACAATGAAGTCAGTGATTGTATTAGATGCATAAAGAAACAAAGACAAGTGCATGAACAAACAACAACAGCGGAAGTGTTTGGAAATCAGAACTGATTCAGTCATAGATATTTACAGTCACTACAGTAACTGAGCATGGTGATAAACCAGCCTCCAACCAGAAAGGGTTAAAATATATTTTGCTACTTTGTTCTCTGCTCAAAGAAGCACTACGTTGGTTTCCTTCTCTCTATAGGAGTAAGCCTAATTTTCCTGGGTTGGACTTCAGGGGTTCCCAGTACCTCCTTCCTATAGGAAGCCTTCCCTAACCCTCTCAAATAGTGACTCACTTCTTGCTCTAGACTACCCCAGTCATATAGTACTCACTTGCTGTACCCTGGTTCTCTGTTTCACATATCTCTTTCTTCCATTAGACTGTGAGCTCCCCAAGATAGGAGCTGTGTTTTTTTCTCTCACTGTAGGTATTCAATTTGTATGCACTGGATGTATATGCTATTGAGTCAATTTCAATGGATGAGCCATTGCAAACAGTTGGCTTTGACCACATTTCTCATCCAATTTGTAATTTGCCTGGGACAAAGATGAGGGTGGGTTTCATTAGTTGTATCAGTTCAGTTCAATCGCTCAGTCGTGTCTGACTCTTTGCAACCCCATGAATCGCAGCACACCAGGCCTCCCTGTCCATCACCATCTCCCAGAGTACACTCAGACTCACGTCCATCGAGTCAGTGATGCCATCCAGCCATCTCATCCTCTGTCGTCCCCTTCTCCTCCTGTCCCCAATCCCTCCCAGCATCAAAGTCTTTTCCAATGAGTCAACTCTTCGCATGAGGTGGCCAAAGTACTAGAGCTTCAGCTTTAGCATCATTCCTTCTAAAGAAATCCCAGGGCTGATCTCCTTCAGAATGGACTGGTGGGATCTCCTTGCAGTCCAAGGGACTCTCAAGAGTCTTCTCCAACACCACAGTTCAAACGCATCAATTCTTTGGCACTCAGCCTTCTTCACAGCCCAACTTTCACATCCATACATGACCAGTGGAAAAACCATAGCCTTGACTAGATGGACCTTAGTCGGCAAAGTAATGTCTCTGCCTTTGAATATGCTATCTAGGTTAGTCATAACTTTTCTTCCAAGGAGTAAGCGTCTTTTAATTTCATGGCTGCAGTCACCATTGCAGTGATTTTGGAGCCCAAAAAAGTAAAGTCTGACACTGTTTCCACTGTTTCCCCATCTATTTCCCATGAAGTGATGGGACTGGATGCCATGATCTTCGTTTTCTGAATGTTGAGCTTTAAGCCAACTTTTTCACTCTCCTCTTTCACTTTCTTCAAGAGGCTTTTTAGCTCCTCTTCACTTTCTGCCATAAGGGTGGTATCATCTGCATATCTGAGGTTATTCATATTTCTCCCAGCAATCTTGATGTTTATTGTGTTTCTTCCAGTCCAGCGTTTCTCATGATTGTCAAAAGTACAGGACACTGGAGAGTTGAGCTAATGATGAAATCACTTGCATTATGTAGCTTAAACTTTCACAATGAGAACTAATGTGGGACTTCCCTCATGGTACAGTGGCTGAGACTCCCCACTCCTAATGCAAGGGGCTTTCTGGGTTCAACCCCTGATCAGTGAAAAAGATCTTGCACGCCAAAACTGAAAGAAACTGCATGCCACAACAAAGATCAAAGATCCCACAAGGTGCTACGAAGACCTTGCACAGCCAGATAAATATTTTAAAAGGAAAGAATTAATGTCATTCAAATGTATTCAGATGGAGCTAAGATGCAGCATTTATAACACTGTTAACTTAAAACCTAATGAATTAAATAAATAAATTTAAATTTAAAAAAAAAAAACACTAATGAAAAAAGTGGGAAATGACCAGGAAGTATTTCATGATGTCTTGAAGCAGGGCTACCTGAACTTCAAAAACAATCAAGAAACAAGCAGATCAACTTGAGGTTTTCTTCTTTTGTCTTAGTCCAGTTCTCCATCCATCCATCCATTCATCCATCCATCTGTCTACCCATCTATCCATCTTTCCATCAAAAACCATCCAACATCTAGCCGTCCATTCATCCTTGATCTATCCATACATCCAACATCCCTTCATCCATCCATCCACCTTTCTATGTAACTAACATAATGCTTACTCCTTGGAAGAAAAGTTATGACCAACCTAGATAGCATATTGAAAAGCAGAGACATTACTTTGCCAACAAAGGTCCGTCTAGTAAAGGCTATGGTTTTTCCATTGGTCATGTATGGACGTGAGAGTTGGACTGTGAAGAAAGCTGAGCGCCGAATAATTGATGCTTTTGAACTGTGGTGTTGGAGAAGACTCTTGAGAGTCCCTTGGACTGCAAGGAGATCCCACCAGTCCATTCTGAAGGAGATCAGCCCTGGGATTTCTTTGGAAGGAATGATGCTAAAGCTGAAGCTCCAGTACTTTGGCCACCTCATGCGAAGTTGACTCATTGGAAAAGACTCTGATGCTGGGAAGGATTGGGGGCAGGAGGAGAAGGGGACGACAGAGGATGAGATGGCTGGATGGCATCACTGACTCGATGGACTTGAGTCTGAGTGTACCCTGGGAGTTGGTGATGGACAGGGAGGCCTGGCGTGCTGCGATTCATGGGGTCACAAAGAGTCGGACACGACTGGGCAACTGAACTGAACTGAACATAACTAGGCAAGTTTAATGTTCTTGGAATCTTAAAGGGAAATGAACTCTATAGTTAATGTAGCTCTCAAACTGTCACATGAAAATTCTGATGGGGAATATGGAAATCTGATATTTAACAATTGTTAGGTTGAACTAAGCATTATCTCTCTTAAAAACCTTCCTAGATCTTTTCAGTTCTGCCTTCCCTCTCACTGCAGATTCTAAATAGCTCTCAAACATCAGTCCTGCCACCCTCCTACACAAGTTTCTTCTCAGTGAACACTGGTAAGGATTCCCACCTCCTCAACATGAAGGTGGGAATGCTGCTGCAGTCTTTTGATAGATGTGGAGAAATGATAAGATTTTAGGCAGGATGTGAAAAAGGGAACCACACCTTAAAACTCACCTCCTCCCCTGAAAACTTCCTGAGGCTTCACTGGCTCCCAATTCCTTGAGGAAGGTACCAAGGGACAACCAACAGATCAAGAATAGCAAATATCTGAAACTTGTATGGGAGATTGTTGCCCCATTAAGCCAAGCTTCCCATGAAACTTTGCTGAAATTCCAAGCAAGGAAAACAGGCAGCATGAAATGACACTGTAACTCAGTCCCTCACTGGCATGGGTCTGCACTTCCTGGGAGAAGTGAATCAATACAGTAGAGTGTCCAAGTGGGACACATTGCCCAGAGGGGGCTAGCAACCTTCCTCACAACCCCAGGGAAGACCCTTCACTGTCCACTCCGTACACTCTTTGATTCATTTCTTTGTTCCTTTTGTGTATATTCAATAGTTTATTTGTAGTTACTATGGGGATTACATGCAACATCCTTATGCCAATCTTTCTTTAAATGATACCAACTTAAATTCAATCACATAAAAATTCTACTCTTTTACGCTTTACCCACTTACTTTATGTTATTGATGTCACAAGTGTTATGTTATTGATGTTGTGTACCCATTAACATAGGTTATATTTTCATGCATTTGTCTTTTAAATCCTTTAGAAAATACCAAGTGGAGTTATAAACAAAATTAAAATTAAAGTGTTTTTTATATTTGTCCATGTATTATTTACTTTTACTGGAGAATTTATCTTTTCATATGCTTCAAATTGCCATCTAGCATTCTTTCATTTCAACTTAGACTTCATTTAGCATTTCTTTCAGGGTACATCTAGTGGGAATGAACTCCTGAACTCTTACCTTTTGTTTGTCTTGAGCTTGTCTTGCTAAGTCGCTTCAGTCATGTCTGACTCTGTGCAACCCCATAGACAGCAGCCCACCAGGCTCCTCCATCCCTGGGATTCTCCAGGCAAGAACTTTGAAGTGGATTGCCATTCCCTTCTCCAATGCATGAAAATGAAAAGTGAAAGTGAAGTCACTCAGTCGTGCTGGATTCTCAGTGACCCCATGGACTGCAGCCTATCAGGCTCCTCTGTCCATGGGATTTTCCAGGCAGGAGTACTGGAGTGGGTTGCCACTGCCTTCTCCATGAGCTTGTCTTAGCTCCCTCATTTTTTCAAGGACAGTTTTGCTGGATACAGAATTCTCAGTTGACAGTTTGCTTTTCATTCAGTGTGGCCTGCAACGTTTCTGATGAGAAATTTGATAACAGTCTTATGGGGGACTCCTTTATACATTCAAGTCATTTTTCTCTTGCTTCGTTCAACATTCTTGTCTGTCATTCTCTTTTGATTATTTGACTATTGGATTATAATGTCTTTGTTGTTGTTTAGTTGCTCAGTTGTGTCCTACTCTTTGTGACCCCATGGACTGTAGCCCACCAAGTTCCTCTCTCCATGGGATTTCCCAGGCAAGAATACTAGAGCAGGTTGCCATTTCCTGCTCCAGAGGATCTTCCCAATCCAGAGACTGAACCCACATTTCCTGCATTGCAGGTGGATTCTTTACTGCCAAGCCACCATTTGGGTCTTTGGGGGTTTATCCTACTTGGAATTTATTGAGCTTCTCAGATTTGTATATCTATGTCTTCCCTCAAATTTGAGAAGATTTTAGCCATTATTTCTTCAACTAATCTCTCTGCCTCTTTCCCTATTCTTCTAGGACTTCCATAATGTGTATAATTGTATGTTTAATAATATCACATAAGTCCCATAGGCACTAGTCACTTTTATTGATTCTTTTTTCTTTTTTGCTTCTCAAACTGGATAACTTCAAATAAACTGTCTTCAACTTTGCTGATTCTTTCTTATGCCTGTTTGAATCTGCCTTTGAAATCCTCTAGTGAATTTTGAAATTCATTTATTCTCATTTTCATCATCAAAATTTTTCATATTTTTCATAATTTCTATATTTTATTGATATTCTCATTTTGTTCATATATTATTTTTCTGATATTTTAGCTCAGGCTGCTATAATAAAATACCATAGAAGCACTGGCTTTGTTGTTGTTTTCAGTTGCTCAGTCATGTGTGACTCTTTGTGACCTGATGAACTACAGCACACCAGGCGTCCCTGTCCTTCACCATCTCGGAGCTTGCCCAAACTCATGTCCATTGAGTCAGTGATACTATCCAACCATCTCATCCTCTGTCGTCCCCTTCACCTCCTGCCTTCAGTCTTTCCCAGCATCAGGGTCTTTTTCAATGAATCAGCTCTTTGCGTGAGGTGACCAAAGGATTGGAGCTTCAGCATCAGTCTTTCCAGTGAACATTCAGGGTTGATTTCCTTTAAGATTGACTGGTTTGATCTCCTTGCTGTCAAAGGGACTCTCAGGCATCTTCTCCAGCACCAGTTTGAAGGCATCAATTCTTCAGCACTAAGCCTTTTTAATTGTCCATCTCTCACATTCACACATGGCTACTGGAAAATCCAGTTTTGAGTATATGGATCTTTGTAGGCAAAGTAATGTCTCTGCTTTTTAATGTACCATCTAGGTTTGTCATTGCTTTTCTTCCAAGGAGCAATCATCTTTGGGCTGCAGTCACCTTCCATTGTTTCCCCATTTATTTGCCATGAAGTGATGGGATTGGATGCCATGATCCTCATTTTTTGAATGTTGAGTTATTTGTCTATTTTATAGATAGTAATGCTACTGCTAAGTCACTTCAGTCGTGTCTGACTCTGTGCGACCCCATAGACAGCAGCCCACCAGGCTCCCCCGTCCCTGGGATTCTCCAGGCAAGAACACTGGAGTGGGTTGCCATTTATTTCTCCAATGCATGAAAGTGAAAAGTGAAAGTGAAGTCACTCAGTCGTGTCTCACTCTTAGTGACCCCATGGACTGCAGCCGACCAGGCTCCTCTGTCCATGGGATTTTCCAGTCAAGAGTACTGGAGTGGGGTGCCATTGACTTCTCCAATATATAGTAGTAATATGTATCTGTTAATCCCACATTCTTAATTTACTCCTCCCTCTCCTCTTTGGTAACCATATGTTTGGTTTCTATGTCTGTGAGACTATTTCTACTTAGTAACTAAATTAATTTCTATTATTTTTTAGATTCCACATATAAGTGATATATAATATTTGTCTTTCTCTGCCTGACTTACCTCACTTAGTATGATATTCTCTAGGTCCATCCATGTTGCGACAAATGACATTATTTCATTCTTTCCTATGGCTGAGTAATACTCCATTGTATATATATACCACATCTTCTTTATCCATTCATCTGGTGATGCACACTTAGGCTGCTTCCATGTCTTGGCTATTGCAAACATTTTGCCCAGCTGCTTTTCAATGTTTTAATTTCCCAAAGATTCTAACCTCTGCTTCTTCTTAGGTACTAGATATGTTATTATATTCATTTGCCCATAATCTCTTGGTCCCAAGCATCCACAGGTCTGCAGTTGTCCTGCAATTTGCCTCCATAGCTTCCAGCCCGAAATCCAAACTATGTCACTATTGCTCATCTGTGCTCTAAGTCAGGTGATACAGAAACCAGTTCCTCAGGTAGCCCACAGACAGGCCAGAATATTGCATATATGTTCCATCCTGCTCCTTCTGTCCCAAGTGGGGGAACCAAGAATTCAGTTGATTACCCCTGACCATACTGCACCACATTGTGGAGGGGGTGAACCAAGGGTGAGTAAAGTGTAATGAAATGTCTGGCCATTTTTAAGGTAGCTTTTATTTGATTGGGCATTTGCTTGGTTGCTACTGATTTTTAACTGGTTTCTGAAACTCTTATAAAATTATTGTAGTCAGTCTTTAATTGTTAATTTGATGTTTCTGTGAGGACTTGGAGCTTCCTAGTCCACCATCTTGCTGATATCACCCATTTGCACTTATTATTAACCATTGAATAAACAATGCATGGTACATAGGAGATGCTTAACAAATGTTTTCTGAATTGAATTTTAACCTGACTTGCATTATTACTTCAAGTATATTAGACCTGAGTGCTCACCTAGATTGTAAGCTCCCTAGGGTAGGGAATCATTCATAATTTCTGCTATGTTTACATAGAATAGGTAGGGGTGCTTAATATCTGTTTATTTTGCTCAAAGTAGGTGTTTAACAAATATTTATTGATTTTATATGACTGAATTGGCTTTTACCTCTCATCCTCGCCTTGCCTTTGCCCAGAGTGAACACAGACTTGGAATTCATTAGTTGGTACACAAAAATAAATGGATTGGAGCCATGTAGTGCCCTCGTCTCACTCCCAGAAAGTAAAAATAAATCTAGGTCTAGCCTCTACTCTGCCCCTTGTGAAATTCACATTCATTTCCAGCCAAAAGCAGGAACTACTATCCTTGCTGAATTTTCACTATTTAGCATTGTAAGTTCCAAAGGAAGCACCAATTTTAGAATAAAAGTTATAGGTCACAAACTCCTATTTATCTCCAAGAGTCCCTGGAACAAATGGTTTAATTATCATCTCATAATTATTCCCTCCTTTTTCCTTCCTTCTTTTCTCCCTTCCTCCCATCTATAAATATGTATTTAACAAGCACTACTGAACAAGAACTGATGATGTACACATGAGACAAGTAAGGCATGGACCTTGCCCCCAAGAGTTCACTGAACAGTAATCATATACATGAGCCTTCACTCTATCTGGAATAATGGTTACTTTCTGAAAGAATTCAAACAGCCAATTATCTCCCTGGTAACAAAACCAATTCGGGGGTTGGGGGAAGATAACTGTGTCCATAAGAGGGAACAGGAAGACCCTGAGCTGACCTTTTTCCATGGCCACATCAAAATTACAACTATTTACCTATGAGAACAACCTGACGATTAGGAAAAATTATCTTCCACAGCTAAAGATATAAAGGAACCACAATAAGATGGGTAAGAAAAATTGGGACACAGTATTGTCAAGACCCATATCCCTGGGTAGCTGACTCACAAACAAGAGAATAATCAAAATTGCAGAGATTCTCTCCAAGGAGTGAAGGGTCCAAGCCCCACAGTTGGCACTCCAGCCTGGGGGTTCTATCCCAGCAGGACAAGTGCCCAGAACATCCAGCTTTGAAGGTCAGCAAAGCTTGCATACAGGAGAGACTGAGGGCCGTAGAAAACAGAGACTCTGCTCTTTAACAGTTTGCACAAGACCTCACATGTTCAAGTCCCAGTGCAGAGGCAGTAATGTGAAAGGAGCCCGGGTCAGATTCACTTGCTGATCTTAGAGAATGACCTGGAGAGGCAGAAAGCAACTGGGACTCTCCCCAGGGACACAGATACTGATAGCAGCTACTTTTTGGAGCTTGTTTACCATAAGGACACTGGCAAGTGCCATTTTTGTGTCCTCCTTCTAGCCTATTAGTGCCAGGGTCTTATCTGCCCACCAGCGGGCTGGCATCAGTCCTAGACCACCATCCTGCCCCATAGCCAGGGATCCCAGGACCTAGCCCTGCCCAACATCAGGCTGGAAGAAGACCCAAGCCCTGCTGGCTCCCCAAATCAGCCAACTTGGGACCTGACCCCACCCACTAGTAGGTCAGCACCAGCTTCTGGATGCCCCCTGACACAACGGCCAGCCAAACCAGGACCCAACCTGCCCACCAGGCAGCTGGCACCAGCCCTGGGACATTTGGAACCATGCAACCAGTCAAGCTGTGACCCAGGCCACCAGCAGGCAGCAGCCAACCAGACTGGGGGCCAATCCTACCCACAAGTGTGCCCACAGTCATCAGTTCTGCCACAAGAGAAGGGCCCATGTAGCCCACAGAGGGGACAATCCTAGAGAATATACCTCTGGTGAGCAAAGAGGAGTTTGCCACTGGGCCCTATTGAATGTCTCCTGCATAAGCCCACTTCTCCAAGAACAGGAAGTGTAACCAACCTACCTCATCCTTAGAAATAAATACAGAAAATTAGGCAAAATGAGGAGATAGATAAATATGTTCCAAAGGCAGCAACAAGACAAAACCTCAGGAGAAGAACAAAATGAAGTGGAGCCAGGCAATCTGCCTGACAAAGACTCATGGTAATGATCATAAAAATGCTCAACAAACTCAGGAGAAGAATTGAAGAACACAGTGAAGTTTAAAAGCTAGAAAATATAAAGAAGAACCAAACAGGGCCTGAAAAATACAATAACTGAAATTGAAAGTACATTGGAAGGAATCAACAGTAGACTAGATGATACAGTGGAATGAATCAGCACACTGTAAGAGAAAGTAGTGGAAATCACCCAAGTTGAACAGAAAAAAAATGAATTAAGCAAATGAGGATAGTTTAAGAGCTCTCTAGAATTACATCAGGCATAACAGCATTGGGATTATAAGGGTACCAGAACGAATAGACAAAGGGGCAGAGAATGTATTTGAAGAAATAGTGGCTGAAAACTTCCCTAACCTAGGGAAGCAAACAGATATCGGGGTATAGGAAGCACCAAGAGTCCCAAACAAGATGAACCCAAAGAGGTCCCCACCTAGACACATTGTAATTAAGTTGGCAAAAATGAATGATAAGGAGAGTCTTAAAAGCCACAAGAGAAAAGCAAGCACAAGGGAATTTCCATAAGGCTGACTTTTAAGGAAAATTTTGCAGGCCACAAAGAGTGGCATGATATATTCCAAGTAATGAAAGGAAAAGACCTAAAACCAAGAATACTCTACATGGCAAGGCTATCATTCAGATCTGTGAAAGAAAGTCGTGTCCGACTCTTTGAGACTCCATGGACTGTAGCCTGCCAGGCTTCTCTGTTCATGGGATTTCTCAGGCAAGAATACTGGAGTGGACTGCTATTTCCTTCTCCAGGGGATCTTCCTGATCCAGGAATACATGGGTCTCCCAAATTGTAGACAGGCTCTTTACAGTCTGAGCCACCAGGGAATCCATTCAGATATGAAGGAGAGATAAGAAGTTTTACAGACAAACAAAATCTAAAAGAGTTCAGTACCACTAAACCAGCTTTATAAGAAATGTTAAAGGGACTTCCCTAAGCAGAAAAGACCACAACTATAAATATAAAAATTATAAAGGGAAAACTTTAATTGGTAAAGGCACATGTACAGTAAAGATAGTGGACTAACCATTTATAAAGCTAGTAGAAATGCTGAAAAACAAAACTAGTAAAATCATCTATATCCACAATAGTTAAAGGGATACACAAAGCAATTATATGTAAAATGTGATGTCACAAACATTAAAGATGGGAGGGAGTGAAAATGCAGGGTTGTTAGAATTCATCCAAACTTAAGAGATCACCAACTTAAAACAATAATACATATATATGTGTGTGTGTGTGTGTGTGTGTATGAAACCACAAACCAAAAATCTGTAGTAGGTACACACACAAAAAGAGAAAGACATCCAAACATAACACTAAAGACAGTCATCAAATCACAACTGAAGAGATCAAAAGAAGAAAACAATGAACAAAATGGCAATAAGTACATACCTATCAACAATTACTTTAAATGTAAGTGGACTATATGCTCTCATCAAAAGACACAGAGTGGCTGAGTGGATATAAAACACAAGACCCATATGTATGCTGTATATATTAATATATGGCACTTACTTCAGATCTAAAGATGCGCACGGATCTTAATAAACATTTTTCCAAAGAAGACACACAGAAGGCCAGCAGGCACATGAAGAAAAGACCAACATCGCTAATTGTTATGAAGATGAAAATGAAAATCACAATGGGATATCACCTCACATCTGTCACATGGCTATCAGCAAAAAGACAAGAAATAATAAAAGTTGGAGAGAATGTGGAGAAAAAGGAATCCTTATGTGCTGTTGGTGGGAATATAAACTGGTGTGGCCACTATGGAAAACAGTGTGGCGATTCCTCAAATAATTAAAATAGAACTAACATACAATCTGGCAATTCCACCTCTGGATATTTTTTCCAAAGAAAACAAACACTAATTTGAAAAGATACATGCACCCTTATGTTCATTGCATCATCATTCACAGCAGCCAAGATATGGCAGAAATTTGTGGCCAATGAGAAATAAATGGATAAATATGTACATGTATACAATGGAATTTTACTCAGCCATAAAAAGAATGAAATCTTGCCATTTGCAACAATATAGATGGACCTATAGGGTATTATGCTAAGTGAAATAAGTCAGACAGAGAAAGAAAAATACTGTTTGATTTCAGTTACCTGTGGAATCTAATAAAACGAATGCAAATAACAAAAACAGAAAATTCCCCGGTGGTCCACTGGTTAGGACTCTGCACTTTCACCGCCGAGGGCTGGGGTTCAGTCCCTGGTTGGGAAACTAAGATCCTGCAAGCTGAGAGGCGTGGCCAAAATAAATAAATTAATTAATTAAAACAACTTGTTTTTAAAAAAAATTTTAAAATAACAGAAACAGAAATGCTGTCAGAGATACAAAGAACACAATGGTGGTTGCCAGAGGAGAAGGGATTGGGGGTGGGGGTGGGATGAGTCAAATTGGTGAGCATGATTCAGTTCAGTTCAGTCACTCAGTCATGTCCGACTCTTTGTGACCCCATGAATCGCAGCACGCCAGGCCTCCCTGTCCATCACCAACTCCCGGAGTTCACTCAGACTCACATCCATCAAGTCCGTGATGCCATCCAGCCATCTCATCCTTGGTCATCCCCTTCTTCTCCTGCCCCCAATCCCTCCCAGCATCAGAGTCTTTTCCAATGAGTCAACTCTTCGCATGAGGTGGCCAAAGTACTGGAGCTTCAGCTTTAGCATCATTCCTTCCAAAGAAATCCCAGGGTTGATCTCCTTCAGAATGGACTGGTTAGATCTCCTTGCAGTCCAAGTGAGCATGATTAAGAGGTACAAATTTCCAGTTCTAAAATAAGTCATAGGGATGTACAGCATAAGGAATATAGTCAATAATGCTGTAATAACTTTGTATGGTGACAGATGGTAACTAGACTTACTGTGGTGATCATTTTGCAATGTATGAAAATATCCAATCACTATGATGTACACTTGAAATTAACATGATATTGTTAACCCAATTATACTTGAACAAAACAATTTGGACCTTATGCACTCTAGGACAAACACACACGTTTTTAAGTAGGCAAGCTATCAAAATTTCTCTTTGGATTTCCCATGTCTCCATTCAGTTATTCTGGCACTGTCTCTTCCTGCCCCCAGGCAGCTAGTGCACTTTTAATCCTACCAGCTAACATTTTAGAGAGTTTATGCTATCTGGCACAATGCTCCCACCTGCTCCCATGTAGGCGCCTCTTCGTGACAGTGTCCTATGCTCTGTTTTCACCTCTCCAACACCTTCTGTCTTAGGGCCCAATTCCAAATGGCTATTCTCGTAGCTTCCAGTTAACTGAAAAATAGAATTTTGCTAAGGTACTTATGGTTGATCAATTTCATTATTTTTTAAATTAATTTATTTTTTAACTGAAGAATAATTGCTTTACAGAATTTTGTTGTTTTCTGTCAAACCTCAGCATGAATCAGCCACAGGTATACATATATCCCCTCCCTTTTGAACCTCCCTCCCAATTCTCTCCCCATCCCACCCCTCTAGGTTGATCCAGAGCCCCTGTTTGACTTTTCTGAGCCATACAGCAAATTCCCGTTGGCTATCTATTTTACAGATGGTAATGTAAGTTTCCATGTTACTGTTTCCATACATCTCACCCTCTCCTCCCCTCTCCCCATGTCCATAACTCTATTTTGTATGTCTGTTTCTCCATTGCTACCCTGTAAATGAATTCTTCAGTACCATTTTATTAGATTCCATATATGTGCATTAGAGTACGATATTTATCTTTCTCTTATTGAGTACATGCTCCATGAGAATACAGCCTTGCTGATAGCAGCCTGGGCAGGAACCACCTATCAGGGCACTTCCTTCTTCTGATGACAGAGCAACCCGTTTCACTCTTCACTGATTGTATAATAGTCTTTTTATCTTGCATGCCATGCATGATAAGTCGTAGCGTCTGACTCTTAGCGACCCTGTGGACTGTGGCCTGCCAGGCTCCTCTGTCCATGGAATTTTTCAGGCAATAATACTGGAGTGGGTTGCCATACCCTCCTCCAGGGGATCTTCCCAACCCAGGGATCAAACCTGCGTCTCCTTCAACTCCTTCATTGCAGGCGAATTCTTCACCACTGAGCCACTGGGGAAGCCCTCTCTTTATCTTACTCTCTCCACAACCCCCTACCTTTAGATCTCCCAACAATTCTGCCCTTGATAGACACCCCACAGCCTCTGCCTTAGCTCAGACTTTCATGACCTCATGTCTGAGCTATCCTAATAACAGTTAACTTTTATCAACTGCATGTGGTGGTGGTTTAGTGGCTAAGCCGTGTCCGGCTCTTTGAGACCCCATGGACTGTAGCCCACCAGGCTCCTCTGTCCATGGGATTTTCCAAGCAAGAACATTGGAGTGGGTTCCATTTCCTTCTCCAATCAACTGCTTACTAAGTGCCAAACAGTGTTCTAAGAGCTTGACACAATTTAATCTTCACATAACCCTTTGAGATGAGTAATAATATTGTCCTCATTTTATAGATAAGAGACCTGAAGCACAGTAGAGTCACATGGCTAACAAGTAGCAGAGCTGGGACACAAACTCATGGATCCTTGGCCTCACAGTTCACACCATAAGACTTCTTTAGCTAGAAGGAGAACATAAAAACAGTCTCTGTGGCAATCTCTTTGCTGAACAGCTTCTGTCTCCATTTTTGTTGTTGTTTGGAAGATAAAGTCATCATAGCCCTGAGAATCGAGTAGTCTGTGAAGCAAGGTAGTCAGAGAAGCTTTCTTGAAGTAGCTTTTCTTTGAAGGGTGAATGTAATGAAGGAAGAGAGAACAGCAATGCATATTTCAGGAAAAGGTAAAAAGTGGGGAATGCTGGACTTCCCTGGTGGTCTAGTAGTAAAGAATCCACTTTTCAATGCAAGGGACACCAGTTTCATCCCTGGTCTGGAAAGATTCTACATGCCTCCTGGCAACTAAGCCCACAAGCTGCGACTACTAGGCCCATGTGCCACAACTACTGAAGCCTGGGTGCCCAGAGTCCCTGCTCTGCAACACAAGAAGCTACCACAGTGAGAAGTCCGAGCACTGCCATTGGAGAGTAGGCCCTACTCACTGCAACTAGAGAAAGCCCACACACAGCAACGAAGATTCAGCACAGCCAAACCTAAATAAATATTTTTTAAAGGGTGGCTTTAAAAAAAAGAGAAAGTTTTGGTTTAAAAAAAATGTGGAGAACGCTCCAGTTGTGTGGAGGCCAAACTGCTGAAGCAAATTCCTTTGAGAAAGTTGGAAGCCCAACAGGAGATGCATGTTAGGGCCAGGGTAGTGCATTCTTGAATACCAAGTTAAGCCCTTTGAATCTCAGGAGTAAGTCAGTGGTCTCCACACTGTGTTCCCCGAGGCCAAGGGAAAAAGGAGCCTCTGTGTCCTCCCTCCTTGCTTCAACTAAAGCACAGCTACATTTTTTGGAGCATGTCACTTTTATCTGCTTTTCACTTGGGGGTTTCAATTACCTAGTATTTTGCTTGTAGAAAGCGTCCCCTGGTAACCGGAAACCAAAGAATGAACAAATGAACAAATAGACTTTGAAAACTGCAACTCCAGGCAATGGAAAGCCAGCTACGGTTTTTGACCAGGGGTATGACATAACCAGAATGGTGTTTTAGAAATAGAATCCTGCTGATAGAATGCAGGGGGAACCATAGGATATCGATAATAAGTAGGGGGACTTGTTGGGACCTTGTGGTAACTGTTGAAGTTGATCAGGCCAGGGGCAGTGGGAATGATTAGAAAAGGGATAGATGTCCAGAACATTGCAAAGGATATTCATAGAGCATGGTTAGTATAGTATGCTAACTAACAGGATGTGAGAGTCAGAAAGGAGGAGTAGTAGCAGCGTTAGTCGTTCAGTCGTGTCCCACTCTTTGTGACCCCATGGGCTGTAGCCCACCAGGCTCCTCTCTCCATAGGATTTTCCAGTCAAAAATACTGGAGTGGATTGTGGTTTCCTTCTCCAGAGGGTCTTCCTGACCCAGGGATCAAACCTGGGTCTCCTGCATTGCAGGCAGATTCTTTACTGTCTGAGCTATAGGGAAGTCCCTAAAGGAAAGAAACAGTATCTATGAAAGTGTAAGTCACACAGTTATGTCCAACTCTTTGTGACCGTATGAATTATAACCTGCCTGGTTCCTCTGTCCATGAAATTCTCCAGGCAAGAATACTGGGGTGGGTTGCCATTTCCTTCTCCAGGGGATCTTCCTGACCTGGGGATCGAACCCAGATCTCTTGCATTGCAGGCAGATTCTTTACCAACTGAGCCACCAGGGAAGCCCAGTCAGAAAGGAGTAATATCTCTAAAAGGGATATTTCAGCTGATAAAGAAAATATTTGAGATCAAAAGACCATTCCAATGTGCTTCAAACCGGAACATATTGGGTGAGATGTACTTCTGACCCCTCAGAAGAGAAAACTACCCTCTATTTGTTTTCCTGGAAAACAAACGGACACATTCATCTATCTTTAAGAGTGAATTGGGCAAAATAAGGGTGATTTTTCAGGACTACTCAAACACCAGTTACCAGATATTCCTGTCTGACAAGAGATTCCCTTAGGGGTCCATACTGGTGAGAAACAAGCTTAGAGAGGAGAAATGTTCCTATAAGCCTGTACTGTGGTCCAGTTGGATAAATTGTAATCCACCTCTTTCTGGGATCACACAGAAAAGAAGATGGTATCTTTGGATGCCCATTCCTTACAAAAGTCCTTTTCAATTCACACCCTCTACTATGGGGCAATACATGGATTAATGAGAAGGCAAGTGAGATCCACTTAACAGATGAATAATACAATTTTTGATAATAAAAGGAGAGAATCAGAATTCTATTGATGAAAACCAGCCAAGCAATCTTGCCATAGGTAAATTAAAGCCCTATGAAACCCAACAATCTTCTTAACCAGCCTTGGTAAATATGCTGAGATGAATGGGGATTGTGACCTTTTTCACAGGAATGACCACAAAGTTCTAGACAACTTGAGCACTTCTCAATAGACAAATGGCTGAATAAATCCTAGTAGAATCATGTTATGGACTATTAATGTAGCTATTTGAAGAGATGAGCCAGATCTATGACTACTGGTGTGCTGGGAAGTCTGTGATGTACTCATTTTTTTTTTGTCATTGTTGTTTGTTTTTGTTAGGGTCTAGTTGCTTTACAACGTTGTATTAGTTTCTGATGTACAACAAAGTGCACCAGCTATATGCATACATATATCCCCTCCCTCTTGGACCTCCGTCCAGCCCCCATCCTACCCATTAAAGTCATCACAGAGCACTGAGCTGAGCCCCCTGAACTATATAGGAGGTTCCCACTAGCCGCCTGTTTCACAATTGGTAGTGTATATGTGTGTGCATATGTGTCAATCCTACTCTCCCAATTTGTTCCACCCTCCCCTCCTCCCCCACGTAAACACATCCGTTCTCTACATCCGCATCTCTATTCCTGCCCTGCAAATAGGTTCATCTGTACCATTTTCCTGGATTCCACTAAAAACAGAACTACCATATGACCCGGCAATCCCACTACTAGGCATATATACCCCGAGACAACTCTGATTCTAAAAGACACATATACCCAGATATTCACTGCAGCACTATTTACAACAGCCAGGACATAGAAGCAACCTAAATGTCCATCAACATAGGAATGGATAAAGATGTGGTGCAATGGAATATTACCCAACCATAAAGAGGAATGAAATTAGGTCATTTGTGGAGATAGAGTGCCTGATGAACTATGGAATGAGGTTCGTGACATTGTACAGGAGACAGGGATCAAGACCATCCCCATGGAAAAGAAATGCAAAAAAGCAAAATGGCTATCTGGGATGGCCTTAGTAATAGCTGTGCAAAGAAGAGAGGCAAAAAGCAAAGGAGAAAAGGAAAGGTATAAGCATTTGAATGCAGAGTTCCAAAGAATAACAAGAAGAGATAAGAAAGCCTTCTTCAGCGATCGATGCAAAGACATAGAGGAAAACAACAGAATGGGAAAGACTAGAGATTTCTTCAAGAAAATTAGAGATACCAAGGGAACATTTCATGCAAAGATGGGCATGATAAAGGACAGAAATGGTCTGGACCTAACAGAAGCAGAAGATATGAAGAAGAGGTGGCAAGAATACACGGGAGAGCTGTACAAAAAAGATCTTCACAACCCAGATAATCATGATGATGTGATCACTAATCTAGAGCCAGACATCTTGGAATGTGAAGTCAAGTGGGCCTTAGAAAGCATCACTACGAACAAAGCTAGTGGAGATGATGGAATTCCAGTTGAGCTATTTCAAATTCTGAAAGATGGTGCTGTGAAAGTGCTGCACTCAATATGCCAGCAAATTTGGAAAACTCATCAGTGGCCACAGGACTGGAAAAGCTCAGTTTTCATTCCAATCCCAAAGAAAGGCAATGCCAGAGAATGCTCAAACTACTGCACAATTGCACTCATCTCACATGCTAGTAAAGTAATGCTCAAGATTCTCCAAGCCAGACTTCAGCAATACTTGAACCGTGAACTCCCTGATGTTCAAGCTGGTTTTAGAAAAGCCAGAGGAACCAGAGATCAAATTGCCAACATCCACTGGATCATGGACAAAGCAAGAGAGTTCCAGAAAAACATCTATTCCTGCTTTATTGATTATGCCAAAGCCTTTGACTGTGTGGATCACAATCAACTGTGGAAAATTCTGAAAGAGATAGGAATCCCAGACCACCTAACCTGCCTCTTGAGAAATCTGGATGCAAGTCAGGAAGCAGCAGTTAGAACTGGACATGGAACAACAGACTGGTTCCAAACAGGAAAAGGAGTACGTCAAGGCTGTATACTGTCACCCTGCTTATTTAACTTCTATGCAGAGTACATCATGAGAAACGCTGGACTGGAAGAAACACAAGCAGGAATCAAGATTGCCAGGAGAAATATCAATAACCTCAGATATGCAGATGACACCACCCTGATGGCAGAAAGTGAAGAGGAGCTAAAAATCCTCTTGATGAAAGTGAAAGAGGAGAGTGAAAAGGTTGGCTTAAAGGTCAACATTCAGAAAACTAAGATCATGGCATCTGGTCCCATCACTTCATGGGAAATAGATGGGGAAACAGTAGAAACAGTGTCAGACTTTATTTTTTGGGGCTCCAAAATCACTGCAGATGGTAACTGAAGCCATGAAATTAAAAGACAATTACTCCTTGGAAGAAAAGTTATCACCAACCTAGATAGTATAATCAAAAGCAGAGACATTACTTTGCCGACTAAGGTCCGCCTGGTCAAGTCTATGGTTTTTCCAGTGGTCATGTATGGATGTGAGAGTTGGACTGTGAAGAAGGCTGAGCGCCGAAGAATTGATGCGTTTAAACTGTGGTGTGGAGAAGACTCTTGAGGGTCCCTTGGACTGCGAGGAGATCCAATCAGTCCATTCTGAAGGAGATCAACCCTGGGATTTCTTTGGAAGGAATGATGCTAAAGCTGAAACTGCAGTCCTTTGGCCACCTCATGAGAAGAGTTGACTCATTGGAAAAGACTCTGATGCTCGGAGGGATTGGGGGCAGGAGGAGAAGAGGACGACAGAGGATGAGATGACTGGATGGCATCACTGACTTGATGGACGTCAGTCTGAGTGAACTCTGGGAGATGGTGATGGACAGGGAGGCCTGGTGTGCTGCGATTCATGGGGTCGCAAAGAGTCGGACACCACTGAGCGACTGAACTGAACTGTGGAGACATGAGTGAAACCAGAGCCCGTCATACAGAGTGAAGTAAGTCAGAAAGAGAAAAATATCACACACTAACACATATATGTGATGTACCTAAGTGCATAAACCAGGCTGCAGAGCAATGTATATCTCATGATCTCATTCTAGTACAAACACCAAAATCTCCAGTCACAGGTTCTGTGCCTGCATGCCTTTGCATGTGCACAGGAAGGCAGTGGGAGGATTCAGACTCAGGCTGTTGCTATCACTTATTCTGTAGAGAGGAAAAGGAGAGGGGAGCACATTGCTTATTTTGCTTCCTATGCCTGTGTATTGTTTCACTGGTTGCCCTGAAGATGTGGAACGTTTATAATTTCTGAAAAAGTTGAATTCAATCCCTATTCAGAAAAAAGAAAACTTTCCATGGGCCTTAGAGGACTCCTCTCCCCTCCACTGCATCCCCGGTTTCTCGACAAGAGAAGTTATTTCTTGCTCGGAGACTCTTGCCTCCTTTGCTGCTGGAGCATTTGTATACCAGGAGAGGTGAAAGGTGAAGGGTGAGGGAATGGAGAGAGCTTTATCTAGGCCTCATCCCCTTGCCCCTTGCCAACATTCCTGGGAAAGAGAAATAAGCTACACGGAAAGTCAGACAGAGCCTGGTGCATAAACAGTTTTGGAGTGAATAAGAATCAATTGTGTTTGGGGGGACTACCCTGGTGGTCCAGCAGCTAAGACTCCCACACTCCCAATGCAGAGGGCCAGGGGGTCCGGGAACTAGATCCCACATGCTGTGACTAAGAGTTCAAATGCTGCATCTAAAGAGCTCAAATGCCACAGCGAAGATAGAAGATCCTATGTGCAGCAACTAAGACCTGAAGCACTGAAATAAATAAACAAATTTTAAAAGGAAGCAACTGATCTAACGAGGTGGATGAAACTGGAGCCTATCATACAGAGTGAATTAAGTTAGAAAGAAAAAGACAAATACTGTATGCTGCTGCTGCTGCTAAGTCGCTTCTGTCGTGTAGGACTGTGTGCGACCCCATAGACGGCAGCCCACCAGGCTCCCCTGTCCCTGGGATTCTCCAGGCAAGAACACTGGAGTGGGTTGCCATTTCCTCCTCCAATGCATGAAAGTGAAAAGTGAAAGTGAAGTCGCTCAGTCGTGTCCGACTCTTAGCGGCCCCATGGAGTGCAGCCCACCAGGCTCCTCCGTCCATGGGATTTTCCAGGCAAGAGTACTGGAGTGGGGTGCCATTGCCTTCTCCCAAACAGTGTATATTAACCCAAATATATGGAATTTAGAAAGAAGGTAACAATGATCCTTCAGGCAGGACAGCAAAGGAGACACAGATGTAAAGAACAGACTTTTGGACTATGTGGGAAAAGGCAAGGGTGGGATGATTTGAGAGAATAGCAGTGAAACATGTATATTACCATATGTAAAACAGATGACCAGTGCAAGTTTGATGCCTGAAATAGGGCACTCAGAGCTGGTGCTCCAGGACAACCCACAGGGATGGGATGGGGAGGGATGTGGGAGGGGGGTTCAGGATGGGGAGACACATGTGCACCCATGGGTGATTCATATCTACGTATGGCAAAAAGCATCACAATATTGTAAAGTAATTATCCTGCAATTACAATAAATTAATTAATTCTTTAAAAAGGAAGCAGCTGAGTTTCAAAGTCACGGCTTCATTTCAAGGAAAGGGGGGAATTGGCAAACCTTGTGGTCCAGGAGGCCCAAGAGCCAAAACTGCCTGCCCCTGGCTGCTACCTCCCTCTCCCTTTTGCATTCTGCCTTCCCTCCAAGAGAAACAAGTCACAAAAAGAGTCATCACCCCTTGAGCATGTGCTGTGAGGCCAGCACTGACGCCATGCAAGGCACTGTCAGCCATATCATGTCAAGTTAATGTGCTTGACAACCCCTGTGATAGACAGGCTGTGATTTTGGGAAAATGGACTAGGCCAGAGCCATCTTTAGAAGGCTTTAACTGGCGTTATTTAATCCTTTGCTGTACCAAACCCTGAGGAGTCCCCTAGTGCTCTCCCAGCTATACTTGATGAAAGACACAGAAGGGAGTTCAGAGAAGTTCAGTTCAGTTCAGCTCAGTTCAGTCGCTCAGTCATGTCTGACTCTTTGTGATGCCATGGACTGCAGCACCCCAGGCTTTCCTGTCCATCACCAACTCCTGAAGCCTGCTCAAACTCATGTCTATTATGTTGGTGATGCCGTCCAACCATCTCATCCTCTGTCGTCCCCTTCTCCTCCTGCCTTCAATCTTTCCCAGGATCAGGGTCTTTTCCAATGACTCAGTTCTTCGCATCAGATGGCCAGTGTATTGGAGTTTCAGTTTCAGCATCAGTCCTTCCAATGAATTTTCAGGACTGATTTCCTTTAGGATTGACTGGCTGGATCTCCTTGCAATCCAAGGGATTCTCAAGAGTCTTCTCCAACACCACAGTTCAAACGCATCAATTCTTCGGGGCTCAGCTTGCTTTATAGTCCAACTCTCACATCCATACATGACTAGTGGAAAAAACATAGCTTTGACTAGATGGGCCTTTGTTGGTAAAGGAATGTCTCTGGTTATTAATATGCTGTCTAAGTTGGTCCTAGCTTTTCTTCCAAGGAGCAAGCGTCTTTTCATTTCATGGCTGCAGTCACCATCTGCAGCATTTTGGAGCCCCCCAAAATAAAGTCTGTCACTGTTTCCATTGTTTCCCCATCTATTTGCCATGAAGTGATGGGACCAGATGCCATAATCTTAGTTTTCTGAATGTTGAGCTTTAAGCCAACTTTTTCACTCTCCTCTTTCACTCACTTTCAAGAGGCACTTTAGTTCTTGTTTGTTTTCTGCCATAGGGTGGTGTCATCTGCATGTCTGAGCTTATTGATATTTCTCCCGGCAATCTTGATTCCAGCTTGTGCTTCATCCAGCCCGGCATTTCTCATGATGTACTCTGCATATAAGTTAAATAAGCAGGGTGACAATATACATCCTTGACATACTCCTTACCCGATTTGGAAACAGTCTGTTGTTCCATGTCCAGTTCTAACTGTTGCTTCTTGACCTGCATACAGAGAAGCTGGCTAGTGCTTAAAAGATCACACAGCCTTGAAGAGCAGAAATAGGATTGGCTTGTCTGGGATTAGATTAAGCCTGAGAAACTTGCTACTACTTCCCAGGGTTATCGCAGAGCACCTCAGGAGCTCTAGTTCCCAACTTGCAACTGTGCGGCTCTTACACAATCCCAGGAAGCCATTTATTCATGATAGTAATTCCTGACATTGACATAGCACTTAACATTTTGCAAAAACGTTCCCTGTATCATTGTATATCTTATAGTCACAAATCTGATGGAGATCAGACAAGAAAATTACCCCAATTATATAGATGAGGAAACATTTTCAGAGGGGTTACATGACTCAGCCAAAGTTATAAAGCCAGGAAATTCATGATCCAGAACTAAAATATAGGAGGCAGTGAAGGAAGGGAGCTACTGTATGTGGTTGCTACACATTTTTGTTCTGTTCAGCCAACTAAGTAGCATCTATGCTGGGATTATGGGGGCACAGTATTACTCAGTGGCGTAAAACATGGATTTTGATATTTATTCACCAGGTGGCCCTGGATGAGTCACTGACCAGCTCTGTGCCTGAATTTCTTCATCTATAAAATGTAGATACATAACAAAAGTGCCTACTTCCTAGAGTCATTGTAAGAACTCTCCTATGAGATGCCTCATATAGAGCAGTTAAAAGTTCATGGCATTTAGCACAATGCTTTGCATCCTGGGAGAATTCCATACCTATCAACTATTCTTTATCTGTTTTAAAATACTCAAGATGTGGCTCTTGTCCACAAGTACAAATACAAAGTAGATCTTTGTGAGGCTGTGGAGCCTGCCAAGGTTATTTTGTAATAGATGCTTTGATACAGAGCAAATTTATTCATAAGGAAGAGGAGCCCAAAGATGGAAGACACGATCACAAAAGGTGATCTGAGAGGCTATTCAGTTCAGTTCAGTCACTCAGTTGTGTCTGAATCTTCAAGACGCCATGGTCTGCAGCACCCCAGGCTTCCCTGTCCATCACCAACTCCCGGAGCTTGCTCAGACTCATGTCCATTGAGTCGGTGATGCCATCCAACCATCTCATCCTCTGTCGTCCCCTTCTCTTCCTGCCTTCAATCTTTCCCAGCATCAGGATCTTTTCCAAGGAGTCAGTGCTTCACATCAGGTGGCCAAAGTATTGGAATTTCAGCTTCAGCATCGGTCCTCCCAATGAATATTCAGGACTGAATAGTTTGTAGTAATCCCTTTTGCATTGTCTGCTGTCCCTGGGGCCACTGGAGGGCAAAGCGACAATGGGTTGCACCTGTTTTCATCCGTATCAAAAAGTGGCTTTACCATCTCCAACCTGAACTCTGTCGGTGCCACCCTTCAGAGCTGGCACCTTTCCAATGGGTCAACATACTCCCTCCCTCTCCCTAAATGTAGATGTCAGCCAGAGACACCTACTCCTGTCTCCCCAAAAGGTAGAAGGGTGCAGAGAGACAGGCCCATTGGAAAAATGGAGGGGGAGGAACCAGGTGGGAATGGGGACAGGTATGGTACAGTGACAGGAAGACTGACAAAAACAAAAGAATGCTGCCTCCTCTGGATACAGCCAGTTGAAAGGGGAAACCAGCTCTAAAGAACTCAGGGGGCAGGGGGCAGCCAACACTGTGACAGTACTAAATGCCACTAAACTGTTCACTTTCGAATGGTCACTTGCAGGAACTGTGCTGGTGGTTAAGACGGCACTCCCAATGCAGAGGGCACGGGTTCGATCCCTGGTCAGGGAACTAAGATCCCACAGGTCGCACAGCATGGCCAAAACAAAAAAGGTTAATTACATGTTATTTGGATTTTACTTCCATATAAAAAAGAATCCAGGGACTCATGACACCACAGTCCCAGAGAGAATTTTTTGCAGAAATGGGCCCTGGCCTGGGATTCAAAGAGCCTCGAACAGGCAACGAATGCCTATTTGTGTCTCTCCTGTAACCTGTCCTCTCTGGGCTGCCCACTCATGTGGTGATAGTGTATGTGTGTGTCTGGGTGTGTGTGCGGTTTCTCAAAGCAGCTCCTATAACTCTTGACTGCAGGAATTTTCGCAAATAACACTTAATCCTTGTTAAACTCATGTTCTAAGCCCATCTTTCATCCTCACAGCAATCCCCATAGGTAGGGACTATTATCATACCCACTTTACAGATGAGAGAATGGAGCCCCAGAAAGGTTCAGGAGTTGCTACAAAGTCACCTAGTAAGTGAAGTGTACAGGCTCAAACCCAAAGCCAGGCACTGAAGCTCTCTACTTCCTGCACCGAACACCTGCACTCTTTCAGGTTCAGAACAGTATGTTTATACATATGGGTCTTCCCTGGTGGCTCAGACAGTAAAGAATCTGCCTGCAATGCAGGAGACCTGGGTTCGATCCCTGGGTCAGGAAGATCTTCTGGAGAAAGAAATGGCCACCCACTCCAGTATTCTTGCCTGGAGAATTCCATGGACAGAGGAGCCTGGTGGGCTACAGTCCATGGAGTCACAAAGAGTCGGACATGACTGAGTGACTAACACACACATATGTCTACACATAGAAGAAGCTCAATAAATCCCCATCAAAGGAATGCCTCACTTCCATCTGTTAAGCTCCTGCTCAGCTCTCTAACTCATTTGATGTTCAGAGCCCTATGAATTTAATGCTATCATCAGCCCCACTTTACAGGTGAGGAACCTAAAGCTCAGAGATGTTAAATAACTTGCTTAAGTTTATACAGCTCATCGATGGCAACACTCTGATCCAAACTCAGACCTGTCAGCCAGATCTTTCTCAACTGTCTTCCAGAAACTTCTCTGGGGCTGCCTGCTCAGTAAAGCCCAGCTGGGTCCTTCTGTGCACCCATGTAAGTTGGCCTTGATTTGGATGTAAACAGGGGAGATACAAATAAGAGACTGGCCTCTAATTCAATGCATGGAAAACATGATCACAGCAGGCAGGCAGAGAAGGGTGCTGCCATGGGGGAAAGGAGGGAGGCAAGGCCTGGAAAATTCTGATGGAGGCAGGGGCTATGCCCCATCTGCTCCAACCAGAGGAGAGACATTTTGGCTCTTCTTACAGCAAAAGCAACAAACCGGAAGCATGCCACAGTCAGCATGAAACGAGAATCTTCCTTGGACATCTGATTCTAAGAAATGAGTCTCCAAGCTGGAGGAGGCAGCCAGGTTCAGGCAGCCTGTACCCTGACACCTCATCAGAATTATGCTGCTGTCTGTGGGAGCCTCAGCTCAGCCCCAACTGCCACCCACCAGGAGGGGCTGAATTTCCCCTGTGACCTGTATCATGGGCTGTTTTGCTTCATACCCCCCTTCCATGTGCTGCCAGCCTTTGTTTCAGCTTCTTCCGTTGGGCGCTCCGTTCTGTTCTGGGGATCAGAGTGACTCTCACAGGGCCAAGCCACATGGCTCACACGGTGATGCCACAGTCCAGGGGTCAAGATGGATGGACTACCTATCCAGAGAGCTCTGTGGGCCCACCCTACTTCACTTAGAGCAGCAGTGCCCAACCTTTTTGGCACCAGGGACCTGTTTCATGGAAGACAATTTTTTTTTCCATGGACTGGGAGTTGGGGGGAACAGTTTCTGGATGATTCAAGTACATTACATATTACATTAGTGATACAGTTTATTTATATTATTATTATTACATCAGCTCCATTTAAGATCATCAGGGGTTAGATCCCAGAGCTTGGGATTCTCCTACACGGCTGAGCCCAGAGGACATGCTTCCAAAAAACGGTTGATTGATTGACAGGTGGATGGCAGGGTGATTCAGTCATAGAACTTTGCTATTCCAGGTGTGGCCCATGGACCAGAGGCACTGGCATTACCAGAGAGTCTATTAAAAATGCAGAATCTCAGGCCTCAGCTCAGACTTTCTGAATCAGAAAGAGTTTTGAACCAGACTCCCAGGAGATTTACATGACCATTAAAGAGAGAGATGAACTGGTGTAGGACAGTGACTCAGAAAGGCTTGCACTGTAACCTCTGTTTAGTAGGTACTCATTCTCTGTTTTTTTCTGAATCCAGTAGTTTCTAAATGTTGTTGTACATTATTTCATCTGGGGTACTTTTTAGAAATTTTTTTTTCTTTGGAAATCATTTTAAACTAACAGAAGAGTTCTAAGAATAGTACAAGGAACCCTTGCCAGCAGGGTAAGCCCTCACCCAGATTTGCCAAATGTTAGCATTTTGCCATATTTGCTGTATTCATCCCTTGTTATGTTTCTACATGGTATTTCCCCCTTTAATCCATTCACCTAAATTGCAGACATCATGTTCTTCACTCCTAAATATTCCAGCATGTATTTCCTAAGAACAAGAACATCCTCTTAGGTAACCACAATCTGGTTATCAAGTTCAGAAGTTTTAACATTGACACAGCAATATGATCTAATATACAGTCCATACTCAAATGTGGTCAATCAGCTCAATGACGTCCTTTATGGCAATTCTGGTTTTCATCTGGAGCGCTTTTAAAATGCCGATGCCATGGTCCTATCCCCACACTGATTAAGAACGATTCTCTGAGGGAGGGGCTTCTGCCTATAATAAATTTTCATTGGAGTATAATTGCTTTACAATATTGTGTTAGTTTCTGCTGTACAACAATGTGAAGCAGCTATTTATATATACATATCCCCTCCCTCTAGAACCTCCTTCCCACCTCCCCACATCCCACCCATCTAGGTCATCCCAGCACTGAGCTGAGCTCCCCGTGCTATACAATTTTAGGCTTTCCAGGAGATTCTAATGTGCAGCCAGGTTTAAGAACCTGTGTGCCAAGGCTTTTTCTGTGGTCCCTAGAGTTCATAGGGGTAGAAACCCTTGCTCAAAGAGTGAGCCCTGAGTATAATTTGTCTAAGCCCCATGTCTCTTTTAATCTGAGTTCTGCCATTAGTCATTGCCTATAAGGTTCTTGGGCCTTTCTTCACTTCTTCTGATGCCACCACCCCGATGGGAACAAAACAGTTATTTTTCCATACTCCTATTTCCCCTATAGCCACTTGGCCCCTTCCTTCTTTCTTAAAACCAATACAGTATTGTAAAGTAAAATAAAGTAAAAATAAAAATTTTAAAAAAAAAGAAAGAAATGGAGCCTCTAATGGCATCTGCTCTGGGCTGTGTTCTCCACAAAGCTGCATCTAACAAGTTGGCTACTACACCTGGAATTACAGAAGAGCAAGGGCAGGTGGTGGAAAAGAAAGCCAGAGATGCAGCAAATCAATTAAGAAGAGGGCCAAATTTCTCTCTGGGCTGGCCACAAAGTTTCTCCAGAGTTCAAAGACTGCTTGATTAGAACTAGGCGGTTCTCAAATTACCTTGGTTTGGAAAACAAGCCACTGAGGTGAGCAGATGTAGCAATCTGCAGCTAGAGTGGACACAAAGGTGATGTACAGATGGGGAGCAATTGAGAAACTCCAGCTAATCCCAGGAGCCAGCAGGCTTTTGCATTTCCTGAAAGAATTTGGGTCAAACTAACTGGTTGGTTTAATTGATTCAATGGAGCTCTTCTGTTTCCAGCCATGAGCAGATGAAGGGGAAGCCTGGCATGTCTGTGAGGGAGCTCATGTTATTTAGTTAGCTGGGTCACCCATTTCCCCAGCCTTGAAATAGCATGGCCACCATCACCGCCACTCCTTTTCCCACCCAAACATCTGTGTCACTGCAAACAAAGAAACTCAGTTTTCTTTGAAAAGGCTCCATCAGAGGAGGTCGAGTCCAGATTTGCATGTGTTGGTGAGTATATTCTGGAAGAAAGGTGAAGGCACAAAGCAGATCATTTGGCTTCAAAGCAGTTTTGTTGATGCCTGACAAATTGACTCGCTTTTAGGATGTATTGACATTCTTTACTATTCGAGAGAATTAGTCTACTCAGATGGATGGCTTTAACAGATACATCTTTGCAGTTAGTCAATGACAAAATATTTGTGAGTGGCCATTGAAAAATCAAGAGAGTTCCAGAAAAACATCTGTTTCTGCTTTATTGACTATGCCAAAGCCTTTGACTGTGTGGATCACAATAAACTGTGGAAAATTCTGAAAGAGATGGGAATACCAGACCACCTAACCTGCCTCTTGAGAAACCTGTATGCAGGTCAGGAAGCAACAGTTAGCACTGGACATGGAACAACAGACTGGTTCCAAATAGGAAAAGGGGTACGTCAAGGCTGTATATTGTCACCCTGCTTACTTAACTTCTATGCAGAGTACATCATGAGAAACGCTGGATTGGAAGAAACACAAGCTGGAATCAAGATTTCCGGGAGAAATATCAATAACCTCAGATATGCAGATGACAGCACCCTTATGGCAGAAAGTGAAGAGGAGCTAAAAAGCCTCTTGAAGAAAGTGAAAGAGGAGAGTGAAAAAGTTGGCTTAAAGCTCAACATTCAGAAAACGAAGATGATGGCATCTGGTCCCATCACTTCATGGGAAATAGATGGGGAAACAGTAGAAACAGGGTCAGACTTGATTTTTCTGGGCTCCAAAATCACTGCAGATGGTGACTGCAGCCATGAAGGTAAAAGACGCTTACTCCTTGGAAGGAAATTTATGACCAACCTTGATAGTATATTCAAAAGCAGAGACATTACTTTGCTGACTAAGGTCCGTCTAGTCAAGGCTATGGTTTTTCCTGTGGTCATGTATGGATGTGAGAGTTGGACTGTGAAGAAGGCTGAGCACTGAAGAATTGATGCGTTTGAACTGTGGTGTTGAAGAAGACTCTTGAGGGTCTCTTGGACTGCAAGGACACCCAACCAGTCCATTCTGAAGGAGATCAACCCTGGGATTTCTTTGGAAGGAATGATGCTAAAGCTGAAGCTCCAGTACTTTGGCCACCTCATGCGAAGAGTTGATTCACTGGAAAAGACTCTGATGCTGGGAGGGATTGGGGGCAGGAGGAGAAGGGGACGACAGAGGATGAGATGGCTGGATGGCATCACGGACTCGATGGACCTGAGTCTGAGTGAACTCCGGGAGTTGGTGATGGACAGGGAGGCCTGGCATGCTGCGATTCATGGGGTCGCAAAGAGTCGGACATGACTGAGCAAATGAACTGAACTGAACTGAATGTCTTTCCTCTTCACAAGAACTTAATAATGTGCAAAATGAGATCATTCCCCCTGGCCCAGGACTTGAGAACATTTTGAATTGTGGTCATCCAGCCTGGGAATCCCTGGAGGCTCAGCTGGTAAAGAATCTGCCTGCAATGAGGGAGACCTGGGTTTGATCCCTGGGTTGGGAAGATTCCCTGGAGAATGGCTACTCACTCTAGTATTCTGGCCTGGAGAATTCCATGGACTGTATAGTCCATGGGGTCACAAAGAGTCAAACACAACTGAGTGATTTTCACTTCACTGATTGAGAACTAAAGAATACTCAACTTATTGCCAGAGTCCAAAAGGAGGGCACCCCGTATTACTAGATAACTGTTAGAAAATTCCTCAATTAGGACCCCGTGTACACTGTCATTGCCATTTCTAACATCTCCCTCAACAGAGGACTCCTTGTCTGATTACAGGTTTTGGTCCCTGCCAGTAAGACAGAATGTGCTTAAATTGATCAAAGATGTGTGAATTGCACATATCTCAAATTTTTGTACAAAAAGGCCAGCTTCAGGAAATGTTTTCTTAGAGTATAGTTCACATAGCTTAATTCAAGCTAGCAAAGGGATTGTCTTTCACATTAGGACTATTAAAACTTGGTTAATATTCTCTCCAACCATGAATTTTCATTTTTTGGTTACTTAATATGTATATTAAATATATACATTGTGTGCATCCCCTGGAGAAGTAAATGGCAAACCCAACCAGTATCCTCGCCTGGAGAATTCCATGGACAGAGGAGCCTGGTGGACTGTAGTCCATGGCGTCACAAAGAGTTGGACATGACTGAGTGACTAATACTTTTACTTCACTACATAGCCAGAAACGAGCCAACACTAAACAAACTTTAAAAGTGCACAAGGCTTGTCCTTCCAAAACTGTTCTCTCCCACGTATTTTTTTCATTTTTTTATTGAAGGATAATTGCTTTACAGAATTTTGTTGTTTCCTATCAAACTTCAACGTGAATCAGCCATATATATATATATATATATATATCCTCTCCTTTTTGAACCTTCTTCCCAACTTCTGTCCCATCCCATTCCTCTAGATTGATATTGAGCCCCTGAGTCATACAGCAAATTCCCGTTGGCTATCTATTTTACGTATGGTAATGTAAGTTTCCATGTTACTCTTTCCGTACATCTCATCCTCTCCTCCTCCTATGTCCATAAATCTATTCTCTATCTCTGTTTCTCCATTGCTGCCCTGTAAATAAATTATTCAGTACCATTTTTCTAGATTCCATATATATGCATGCATTAGAATATGATATTTATTTTTCTCTTTCTGACTCACTTCACTCTGTATAATAGATTCTAGGTTCATCCACCTCATTAGAACTGGCTCAAATACATCCCTTTTATGGCTGAGTAATATTCCATTGTGTGTATGTACCACTACTTCTTTATCCATTCATCTGTCGATGGACATCTAGGTTGCTTCCATGTTCTAGCTATTGTAAAAAGTGCTTCAGTGAACAATGGGATACATGTGTCTTTTTCAATTTTGGTTTCCGAAGGCAAAGGCACCCCACTCTAGTACTCTTGCCTGGAAAATCCCATGGACAGAGGAGCATGGTAGGCTGCAGTCCATGGGGTCGCTAAGAGTCGGGCATGACTGAGCGACTTCACTTTCACTTTTCACTTTCATGCATTGGAGAAGGAAATGGCAACCCACTCCAGTGTTCTTGCCTGGAGAATCCCAGAGACAGTGGGCTCCCGTCTATGAGGGTTGCACAGAGTCGGACACGACTGAAGCAACTTAGCAGCAGTAGCAGCAGCAGGGGTATATGCCTAGGAGTGGAATTGCTGGGTCATATGGTGGTTTTATTCCTAGTTTTGTAAGGAATTTCCATACCATCTTCCATAGTGGCTGTTTCAGTTTACATTCCCACCAACAGTGCAATAGCATTCCTTTTTCTCCACACCCTGTCCAGCATTTATTGTTTGTAGAATTTTGATGATTGCCATTCTGCCTAGTATGAGGTGATATCTCACTGTAGTTTTGATTTGCATTTCTCTAATAATGAGAAGACTCTTGAGAGTCCCTTGGACTGCAAGGAGATCCAACCAGTCCATCCTAAAGGAGATCAGTCCTGGGTGTTCATTGGAAGGACTGATGCTGAAGCTGAAACTCCAATGCTTTGGCCACCTCATGCGAAGAGTAGACTCACTGGAAAAGACCCTGATGCTGGGAGGGATTGGGAGCAGGAGGAGAAGGGGACGACAGAGGATGAGATGGCTGGATGGTATCACCGACTCAATGGACATGAGTTTGAGTGAACTCCGGGAGTTGGTGATGGACAGGGAGGCCTGGTGTGCTGTGATTCATGAGGTCTCAAAGAGTCAGACACGACCGAGTGACTGAACTGAACTGAACTGAACTGAATAATGAGCAAGGGCTTCCTTTGTGGCTAGCTGGTAAAGAACCATGGAACATCCTGAATCCTAGGCCTATATTTATACTCAAAACTATCTCCAACCTCACCTTTTTCTTGGTGTCTCATTCCCATAGGATCTTATTTGCTACTAGAAAATTATTAAATTTATAGGCTCAGTTCAGGTAAAAATTACAAGGAAATATTTCAGAGAAATGACTAGTGATATGAGCATTTTGGCATGCAAAATTCACAGTGGGAAAATAAGCTTCTTTTGTGAAGTTCCAGAGTTATTCCTGAATAAGATGTTGTCATTTTCAAAAAATTAATGTGCTATTTTTCTATAACTTAAAACATCCACTAAGAAATGTCTAAAAGAACTAAGACCACATGTATCTCAGGAAAGCCTTTGTTTCTAATCTCAAACTTATTAAGATTCTACAAAGAGATAGCCATCAGGGCAAAACAAATCCATCATCAATAACAGGGTTGTGTGTGAAGTCGCTCAGTCATGTCCGACACTTGCAACCCCATGGACTGTAGCCCACCAAGCTCCTCTGTCCATGGGATTCTTCAGGCAAGAATACTGGAGTGGGTTGCCATTTCCTTCTCCAGGGGATCTTCCCAACCCACGGATCGAACCCGGGTCTCATGCATTGCAGGCAGATGCTTTATCCTCTGAGCCACCAGGGAAGCCCTGTAACAGGGTTAAGATTGCATATAAACAGTTAAAACAAAACCACAACATTGTAAATCAACTATGTGCTGTGCTTAGTCCCTCAGTCATGTCCAACTCTTTCCGACCCCATGGACTGTATTTCAAATTTAAAAAAGATTGCATGTAAAATACATAAAGAATGTATATTTTGAGGATGTGGCTAAAAACTCACCATGTCCACTTTATACACTGCATTGACTAATAAAAAGATATAATTCTGGGCATGATTTTCTCAATGTCAGTTCCACAGAGTCTCCGAGTTCTTATATTAGTGACAAAAATGAAAACTATAGAACAAGTTAGTGTTCTTTCTGATTCCATGTATGTTTAGTAAATTGAGTTCTTTTTCCCTCTGCCTGTTTTATCTCCATAGCCCTTAGTGATTACGTGATATATTTGGCTTCTTGCTTATCTCTATCTAAATTGAGAATAAAATATATATTCCACGAGGACAAAGAATTTTTTACCACTGTATCTCCAGTGCCTGAAACACTCTGACACATAGTAGGTGCTTAACAAACATCTGATGTATGAAAGAGGATGCCACTATATTAAGAGAGATAACAAACACAGATTCTATTATAATGGAACAACAAAAAAGGAGATGAATGATTGATAAAAATGCCATTATTGTTTGTATCTATATCTGAATATGCATTTATATGCCTTTAAGTGAAAGAGCAGTGCTGAGTTAATTTCCTTCCATTTCAAATAATGACTATATTTATATTGATAAAGTTAGTATACCATGAAGTAAATAATATTTTGCCTCATTCTCAATGTTCTTTAGTTTATATTGCTATCTTTGCCTTCTATGAAAGTTTATTTTCTTTTTTAAATTTTTTTAATTTTATATTGGAGTATAATTAGTTAACAATCTTGCATTAGCTTCAGTTGTCCAGCAAAGTGATTCACTTACATATTTATCTATCCTTTTTCAAATTCTTTTCCCATTTAAGTTATTACAGAGTATTCAGCAGAGTTCTCTGAGATATACAGTAGGTCTTTGATGGTTATCCATTTTAAATATAGCAGTGTGTACATGTCAATCCCAAACATTTAATACATCTTTAATCATAAGTCACTTTAAATCAGTGTTGGAAGTAAACAGAATGTACGTTTTACTAATGATAACATATAAATCAGAGAAATATTCATTAGACACGGTACCAGACCCTGGAAAACAAGTGTCTTATTTAAGATGTCTGTTTTCTTGAAAATCAAAAGCATAGGAAAATATTGATTAAAATAGTCTTCCCCCCAAGAAAACTAGCACATTCTCTTTACTGACAGAAAAACAAGAATGTTGATAACTGAACTATAACAAGACTCTGAATTAGACTAATTAAAACCAAACATTAGAATTTCTATAAATCTATGTTCGATTGAGGTGCTTGCTAATATATCTTCTCTGATTACATAGACTATATGGACTTTCATAATTACAGAACACACTGAGAGAAAATTATTCTTGCTAGCAAATAGCAAATAGTTTAGTTACTGTTCTTTTAAAAATATATCTCCCTTAGTAAGTATATCAACATATTTCACGATTGTTTCCTCTTTCTAACATTATATAAATGGATTCATTTGAATCTCAGTGGAGAAAAAGCACAGACTATAAAAATACTTGAATAATGAGCTTATAGCTTTCAAAACCATATAAAGAAGAACTAAGATAAGTCAATATTCTGATAAAATACATATATGCTTGTAAGTAAAACTTCAGGGTAAATGTACTGTAACTGCAACTGGTACTAATATAACTTTAGTTAACATCTAGCAAGTATATAAGAAATTCAAAACAACCCCCCCCTCCAAAAAAAAAGCCAAGGGAAAAGTTCATGCTGAACTTAAACTTTTGTGTGGAGCCACTAAACATTAGTGGACAAAGCAATACTCAAGAAAAGAAAATGTGGTCAATATTGTCAATTAAAAATAAGTATTTTCCAATATGCATGATTTAAAGTTATGAGTCACTCATGAAAAAATTATTAGAGGACTAATTTAGCAAAGTAATAACTGATGGTGTAAACAGCAGCAGAAGTTTCCCTGAGAAGATGATCTATTTAAACCTCAGATTAAAGATAAAAAGCCTGAAGAATTTATGGTAATAAAACACAATGGAAATGCTACAATGGAAATATGGAAATAAGATAACTTTTTAGAGTAGACTGGTGAAAATAAAACAATGAGATACCTGCTGCTGCTGCTAAGTCACTTCAGTCGTGTCCAACTGTGTGACCCCATAGACAGCAGCCCACCGGGCTCCCCCGTCCCTGGGATTCTCTAGACAAGAACACTGGAGTGGGTTGCCATTTCCTTCTCCAATGCACGAAAGTGAAATGTGAAAGGGAAGTTGCTCAGTCGTGTCCGACTCTTGGCGTCCCCATGAATCACAGCACGCCAGGCCTCCCTGTCCATCACCAACTCCCGGAGTTCACTCAAACTCATGTCCATTAAGTCGGTGATGATGCCATCCAGCCATCTCATCCTCTGTCGTCCCCTTCTCCTCCTGCCCCCAATCCCTCCCAGCATCAGAGTCTTTTCCAATGAGTCAACTCTTCGCATGAGGTGGCCAAAGTACTGGAGTCTCAGCTTTAGCATCAGTCCTTCCAAAGAACACCCAGGACTGATCTCCTCTAGGATGGACTGGATGGATCTCCTTGCAGTCCAAGGGACTCTCAAGAGTCTTCTCCAACACCACAGTTCAAAAGCATCAATTCTTCGGCACTCAGTTTCTTTATAGTCCAACTCTCACATCCACACATGACCACTGGAAAAACCATATCCTTCATTAGATGGAACTTTGGTGGCAAAGTTATGTCTCTGCTTTTGAATATGCTATCTAGGTTGGTCATAACTTCCTTCCAAGGAGTAAGCATCTTTTACTTTCATGGCTGCAGTCACCATCTGCAGTGAGTTTTGGAGCCCCCCAAAATAAAGTCTGACACTGTTTCCACTGTTTCCCCTGTTTCCCCATCTATTTCCCATGAAGTGATGGGACCAGATGCCATAATCATTGTTTTCTGAATGTTGAGCTTTAAGCCAACTTTTTCACTCTCCTCTTTCACTTGCATCAAGAGGCTCTTTAGTTCCTCTTCACTTTCTGCCATAAGGATGGTGTCATCAGCATGTCTGAGGTTATTGATATTTCTTCCGGCAATGTTGATTCCAGCCTGTGCTTCTTCCAGCCCAGCATTTCTCATGATGTACTCTCCATATAAGTTAAATAAGCAGGGTGACAATATACAGCCTCGATGTCCTCCTTTTCCTATTTGGAACCAGTCTGTTGTTCTGACTGTTCTGACCAGTCTGACCAGTTCTGACTGTTGCTTCCTGACCTGCATACAGGTTTCTCAAGAGGCAGGTCAGGTGGTCTGGTATTCTCATCTCTTTCAGAATTTTCCACAGTTTATTGTGATCCACACAGTCAAAGGCTTTGGCATAGTCAATAAAGCAGAAATAGATGTTTTTCTGGAACTCTCTTGCTTTTTCCATGATCCAGTGGATGTTAGCAATTTGATCTCTGGTTCCTCTGCCTTTTCTAAAACCAGCTTGAACATCTAGAATTTCATGGTTCATGTATTGCTGAAGCCTGGCTTGGAGAATTTTGAGCATTACTTTACTAGTGTGTGAGATGAGGGCAATTGTGTGCTTGTTTGAGCGTTCTTTGGCATTATCTTTCTTTGGGATTGGAATGAAAACTGAGCTTTTCCAGTCCTGTGGCCACTGCTGAGTTTTCCAAATTTGCTGGCATATTGAGTTCAGCACTTTCATAGCATCATCTTTCAGGATTTGAAATAGCTCAATTGGAATTTCATCACCACCAGTAGCTTCGTTTGTAGCGATGCTTTCTAAGGCCCACTTGACTTCACCTTCCAGGATGTCTGGCTCTAGATGAGTGATCACACCATCGTGATTATCTGGGTGGTGAAGATTTTTTTGTACATTTCTTCCGTGTATTCTTGCCACCTCTTCTTAGTATCTTCTGCTTCTGTTAGATCCCTACCATTTCTGTCCTTTATCGAGTCCATCTTCGCATGAAATGTTCCCTTGGTATCTCTAATTTTCTTGAAGAGATCTCTACTCTTTCCCATTCTGTTGTCTTCCTCTATGTCTTTGCATTGATCTTTGTGGAAGGCTTTCTTATTTCTCCTTGATATTCTTTGGAACTCTGCATTCAGAAGCTTATATCTTTCCTTTTCTCCTTTGCTGTTTGCTTCTCTTCTTTTCACAGCTGTCCTGGGAAGCAAAGGCCTCCCCAGACAGCCATTTTCCTTTTTTTCATTTCTTTTCCATGGGGATGGTCTGGATCCCTATCTGCTGGACAACGTCACAAACCTCCATCCATAGTTCATCAGGCACTATCTCTATCAGATCTAGTCCCTTTGGATTGGCCAAATACAAAAATCTGACAAAACCAGTTACTGGCAAAGATGAGGAACAACAGGAACTCTCATTTGTTGTTAGTGGGAATGCAAAATGGTACAGTCACTTTGGAAGCAATGTCTTACATAGCTAAACCTTGTCATACGGTATGATCTAGCAATTTTGCTCCTAGATAGTGCACCAAGTGATTTGAAAGCTAATGCCCACACAGAAACATGCACCTGAATTGTATAAAGCTTAACTCATACTCTATGTCTCTGTCTCTGTCTCTCTCTGTCTCTCTCTCTCTCACACACACACACACACAAATTGGAGGCAACCAAAATGTCCTTTACTACCTGAATGTTTAAACTAACTACAGAACATCAATATAACAGAATATTATTCAAGAATAAAAAGAAATGGGCTATCAAATCACAAAAAGAAATGGATGAAACTTAATGATGTTATTAAGTATAATAAGCTAGTCTGGGAAAGGTTATACACTGTGAAAGTTGCTCAGTCATGTCCGACTCTTTGTGACTCCGTGGACTGTAAGTCCATGGAATTCTCCAGGCCAGAATACTGGAGTGGGTAGCCTTTCCCTTCTCCGGGGGATCTTCCCAAGCCAGGGATCGAACGCAGGTCTCTCAGTCTGGAAAAGGTTACTGACTGCATGATACCGATTATACCACATTCTGGAAAAGGTAAAACTGTAGCGCGAATAAAAAATAGCAGAGGCTTTTTTTCCTTTTGCTTCAAAATACTTTTATTGGTTTGGATACAGTTGGTCAACACTCAACTACTCTTCTTCCTTGATGTGAAAATCCACTCCATCGGGGTCTCCGGTGTCCCATAACTCATATACTGTAATGTTACTCTGTGCGTCACCAAGAACCTCGATATTGGGACACTGGCGTCTATCACCGGTTGCCGCGATGAGTTTCAGATTCCGCATCCTGGACACAAGGTTCACAAGTTTTGTCTTGACCTGGGTTAAGGCACCGCACATAGAGTCTTTGTAGGGGGAAGCCTTTATCTTCTTTCTTCCTGGAGGGCCAGATGAACAGCCCTGACGGCCAGGAGGAGTGCACACGTTACTTTCATCATCGCCTCCGGGAAACTTCAGGATCACCAAAAACATGAGGAAGATTAACAGCCAGTGCGAATTGCTCCCAAACCAGCCTGGGGCATGCTCTGGTTGACTCTGCCGAATTCGGAAGTGCCTTCCGGTGGGCACCATCCATGGGGGTTCTTCGGCTTCATCTCTCAGGACAAAAAACATATAGGCAAAGACAAACGAGATAAACGTAGACCAAAAAAATAACCATATTAGCGACCGCATCATGAGCTGAGACGAAGTGGCTCCTGGTGCGCTGGTCTGCGCTGGCACCTGGAGACTGAGGACCAGGCAGGGCTGGGCCCTTGGTGACGTCACAGAGGGCCCCGCCCCCACCAGAACCCATGTGGCCATGGGATGACTTCAGAGCAGAGGGTAAGGAGGCCTGCAGGGGTCAACCGGGAGTGGGGCTTAAAGGGACATGGGGACATTGCCAGTGGGCAGCTGAAAAAGAGGCGAGGAGTGACAGAGTGCCATCTCCATGCCAGTGTATTCTTTCTGAACCTGGTGTTCTCCTGGGAGGGTGGGTCCATCTTCTATTTTTATTTTTCCATTTGTGGAATCCAGACACTGTGGTGAGCAGAGCAGACCCAGGGGCATGTGCCCCTGTGGAGCAGAGAGCCAAGTGGGAAAGAAAGATATTAAGCCAGAGGCCACAAACTAGGAGCCACTGGTGTTCTGTGCGGCCTGCCACTGTTCCTAAAAATGATTGTGCCCAGGGCTAAGTCCTGTCTGACTCTTTGCCACCCCATGGACTGTAGCCTGCCAGGTTCCTCTGGAGACGGAAAGTCAGGGGCATCACCAGTGATGCAGCAGGGGTGGGCAATGAGGTAGGTACTCTCTAAGGTCCCTTCCAGATCAGAGGTTCTATGATCCTGCATGGCAATTTCCCAGAGGGCAGGGATGCACCTCCCAGGCAACAAGCAGCAGAACTGGCACATCTCTGGAGAATTGCTGAGTTGGCAAAACTACACTAGCTCTGATGCCCCTGTGGATGAGCAAGTGCTGGCTGCACTCCTCCTCCCCGTCTGTGCATGTTTAACCGCTACATGTGTTTGAAGGTGACCTTGCTCTGCAGGTGTGGCTTGAGAGCTGTGTTCCTTTCTTCTCTAGGAAGACGACCCTTCTTTGTGCTGTGCGAGTTGACAATCTGGATGAATGTGTATGGCTGCAGCACTCGGCACTTTGCCTTTCTGTCTGGGCCGGTGGTTTTCACACTTGAGTGTGTATCAGGGTCACCTAGAGGGCTTGCAAAGTCCCATTTTGCTGGATCTCAGTCCTCAGTCAGTCCTGGGTGAGACTTGAAGACTGGCACTTCTGCACGTCTCTGGGCAACACTGAGAACCACCCTGCAGACAATGGCTTCACTTACAGAGATGTGGCTTCCCTCTGACTGCTGTGCACTGAACCTGAGGGCCCAGTGGGAGTGGAGTGGCAGCAAGAGCACCGAACTGGAGCCTGAAGACCAAGGTTCTGCACTGCACCTGCGCTCTAGCGAGCTGTGTGACCTTAGGCAAGCCTCAGCACCTCTCTGCGGCCGTAGCTGCCTCGCAGGCACAAGGGCGCGATGAAGTTGGTGACTGCTACTCTGGGTGTTTCTGAAATTCAGATTTGGTCTGTCACTCTTGTCCCCAGCCTAGTCTTCCCAATTGGGGATCCAGATACCCCCACAGCACGCCACCCCCAAGCATCCAAGTGCCCACTTCTGTCCATAATCACCCCCAGCTGGAGTGGTCCACTTGCTTGGGGGTCTCCTTCTACAGCCAGCCCTGTGTATGGAGCCCAAAGGGTGAAACTGGTGTCTCCCTCTTAGAGACCCACATCTACCACTTGGGGGTATGTGTGTCTTGCATGTGCTACTTGAAACGCCTTTTAGCACAGAGATAAGGATACAGAATCCTAGAGCTAGTCTCCTGATGGTAAAATTCTGATGCTAAAGACTTACTGTGTTACCTTGGGTAAGTTAGTTACCATCTCTGTGCCTCATGTATCTGACTTTAAAATGGAGAAACAGTACCTACTTCATGGGATTGCTGTGAGGACTGAATGAGATCATGTATGCAAGGCCTTTACCAGAGTGCCTGGCACATAGTAATTGCTTAACATGGTAGCTGTTGTTTCTCAAAAAGAGGATAATGGCCTCCTCTATAACATTAGAGATGCAGGAAAGCTGAAAACACTATGGTTGCAGGTGTTCTACTTTCTTAATACCTCCCATGGTACATAATAACAACAATAGGAATACATATATACTGACACTAGGGCTTCCCAGGCGGTGCTAGTGCTCAGGAACCTGCCTGCCAATGCAGGACATGTAAGAGGCTGGAATTCGACCCCTCAGGATTCAATCCCTGGGTTGAGAAGATCCTCTGGAGAAGGGAATGGCAACCCACTCCAGTATTCTTGCCTGGAAAATCTCATGGACAGAGGATCCTGGCGGGCTACCATCCATAGGGCTGCAAAGAGTCAAACACGACTGAAGTAACTTAGCATGCATGCATAGTAATACCTTATAGAAATGTATATTTCACATTTTTGAGAACACTATCCACTAAATCCTCTCATTCCATCTTTATCACACTATAAGGACAAGGCCACCACATTTGTGTGGATCTCAGGATGAGCTGCAATGTTCTGAAAACACTGCTGTCTACAAGCCTCCCATCAGTAGGCTGCTTTTCCCTATGTGGATTTCTGCTCCTGCATGGGTGAGAGAGCATCCTGGGCCATGGCTGCCAGCTGGGGAGGCTCCAGGGACCCCATCTGGTACTCAGCCCATTTCTCTCAGGTACACATCAGGCCTAGAGGCTGCTTCCCATGTGGCATTATTGCTTGCATTCTGTTTACTGCATGCATTGCTGCCGCTGCTGCTGCTGCTAAGTCGCTTCAGTCGTGTCCGAGTCTGTGTGACCCCAGAGACGGCAGCCCATCAGGCTTCCCTGTCCCTGGGATTCTCCAGGCAAGAACACTGGAGTGGGTTGCCATTTCCTTCTCCATTGTATGAAAGTGAAAAGTGAAAGGGAAGTCGCTCAGTCATGCTCGACTCTTCGCGACCCCATGAACTGCAGCCTACCAGGCCCCTCAGTCCATGGGATTTTCCAGGCAAGAGTACTGGAGTGGGGTGCCATCACCTTCTCCATACTGCATGCATTACTAGGCCCCAAATATCCAAATGATGCTAAGTGGATGATTCGGGGACTTCTGATACTACACATAAATGAAACCACAACAATGCTCCGGACTTTTTCAGTTGCACTTATCAGGCCAAGAAAAATCAGACCACCCTTCTATGCTGCCAGTGACACTTATTAAGGCGAAATCATGAAGATGGCTCTGGCTGTGGTGTTACAACCACACGGCATTAATTAGAGTTCACTGATTGGTGAGGAATCAAGCACAGGAGATTCAGAAACTCATTATGGTGCTTAATTTGTTTCCTCAGCAGAAACTGGATAAGGATTCTAGATTTCAGTGATTTCACTTCCCTGCTCTTTTCTTTCCCTTCATGCTTCTGTCATCACTGACTCAGCTGGAAACAGAGGTCAATGGCAGGTCCTCTGTATACGTGCTATGTCGCTTTAGTCATGTCTGACTCTTTGCAACCCCAGGGACTGTAGCCCGCCAGGCTCCTCTGTCCATGGGATTCTCTAGGCAAGAATACTGGAGTGGGTCGCCAGACCCTCCTCCAGGGGATCTTCCTGATTCAGGGGTCAAATCCACATCTCTTATGTCCCCTGCAGTGGCAGGCAGGTTCTTTAGCACTAGTGCCACCTGGGAAGCCTGGCGGGTCCCCTATTTGGTGCCTATTGTTTGACTTCCCTGAGCCTTCCCCGGTGGCCACCTTCTGTCCATTATCTTTAAGATCCCAGCAAGAGGCAACCTTACCTTGTTCAGCTCTATTCTAGTCACACTAGGCTTCCTGCTGTTCCTTAAACTGGTCCTTTGCACTTGCTATTCACTGTGACTGACTTTGTGGGGCTCTTGTTCCCTCTCTTCTTTAAAGCCTTTATTCAAATGTCACCTTCTCAGGGAGGCCTGACATAACCAACATATTTTAAAACTGACCCTCTCTTGCTCCTCATCTGCATTTTTTGCTTTATCCATAGTATCTGTTTCCTTCTAAAACGCTAATTTCCCTATCTGGTGAAGGGCTCTGGCTGTCCAGATGAGAGGTACTGTCTACCTCTCTGTTGGGATGCCAGAGGTCAGGATAGTACTCACAGCTTTACCAGGCCAATGGATTTGGAGAGAAGTGGTCCATCCAACAAAGAAAAGCAAAATAAACAACATATTTACTTTACCTCACATCCCCTGCGTTTTTCTCCTTACCCTGTCAAAGCCTTCAGAGTCCAGTTTCTACCTGATAATACAAATCAGCCAAGAAGGCATATGTAGGGAGAGAGGATAAGACAAGAGGATTCTAACTGAAGCCCTTTTAGGCCAAAGAGTTTGAACACAGGGGACCTTGCCTGGCCAGAGTTGTCCAGAGACTTCAGGCTAAGCATATTTCATTTTATTTTAATGTAATAAATATTTTAAAACAGAATGATTAATTTTAGATGATTGATTAATGAATAAAATAATATTTCTAAACCAAAAAAAAATTACTAATTTCCCAATTGCTTTAGTTATTCCCTCCTCTACATTCACTCTACTAAAAGGCAAGACCCAAAAGGCAAGAATATATTTAACTTTTTATTTTGAAATAATTTTATTAAAAAGCAGTGTTTCAAGAGGATGGAGTATTGATATTTTTATTTCTTTGGGAGCTTCTATCACAAAAGTGAATACTCATAGCTTGCATTTTTATAATACTTCAAAAGTAGGTTCCCATACAAATTCCTTGAGATACATTATTATTGGGTCTAATTCACAGAAGAGGACACTGTGACTCAGGAGGTACAGCAGATACTGTCAATGTCCTTCCCATATCCTTTGTCATTTATCATTTCTGTGCCTGCCAGCCTGCTTTCAAACTGCCTAAAATAATGTTTGACTTTACAGGAAAATAGTAAACATAGCACAGAGTGGCTGTACACCATTCACCCAGCTTCCGCTCACATTAAACTGCTTACATAATAATGGTAATAGTATCGAAACCAGGAAATTAATATTGATACAACACTGTTAACTAATCTGTAGACCTTATTCAAATTTCTCCAGTTTTCCCACTCATGTCTGTTTTTTAATTCCAAGATCCAATTCAGGGATCTCATATTGTATTTATTGTCATGTTTCATGAGCGTGGGCTTCCCTGGTAGCTCAGCTGGTAAAAAATCCACCTTTAATGCAAGAGACCCCAGTTAGATTCCTGGGTAGAGATAATCCGCAGGAAATGGGATAGGCTATCCACTCCAGTATTCATGGGCTTCCCTGGTGGCTCAGATGGTAAACAATCCATCTGCAACATGGGAGACCTGGGTTCGATCCCTGGGTTGGGAAGATGCCCTGGAGGAGGGCATGGCAACCCACTCCAGTGTTCTTGCCTGGAGAACCCCATGGACAGAGGACCCTGGAGGGCTACAGTCCACATGGTCACAAAATTTTAGCGACCCCATGGACTGTAGCCTGCCAGGGTCCTCTGTCCTTGGGGGTTCTCCAGGCAAGAACACTGGAGTGGGTTGCCATGCCCTCCTCCAGGGCATCTTCCCAACCCAGGGATCGAACCTGCATATCTTATACCCCCTGCACTAGAAGGTGGATTCTTTACCACAGAGTCACCTGGGAAGCCCTGACTGATGTTATTCCATGGTTAAATTAAGGTTGGGTATTTGAAGCAAGAATACCACTGAAGTGAAGTTGTGCAGGGTGGGGTTTTTTGATTGTTTGTTCCTTGTGGTAGCCCCAGTTGACTAGGTCAGGCCCTGACATATGGGAGGTGCTCAGTACTCGTGAAGCCACAAAGGAATCAGACCCCCAGGCACTCGCACTCCTTTGTGACCACGGGACGATTATATTCTTGGAACATCACATTCATTGGGAACCTCTTATACCTTTGAGGAAGAAGAAAGTAAGCAAACTGGGTAGGGAGAAGGTTCCCTACCACAAAGCTAAACAATAACAGGTGAAGGAACCCAAGTAGCATGTGGCCCAGTGAGAGAGAAATGGTATAACACTTAGAGAAAATGATAGAAAAAGTACTGTTACTTTAAAAAAATAATAACCTCCCACCTACTATAGACTGAATCCCCTCAAAATTGATGTTGAAATTTAATCCCCAATGTGGTAGTATTTGAATGTGGGTCTTTGGGAGGTGATCAGGTAATGAGGATGGAAACCTGATAAATGGGATAGTGCCCTTATAAGAAAAGGCCCACAGAGCTCCTTCATCTCCCTCTGCCATGTGAGATTATAGCGAGAAGATGGTCATCCACAACCAAGGAGTGGCCTCACTAAATTTGCTGGTACCTAGATCTTTGTACTGCAAAAAAAATAAATTTCTGTTGTTTATAAGCCACTCGCTCTACAGTATTCTGTTAGAGCCACCAGAACAGATAAAACATTCACCCAAACAAAACACATTACCTTACATGTGAAAGTAAGTGGCTCAGTCCACAGGTTCTGAAGTCAGATTGGTGGATTCGCAACTTGGCTCTGACACTTACTAGCTAGGTAATGATTAACAAACCTCTTAACCTCTCTGTGCCTCATTTTCCTCATCTGCAAGTGGAGCTGCTATTAATAGTAACATAGTAGTATTTTTCTGGGGAATGCTGGAGGTAATACAGGTGAGCAGCTTAATGTGTTCAGCTGCTTCAGTCATGTCCGATGTTTTGTGACCCCATGAACTGAAGCCCTCCAGGCTCTGGTCTATGGTGTTTTTCAGGCAAGAATACTGGAGTGGGTGGCCTTTTCCTACTCCAGGGGATCTTCCCAACCGAGGGATCAAACCCATGTCTCTTGCGTCTCTTGCCTTGACAGGCAGGTTGTTTACCACTAGCACCACCTGACCCACTCCAATATTCTTGCCTGGAAAATCCCTGTGGACAAAAGAGCCTGGCCGGCTACAGTCCATGGGGTTGCAAAGAGTCGGATACGACTGAGCGACTAAGCACAACACAGCACTACACAGCACAGCGCCACCTGCGAAGCCCTGTCCGATGTTATCTCGTGGTTAAATTAAGGTTGGATACTTGGAGCAAGAAGCTTAGAGCCGTATCTGAAACAGTAAGCACTTAACTTTCCAGAACACTATCCAATAAGTCATCTTATTAGATATTCAAAGCAATCCCTCAAGAGCAGATATTATGACTTTCATTGACCAATAAAGAAAGTGAGCATTAGGGAGTTCCCTGGGGTCCAGTGGTTAGAATTCAGTGCTTTCACTGCTGTGACCCAGGGTTCAATCCCTGGTCAGGGAACTACAATCCCACGAGCTGCATGGCATGGCCAAAAAAAACAAAAAACAACAGAGGGAAAAAAAAAGAAGAAGAAAGAAATTGAGGCTTAGAAAACTGAAAAGATTTACCTCAGGCCTCCTAAGCTACTGAGCGAGAAAGCTGGAGTAAGATATAGGTCATACCTTTCCTAGTCCAGTGCTGTTTAGATTTATCTCTTAGCATCACACTCTTCTTGGTACTGGAGAGGATCTGGGATACTCTCAACCTTCTAGGACCTTCCAGCACAAGTGAGAAAGAGAGAGCAAGCATTCTCAGATAGCCCAGCAACTCTCCACGGAACAGTGGTCATACTGACAACCACAGGCAGCTTCCACCTTATACCGACAGGGCTTCTGAGATGGTTGTTTGAACCACGGGAGGTATTTTCCAAGGGAGGTAACACTGTGAGCAAGAGTAGGCACCCAAGCCAGCCTACCAAACATACTCATAGCAGATCACGGCTACTGATACAGAGCCCAGCTACTGATGCAGTTCCTAGGGCACAGTTTCTTACAGGGGTGGGGAAAGGAGGCAGAGGCTGGGGAGGAAGATACAGCCTGGGTTCTGCCAGGCCTTGATGGCCCAGGAAGAAAGTTGGCTTTGGTTCTACATGTGCTGGGAAACCACTGGAGGCTGTCAAGCCAAGGAATTATTTTATCTGATTTACTTTTGAAAGAGCACTTTGATGCTATAGTAGAGAACCATGCAGAGCTGATTCTGTCGTGAGTCAGACCTGGACTTGAATTTCAACTCTTTCCCTTCATAGATTGAACTTTTCCTGTGTAACAGAGATAATAATAGTATTAGGAGGATGGGATTGACATGCACACACTGTTGTATATAAATTCAATAACCAATAAGGACCTCCTGTATAGCACAGGGAACTATACCCAATAATCTGTAATAACCTATATGAGAAAACAATCTAGAAAAGAGTGACTATATATTATATATCTCTATAACTGATTAACTTTACTGTATACTTGAAACTAATACAATGTTGTAAATCAATTTACAGTTCAATTTTTAAAAATAGCCTTCACCTCACGGGTGTGCAGTAAGGAGTACAACAGATAATGTATATAAAGTGCTTAGTCCGGCGGCTGGTCCATAGTAGGTGTTCAGTGTGTGTCAGCTGCAATTATTATTATTATTAGTTGTTGTTGTTTTATTATTATAGTAACAACTTTGAGAGAATACACAGGATGGGATTCAGATTAAGCGTTAGGTCAATGCGGGTTGAAATAAACTTTTTGGACTCCTGAGACCTGACACGATGGTGGACTCTTCAGGTGCCAGGTGAGGAGATGGAAAAGGTCTGTCTGGGGGTACTGCCAACTAACTACATCCTTTCTTCCCAGCCCAGGACATGCTCTTGCCTGTGGCTGTATCCCTGCACAGGACTATGTCTGAGCACTGAGTGAGATGACAGAGAAGGCATGGATAAAGAAGCATTCTTTCCTCACCATTCGTATTAGTTCCCAGAGTCCCAAAGGGTCCATTCATTCAAAAGTGCCCCCTGTGTGCTAGTCCGATGCTGGGCCATGCCATCTTTCCAGCAATGGCTGAGTCACAAGAACCCTGGGGGAAGCCCCAGTGGGCTGACCATCACCTTACACTGTGAGGATTATGCAATGTGGCAACTGGGAGGAGCCAGGTTCAAGGCTTCTGGTGGCTGCTCGGCCATCGGCTTCTCCTCCTTGGACTCTGGTTTAGCTATTCCTTGGCCTGAGCAACAGGAGATTATGAATCACCCTCCAGCCAGGAGGGGCAGACTGGGATAGCACTGCGGCCCATGTCTCAAATGTGCCCTGTGCCACAGATAGACCACGCCCAGAGAATGGAGATGAAGCACAGGGGTTTCTCTTCTGGCACGCTCCTGAGCTTTGCTGTCTCATCTGGCTGCACCCAGTTCTTACAGTCCCAAAGCCTGTCTACTTCGTGGAATGGAGGATTGCAGAGATACAGCATGCCCTCTCAGCAAAGGGAGTTGTGCCATGCCAACCCATGCCTAGGCTGTCTGCCTCTTAGGTAAGCTTGGTGTGCCAGGAGTGTGGCAGGAATGACTGGGACTCAAGCCAAAGTTCCATGCAATTTACCTGCCACTTTATCCTGGTATTACTTCTTATTCAATGCTTTAACATTTACTTCCATTGATTTATTTTCAACTATTTGTTTGGCTGCATTGGGTCTTATTTGCATCATGTAGGATCTTAGTTGAGGCATGCAAGATCTATTTCCCTGACCAGGGATCGAACCTAGATCACTGCATTTGGGAGCAAAGAGTCTTAGTCACTGGATCACCAGGGAAGTCCCTAGTTCTATTACTTCTTTCAAACATTTGATCACTTAATCAACAAGATTTAAAAATTTGTATTGTCATTGAAGTATGTAGTTGATTTACAATGTTGTGTTAGTATCTGGTGTACAGCAAAGTGATTCAGTTATATATAGATATATATGTTCTTTTTCATCTTCCTTTCCATTATGACTTATTACAGGATATTGGATATAGTTCCCTGTGCTATACAGTAGGACCTTGTTGTTGACCCATCCTATATATAAGAGCTTATATCTGCTAATTCCAAACTCCTAATGTGTCTCTTCCTCACTCCCTCCCCTTCAGCAACTACAAGCCTGTCTCTATGTTTCAACAACATTTATGGAATGCCAACTCTGTGCTAGGCACTGTGGGAGGTGGCGCAGACACATGAGACAAAATCCCTGCCCTCAAGGAACTTACATTCTGAAGAGACTAGATCATTCATATTATTTATTTCTCCCATCCAAAAAGTTAATAAAATACTCTTTCAACTCTAACCCCACCTCCAGATACTACTACTGCCCCACTGCTGCCCTCCTCCTTATAGTAAAACCTTGAAGCAACTGTTTATGCTCATTGTCTCCAAGTCCTCTCCTTTCCCTCCTTCTTGTTGTTCAGTTGCTCCGTCATGTCCAACTCTTTCCAGCATGATAGACTGCAGCATGCCAGGCTTCCCTGTCCTTCATTATCTCCCAGAGTGTGCTCAAACTCATGTCTATTAAGTTGATGATGCCATTCAATCATCTCATCCTGTGTCGCCCCCTGCTCCTCCTGCCCTGAATCTTTCCCAGTATCAGGCTCTTTTCCCTCTTCCATGAAGTCTTCCTCCCTTTAAACATGTACCTCCCAGACTAAGTTAGAAGCCACCTGCTCTGAACTTCCAGAACGTGTTAAGAGTGTGGGCTTGAGAGTCAGACCTGTGTTGGAATATCACAGCTGTACCTTCCCAGTTCTGTGATCTTATATAAGTCATCTATCTTTTCAGGGCCTGATTATCCTTATCTGTAGAATGGAAATAAAACTATATAAGATATTTGAAAACACCTAACTGAAAGGGAGTCAGTTCTTTACATCAGGTGGCCAAAGTATTGGAGCTTCAGTGTCAGCTTCAGTCTATCCAATGAATATGCAGGGTTGATTTCCTTTAGGATTGAATGGTTTGATCTCCTGGCTATCCAATGGACTCTCAAAAGTATCCTCCAGCACCACAGTTTGAAAGCATCAGTTCTTCGGTGCTCAATCTTCTGTATTTTTTTTTAAATTTTTATTTTTACTTTATTTTACTTTACAATACTGTATTGGTTTTGCCATACATTGACATGAATCCACCATGGGTGTACATGCATTCCCAAACATGAACCCCCCTCCCACCTCCCTCCCCATAACATCTCTCTGGGTCATCCCCGTGCACCAGCCCCAAGCATGCTGTATCCTGCATCGGACATAGACTGGCGATTTGATTCTTACATGATAGTATACATGTTTCAATGTCATTCTCCCAAATCATCCCACCCTCTCCCTCTCCCACAGAGTCCAAAAGTCCGCTATACACACCTGAAGGCATCAGTTCTTCGGTGCTCAATCTTCTTTATGGTCCAGCTCTCACATCCATACATGACTACTGGAAAAACCATAGCTTTGCCTATATGGACCTTTGTTGGCAAAGTGATGTCTCTGCTTTTGAATACGCTGTCTAGGTTCGTCATAGCTTTTCTTCCAAGGTGATCTGATTTACTATTGCCTAATATAGCTCTTGCTGCTGTGTGGACGCATGAGTGAAAGTAGAGAAGCAACTTCAGGGTGACCTAAACTAAGCTGGTGCCTGATGTCCCTTTCCATTTAGACAGAAGCCTGAGAGCAGCATACAAATACATTCTGTTCAGATAAACACAGACTCAAGGCCATTGTTTTCTGGAAACCTTCCCAAAGCTATGATTCTATAGATTGCTAATTCTGTGACCAGTAGCTCAGTGGTTGAAAGATGTATGCCATGTCCTGCCCTACAGACAAGGCCCCCTTGATCAGTAAGGCCCTCTTGACCAGTTAATGGGAAAGATGCTTTCTAACAAGAACACAATACAGTGATAAAGAGATTTTAAGATGTGATAGCAGCATTCATTCATCGAAATTTTAAAGAGCCCCACTAATCCCCAGCACTGAGTCTTTTATGCTTTCTAGTTGGTAGAGGTGGTAGGAAGGAGAAGAAAGAGAGAATGGGAGAGAGAGAACTCAGCTCACTAGGGAGCTTATACATTAGAGGAGGAGATCAAGACATGAACACAAACAGAAATCACACGAAATATATTGAGGTTAAGTTTCCAAAGGGAGATGGAAATACAATAAATAATTGTCATTTATTTAACACTCGATTTATGTGAAGCACTGTGTTAAGTTTTACATACATTCTCCTTTAATATTCATAAGTCGATGGACTAGGTAATATGATCACCCATGATGCTATAATAGCAGCTAACATTGATTAAGTGCTTTATATCAGCCAGGCATTGGGTTAGGTGTTTTGAAATATCTTATGTAGTTTTATTTCCATTCTACAGATGAGGATAGTCAGGCCCTGAAAGGATAGGTGACTTATATAAGATCACAGAACTGGGAAGGTACAGCTGTGCTATTCCAACACAGGTTTGACTCTCAAGCCCACACTCTTAACATGTTCTGGAAGTTCAGAGCAGGTGGCTTCTAACTTAGTCTGGGAGGTACATGTGTACAGGGAGGAAGACTCCATGGAAGAGAGAAAGTGTGAAGATGAGAAGGAAAGAAACTGGCAACTGGCCTCACTTGGCAGAGCTGGCGGTATGTGCTGGGGAGAACCTATCACTCCAGACTTGATCTTGGGGTACCTTGGTTCTTGCTTCTCCTAAGGCCCCAGAGAGTTCAAACATCTTTAACTGCCCTTCAAAGAAGGATAAGGTTTAGATTTTAAAACTCAAAACATGATGAGCAAGGAGTTGGCAGACCCTTCTTTAGTTCATTTCTTCGGTAGAAGCAGCCTTTGGCATTTATAACATTGAAAACAAGATCCCGGATGGACAGGGAATCCAGGGGAGGCAAAATCCAGCAACCAACACCACATCTCAAGCCAGCAAAGAAAGTTCATCGTGCATCACTGCTTATAGGACAGCAAAAATTCGCCAGTGATGTAAACCTCCATCAATACGGGATTGATGAGTTAAGTTAGGATGCATCCGCAGAAAAGAACACTGTGTTGTTATAAAGGATGAAGTGAAACTATATATTCTGACAAGGAAAGACATTTCCAAAAGCTTATAAGTTAAAAAAGTAGGTCACACAACATTCTCTGTAGCATGATTTGATTTGTATCACAGATCTGTGTTTATGAATACACAAAACCATGAACCACAGTTATCCGGAAGTTGGTCAGCACAAAGAATTACAGAAGGACTTTCTAATTCATATACTTTTGAATGCTGCTGACCTTTACATGCTTATATTACTTTTATCGTTGGAAAAAAGTACAATAGTTTCCATTTTACAAAACAAAAGAAGCCTTCTTGGATCACCTTCCATCCATCCTGTCTTTTGTAACTACAACATATCTTAGGTTCAGCAGTGCATCTGAAATTATATCCTACAACTTTCCCACAAATGAGTTAAGACAAGACAGTGATATATTAAGCAGGTTATAACACAGGTGAAATAGACTGGCAATTGATCAAAAAATTTTACACAAAGCATAGCTAGCAACCAGAAGAAAAGTCACCAGAGAAACGCCACAGGGCTTTTCCACTTTTACTAGTAGCTTAGATCAGTGATCCCCAACCTTTTTGGCACCAGGGACTGATTTCCCAGAAGACCATTCTTCCATGGACTAGGGAGTGGGGGGCGCAGGGTGAATAGTTTTGGGATGAATCACGCGTATAACATTTATCGTACACTTTATTTCTAATGTAATGGTGCTGCTGATCTGACAGGAGGTACCAGTCCCTGGCCCAGAGGTTGGGGACCCCTGACTTAGATGACACAGAAAACGTACTTACCACGTCTGAAGATGACTCAAAACTGGCGGGGATATCAAATTTGTTGAAGAACAAAGCAGAGATTCAAAATGAGCTCAGAACGGCTGGAGAACTGGGCTAAAATTAAAAGAAATAATAAGGTGAAAATTATAAGATAAAGAAAAAAATTCTCAAAAAATGTAAACGTCTATTTTGTGAGGCCAGAATAAGGGAAGCATGGCTTGGCAGCAGGTACACTCCAGAAGTACCCCAAGTTTCATGTCAGCACTGGAGAGGAATCCTGAGGTTCCGGCCCCGACTCCACACAAGGTCTTAGGCCCCGGCTTCGAAGGGAAAGGTATCCTGAGAAGCCCCCGTGCAACTCGCATAGGGACTGGCCTTTCCTGAGGCAACCAGAGCGGGTCCATGAGGTCCCCGTCGGAACCTGGCAGCACTTAAAAACAGACAATTCAAAAAAGATCTAGCAGTTCAAGTTGACCCATAGCATAATGTAACTAAATTATGTAAAGCTGCTAAAAACAGAGCACATTTTAGGTTGTATTAATTCAAGTATGGTTTCTAGACCCCAGAATATAATTGTCACACTGCAGTCTCTGCTGTTCTCTCCCGGAGTCTCCTGTTCCAATCTATGCCCCACATTGCATGAGGATCATTAACAAAGGGAAACACCTCCAGAGGATGGTCATGAAATTGACAAAGGAGCTGGAAACCATCCCATAACAGGAGTGGCTCTTGAAGGGACCAGAGACACAGGGTCTTAAAAAGAGAAACATCCCATATAGGATGGAAGTGAAAGTGAAAGAGGGTGCTCAGTCCTGTCCCACTCTTGCCATTTCTTCTGCAACCCTGGTCTCCTGCATTGCAGGCAGATGCTTTACCATCTGAGCCACCAGGGAAGCCCCTGAACCCACCTGCTTTCAAATCTCAGAAGCATTCCCAGATACATGCCTACCTGGGTTGCTCAGGTGACAGAACTAGGACTACTGCCACCTAGTGATAGCAAGGAGGCAGATTTTTCAGTAAACCTGTCAAAAAGCTTCCTGACCTTGAGAGGGCCCTGCGGGAGGTTGAGTAGCCTGGTAAGACAGTGTCATTTTAAGACAAGGATGGGTGAACAAATACCCAGTGGTAGAATCACAGTAACCAGGGCCCTTTCCTCTCTAAAAGATCACATCTTTCTCCTATGAGATCTCCATGTCCTCCCGGGATCAATGAGCCTCTCTCTGTGGTCTACAGAGTGGTAAGGACAGCTGGACAGGAACTACTGAGGCTGTCCCCTCTTGCTTATTGTTATCCAAGATCTGGGTGTGCAAGACTCACTGCTTATCTTATATTTTTATTTGACTTATTTATTTTTGTTTCCTATCCTCCTCTAATGGGCTATAAGTATAAGCAGGGATCCTGTATGTCCTGTTTTGGGCTAAATCTCAACCCCTGGAATATCAGTAGCAGATGGTAGGTGCTCAGTAAATATTTAACAAAATGACTGCTGCTGCTGCTGCTAAGTCGCTTCAGTTGTGTCCGACTCTGTGCGACCCCATAGACGGCAGCCCACCAGGCTCCCTGGTCCCTGGGATTCTCCAGGCAAGAACACTGGAGTGGCTTGCCATTTCCTTCTTCAATGCATGAAAGTGAAAAGTGAAAGTAAAGTCGCTCAGGCATGTCTGACTCTTAGCCACCCCATGGACTGCAGCCCACCAGGCTCCTCTGTCTATGGGATTTTCCAGGCAAGAGTACTGGAGTGGGGTGCCAGTGCCTTCTCTGAACAAAATGACTAGTGCATCCCAAACTGACATCATTTTCAGAAGGTTTAATTTTCTCAATAAAAGATATTTCAGATTTAAGAACCAGATCTCAAAATAATAACAAGCAGTTGTATCTTAGTAGTAAGATTCCAGGTGATTTTGTTTCACTTTCTCAATTTCCCCAATGTTTTGTTATGCAATCATATTGCATTACCTGGCCATCATCATCATCATAGCTAACATCTACTGAGTGCTTTCCATGTGCCAGGCGTGGGGATAAGCACTTTACTTGGATTAATTCATTTAAGCTCACACTAGCCTTTTCAGTTGGCACTAGTATTATTCCCATTTTAAAGACCAGGAAACTGAGAAACAGGGAGGTGATATGACTTGCCCAATGTGCTGCAACTAACATCAGGCAGAATTCAAAGGCCATGTTATTACCCCCTGACATCAATGTAAGATGAAAACTGATTACGATGATAATGACAAGTAACAAACATGTCTTTAGCCCTAATCATGTATAATATGTGTTAGTCACTCAGTCATGTCTGACTCTTTGTGACCCCATGGACTATAGCTCTCCAGGCTCCTCTGTCCATGGGATTCTCCAAGCAACAATAATGGAGTGGCTTGCCATTCCCTTCTCCAGGGGATCGTCTTACCCCAGGGACTTAACCGGGGTCTCTCACACTGCAGGCAGATTCCTTACCATCTATTTGTATAAGGTTCTGTACTGTTTCCAAAACATTACCTCCTTCAAAGCTCAGAACAGCCCCTTATAGTGGGAACGATTATTATGACCATTGTACAGTATTAGCCCCTTCTATAATGTAATCAACCATGTCCGCTGCCCCACCTGGACTATACTTTGATTTCATGAGAATCATACTTTTCTTGACTTTCTCTTCTGCATTCGAGCCAAGTGAAGAAGTGATTATCTGCCAGTCACTACTTGAACCCTCCACTCTGTGGAGATTAAGTCTCCAACATAGATAACTTCAGCCCTTCCCTGTGCTGTTGCCCCTTTCTAGAATGTCCTTCTTTCCTCTTTCACCACAACCCTACTAATTTTTTTTTCCAAACACAGCTCAAATGCAACTCCCTCCAGGAATCCTTCAGTGATCAGCCCTTTCCACCACAATCTCTCTTACTATACAGTCTGTACATTTCATTCAGCCTGGTCATCTCTGGCTTTGTAGTGCTGGCTCTCCTTCAACTCACATATGTCCCTTTTTCTCAGTTAGACTAGAGCTCACAGAGGCAGCTAGCTCTTGAGTTTCTTGGCAAGCCCTGAATAAATGGTCTCTTAGCTTTCCCTTAGTAGGTGCTCAATAATTATTTTGCTGATTTCATAATGATAATCTAACCTCACAGCTGTAAAACATTGTCTTTTCTAATAGATATTATCTCATACATATTATCTCACTTTTGCTTCAAACAGACAGACAAGATTTTACTTTTCTCATTTTCACAGTAAAGTAAGTTAAAGGCCAGGGAGGCTAAGTAAGCTGTCTCAGGTCACACATCTCAGAATTCAGCCCAGCCCTCTGGACTCGAAGCCCCAGATTCCTTACCCTAGAACACACTGATTCTACTGGAAGGTACCGCTGGCTGGGAGTAATGCTAATAACATTCCTATAAAGACCTTGTCTTGATCCTATCATGGGAGCAAAAGCAATAAAGAGTGACAAGAGGCCGTATCCATGGTTGAGATTGGGAAGGGAGGTAAATTCATACACTCCGTGCCGAGAAGTGCCTGGTGCTTATCAGATGGGCGGTGATGACTGTGTTATATCCCCTGTGAGTGGGACACTTGGGACTAAACAAAATGTTGTCCTCCACCAAGGCCAGCGTGACTCAATCCTCAGCAGAAGTGGGGCAGTCCAGCAGGCACAGGGTGAATGAGAGGGAGCACTAAGAAGCAAGAAAGGTGGGTTCAAGATCCAGTTCTGCTCCAATCTAGCTGTGTGACCACAGGGAGGGTAACCAGCCTCTCTGAGGCTGTACTTCCTTCCTCACTAGTCAATGTCCAATGACAAGGCCTCTCATAGACCCTATGTTTCATGAACTGATGATCCACAAACCAAATTTGGGCCAGGAACATATTTTCTTGGGCCCAAATACTGTTTAAAATTGTTTTGATATGGTAAGCAACACTTAAAAATCAGATTTAAGCAACACTTAAAAGTTTGAATCAGTAGAAATATTCAGATTTCCAAGCTTTCTAGAAAAAAATAGCAAGACCTGGCAACATTAAAAAAGTGGAAGACTTCACACAAAATTTGATTTCCAGTCTTTCTAGAAAACAATATCTGGATATACACGATTTTTTTGTTAATTGTTTATTCTTTACAATATAATATGATAGGTTTTGATAAGTAGCACAGAGAAAATATAAAGGAGATAGGGGAGTTCTGAAGTAGTAGGGGAGGGGAATCCTGCAAGGCCTACAGCTAACAGAAGCCGCTCTGAGAAAGCCTAACTGCCAAAGGAAGCTATTCCCAGGACCCCAGTGGGCTGGAGTCCAGGTGTTTCGGCTCCCTTTAGATGGGGCATGTAGCTAATACCCTTTACATACCAAGTGTGGAGTAAGAAGACACTGACCTTGGCTGATGTGAATTGAAACACAGTTTTAAGCTTATTCTTTGATTTCACAAAGGCAACAAAAGAGTTTCAAATGGTAAAATAAGTATCAAAGTCTGAGAGAAGGAGAGGAGAGAACTGTATTTACAAAGCGTAGGCTAATCAAGAGCAACTAAACACTGTCATTCACCCAAATGCATTTTCTGTCTAATGGGGGTCAAAGCAACTAGCCTGATACCTGTAGCAATATCCTGCCTTGCCCTTACATCTCAGGCCAGGGCCATTACAAGGTATCAGAACTCATTCTAATTAGAAAACAACCAACTCTGTCAACCCAAGCACAGGATGGCAGAGACATGAAGAGGAGAAATGGATCCTACTCCACTCTCTTGTTGAATGGCCTCTTGTTGGCCATTTATTGTCTGGGCTGGGACCTGACAGGTGATTTCTCTGGATACCAGTGTCTCCAAATGGAACATAGTATCCATTAGTACACCCCAGCATTTTGGATCATGATCTACAGTAAAAAGTTTGTAAAGGACACATTACTATATATATATATATATATATATATATATATATATATATGCAGATAGACAATAAACATATCATGAAGCAATCCTTACCCTTACTGTATTGTGCATCATTATTTCCCAGTTCATCCCCCCACCACCACCTTTTTTTAAATCCTGATCACTACTCACTAAATTGATTTTCTTAGCAGTGGGTAATAATTGGCAGCTTGAAAAACACTGCTTCAGACCAATGTTTCCCAAATCTGGTGCCACATCAGAATCCCTTGGAGTCCTTGTTAAATACATATACTTGTGCTCCCTTTCAAACCTACAGAATCAGAATTTCTTCAGCGTGAGACCTAAGAATCTATATTTTCTTTTACCAAGTACCAGTGATACACTGGCATTAAGACATCACAGTTCTCCTCAAGACGTAGAAGCATATAACAGCAATAACAGTCATTACTATCAAACACCTACTTCATGCCAGTGCTGCCGGCATAAGAACTTTCCATTCGTTGACTCACTTAAATCCTCACAGCAACTCCACTTTATAGATGAGGAAACTGAGTCTCAGAGAGCCTCCACTTTATAGATGAGGAACTGAGCTCAGAGACATAGAGAGGTTAAGGACGTGGTGGGGCGATGACTCATGGGGGCTCTGTTCCCACCCTTGCTGATCCCTCCGTCTCCCCTCTGTAGTTCCAGAGACCTTGGATCCATGCTAGATGTTCTATACCAATTCAAGTTCAAGGCCATACCCCAAGGGGTCCAGCCAACAAAGGCAAGGAGAAGGTGTAAAACAAAACAATAAGAGTTGCACTTATATTGAATTTTAACTGTCCAAAGCATATGTGTGTCTATTTTCTCCACATTTATTCCTTTCAGGTATCCTGTGAGGCAGAAAGTGTTAGTCAGAGTGTTAATTGCTCAGTTGTGTCTGACTCTTTGCAACCCCATGGACTGTAGCCTGCCAGGCTCCTCTGTCCATGGAATTCTCCAGGTAAGAATACTGGAGTGGGTAGCCATTCCCTTCTCCAGAGGATCTTCACACCCCAGGTATCAAAACCAGGTCTCCTGCATTTCAGGCAGATTCTTTACCATCTGAGCCACCAGGAAAGATGGCAGAAGAAGCAGAAAAAAAAATACAGAGACACAAAGAGGGAAAGTGACTTACCCAAGGTCTGACAGCAAATCAAAGAAAAGCTATCCCAAGCAGGGTCTACAATCGACTTCCCCAGGCAGGGTCCATACTGACTTCCCCAGGCAGGGTCTACTACTGCTCTTGGGCTGGCTTCCTCCAGAGTTTCTAGATCCATGCCACTTCAAGTCTATCTCCCTTTAAGGTAGAAAAGGAAGAAAAGCTGGTACTTTCTGCCTCCCTCTTTACAGGATTTACTATCAACGTCGGAAATGAGCACACTCTGTATACACACTGCCTGACGGACAGGTTGCCCCAAACCTCCTACACAAGGCTGTACTGAAAACTGGCAGTATTTCTGTTTTTGCCATGTAATTTAGAAACAGAAAACTCTGCACCATGCTTCAAAGAAAACTAATGGATTCAAGGATGAAAGGAAAGGGCATTATCCCTCCCACACAAGGTAAATGCCACCAGCCAAGAGTGAGGCGGTGTTTCGAAGTCACTGCCGAGCAAAATGTTGTGAACCCACGGAAAGCCAAGGCAGTGGTCTGGATCAATCACTCTGATGGCAAAAAGGGGCTGGAGGGATGAATGACCCCCATTTAGCTTCCTTGGCTGAGACCCTTCCTCTGTTGAGAACATCCCTTCTGTTTCTGCCACAGAAAGGGGTGTTGTTTGCAATGTGTATACATTTATGTGACCCATGACTAGCTCTTTATCAAACACTCTTATTGATTCTAACATTTTTCTTCATCCCTTCCCCTTCACAATGCAGGCTGTTCCCTCTCTCCCCTTAACAGATCCCAAGGATCATCTAATACACACACTATTTAGTGAAAATAAAAGCAAGCCATCCTTCTCTTGGCCTCCATCTCCCCATCTCTAAAGGCAATTGTTGTTGTTTAGCAACTAAGTCATGTTCGACTCTGTAACCTGCCAGGCTGGACTATAACCCGCCAGGCTCCTCTGTCCATGGGATTCTCCAGACAAGAATATCTCTAGGAAATCTTCCCGACCCAGGGATCGAACCCGAGTTTCCTGTGTCGCCTGCATTGGCAGGCAGGGTCTTTACCATGCACCACCTGGGAAGCCCACATAAAGTCAACGAGTTAAACCAAATGGTCTGTTAGGTCCTTTCTCTAGTTCTAGGATTTGGATAAAATATGTAGGTAAAGCCCTACGTATAGCCCACAAATGTGACTCAGGATCTGAGCAGGGAGGGGCAAACTGATTTCAAATTGTGTTTTAAACAGCTGTCTTTTGTTAAAGGGGGTCCAAAAGGTGGGATAAAGGAAAAAAGAAACATTTCTATCATGCCCATGATCGGGCTATCATCCTAACAACGAAGGTCACTCTCCTTTTTTCTGTCTCTTGCTTTACTTTTTCTTCTCTCTACATGTGGCCAGGGTTGCAAAGTCTGCCTAGTCAGTTGCCTCTTCCCTGCATGTCAGTTTCACATCCCAGGTGAAGGTGCAGGGAGCAACTGGCCCTGTAATAGCTGAGATTTCAGCCACGCAGAGCTTCAAGTTAATGCCAGTCTCACCTCCACGGAAGCACTCCACTTGATGTCAGAAAAATTGGAAGAGATGTTAAATTTTTTTGTGATTGCAACTCCCTTTTAGTTGGGGGACGCTGGCTTAGGATTTGATGGTTTTATAGATTTCAGTATCAAGGAAGTAGAAAAGATCTCAGCTTTTTCATTTACATTGTCAATCACCGAGGTGGCTCCTTCCCCAAGGGGATGCTAACTAGATCTGCACTTGCTGCGGTTTTGCCAACACAGCATGGGCACCTCTCCCACCTGCTTCCTGGGGCTGGGTTCAAGATGATGAGATTGCATAAGGGAAACACTTCCAGGGCATTAAAAAAAAAACAGAGGAAATAAAAATATTCTCACCCTTCCACAGTACAGCAGATGCACTTCAGTCAAACCGCCACCATTTGAACCAAGTTACAGAATCTCCTGGGTCTCAGGTTGCTCATCATCAAGTGGGAATAATATTAATAATACCTCCGAAGGTTATTGTGGAGAGTAAATGGGTAAAGTGCCTAAAGCAATGCCCCACCACATGCTAATGCCTCAACAACTGCAGTTAAGCTGACTATTATTATTTCTCTTGGCCAAACCAGTCTCTAACCAGCATTTTCTGGTCATCTCATTTCACCTGAGTGAAAGTCACTCAGTCGTCGTGTCTGACTCTTTGCGACCCCATGGAATAGCCCATGGAATTCTCCAGGATAGAATACTGGAGTGGGTAGCTGTTCCTTTCTCCAGGGATCTTCCCAACCCAGAGATTGAATCCAGGTCCCCCGCACTGCATGCAGATTCTTTACCAGTTGATTCACCAGGGAAGCCCTCTCATTTCACCAGAGGATCTAAAAGCACACTAGCGATGAGGTTGAGCTAAATTGCATCTTGGAGCCATTCATGTGGGTTGAAGCTGCCCATTTTCCAGTTGCTGCCCTGCTATTTACTCACTCAGCAAATATTCATTGACCACCTATTACACGGCAGGCACCGTACTAGGTGATGACATACTAGTGAAGAAGATAAAGTCCTTGCTTCATAGTGTAAACACTCTAGAAGGGTCGGAGAGGGTACACAGTATGTAGACAAGAAATACAATGACTGAGACAGGGATGAGCTCTCATGATCCAGAGATCTAAAGCCAGTAAGGCTGGGGTCAGGGTTGGGGCATGGGAAAGGGTGGTGTGAGATGAAACTGCAGGGGAAGGCAGGGGCCAGATCATCAGAGCCTTTCAGGCCAGGTGAGGAGTTTTATCTTCATCCTAAGAACGCTGGAAAATAAATGGAAGGTTTCAAGCAAAGGATCAATACACTACGTGTGGCTGAGAGGAAGAGGAACATTGCAGGCGAAAAATTATAAGTCGTGCTTTGGACAGTGTGTATCGACTCTGGCTGCCCAGCTAAGCAGCTGATCTATCAGTTTCTGTATCTTAAGTTCCTTCCCACTGAGGATCTCAAAGCATGAGGGGCCTTTGGAAAATTGGCTCAGCAGGTTTCTTTTTGTGCTTCTTTTGGCCGAAGATGAAATAATGATTTCAGTTTGTTCCTACCAGTTTTTCAAGATTTTTCATTTATTTACAGGCTCCTGGTACCTCTCAATCAATCTCTCTCTCTCACATACATGCATGTGCTCACGTGCATGCTCTCACACACATACACTTATCGTTTCCCAATGTCCCTTTTTATCTGATTGCTCTTTGTCATGACCTGAAAACCTTCCACTTTGGGGCGTACACCTTCATTCGAGGACAAGGATTCTCCATCTGCTGCCACCAAAAAATCGCCAAGAGTTTCACAGCTTCACCCAAACCCTCTCCCCGTGACAGGAGAAAGGTGCTTGGAGCAGAGCCAAGCGAGAAAATGAGTCCAGCACTGAGAAATTAAACAAAGTAATGTTGACTGGGGCAGGGGGATTAATCAGGAAATCTTAAGGTCACTGTGATCTCTTTGATTGCATTAACATCTAGTAGCAGAAGAGTACAGATTGATCAGTGTTACAGCAGCAGGGAGGAGGAATGAACCTGGAAGTCTAATGCCCCGAGTTCCATCTTCCATAGCCTTCAAGCCAGTGGCTCAGCTGATAAGAATCCACCTGTCAGTGCAGGAGACGCAGGAGATGCGAGTTTGATCCCTGGGTCGGGAATATCCCCTGGAGAAGGAAATGGCAACCCACTCCAATATTCTTGCCTGGGAAACCCCATGGACAGAGGAGCCTGGTGAGCTACAGTCCATGGGGTCACAAAGCCACACATCTTCCATAGAGAGAATTAATGCCAGTAGATGAAGGCAGATCTCTTCATTCCTGAGCCAGTCACACTCCATTAGAACCCACTTCCTCCCTAGACGTGTATCAGGTCATCTATGCTCCCTGCTAAGTCATTTCAGTCATGTCTGACCCTTTGCCACCCCATGGATTCCTCTGGCTCCATGGAGCTCACCAGGCTCCTCTGTCCATAGGGAAGAATGTTCTCCAGGCAAGAATACTGGAATGGGTTGCCATGCCCTCCTCCAGGGGATCTTCCCAACCCAGGGATCGAACCCACGTCTTTTACAAGTCCTGCACTGACAGGTGTGTTCTTTACCAGTAGGCACCAAATATCTTTCATTAAATTGCCCCCTTGCACACTGTGCCCATTCTTCACATTCGATCAGACTATCTTTTCCTCCAAATATCCCTTTCTCCAGATGGCTTAGGGAAGACTTTTGAAGAACAAATCACTCATGGTGAGTCAAGTACTGGGTTGGCCAAAAGGTTCGTTTGTGCTTTTCCATAACATCTTGATGGATAAGTCTTCAGGGCCTGCCCTTGCTCCATCAGCTCGGACACTTACTTCCTAGAGTCCCTTACACCTTTTTCTTAATTTATCCATATTTCCAGAAGAGAAAAGCAGTCCGCCTTCTGCAGTGACAGGTTGTAGACCTGGCTCCCATAAGCAGAAGACACCAGGCTGGTGTACCTTTGCCTCTTTCTAGTCAGCAAACCACAGCGACCTGAACTGACCTGTATAGGCCTTTGAGGAGAAGGGTTAGTTAATGAGGACAAGCACATGAAAGGAAATATCAATCAATAACAATTGTAGCTCTGGTTTCTCCAGCTCCAACCATGTGCCAAGCACAGGGCTAAGAGCTCTAAACAGATTAACTCTCATAGGAAGGCAGGTGTGGTGCATATCACCATTTCATAGTTGCAACAAAATGAGGCTCAGAGACACGAAGGAACTTGTTTGAGGGCCCACAGCTAGCAGTGAGCAAAGCTGGGGGTTTAAACCCATACCTGTCTGATATCAGAGCAAGTACTCATAATCAGTTGAGTGTGCCATGCTGGACATGGGAACACCCCTCTGTTTCAGCCTTTCTTCCCTTCACATGCGATGTATCCAGAATCATTGTGATGACTCCCACATCTCTGGCTCTAGCCTTGACCTATTTGGTGTCAGTCTTAATCAACTCCTTTCTACTGGATAGTTCCTTTCCACTCATGTCACCTAGTTACTCAAACTTAACATGCCAAAAGCTTATTTTTTCTTCCAACCAGCTCTGCATCTCAATTTGCCTCTTTCTGTCAGTTAATCCCCATTCCCGGGCTCCTACCTTCAGGATCCTCTCCAACTACTCTCTCTGACCTCATGCGGTCAGGCACCAAATTGTGGTGATTTCGTATCTATAATGACTCTTGAGTCTACCCCTTCTTCCATTTCAAATGCTTGTTACACACGTGTGCATGCTCAGTTACTCAGTCATGTCCAACTCTTTGCAACTCCCATGGACTGTAAGCTGCCAGGCTCCTCTGTCCATCGGATCCTCCAGCAAGAATACTGGAGCGGGTTGCCATTCCCTTCTCCAGGGGATCTTCCTGACCCAGGGATCAAACCCACATCTCCTGTGTCTCTGGCATTGGCAGATGGATTCTTTACCACTGAGCCACCTGGGAAACCTCCTGTTGGTTGAATTGAAAACACACACAGACACACAATTTATAATCTCACAGTTCCCATGCACGAGTCTGAGGTCCAGACATGGTACACCTGGATCTTCTGCTCAGGGTCGCTCTGGGCTGAAAAGGTGTCAGCAGGGTTGTGATTCTCATCTGAAGTTCTACTAATATAATGTGTAAAAGCATAATATAAAGAATTTTCATATACTTTTCACTCAGATTCCTCAAATGTTAACATTTTTCTAACATTTGCTTCATTCTTTTCTCTTTTAATGAATATTTATACTCACATACACAATTATTTTTTTCCGAAGCATTTGAGAGTAAGTGGCGGGAATCATGCCCCTTTATCCTTAAGTAATTCAGTGTATATTTTCTAAACGATAGAAGGTTAATTCTCTTATGTAGCCACAGTAAAATTATTAAAATCAGGAAATTAATATTGATATAACATTATCATCTAATCAAAAACCTTCTTTCAAATTTCATCAATTATCCCAATAACATCCTTAAAAAAAAAAACCCCAAAATTTTTCTGCGATAGGACTCAATTTATAATATAAATTTATACAACAGATCAGTTCAGTTCAGTTGCTCAGCCGTGTCCGACTCTTTGCGACCCCATGAACGGCAGCACGCCAGGCCTCCCTATCCATCACCAACTCGCGGAGTCCACCCAAAACCATGCCCATTGAGTTGGTGATGCCATCCAACCATCTTATCCTCTGTCATTCCCTTCTCCTCCCGCCTTCAATCTTTCCCAGCATCAGGGTCTTTTCAAATGAGTCAGCTCTTCACATCAGGTGGCCAAAGGATTGGAGTTTCAGCTTCAACATCAGTCCTTCCAATGAAGACCCAGGACTGATCTCCTTTAGAATGGACTGGTTGGATCACCGTGCAGTCCAAAGGACTCTCAAGAGTCTTCTCCAACACCACAGTTCAAAAGAATCAATTCTTTGGTGCTCAGATTTCTTTATAGTCCAACTCTCACATCCATAAATGACTAATGGAAAAACCGTGGCCTTGACTAGATGGACTTTTGTTGACAAAGTAATGTCTCTGCTTTCGAATGTGCTGTCTGGGTTGGTCATAATTTTCCTTCCAAGGGGCAAGCATCGTTTAATTTCATGGATGCAATCACCATCTGCAGTGATTCTGGAGCCCAGAAAAATAGTCAGCCACTGTTTCCACTATTTCCCCATCTATTTGCCATGAAGTGATGGGACCGGATGCCATGATCTTCGTTTTGTGAATGTTGAGCTTTAAGCCAACTTGTTCACTCTCCTCTTTCACTTTCATCAAGAGGCTTTTGAGTTCCTCTTCACTCTCTGCCATAAGGGTGGTGTCATCTGCATATGTGAGGTTATTGATATTTCTCCTGGCAATCTTGATTCCAGCTTGTGCTTCCTCCAGCCCAGCATTTCTCATGATGTACTTTGCATATAAGCTAAATAAGCAGGGTGACAATATACAGCCTTGATGTACTCCTTTTCCTATTTGGAACCAGTCTGTTGTTCCATGTCCAGTTCTGACTGTTGCTTCCTGACCTGCATACAGATTTCTCAAGAGACAGGTCAGGTGGTCTGGTATTCCCATCTCTTTCGGAATTTTACTCCGTTGATTGTGATCCACACAGTCAAAGGCTTTGGCATAGTCAAGAAAGCAGAAATAGATGTTTTTCTGGAACTCTCTTGCTTTGTCCATGATCCAGTGGATGTTGGCAATTTGATCTCTGGTTCCTCTGCCTTTTCTAAAACCACCTTGAACATCTGGAAGTTCACAGTTCACTTATTACTGAAGCCTGGCATGGAGAATTTTGAGCCTTACTTTCCTAGCCTGTGAGATGAGTGCAAATGTGAGCTAGTTTCAGCATTCTTTGGCATTGCCTTTCTTTGGAATTGGAATGAAAACTGACCTTTTCCAGTCCTGTGGCCGCTGCTGAGTTTTTCGAATTTGCTGGCATATTGAGTGCAGCACTTCCACAGCCTCATCTTTCAGGATTTGAAATAGCTCAACTGGAATTCCATCACCTCCACTAGCTTTGTTCGTAGTGATGCTTCCTAAGGTCCACTTGGCTTCACATTCCAGGATGTCTGGCTTTAAGTGAGTCATCACACCATCGTGATTATCTGGGTCATGAAGATCTTTTTTGTACAGTTCTTCTGTGTATTCTTGCCACCTCTTCTTAATATCTTCTGCTTCTGTTAGGTCCCTACCATTTCTGTCCTTTATTGAGCCCATCTTTGCATGAAATGTTCCCTTGGTATCTCTAATTTTCTTGAAGAGATCTCGAGTCTTTCCCATTCTGTTGTTTTCCTCTATTTCTTTGCATTGATCTCTGTGGAAGGCTTTCTTATCTCTCCTTGCTATTCTTTGGAACTCTGTATTCAGATGCTTATCTCTTTCCTTTTCTCCTTTGCTTTTCGCTTCTCTTCTTTTCACAGCTATTTGTAAGGCCTCCCCAGACAGCCATTTTGTTTTTTGCATCTCTTTTCCATGTGGATGGTCTTGATCCCTGTCTCCTGTACAATGTCAGGAACCTCCATCCATAGTTCATTAGGCACTGTATCTATCAGATCTAGCCCCTTAAATCTATTTCTCACTTCCATTGTATAACCATAAGGGATTTGATTTAGGTCATACCTGAATGGTCTAGTGGTTTTCTCCACTTTCTTCAACTTCAGTCTGAATTTGGTAATAAGCAGTTCATGATCTGAGCCATAGTCAGTTCCTAGTCTGACTGTATAAATCAAATCACATTTATTCAAATCAGATTGATTATATTCTTTGTAGCCAAAAATGGAGAAGCTCTATACAGTCAGCAAAAACAAGACTGGGAGCTGACTATGGCTCAGATCATGAATTTCTTATTGCCAAATTCAGACTGAAATTGAAGAAAGTGGAGATAACCACTAGACCATTCAGGTATGACCTAAATCAAATCCCTAAAAATTATACAGTGGGAGTGACAAATAGATTGAAAGGATTAGATCTGATACACAGAATCCTGAAGAACTATGGATGGAGGTTCATGACATTGTACAGGAGGCCATGAACAAGATCATCCCCAAGAAAAAGAAATGCAAAAAGGCAAAATGGTTGTCTGATGAGGCATTACAAATAGCTAAGAAAAGAAGAGAAGCTAAAGGCAAAGGAGAAAGGGAAAGATATACCCATTTAAATGTAGAGTTCCAAAGAATAGCAAGGAAAGATAAGAAAGACTTCCTCAGTGATCAATGCAAAGAAATGGAGGAAAACAATAGAATGGGAAAGACTAGAGACCTCTTCAAGAAAATTAGAGATACCAAGGGAACATTTCATGCAAAGATGGGCTCAATAAAGGACAGAAATGGTAGGGACCTAACAGAAGCAGAAGATATTAAGAACAGGCGGCAAGAATACACAGAAGAATTGTATAAAAATGATATTCATGACCCAGATAGCCACGATGGTGTAATTGCTCACCTAGACCCTGACTTCATGGAATGTGAAGTCAAATCAGCCTTTGAAGGCATCACTATGAAAAAAGCTAGTGGAGGTGATGGAATTCCAGTTGAGCTATTTCAAATCCTAAAAGATGATGCTTTGAAAGTGCTGCACTCAATATTCCAGGAAAGTTGGATATGAGAGTTGGACTATAAAGAAAGCTGAATGTTGAAGAATTGATGCTTTTGAACTGTGGTGTTGAGAAGACTCTTGAGAATCCCTTGGACTGCAAGGAGATACAATCAGTCAATCCTAAAGGAAATCAGTCCTGAATATTCATTGGAAGGACTGATGCTGAAGCTCAAGTTCCAATCTTTTGGCTACCCGATGGAAAGAACTGACTCATTAGAAAAGACCCTGATGCTGGGAAAGATTGAAGGCAGGAGGAGAAGGGGACAACAGAGGATGAGATGGTTGGATGGCATCACCAATTCAATGGTGAACTTGGGCAAACTCTGGGAGTTGGTGATGGACAGGGAAGCCTGGTGTGCTGCAGTCCATGGTGTCACAAAGAGTTGGACACAACTGAATGACTGAACTGAAATGATCTGATAGGACTCAAACAGGAAAGAATACTTCAATTTAGGTATCATATCTCTTTAGTATCCTTTAACTGGAAATAGTTCCTCAGTCTTTCTTGTCATTCATGACCATGACATATATGAAGAACACACTGGACTCTGATATTCATGCATTTTACCACACAGTGGACAGAAGAGTAGAATATTCCAAAACTTCCTAACTAAAGAATCATAGAATATAGAAGAAATCTGAAAATGAAATACTTGTTTATCTAAGTCCCAAGCTGTTTTCATACACACCTCACAATTGTGGCCATATCATTTACCCAACAATTTTCTTTAAATTAATTCACTTTTAAACTGTATTTCTGTGGTAGCCAAAATTCTAAATATGATCCCTAATGATCCTTGCTCTTATATAATCCCCCTATCCTGGAGCTATCAATTTGATGAGAAATTACTCCAGTGATTATACTACATTATATGGGCTTCCCTGGTGACTCACATTGTAAAGAATCTGCCTGCAGTGCGGGAGACCTGGGTTCAATTCCTGGGTTGGGAAGATCACCTGGAGGAGGGCATGGCAACCCACTCCAGTATTCCTGCCTGGAGAAGCCCCATGGACAGAGGAGCCTAGTGGCTACAGTCCATGGGGTTGTAAAGAGTCAGACAAAACTAAGCAACTAAGCATACATATGGCAAAATGGAGGTTATCTGGATGGGCCTAATCTAACCACATGAAGCTTTTAATAGCAGAGAGTTCTCTCTGGCAAGTAGGCAGAAGAGGAAGTCAGAGATATTTGAAGTATGAGAAAGATTTGACAGACCAAGGTGCCAGGTCACTGGCTTTGAAGATGGAGGGGGCCATGTTAGAAGGAACTGCTGCTGGCATTTAGGAGCACAGGGTGACACCTGGCTGACAACCAGCCAAGAAATGGGGACTTCACACATACCTCCAAAGAAATGAATTCTGAAAAATATCTGAATGACCTTGGAAGCAGATTAATCCACAGAACCTCTAGGTAACAGCCCAGCCCAGTTTACATCTTGAGCAGAAAACCCTGTCAAGTCTACCAGAACTTCTGACCTACAGAATGGAATGAAGATGAAAATACAAGCTACGCTGAAAATCCAAACTATCAACAGGCTATGCAAGAAAACTGGTATGACCATGAAAATTGATGCAAGAAAGTATTTGACAAAATCCAACACACATCCATGATTAAAAAACAAAAAACAAAAAACCAAAACTCAGAAAGCCAAGAATAGAAGGGAACTTCCTTGACTTGATAAAGAACATCTACAAAAAATAAATAAATAAATAAAACAAACAGGTAAGACTGCCACAACTAGCAAACTGAATCAAGAAATAGCTAATAAGGATTATATACCATGACCAATTGATATTTATTCCAGGAGTGCAGAGTTGGCTTAGCATCCAAAAACCAATTAATGTAATTTAATAGAATTATACTTCAATAAAGGACAGAAAACCACATGTTTATCTCAATAGATACAGAAAATGCACTTGGCACAATCCAGCACCTCTTCATCATAAAACACTCAACAAACTACAAATAGAAAGGAACGTCCTCAATCTGGTAAGCAGTACCTATGAAAAACCCACAGCTAATACCATACTTAATGGTGAAAGAGTAAAAGCTTTCCCCCTGGGATTAGGAAAAATTCAAGGATGTCAACTGTTGCCATCTCCATTCAACATTTTACTGGAGGTTCTAGGTGGAACACTTAGGCAAGAAAATAAAAGCCCTCCTGAATGGAAAGGAAATAATCACAGATGACATTATCTATATCGAGAAAATCCTAAGGAATCCACTGAAACCAAATTAAAACTAGTAAGTTTATTTGTTCAATATTATGTAACAATCTAAATGGGAAGAGAATTTGAAAAAATAGATACATGTATATGTATAACTGAATCACTTTGCTGTACACCTGAAGCTATCACAACATTGTTAATCAACTGTATTCCAATATGAAATAAAATGTTAAAGAAAACAAGGTTGCAAGATACAAAATATAAAAAATTTCATTTCCACATAGGAGCAATAGGCAAGCTAAAATTAAAATTAATAATTTACCTTCATTTACAATAGCATCAAAGATAATAAAATACTTAGGAATGAATTTAGCAAAATAAATATAAAACTTATCATCCCTACCATACAAAACATGGTTGAAGGAAATCAAAGAAGACCTAAAAGAATGGGACCTAACCCTACATTTATGGAAACACATCCCATGTTCATGGATTGGAAGATACACACACACAGACACACACACACACAGACATATATACTTATAGAAGAATAGAATAGAGTTTAGAGTTCAAAAATAAATCCTCACATTTATGAATAATTGATTTTTGACATGCATACCATGAAATTTCAATGGGGAAAAAATTTCCTCAATAAATGGTGCTGGGACAACTGTATGTCCATGTGCAAAAGAATGAAGTTGGACTCTTCATTTCATATGAAAAAATTAACTCAAATGGATCAAAGGTGACCCAGGAAATGAACTTAGGTCTCCCGCATTGCAGGCAGACTCTTTACTGACTGAGCCACCAGAGAAGGCCTAATGTAAGAGCTAAATCTATAAAACTCTAGTCTTGAATCAGGTAATGGTTTCTTAGATATAACACTAAAAGCACAAGCAACTGGACATCATTGAAATTAAAAGAATACAATACAGATAGTGAAAAGGCAATTCACAGGATGGGAGAAAATATTTGCAAATTATATATCTCATAAGAGACTTCTCTAAAATATTTAAAGAACTGTTACACCATAATAAAAAAACAACCAGGACAGTCAAGAAGTTGAAACAGTACAAATGTCCATCAACTAATGAATGAATAAACAGAATGTGATATGTGTAAACAGCAACATATTATTCAGCAATACTGGAGAGGGAAATGACAGCCCACTTCAGTATCCTTGCCTGGAGAATCCCATGGATAGAGGAGCCTGGTGGGCTATAGTCCATAGGGTAGCAAAGAGTCAGACATGACTGAAGTGACTTAGCACTCACGCACACCGCATTCATAGTTTCAGAAACTCCATATAGTGACAGTATCAATTCTCTCAAAATTGATGCACACATTTAATGTAATTCTTATCAAAATCCCATCAAGATTTTAGGGGATTTAGGCAATATTATTCAATGATACATTTCGAAATACAAAAGACAAAATAGGTAAATAATTTTGAAAAAAAATAATAAAGCAAGGGTAGTTGCTTCACCCAATATTAAGGCTTACTATATCATTTCAGTAATCAAGAGAGCATCATTATTGGCCGAGGATAGACACAGACATCAATGAAACAGGATAGGAAACCCAGAAATAGACCCACACAAATATGCCCAACTGATTTTTGACAAAGATGCAAAAACAATTCAAGGGAAGAAAGATAGCCTTGTCAAGAAATGATAATGGAGTAATTTGACATCCATAAGCCAAAAAAAAAAAAAGGCTTGACTTAAATTTCACATCTTATACAAAAATTGACTCAAAGTAGATCATAGATTCTGTACAGTTTTTACAAACTATGTTCAGTTTACAGAAGACTTTTTTTTTCATTTCTGTGAAAAAGTTTATGTTTTAATGAAGAATATTTTTTATAGAACACTTCTGATAGAAAAATAGGAGAAAATCTCAGGGACCCAAGGCCTGGTGAGGAGTTCTTAGGCATGACACCAGAAGTATAATCTATAAAAGAAAATCAATAAATTGGACCCCATAAAAATTAAAACTTTGCTCTGTGAAAGACTTAGTTAAAAGAGTGAAAAGATAAATCAAATACTGAGAGAAAATATTGTCAAACCATGTATCTGGCAAAAGACCAGTATCTAGAATATATAAAGAATTCTCAGTACTTCAACAGCAAAAAACACAGAACTATATTAGAAAGTGGGCACAAGACAGTAAAAGGCATTTCACTGAGGAGGATGTTTAGATAGCAAATAAGCACATTAAAAAGTTGTTCAACATTTTTAGCCACTATGAAAAATGCAAATTTAAAAGATACCACTACACACCTGAGACTGGTGGGCTAAAAATTAGTGGAAACATCAAATGTCGGCAAGGATGCAGAGAAACTGGATTACTCACCTATTACACATGAGAATGTAAAATGGTACAGCCTCTCTGGAAATCAGTTTGGCAGACTCTTATACTGTAAAACTAAACATGCATTTACCTCTGTTGTGTGATCACTAAGTCACATCTGACTTTTTGTGACCCCATGGACTGTAGATCACCAGGCAGACTCCTCTGTCCGTTCCAGACCCAGGGATCAAACCCACATCTCTTGTGCCTACTGCATTGGCAGGTAGATTCTTTACCACTGGCACCGCCTGACCCAGCAATTACCCTCCTGGACCTTAATCCAAGAGATGAAAACTTCTGTCTACATAAAAACCTGTACACAATTGTTCATAGCAGTTTTATTCATAAAAGCCAGAAACTGAAAACAGCAAAAATGTCCTTCAACAGAATAATTAAACAAATTCTGATCTGTCCATATCATGAAATACTAGTCTGCATTAAAAAGGAATGAATTTTTAATATATGCAACAACTTGGATGGGTCTCTGGGGCATCAAGCCAAGTAAAAAAGTCAATCTCAAAATGTTGTATATTATTCCAATTATATAACATATTTGAAATGACAAAACTACAGAGATAGAGAATAGATTAGTAGTTGCCAAGGGTTAGCGATGGTGGGGAGAAAAAAGTGGGTATAACTAATTAGAGGTAGCAGGAGGGAGATCTTTGCTGTAATGGACTAATTTTGTACCTTAACTGTGGTGTTGGATACATAAAACCATACAGGAGATAAACTGACCTAGAACTATATATACACACACATTGTGTCAAAGTTCATTTCCTGGCTTAATACTGTACAATGGTTATGTAAGGTATAACCCTGAGGCCACAAGGAAACTAAGTGGAAACTAAGTGGAAACTAAGTGGAGGGCACACAGGTCCCCTCTGTAACATCTTTACAACTTCCTGTAAATCTATAATTATTTAAAAAGTAAAAGTCTAGGGACTTCCTTGGTGGTCCAGTGTTTGAGACTTTTGAGACGCTGCACTTCAACTGCAAGGGGCATGGATTTGATCCCTGGCTGGGGAACGAGGACCCAGCATGCTTTGCAGTGCGGCCAAAAAGTAATAAAAATAATTTTTTTTTTTCAAAAAAGTCTAAAAAACTGTGGACTGTATATGCATTTTGTTTTAACTTTTAAAAAAAGTGGGAGAGATTTTGTATAAACTTCTGGATTTCTATTTTCTCTTGGAAAGTCCTAAGACATGGAAACCCTGGCCCACAATGCCAGGCTTTTTTTTATGTGGGAATTGCTCTCGCTAGCCATCGGAGTCCTCACCGAGGTCCTGGTAGTCGTTTATGCTATGGTCTGCCCCTTCCAAAGGCATTTGAGCTTGTGGCCTCTGGTCATGCCTTTGTCCCCAACCCTCTGCCTGCCTGAACTTTCACCCATTTCTAACAAGGCCATGCCCCAAATAGGAACTCTGCATGAGAAGCCTCCAGTTCAGGAAAGATACCTCTAGTCCTCACCTTTCTGCTATCAGTTCTGAGCCCTCTCACTCACTAATTCCTAATTTATTTGCTTTGGCCCCACTCCCTCAGCCCTGTTCAGGTTCTTGCCGAATACGGCAAAGCTTTAGGATGTTAACTGTACTGCTGGTTTCCTGAACCACAGTCAGGGACACAGGGTGTTTTAAGGTCAGGGCTCTCCTTCCCTACCTGCCTGACTGGGCAGGAAGACTATATACTCTTGAAGTGATAGTTGAGCATATGTCTGAAAGCTCTCTGAGGCTCTGTTGAGAGGTTTAGCATTCCCTTGCACACAAGGAATGCTCTTTGGCAGGACATAAAGGGCTTTCCCAGTGGCTTCATGGAAAAGAATTTACGTGCAATGCAGGAGACGTGGGAAACATGGGTTCAATTGCTGGGTCGGGAAGATCCCCTGAAGTAGGAAAAGGCAACCCACTCCAGTATTCTTGCCTGGAGAATCCCATGGACAGAGGGGTCTGATGGGCTACAGTTCATAGGTTCACAAATAATCGGATATGATTGAGTGACTGAGCATGCATGCAAAGGACATTTGAAAGCCTTCCTCTCAAAGATGGGGGGCGGAATCTGTCCCTGACACAGACTATAAAACATATCTTGCCCCTAGTTTTTTCTCTTCCTTAAAAGTTGTTTAAATTACAAAAATCACACATACTCATGTGGAATTCTGGTGACATTATAGAGAAAAATTAAAGGAGCAAAATAATCTGCAACCTCACTATCTACAGATAATTACTATTAGCATATTGATGAATTTCCTTCCAGTCTTTTTTCTGTGTTTACTGAGACACTCCAAAAGAGCGTCACACTCAATATATTCTGTAGCCTGCCTTTCTCAATCAGCTACTATGAGCGTATTTCTTTGTCAATAAAAATTCTTACAAAACATTTACATTTGAATGGGACTGCTGATACTATCTTCCCTTCTCATTCTTCTAAGAGGGGGTCTCACTCCCTCTCTCTCCCCCACTCCTTCTCTACCTCCTTTTTTCCTTCCCTCTCTCTTTCCTACTCTCACTTTCTTTGACATACTAAGTGAATCATATTTACAGGGATAAAGGTTTGGGTGGGGGAGCAGTGGGTCTATGGAAGGTGTAGATTGAAGAGGAGACGGTTCGGTGAGTAGAGGTGAAAAGCTGCTCTGGACATCAAAACTGGTCTGCTAAGCCGAGCAGCAAGATGAATTGACCCCATCCCCCCTCCTTTGTGTGGGAGTGAATGGAACTGGAGCGCTGGGGCCAACAAAGACCACCATTCTTTCCATTATGGAGACTCCAGTTGTGGAAACCCATTTTTCATATAAGAAAAATATATTCCTTTTCTGGGGGACACATATTTAGTCATTCATTGGCTACATCAGCTGAATGAATTATAACCGCCCCATCTACCAGACATTTACATGTGCTGAGCACTGTGCTCATCACTCTACATGAGTCTGTGTGGTGGAGGAAAGCATAGTGCTTAAGAGAAAGCCTGACAGGTTGCCCAAGTTTGATTCTCAGCTGTTTTTTTTTTTTAACTTTATTATTATTATTATTATTTACTTTCCAATATTGTATTGGTTTTGCCATACATCAACATGAATCCACCACAGGTGTATACGTGTTCCCAACTCCGAACCCCCCTCCCACCTCCCCCCCACACACCATCCCTCCGGGTCATCCTAGTGTACCAGTCCCAAGCATCCTGCACCCTGCATTGAACCTAGACTGGCGATTCGTTTCTTATATGATATTATACATGTTTCAATGCCATTCTCCCAAATCATCCCACCCTCTCCCTCTCCCACAGAGTCCAAAAGACTGTTCTATACATCTATGTCTCTTTTGCTGTCTCGCATACAGGGTTATCGTTACCATCTTTCTAAATTCCATATGTATGCGTTAGTATACTGTATTGGTGTTTTTCTTTCTGACTTCTTCATTCTGTATGATCGGCTCCAGTTTCATCCACCTCATTAGAACTGATTCAAATGTATTCTTTTTAATGGCTGAGTAATACTCCATTGTGTATATGTACCACTGCTTTCTTATCCATTCATCTGCTGATGGACATCTAGGTTGCTTCCATGTCCTGGCTATTATAAACAGTGCTGCAATGAACATTGGGGTACACGTGTCTCTTTCAATTCTGGTTTCCTCGGTGTGTATGCCCAGCAGTGGGATTGCTGGGTCATAAGGCAATTCTATTTCCAGTTTTTGAAGGAATCTCCACACTGTTCTCCATAGTGGCTGTACTAGTTTGTATTCCCACCAACAGTGTAAGAGGGTTCCCTTTTCTCCACACCCTCTCCAGCATTTATTGCTTGTAGACTTTTGGATCGTAGCCATTCTGGCTGGTGTGAAATGGTACCTCATTGTGGTTTTGATTTGCATTTCTCTGATAATGAGTGATGTTGAGGATCTTTTCATGTGTTTGTTAGCCATCTGTATCTCTTCTTTGGAGAAATGTCTATTTAGTTCTTTGGCCCATTTTTTGATTGGGTCATTTATTTTTCTGGAATTGAGCTGCATAAGTTGCTTGTATAATTTTGAGATTAGTTGTTTGTCAGTTGCTTCATTTGCTATTATTTTCTCCCATTCCGAAGGCTGTCTTTTCACCTTGCTTATAGTTTCCTTTGTTGTGCAGATGCTTTTAATTTTAACTAGGTCCCATTTGCTTACTTTTTCTTTTATTTCCAGTATTCTGGGAGGTGGATCATAGAGGATCCTGCTGTGATTTATGTCTGAGAGTGTTTTGCCTATGTTCTCCTCTAGGAGTTGTATAGTTTCTGGTCTTACATTTAGATCTGTAATCCATTTTGAGTTTACTTTTGTGTATGGTGTTAGAAAGTGATCTAGTTCCATTCTTGTACAAGTGGTTGACCAGTTTCCCCAGCACCACTTGTTAAAAAGATTGTCTTTAATCCATTGTATATTCTCACCTTTGTCGAAGATAAGGTGTCCATAGGTGTGTAGATTTATCTTTGGGCTTTCTATTTTGTTCCATTGATCTATATTTCTGTCTTTGTGCCAGTACCATACTGTCTTGATGACTGTGGCTTTGTAGTAGAGCCTGAAGTCAGGCAGGTTGATTACTCGAGTTCCATTCTTCTTTCTCAAGATTGCTTTGGCTATTTGAGGGTTTTTGTATTTCCATACAAATTGTGAAATTATTTGTTCTAGCTCTGTGAAAAATACCACTGGTAGCTTGATAGGGAGTGCATTGAATCTATAGATTGCTTTCGGTAGTGTACTCATTTTCACTATATTGATTCTTCCGCTTCATGAACATGGTATATTTCTCCATCTATTAGTGTCCTCTTTGATTTCTTTCACCAGTGTTTTATAGTTTTCTAAATATGGGTCTTTAGTTTCTTTAGGTAGATATATTCCTAAGTATTTTATTCTTTTTGTTGCAATGGTGAATGGAATTGTTTCCTTAATTTCTCTTTCTATTTTCTCATTATTAGTGTATAGGAATGCAAGAGATTTCTGTGTGTTGATTTAATATCCTGCCACTTTACTATATTCATTGATTAGCTCTAGTAATTTTCTGGTGGAGTCTTTAGGGTTTTCTATGTAGAGGATCATGTCATCTGCAAACAGTGAGAGCTGCCACTTACTACCTGTGTGACCTTGGGCAAGTTAACCCTTTTTTTATCCTTGGGTTTTGCATCTATAAAACAGCGATAATCAGAGTACCTATTTCACAGGGTTATGGTGAACATGTGAAGTGCTTAGAAGAGGGCCTGGTCCATACCAGGTGCTTCCCAGTGTTAGCTGTCATTGTTAGTGGTAATAAATCTTCACAGTAGCTCCATGATAGAGGTACTGTTGTTATCTTTCTAGGAAAAACTTGGGTTTGGAGAAATCAAGCGATGGCCTAAGCTCATGAGGCTGCTAAGGGGTCAAGATCCAGCTCCAATCTGCCTTACTTTGGAACTGGGCTTGTAAACCACAGGGCTAATAGGTCTCCCCTCTTTCTCTGAATGGCAGCTGATTGTCTTGTTCTCAAAGTCTGGCACTGAGGGTGAGGCGGAGGAAGGGGACAGTGAGACAATGAGGGCCTTCCCACAAACTTGGCCACTTCAACAGAGCTCAGGCCATGGGGCTCAAAGCAGCAACCCCCAGTCAGAGAAGGGGTGCTTGGACCTAGTTCCCTTGGTTTTGATCTCCTGCTGGGAGACTTTGGGCTTAAGCTCCCAGCCCTCTGACTCTCCAACATTTTGACCTGTCCCAGAAAAAATGCTGCCTGGATTTTTTTATTTTCCTCTGTCCCGTTTCCACTTCAATCTCACCTCCTCGTGGCCCACATGGCTTTTGGGGCAGTTAGCCTCATGCTGGCTAGAAGAGACAGCTGTCTTAAGGCCGGCCCCTTTGTTTGACAGAAGCTGGTAAATCAGCAGTAATCCCCGATTCACAGTGATAATCAGCTCCCTGTCTGGACAGTCAGGGCTGCACAAAATAACAAGTGGGGCCGCACCTGTTCTGGGGGTCTGGCACTCAGAAAGAAAGCTGCTATGAATGGCCCAAGCCCCCACTGAGCAGCAGCTGCAGCCTGGAATCACAGCTTTGTTAGCATAAGAATGGAGCCAGCCACGCCAGCCAGCCTGCTAACCAGCCAGCCTTCCAGCTTCCTTTTTTCCCTCCTTCCCAGTTCATCCTTGAACACCAAATGGGCCACCCTCATTGTGAGCAGACCTGCTTCGCCTTTCTTTTCTCAACTGGGATGATCAATTTTTCATTTGTGGGGGAAAGGAAGGTACTTTCCTTTCTTCAGACTGGATCCCAGGGGATGAAGAGTCTGTTAATCTGCTCACTGTTCCTTGGGGTCTCACTCCGGACTGGAGGTTACCCCAGCATGGGACTCCAGGAGGCACACTGCACAGAGTAGAATGCAAATGGTGCCCCCTGGAGTTTTGCAGGGCACAGCCTTTGTGGCCCGGCCCTGGGAGCACATGGAGCCCAGGGCTTCCTCTAGAAAGGCCTCTACCCTCTTGTTACTCAATGGGGTTCATGGATCCGCTCTATCAACAGTATCTGGGACCCTGTCAGAAATGTGGAAGCTCAGACCCTAACCTGAATCAGCAATCTGGTTTTAGCAAAATGTGGTGATTCAGCTGCTCATCAACATTTGAGAAGCACTAGGGTAGGAAATAAGTTTCCACTTTTCACCTATTTGAAAGTGGTTGAGCTTTTCGAATGAGAAAAATCATGGTTCCAATCTTAGCTCCATCACTTACTAGGTGTGTGACCTCAACTGAGTCACTTAACTTCCCAGAGCCTCAGTTTCCTCATCTGTAAAAGGGCAACAATGATAATAATGACAGGGATATTGTGAGAATAAATAACAAAAATGTTTATGAAGGTCACTAGCATACTGCTGGCATATGATCCTGTCTCAATAAATAATAGCTGTTCTTCTTATTTTGCTCCCTGATAAACAACACTATTCTGCCAACTGCAGATGAGTTAGATGCTGACCTGCCCAGTTGTCTATTCATCAGGAAGGGCCCTTTATTTCTTCTGCTGCTGTTATGGGAACTTAAAGCAGTAAGTTTAATTAAGAACACCCCACCACTATATAGCATTTTGAACATTTCAAAGCATCTTTCACACTCATTGCCTCCTAGCATTGAAGACTCAGGGTATTGGAACTGAAGGGGTGCCTAGAGATGACCTCACCCAACATCCTCCTTGTTCGGGGAATGATTGATTGTCCAGTGAGTAGCATTAGAATCTGGTTGCTGCTTTTGTGCTTATACTATCAAGCAGTTTTAACTTGGCTTAGGGAGAAATGACACTAGAGGCTCAGGTCAAGCCAGGGTGTGGCTACAGCTGACTCACCCCTGAACATTCTCTGAACTAGACAGATTAAGACTATTTTATAACATGGAACTGGGAACCACCGGATTTGTCAATGCCAAGATTCCCTTTGTATAAGTGACGATGTGCATGTTCCCCTTTCTTGAAGACAGATGAAAAGCCTCCAGCCTGAACTCAGTCCCAGTTTGGAAGAGTGTAAGCAGGGCCATGGTCCATGAGCTGGCATGAGAACTAAGCTCACGGAGAATCAGTTTTCACAAAGATCACAGCATGGGGCTAGACAGGGTTTCTTAAGGTTCTCCTAGTTCTGAGAAAGTAAACATGGAACAAGCTTTGATTCAGTGGGCTCTTCTACAGGTTTTAAAAAGACTCTTTAATCATTTGGAAGCATATGAGAGATAATGCCAAGGAGAAAAATGCAAGTTATGGAACAGGGTGTAATTTAATATCTGAGACTGCCTAGGGATGGTGCCTGCATCAAGGCCCTGGGTGTTCTTCAGGCAGAGTTCAATGTTGATGTCCATGACAGGCACCAGGCACCTCAAACGGAGGAGGAAGGGCCTTAGAACAATCACCAAAAGTCACATCAAGCTGTGAGAGCCCTCAGTCTGGTCTGGACCTTGTCAACCAACTACACACATCTGGAAGGGTCAAAGTTCCTGAATACAAGCTCTATGAAGCTTTCATACTCTTGATATAAGAGATACTCTTCTGTTCGTGATAAACAGTGAACTTGTTAAAGTCGGTTGTGAAGATCAAGGTCAATGGCATTCAAATTTTTTCTTCTGGCTCCAGAATTTTCACTCTAATGGAGAATGTCCTCAGTTGCCCAGAATAATACACACAAAGCACAGTTGCCCTGATTGAAGAGTTTCACCCTGGCGAGTGGTGCACTCAGCTCACTGCCCCTCACCTTCACTCCAGAACATGCACAGGGATCCCTGTACATTAAACTTGAAAACCACTGCTATCAGTCCCTGGGAGTCACTGATGACATATGAGCAGAGCAGAAACACAATAAGTTTTCCATCATAGAAGGATTCTTTGGGTTCCAAAGACAGCTTTAAGGAGGTTGCTATAGAGCCAGGTGCTCCAGTTAGGAAGATGCTACAATGGTACAGGTGACAGATGATGGGAATTCAAAGAAGGGGCAGTCAAGATACCAAGAACAAACACATGAGAGATGGTTGCGAGATAGACTTGGGAGGAACTGGTCATTGTAGAAAGTGAGGAAGATGAAAGAAGAATCTTGGATGACTCAGATTTCTCATTTAGTGGAGCCAGAGTATATAAAAGGTCACATTCAGTTTTGGACATTGAGTGGAATTTCTAGGCAGAGACAGCCCATAGCCACTTTCATAAACAGATCTAGGACTCAGAGAGAGATCTGTGGTGAAGGTACACATCTGCAAGTTATAAAATGTAGGTGATAGTTGAAGTCGCAGGCATGGATAAAATTTCCAAGAAAAAGTGTGAAGGAGTAGGAAAAGAAGGACTTCCCAGGTGGCGCTAGTGGTAAACGATCCTCCTAAGATGAAGAAGACATAAGAGACGCGGATTCGATCCCTGGGTTGGAAAGATCCCCGGGGGAGAGCATGGTAACCCACTCCAGTATTCTTGCCTGGAGAATTCCATGGACGGAGGAACCTGGTGGGCTACAGTCCATAGAGTCACAAAGAGTCAGACACGACTGAAGTGACTTAGCATGCAAGCACACAGTAGGAAAACAGAAAGCACTTCCTGGGAACACTGATATTTTGGGTTTGGGAAAAGAAACCGAAGCTTAAAGAGCAGCCACAGAAGAGGGAGGTGAATCAAGAAAGAGCAGTGTCATGGAATCCACTGGAGAACAAATTTTCAGGAAGGCAGGCAGTAAAAATTAATGATTCAGAAACACCAAGTAAGTCAAAAGACTGAGAAATGTTCATTAGATTTGTCAGTTGGGAAATCACTGGTGTCCACAGCAAAAGATGTTTCAGGGGAGTGATGAGGACAGAAACCAGATTCCACTGTGGAAATAAATGGAAGCAGAGGGGATGGCACAGGCTGAGGAGATTCACTGTTCAAGAAGCTTGGCAATGAAGGGGAGAAGAGACATAGGGCAGTAGCTAAAGAAGAAGGATATGGGATTGAAAAGAAAGTCTTGAAAGATAAAACACTGTAAATATTCTGAAAGGAGCCCATAGTAAGAAACATGTTGAAGATCCTCAAGATAGAGGAAAGTTTTTGTAGGGGTGAATGAGACAACTGAATAAAAGTGGAGAAGAAGAAGGGGGAAACAGAGGATGAGATGGTTGGATGGCATCACTGACTCAGTGGACATGAGTTACAGCAAACTCCAGGAGATAGTGAAGGACAGGGAAGCCTGGCATGCTGCAGTCCATGGGGTGGCAAAGAGTGGGACACAACTGGGCAACTGAACAACAACAAGAGATGCATCTGGGTGGCAAGACAGGAATTTGAGACCAAGGAAGCCTCTTATTTTCTCTGTTAAATGGAAAATGAAGCCACCTTCTAACAGAGACATGGACAGGTGTGGGGTTGGAGGCTGGGGGAGGGTAATTTACCCATCGAGAGGAATGTGAGATGTAGCTTACTAGGGTCACACTTTGTCAGATTTCCCAGTAGTTTTAGGGAACAACTGAGATTGGTTTCCTGCCCAGGTGCAGAAGTATAGGATAAGAGCCTGTTGCTTATCTGGTGGTTCATTAGAATCACTGACAGAGCTTAAAAAGACCAACTTAGGGGCCCCATTCCAGGCCAATGAAATCAGGCATCAGCTCCTTTTAAAGCATCCCAGGTGATTCTCATGTGCAGCCAGGACCAAGATCCACTGGAATAATCTATGGTTTGGGCTTTGCTGAAATACTAACCAGACGAGAACGTTAACACATTACAATTGCTAAAAAAAAGTTGCACTATGGGGTTTAGGAGGGAGAGGAAAAGAAGAGAAGCCAGAAGAACTGATAACTAGGAAGAACTCAGTAGAGTCAAGAGATGAGAGATTTAGCTAAGGTGAAAGAGAAAGCGTAATTAGAATGAAGGGGTGGGTGTAGAATCTTTAACTTACCTGAGAGGTCAGTTGGTGAAGAACCTGTCTGCAAAGCATGAGACCCCAGTTCGATTCCTGGGTCAGGAAGATCCACTGGAGAAGGGATAGGCTACCCACTCGAGTATTCCTGGGCTTCTCTTGTGGCTCAGCTGGTAAATAATCCACCTGCAATGTGGGAAGCCTGGTTTCGATCCTTGGGTCGGGAAGATCCCCTGGAGAAGGAAAAGGCTACCCACTCCAGTATTCTGGGCTGGAGAATTCCAAGGACTATATAGTCCATGGCCTCAGAAAGAGTCAGACAGGACTGAGCAAAGAAGCTTTGCTATCATACTACTTGAGTTTAAGATTTCAGAGGTGTAGTAGTTCAGGGCAATGAAAAAATACATGAGCTGGCAAGAGGGACACATGATCAAAGTTGAGTAGAGATGAAAGTGAGTGGAGACAGGTGAAATCAAGTAAGCTTCAAATGTAAGTCAGACTCTATCCCATTCTCCAGCCAGAACCTTCCCTTCTAAAGGCTCACCGTCTCAATTCAGAGTAAAAGCCATAGTCCGTACAATTTCATGCAAGGCCTAAGAAGACCTGGGCTCTTACGGCTCCCTGACCTTGTCTTCTACTCTCCCTTCACGAACTCAGCTTCAGCCATATCGGCCCCTTCCCAGCCAGGTACGCTCCTGCCTTAAGACAGCTGCACTTTCGGTTCTCTCTGCCTGTAATGCTCTCCTGCAAGATATTTACATGGTAGCTCCCAAACTTCCTCCAGGTCTTTGCCCAAATATCATCTCCTCAATGAAGGCTACCCTTGTTGAAATTCCTTATCTCACATATAAAAGTGATTCTTCTCTCTCATCATTGCCTACCTTGTTTCCCTGCTTCATTCTCTTCCATCTGTTTATCACCAACAGACATTCTATGCATGATTATTTGTTTACTGATGGGTTAACTCTCTCCCCTACTCCTGTCCTCCTGATGGTAAGGTTCTTGTGGACAGGAATTTTTGTCCATTTGTTCATTGCTACAGCCTTCACACCACACCTCTGACAGTGCCCAGTATATCACAACACTCCATAAATATTCATCAAAGGCACAAGCCATGAGTCCAAGGTGCTGGATGGATTGTACACTGGCGCACTAAAGTCTTCCAGGATAAAAGCAGGGCTCATGTTTGAGAGGAAAGTAATAAACCAGGCATTAAAAGTCCAGGAAAAGTGTGGGTTGAAAGAGGAGGAAGAGTTGACAAAAAGAAGAGTGGATAGTATAAGCAGCACATGCCTCAAAGGAGCATTTATTTAACTTTATTTCATTTTTTAAACAATCTATCTTTTAGACTTTGTCAGCGCAGGAGCAGCCTAGAGGAGCTACCCCACCCGAGGCCAGGGGCGGCGGCCAGGAGGAGCTACCCCACATCCAAGGAGCGGTGGCTGCACGGGCACCAGATGGCCTTAGAGGAACTATTCCACGTTCAAGGTTGGGAGGGGCGGCGGTGAGGAGATACCCCTCGTCCAAGGAAAGGAGCAGCGGCTGCGCTTTGCTGGAGCAGCCGTGAAGAGATTCCCCGCGTCAAAGGTAAGAGAAACCCAAGTCAGACGGTAAGTGTTGCAAGAGGGCAGACACACTGAAACCATAATCACAGAAAACTAGTCAATCTAATCACACTAGGACCACAGCCTTGTCTAACTCAATGAAACTAAGCCATGCTCTGTGGGGCCACCTAAGACAGGCGGGCATGGTGGAGAGGTCTGACACAATGTGGTCCACTGGAGAGGGGAATGGTAAACCACTTCAGTATTCTTGCCTTGAGAACCCCATGAACAGTATGAAAAGGCAAAATGATAGGATACAGAAAGAGGAACTCCCCAGGTCGGTAGGTGCCCAATATGCTACTGGAGATCAGTGGAGAAATAACTCCAAAAAGAATGAAGGGATGGAGCCAAAGCAAAAACAATACCCACTTGTGGATGTGACTGGTGAAGCAAGGTCCGATGCTGTAAAGAGCAATATTGCATAGGAACCTGGAATGTCAGGTCCATGAATCAAGGCAAATTGGATGTGGTCAAACAGGAGATGGCAAGAGTGAACATCGACATTTTAGGAATCAGCGAACTAAAATGGACTGGAATGGGTGAATTTAACTCAGATGACCATTATATCTACTACTGCGGGCAGGAATCCCTCAGAAGAAATGGAGTAGCCATCATGGTCAACAAAAGAGTCTGAAATGCAGTACTTGGATGCAATCTCAAAAATGACAGAATGATCTCTGTTCGTCTCCAAGGCAAACCATTCAATATCACAGTAATCCAAGTCTATGCCCCAACCAGTAACGCTGAAGAAGCTGAAGTTTAACGGTTCTATGAAGACCTACAAGACCTTTTAGAACTAACACCCACAAAAGATGTCCCTTTCATTATAGGGGACTGGAATGCAAAAGTAGGAAGTCAAGAAACACCTGGAGTAACAGGCAAATTTGGCCTTGGGATACAGAACGAAGCAGGGCAAAGACTAACAGAGTTTTGCCAAGAAAATGCACTGATCATAGCAAACACCCTCTTCCAACAACACAAGAGAAGACTCTACACATGGACATCACCAGATGGTCAACACCCAAATCAGACTGATTATATTCTTTGCAGCCAAAGATGGAGAAGCTCTATACAGCCAACAAAAACAAGCTGACTGTGGCTCAGATCATGAACTTCCTATTGCCAAATTCAGACTTAAATTGAAGAAAGTAGGGAAAACCACTAGACCATTCATGTATGACCTAAATCAAATCCCTTATGATTATACAGTGGAAGTGAGAAATAGATTTAACGGCCTAGATCTGATAGATAGAGTGCCTGATGAACTATGGAGGGAGGTTTGTGACATTGTAGAGGAGAAAGGGATTAAGACCATCCCCATGGAAAAGAAATGCAAAAAAGCAAAATGGCTGTCTGGAGAGGCCTTACAAATAGCTGTGAAAAGAACAGAAGCGAAAAGCAAAGGAGAAAAGGAAAGAGATAAGCATCTGAATGCAGAGTTCCAAAGAATAGCAAGGAGAGATAAGAAAGCTTTTCTCAGCAATCAATGCAAGAAATAGAGGAAAAGAACAGGATGGGAAAGACTAGAGATCTCTTCAAGAAAATTAGAGATACCAAGGGAACATTTCATGCAAAGATGGGCTCGATAAAGGACAGAAATGTATGGATCTAACAGAAGCAGAAGGTATTAAGAGGTGGCAAGAATACACAGAAGAACTATACAAAAAAGATCTTCATGACCCAGATAATCATAATGGTGTGATCACTCACCTAGAGCCAGACATCCTGGAAGGTGAAGTCAAGTGGGCCTTAGAAAGCATCACTACGAACAAAGCTAGTGGAGATGATGGAATTCCAGTGGAGCTATTTCAAATCCTGAAAGATGATGCTGTGAAAGTGCTGAACTCAATATGCCAGCATATTTGGAAAACTCAGCAGTGGTCACAGGACTGGAAAAGGTCAGTTTTCATTCCAGTCCCAAAGAAAGGCAATGCTAAAGAATGCTCAATCTACCACACAATTGCACTCATCTCACACGCTAGTAAAGTAATGCTCAAAATTCTCCAAGCTAGGCTTCAGCAATAAGTGAACTGTGAACTCCCAGATGTTCAAGCTGGTTTTAGAAAAGGCAGAGGAACCAGAGATCAAATTGCCAACATCCGCTGGATCATGGAAAAAGCAAGAGAGTTCCAGAAAAACATCTATTTATGCTTTATTGACTATGCCAAAGCCTTTGACTGTGTGGATCACAATCAACTACAGAATTCTGAAAGAGATGGGAATACTAGACCACCTGACCTGCCTCTTGAGAAACCTGTATGCAGGTCAGGAAGCAACAGTTAGAACTGGACATGGAACAACAGACTGGTTCCAAACAGGAAAAGGAGTACATCAAGGCTGTATATTGTCACCCTGCTTATTTAACTTATATGCAGAGTACATCATGAGAAACGCTGAGCTGGAAGAAGCACAAGCTGGAATCAAGATTGCTGGGAGAAATATCAATAACCTCACATATGCAGATGACACCACCCTTATGGCAGAAAGTGAAGAGGAACTAAAAAGCCTCTTGATGAAAGTGAAAGAGAAGAGTGAAAAAGTTGGCTTAAAGCTCAACATTCAGAAAACAAAGATCATGGCATCTTGTCCCATTACTTCATGGGAAATAGATGGGGAAACAGTGGAAACAGTGTCAGAGTTTATTTTGGGGAGCTCCAAAATCACTGCAGACAGTGACTGCAGCCATGAAATTAAAAGATGCTTACTCCTTGGAAGAAAAGTTATGACCAACCTAGATAGCATATTGAAAAGCAGAGACATTACTTTGCCAACAAAGGTCCGTCTAGTAAAGGCTATGGTTTTTCCTGTGGTCATGTATGGATGTAAGAGTTGGACTGTGAAGAATGCTGAGTGTCAAAGAATTGATGCTTTTGAAGTGTGGTGTTGGAGAAGACTCTTGAGAGTCCCTTGGACTGCAAGGAGATCCAACCAGTCCATTCTGAAGGAGATCAGCCCTGGGATTTCTTCGGAGGGAATGATGCTGAAGCTGAAACTCCAGTACTTTGGCCACCTCATGCAAAGTGTTGACTTACTGGAAAAGACTCTGATGCTGGGAGGGATTGGGGGCAGGAAGAGAAGGGGACGACAGAGGATGAGATGGCTGGATGGCATCACGGACTCAATGGACGTGAATCTGAGTGAACTCCGGGAGTTGGTGATGGACAGGGAGGCCTGGAGTGTTGCGATTCATGGGGTCACAAAGAGTCGGACACGACAGAGCGACTGAACTGAACTGAACTGATCGATTAGACTGTGATGACCTACAGGGCTGGGATGGGGGGTGAGTGGGACAGATGCACAAATGGGATGGGTGTTGATAAATATATACTTATAGCTGATTTGGTGCTTCCTGGGTGGCTCAGGGATAAAGCATCCACCTGCCAATGCAGGAGACACAAGAGACACAGGTTTGATCCCTGGGTTAGGAAGATCCTCTAGAGAAAGAAATGGGAACCCACGCCAGTATTCTTGCCTAGGAAATCCCAAGGACAGAGGAGCCTGATAGGCTACAGTCCATGGGGTCCAAAGAGTCTGACATGACTTAGCAGCTGAGCATACACGCACACATAGTTGGCTCACATTGTTGTATAGCAGAAACCAACATAACATTGTAAAGCAATTATCCTCCAATTAAAATAAAAAATAATAAAAAAACAATCTTTTTAAAACAATAAACAATACATTTAGTTGTTTTTGAATTCTATTATCTGTTGGCTTGTTTTTTTTTTTTAAGATGGACAAAAAAGACCTGAAAATAGCGTCAGAGAATAAGAGCATGTGGACATCACACCTCAGTAACGTGGTGTGTGCAGCCCCAGAGAGTAAGCAGCTGCAGGAGAATGGATATGTTTTCTAAGGCAAGAAGGTGTCTGGAATTTGTAAATCTGGCTGCACATCAGCATCACCTGGGGTGTGGCTCTTTAAAAAGTAAAAGTGCCCAGGCCTCACTTCAAGCCAGTTGAATCAGAATCTCACAGGGAGGGAGTCCAGGCTTCAGTCCTTGTTAAAAAGCTTCCCAGGAGACTCTAATGTGTAGCCAGTGCTGTGATGCTCAGAGGTGGATGACACAGCAAGAGGGAAGGGTCAGGGGACTTAGTCGATGTGCAACCTGAGTCTCAAAGGGCACAGCCAAAATCATGGGAGACATGATGGGGTGATGAAAAGAAAGTTCAAACATGTATGGGTATGAAAAGCCCCAGGAGAGCGGAAAGGGGCTTACATTTATGACAGTGGCAGGGGATCACATGAATGGAGAGGCTTTAAGAGGTCTCAAAAGTCAGGGTTGACTCCTTTTGGAAGAAAATCACTGGGTGAAGCTGTGCAGGAGTTGAAACAAGCTGGGGAGGTGTTGATTACCACCTAGGCCGGTTCCAGATTTGGGGAATTCAGACGGTACAGTCAGGTCCAAGGTGGGTAAAAGGTGGGGATGTGATGATAGCTTGCAATTTTCTCTTGGTGGCTTTGGAAAACAGGAAGTAAAGTGGACCCCTAGATGTTCATTGCTATAGGCTGTGTGTTCTGGGAATGATGACCAGGTCAGTCTTGGGTCTCCATCAGGAGAGGTTGAAGGCAAGGCAAGTGGGAGCAGTGATGATGGAGCTGCTTAGAGTTAACTCCATGGACAGTTGGAGGAAGGTGGTTTCCATTCTGTCTGGACTACAGGGGGTGAATGCAAAGCAGGTTTTGGTTAGGGAGGAAGCTGGGCTGGCTAGACCAGGATCAGGTCTCTGGAGGCAGGGAGCTGCTGGGTACCCTTAATCCCACTGAGATGATAAATTCATACCCATCCCCCTCCAATGCCCTTGGTTGGGTATTACCAGAGTAATAGGTGCCAGAGTAGGTAGCCTTTCCATTCTCCAGGGGATCTTCACAACCCAGGGATCAAACCCGGGTCTTCTGCATTGTAGGCAGATTTTTTTTTTTTTTTTTACCATCTGAGTCATGAGGGAAGCCCATTAGCATACAGGGCAAGGCCTGGTTCAGTTCCTCATTGGAAACCAACCTTGGCAGTCTGTGGGAACCAGGGGTGCTGCCTCTGCAGACTAACCCCCCACCTAGCACCCCCTTAAGGCCTTCGCTAAAATGGACCTATGTGTGCGCATGCTTCTCAGTGGAGTCTGACTCTTTGCAACCCCAGGAACCATAGCCTGCCAGGCTCTTCTGTCCATGGGATTTTCCAGGCAAGAATACTGGAGTGGGTTGTCATTCCCTTCTCCAGGGGATCTTCACAACCCAGGGATCAAACCCTTGTCTCGTGCACTGGCAGGCAGATTCTTTACTAAAGTTATGGATTCTGACCTCCTGATCCTTCCCATTCTGGTGGTCAGGACTGTTACGTCTCTTTTTCTGTCACTCATCTGGGTGCCCATGCATGTCTACAACTGTGTGTGTAGCTCCTGGGGCTCCTGAGGATGACTCTGGACCTCCTCCACGAAGGGAGCAGGGATGAGCCAGGCTGTCCCCAAGGAGCAAGCTGTACACACTTTCAGTTCCAGGGCTGATCTCTGAAGCCAGGACATCTCAACGTGTGATCCAGGGCTTACCTGCACCACCATTCCCTGGGATGTTTGTAAAAATGCAGATTCCTGAGCTCCTACCTCAGAACTATAGGGTCAGACAACTCCCTGGAGAACTGCAAGAATCACATAAACACTGCAATAGGGCACCTCCTTATTTTATCTTGTCTAGACGCTGTTACCCCGCTAAATTTTGTCTATTCTGTGATGGACTCTAAGGTCCACAGCATGCTATCCATAGTATGTGCTTACCCATGGCCATGAAAACCCACACCTGCCTGAGCAACTGAGGCCCTCAGGTCACTTCTCGTCTTCTGCTCTGCCCATCCTGAGCTAGCCTGTACATTCCCATGAAGTCACGCTTCTGTGAACACAGAGGCTTTACTGCATGGATGAAGGATGTTCTGAAGACCAAGGTTAGGTGTGCCCTGTGCATCATGCTGACACAGCAGCAACTGTTCAAAAGGGGATTGATGATTAAATGCAGTTCAAAGTCTATCCAGGAACATATCTTTTTCTTTTTTAAAGAAAAGCTTGATCCATTCATGTCTGATGCCTTAGTGAGAAGAGTAAAATTGAAAAAATAAACAAGTTCCTTCCCTTAATTGATCAGTCTTCAATACATGATGTCTTGGGTGCTTTGGGGAGTACAGACATGAGGAAGACATAGTCCATGTCCTCAAAGAGTTTAAAACCTAAGGCAATGCCACCCACTCCAGTACTCCTACCTGGAAAATCCCATGGACAGCAGAGCCTTGTGGGCTGCCATCTATGGGGTCGCACAGAGTCAGACACGACTGAAGTGACTTAGCAGCAGCAGCAGGGAGACCACGGGGCTTCCCAGTGGCTCAGTGGTAAGGAATCTGCCTGGAATGCAAGAGATTCGGGTTTGATCCCCGGATCAGGAAGATCCTCTGGAGGAGGGCATGACAACCCACTGCATTATTCTTCAGAGAATCCCATGAACAGAGAAGCCTGGTGGGCTACAGTCCACGGGGTCACAAAGAGTTGGAAATGGCTGAAGCGACTGAGCATGCAGGGACAGAGAGACAACAAATACTCTCATGTCAGTTATCATCAAAACAAAGTAGTACAGTATATATGCCCCATAACCATTAGAGACCGAATGCGGCACAGGAGAGCTAAACCCTGAACTGGCTTCAGGCTACATCCCCATGTCCCTTAGTGGTACTACCATCTTCCTCACTCAAGTCAGACACATGGAAGTCCTCCTTGATTGCTCCCTCCCCTTGCCAGCATATCCCGTCCACCAGCAAGTCCTTTTGGCTCTAGCTGTAATATGTATCTTAAATCTGCTCACTTCTCTCCATGGCCACTGCCACCCCTTAGTCCAAGCCACCAGAATCTCTCCCTGAACTGGTATCCCAGGCACCTAGTCTTGGCCTTCTTTCCCTTCATTACTCTCTACAGGCCAAGTTTGTGTAGCAGCCAGAGGACTATTTTAAACGTATGAATTAATCATTTTGATCCCTGATGAAAACACATCCATGGCTTCCCAATGCACTCAGCATAAAGAGGGAACTCATTACCGTGGCCTGCAAGCCCCCACGTGGTCTCCAGTCTCACTGAGCACCCCTTTTCTATGGTTCACTAACTCTTTGAGTCAGCTGAATATAGCCAGCACCCACCTCAAGTGTCTGCCCACGTTGATCCCTCAGTCTGGAAAATTCTTTGCTATTATTTATTCATCTTTCCAATCTCAGCTTAGATGTCACTTCCCCCAGAAAGACTTTCTTCATTCCCTCCCATCTAAATTGTCTCCCTTGTAACCATCTCTCATAACCACCCTTTCTTCTCCCTTACAGCACTTATGACAACTTACACATTTGGCCCTTGAATAACATGGGTCAGAGTGGTGTGGGTTCACTTACATGTGGATATTTTCTGATGTGGGGGGACTTCCCAGGTGGCTCAGCGGTAATGCAAGAGACAAGGGTTCAATCCTTGAGTCAGGAAGATTCCCTGGAGAAGCAAATGACAACCCACCCCAGTATTCTTGCCTGGAAAATTCTGTGGCCAGAGGAGCCTGGCAGGCTACAGTCCATGGGGTCGCAAAGAGTCAGATATGACGGAGTGACTGAGCACAGATACCACACTACGACATGATCAGTGGTTGAATCCATGGGTGGGAATTGCAGATAGGTTGGGATCACATATATGGAGGGCTGATTATAAGTTATACACATTTTTTTCAGTGACACAGAGGTTGGTGCGCCAAACCTCATATTGTTCGAGGTTCAACTCTAATTATGTATGTCTCTGTTGGTTTGCTTAATGTCTGTTTCCTGCACTAAATTGTGAGCTTGATGAAGGCAAGTTAATAATCACATTCTAAGTGCCAAGCACAGCACCTAGTATATAACAGATGCTCAATGGGTCCTTGAGATGAAAAAAGAAAGAAGTGAGATGTTCTCAGAAGGATTTCTGGAGAAGAACCAGAGGGAGAGCACCATGAACAGAGGCATGGAAATGGGTATTTATGTGCAAGATGTATTCTGGGGATGAGGGTAGCCTGGTGTAGCTGGAGTATGGGGTCTGTGTTAAGTAAATACTATTGGAAATGTGTGTCATAGTCATTTATACTTATACAGTGTGTGTGTGCTGTCATGTCTGACTCTTTACGACCCCATGAACTGTAGCCCACCAGGATCCTCTGTTCATGGGAATCTCCAGGCAAGAATATGGGAGTGGGTAGCCATTTCCTCCTTCAGGGGATCTTCCCTACCCAGGGATCAAACCCACGCCTCCTGTGTCTCCTGCATTACAGGCAGATTCTTAACCACTGAGCCACCTAGGAAGCCCATATAATAGAAAGTCTGAAACTTCGGGCTAAGAAGTGAGATTTTTACTTGGTCATGTCCACCATGGAGCTACCCTAGCCTGATCCCAGCTAGTATCCAAGCAACCCCAGGGTGGGTCAGATGCAAAAATCCTCCTGTGCTGCAAGCAGTTAGAGGTGGTATGGCTCCATATCTCCAGCCATGGCCAAGGGCCCAGCAGGATTCAGAATGAGCAACATCTGCTGTGTCCAAGTCAATCAGTTGTACACTGCTGCACCAATGTCTGCCGTACCAGTGGAAAAGTGGAAGGGGTGGCATAGAAGGGCTTCTTGGCCAAGTATTGGGTTGGCCATAAAGTTTGCTTATTTTTCCATAAGATGTTATGGAAAAGCCCGAAAGAACTTTTTGGCTAACCCTAACACATCAAAAAGTCCCCCTGGGTCATGTAACCCCTTCTGAATATTTTATAGGTGTCCAAGATCCCATCTGGACCCTTACCGCTCCAGGCTGACCAATATCTCTAGAAGTAACAATACTGCCTCCTACCTGAAATGGTTATTAGGAGGATGGAATACGAAAATACATATGAAGTACTTAGCATAGTGCCTCACACATGGGAGGCACTCAGTAATGTTAGCTATTCCTACTGTTATTAGCAGCTTCAACAGCAGCAACAATAATATTGACCAGTTCAGGAAAGAAATAATAAGGGCTGAACTAAGGCAAAGGTCACTGAGGAATCCAATGAGGACAGCATATTCCTGAAATGAGCAGTCACTGTGGGGCCCCAGAGGTGTAGATAAATGTATCGAGAAAGGCTTCAAGGCTGGTGCCCAGCCAGTGGTGGGCAGGGCAGGTTGCTTGGTCACCAGGCTGAGGTAGGTGATGCCCTGGGAGGTAGCCGCCCTCAAGGCAGGCCCTGTCACCAGGGTTCAATTCCCAGCTCTATTGATCAGGTAGGAACTGTCACTATGGCAGCATCTGCTTGCCTTCCTTGACGTGGGAGGAGACGCAGGGCCCTCTGGCCTGTTGTCTTGGAGGAAGGCCAGAAGGGAATACGTGCCTGGTGGGACTGCCAAGGGAGGAAAGGGAGGGGCAGCTAACAAAACTTGGTGCTGCCTGGAGCCAGGTTCCTATGGGAGCTGATAAGCAAGGTCTGCCTTGTCCTTATTTTTGTCACTTTGTGAACTATTTGGGGTCCTAGGAATCAATCAGCTGCTGTCCAGAAGCAGCCCAGGTGACACAGCCCAGGTGCAGGGTTTTTGCAGGAAGCTCTCAGGAGGTCTCCAGGCAGAAAGGCTGTCTCCTCCGCTCACCCTCAACAACAGGCATCAGAAACCTCTGCTGGGGTGGGAGTTAGGTTCAGAAGTGGCCCAGACATGGAGAAGCCAGGGGCCAAAGAGCCTACAGGGCCACTAAGTTGGCAACTGACAATACTTTCTTGAGCACTTCTACGGGCCCAGCAGTATGCTGAGAACCTTGCAAGAATGAGCTTGTTTATTCCTCAAGAAAACCCTATGAGGTGACTACTGTGATTGTTCCCATTATACAGGTGAAGGAACTTAAGTTTAAGGAGGCTGTGCGACTTACCCAAAGTTGCTGGACTAGGATTCAGGCGCTCATCATCATAAAAGAAATGGCTGCTCTTTACTGAGCACTAACTATGGGGCAGACCCTTGCTATGTATTATCTCTTTGATTCCTTACTATTGCTCTACAACATAGGTGTAATTCTTACTCTTTCCATTGTACAGAGTTAAGGCCATTAGATGGTTAAGAAACTTTCCAAGATAGCATAGTTAGTAGGAGACAGAACAGGAATTTGAACTTAAGCAAATGATTCCAACTCTCAGCCCTTGAACCTTCTACTACTTCTCTCTCTCTCTTTTTTTTTTCCCCAGAACAGCTCTTTAACCAGGGAAAACCTGAAAACAACTACAATCATCTATCTTGGACCATTTGTTTTCAATGATCTGCTTGCTTTAATATCCCCATGGAAACTGGAGAGTCGGGATCATTACAGATGGGAGAACTGAGGCCTAGGAGACCAAATGACTTGTCAGGCATTAGACATGGATCAAGTGACTGAGGCCTTAAGAGACCCTTAGGCCCATTGACTCCCATGACTGAATGACAATAATAAGAACAAACCCTCCAGAAAAGAGGTGGGAGTCTTTGTCTGGCATCTCCAACTCAAAAGAGATTTTAGAGAAATTATAGCCAATGTAAGATCTTTCCAGGAAGGAGCTAAGAAAAAGAAAAAAGAATTGTTTTTCTGTAGCAATGTTAAATCGATCCATGCACTCCAGTCAAAGTGAAAACTTGGGCTCCTTCAAATGGGGTCTTAGGTTATGGCGCCAAGACAGACTTGCTCCCACGGGAATATTCTTGAAATCTCTGGGCATGGATTTGTTGTACTCATGAGTTTGAGTCACATCAACACGAATTCAATGAGTCTGTATTGGTGGATGCCAAATATTCCTTGCCTCATGTTGCAAGTTTGATAATGAGAATCAGACAAGAAGGACTTGGGTGAGCTGGAAACCCAAGAATCCAAGCCAACAAGAATGTTGTTTAGCCTATTCTGGGCCCCTTTCCTGGCTCTCTCCCCTTTTCCAGTCCCCTTTTAGCTGAGAGCATCCAGGAAGTCATTCCCTACCTCTGCTCTTGGCACTGGCTTCCGGAAGGGAGTGGGAGGAAGAAAATACCAAGTATGTTTCACATCCCCAGGGTCTATGAAACTAGCAATAGTCACAGGGGTCTCAGGAATGTACTTCTCAATGCCAATAGTTGCAGTTTTACTCAGGTTTCAGTTCTCAAGAATCAAAACCAGGTTCCCAGGCCCACCCCTCCAATGATACTTAATAACCCTGGCAACATTATTCTGCCATTAAAACCAACTCCCCCTTCTTTCTTGGTGTTTAAAGTTACTGAGGCTCTTCCGGGCTCAGACTCTTCACACCCAAGAAAATCTGTTGCTGCATAGATTGGCCTCCAGTACAACCCAGCCTGATACACACCACAAGGTAGGAGGCAGATACTGTATGCACACGTGCATGTTAGGTTGTATCCAACTCTTTGTTACCCCATGGACTGTAGCCCGCCATTATCCTCTGTCCATGAGATTTCCCAGGCAAGAATACTGGAGTGGGTTGTAATTTCCTCTTCCAGGGGATCTTCCAGACCCAGGGATTGAACCCGCATCTCCCGTGTCTCCTGCATTGCAGGCGGATTTGTTACTGTTTGAGCCATCATGGAAGCCTGATATACACCATGGGGAATCCTTAATAGCAGAATACTCTGTGTAATCATGCGGGCCCTAGGACCAGACAGATAGATCCACTGTGCTACTCACCAGCTGACTGAACTTGTACAAGTCCCTTAGTGGCTCTGAGCCTGTTTCCTCCTCTGGGATATGGGAATACTAAGAATGCCTATCTGATGGAGCTGTGGAAGAGATTCAGTGAGATAATGCATGCCGGGACAGTGGCATGGTACCTGGCACTCGGCTTAGTAAATGATGGCTATAGATAAAGAGGAAGACTTGCTGTCTCTGAAATTTTGCCTTGAAGAAGTATTTCTCTAGCTCCAATTTCCCCTGTTATGAAGTGAAGGGCTGAAGGCTGAGACCCGAGGAAAGAAATGGAGCAAAGGGGTGTGTACATTTTATTTTTTGGTCCCACAGTGCAGTTGGTGGAATCTTAGGTCCCCTACCAGAGATTGAACCCAGTCTGGCAGTGAGAGTGCTGAGTCCTAACTGTTGGACTGCCTGGGAAATCCCCAAAGGCGTGTATCTTGATGCTGACCCCTTTCCTTTAGGCACTTAGAGAACAGGACAATATTGAGAGAGGGCCTACGGTTGAAGGAAATGAAATCAGTAATGTGATGAAGTGAGGGGTGATGGGTGGGGAGAAGGTGTTTAAAGAGGGGTGGGGTGGTGGGAGATGAGGGCCTAAAAAGCTCAGAGGTTGAAATCCCATGAAACAAGAGAACCCACAGCAACACCATGAGCTGAATGAAGGAAAGAGAAAGAAAAGTCTACAAAGTAAAGAAGGGATAGAAGGAAGCTTCAAAAGGGATTCACAGGAGAGCTTGGGCAGACAGGTCTGAATTCTGGTAACTGCTTTGGCCTTTCTCAGAAATGTTTTGACAGAAGATTTTGGGCCAAAGGTCCTGAAATATGCTCATTATTGAATAAATGGTCAGTTTGTTCATTCAGACTTGCTCTTATTAAAAGGAACAGTCTGCTCTCCACTCACTTCTGCAGAAACTAGCCCCAGGGAACAAGGTCGCAAACCAGCCTCCCCAAATGAGGTCTCATATCACAGGTTTCTAAACCATAGACATAGAGACACCTGGACTTTCCCACTTTGGAAAATGGGTTTCATTCCCTCAGGCTGGAAAACTCAGTTCTTGCCTCCAGAAAGTTACCACAGGAAGGGGTTATAGCCATCTCTGAATCGTCGAAGGAGCTGGATAACAAATAGTGTAGCTGGGTCCACTCTTGGAGTTTCCGATTCAACTGGTTGAGGTGGGGACTCCAACATATTTTTTTAACGTGCCTCCAAATGATTTTGGACTTCCCTGGTGGCTCAGATGGTAAAGCGTCTGCCTCCAATGTGGGAAACCCGGGTTCAATCCTTGGGTCAGGAAGATCTCCTGGAGAAGCAAATGGTAACCCACTCCAGTATTTTTGCCTGGAAAATCCCATGGACTGAGAAGCCTGGTAGGCTACAGGCCATGGGGTCACAAAGAGTCGGATACAACTGAGCAACTTCACTTTCACTTTCACACGATTTTGTTACTAAGCAAGTTTTGACTGGAGACAAATATGCTTTGCTTAGATGAAAGGCACTACAATATAATCTATTCCTAACAAAGAGTGAGGAATCTGAGGCTCAGAGACATTGAAGCACTTGTTCAAGGTCACACAGCTAATTAGAACAAAACCAGAACTGGGATTCAGGTCTCTGCCTCCCAATTTCCTGTAAGCTCCACTAACTGACTGACTGCTTCTTAATAAGATTGTTCTTTCAAGTTTAAGTATGGGAACAATAGATATCCCCTCCTGATTCTAATGAGTTAAACAGCAATGCTACCTTTGGGGAATAATCCTTAGAAAACAAAACATGACAATCCCCAGTTCTATGAAAAGCATCAAGCAGAGTTTTAAAAAGAAAGGAAAATATAGCCCTTTCCCTTATGACCACCCATAAGGAGAAATTCATTACATGATTTATGTGTAGAGACCATATTTGTGGCCATAATGTTTCAGTTATAAATTATTCAGCATTGGAGAGTTCCCTGGTGGTCCAGTGGTTAGGCCTAGGTGCTTTCACTGCTGTGGCCCTCAGTTCAATCCCTAGTCAGGGAACTGAGATTGTGTAAGCCATGTAGCACAGCCAAAATAAATAAATAAACAGACAAATAATTCAGCATCAAAGAAGGGACACCCTAGCTTTAAGAGGAGTGTGTGTGTGTGAGTGTGAGTGTGTGTGTTCAGTCATGTCCAACTCTTTTGTGACCCCATGGACTGTAGTCGGCCAGGCTCCTCTGTCCATGGGATTTTGCAGGCAAGAATAATGGAGTGGGTTGCCATTTCCTACTCCAGGGGATCTTCCTGACTCAGGGATTGAACCTGCATCTCTTGTGTCTCCTACATTGGCTGGCGGGTTCTTTACCAGTTGAGCCACCAGGGAAGCTCCAGTACATTCATTAACTTAGCAGCCAAAGCCATTTTTTTTTTTAAAGCAGCAAAGAGCAATAATTCTGGCCATCAGATCCAAGCCTTTAAAAGAAAAACCCCACATATATTAGATAGGATCTAAAGTCATTTTCCAAATACCAAGATTTTGAGGGAAATGGGAAACCACAAATAATAACTGGCTATAGTTCAAATGCAGACTTCCCTGGTGGCTCAGAAGGTAAAAGCGTCTGCCTACAATGCAGGAGACCAGGGTTCGATCCCTGGGTCAGGAAGATCCCTTGGAGGAGGGCATGGCAACCCACTCCAGTATTCTTGCCTGGAGAATCCCATGGACAGAGGAGCCTGGTGGGTTACAGTCCATGGGGTTGCAGAGTTGGACACGACTGAATTAACTTACTTGGCACACACATATCTATCCCTAGAGGAGAAAAGTGGCCAGATTTTTAACTAGCATGTGTTGGAGGTATGTCAGGAGACTTTTCCAGCACATCCAACTCTCAGAGCATTTCTCCTTTCCAGATGTGTCTTCTCCATCTGTAAAATGGGTACCAACTATCGCTGCTCTTTCATACCCCACAGCATGCTCAATCACCCCCAAAGGATTTAAAGGTTGCTACTGCTGCTCTCACTCTTCAGACGAAAGACAGTTCTTAAGCCACAGAAATGACTGCTCTGATACCCACCTTCTCCTAATCCTACGTGTGGCCTAAAGCGAACACCAAAATTCCTTGACCATACCTGGATGTTGGCAGCAAAGAGATGCAAGAAGATGAAGCAAGCCAGGCAGAGTGACAAGAAAAGCTACACCTGTACCTGTTTGTCACTATTCCCTTTGCAGAGGGTGACATCACTGTTTATTTCTATTAGAATAACTCCTCATGGGAGGGCCTCAAACTTGTCCTCTTTGCAGGAAGGCAAGTCGGAGAGAAGCCGACTCCTACTCAGACCTCAGCCTCTGGAAAATTCTGGAACCAACCTAGCTGACCTCTGAGTTCAGTGACGATGCAGCAGTAGCTTTGTTCCAAGTGTCTTACAACATACATCTCTAAAGTTCATCTGTCATTGTCTGCTGCTGCAGCGGCCACCAGCAGAAATGACCCTAAATAGCCATTCACTTCACAGTGAATTTAGAGGGACTTGATGTTGGAAAATGCTTTTGACACAGTTCTAGTCGGAGATGAATTAAAAAACATGTTTGCTTAAATAATTGAAAGTGAAATGTGTATTAGATGTGTTTCACGTGCAGTTAGGGATTTCTGCCCCAGCCATTGTGATGCCAAACACTAGTTCCTGCCTAGCACTTGATTTAAGGTGCCAAATCTGAATTAGCAGAAGATCTCAAGAGGAGGAATAAAGTATACTTTGATATACTGCAGTTGGAGTGCAAATTGGTTTAAAACAATCACTTTAGAAGGCACTTTAGCTATATATATATATATCTGAACAAACCCAATCCCAGGAATTTATCTTAAGGAAATAGTGAGCCAAACGCATATAATAGAGTCCACAGACATTCGTGGTGGCATTGTTGAAGTGCTCATAAAGGAACAGAGTGGTGGTGATTATTTTTTGAAATCGTAAACATTTCTGTGCAATGAAAATCAAAGTCAAAAGATAAATAATAGACTGTAGTTACTGTATTTGCAATATAGATCACAGTTAAATTATTGCTACTCAAAATACATAGAGAGATTCTGGTTATCACAATGAGCAAGAACAACCCAGTAGAAAAATAGCAAAGGATATGAAATGGCAACACAGAAGAAGAAATGCAGATGTGCCAGACACATACTTCAGCCTCACTAGCACTCAAAAAAAAAAAAAAAAAAAAACCCAAAGGAAAAGGAGACTTTTTCAGCAATCACATTGTCAAAGATTGAAAGGATCCACCAACCTAACTGAAATGGGTGAGGAATAGCATGGAGAAATGGCCATTTTGGGGGGAGAAGGTAAGTCACCATCGACTTCCTGGAGGGCAAATAAGCAGGCTCTCTAAAAAAGAAAAGAGAGATGTGAAAACTAAACTCTTTGAACCAATAAGGTCACTACTGTGAATCTGCGTGTGTGTTCAGACGTTGAGTCAAGTCCCACTTTTTTGTGATCCAACAGACTGTATCCCGCTGGGCTCCTCTGTTAATGGAACTTTCCAGGCAAGAATACTGGAATGGGTTGCCATTTCCTCCTTTGGTGGAATCTTCCCAACCCAGGGATTGAACCTGTGTCTCCTAAGTCTCCTGCATTGGTGGGCAGATTCTTTATCACTGAGCCACCTGGAAAGTCCACTGTGAATTTACACTGCAAAAATGCTGGCCACAGTATGGAGAGACACTTGCAGAAGGAAGTAGGCTGTACCAATATTTAATAATTTGTAAAATTTGAAACAATGTAAAAATTCACCAATAAAGCTTGGATTTAAAAAATTAGGTCACAACGGGATGACAGAATACTATGCAACTGTTAAAAAGAATGAACTAGCTAGATGTATACTGGCAGGCAAAGACCTCCAGACACTGTGTCCAGTGAAGTGCACACTATAGAGCAGCATATGGTGTCTCAGTCACATCTTCTTTTTTTTAAATATATATATATATTTTTTTCTTTTAGTTTTTTATTTTTTTGATTTTAAAAATCTTTAATTCTTACATGCGTTCCCAAACATGAACCCCCCTCCCACCTCCCTCCCCATAACATCTCTGTGGGTCATCCCCATGCACCAGCCCCAAGCATGCTGTACCCTGTGTCAGACATATTTAGGCACATGAATACATATATGAATATTCATAGAAACACACACATAACTATACATACCAAACTGTGAACATAGTGGGTAATCAGTGGTGGAGAGGCCAGGAACATTCTACTTCATATTCCTATTTTTACAAGCCATAAGCATGTATTATTTTGATCATAAAAATGCTTTTTTAAAACAAGAAGTGAGGCAAGCTGTACCACTCCCCCACAATGTCCAGCTCCCACTCCAAACCTCTAAAAATGTCCCCTTCAAGGACATGGTGTTCCAGGATCTAAGACAATTTCTAATTCCCAAAGACATGAGCTTTTGCTGTTTAGAAGTTGAACTAGGACGAGAAAGTCTGGAAAGAGGTAGAAGGGTTGTGGCATTTTTTTTCAGAAGAGCTTGTTTCATGTAGTGGTGACATTATGGACACCCTTTCTAGAACAATCTCCCTCTCCCATCCTTCCAAGTCTCCCACCTTTCTTTCTGCCATGCCTCGTTTTCTCCTTATCTCTTTCATAATGTTGGGAGAAAGGGAAATGGCTAGCTCACTTCAGTTCCTTTTTTGTTTTTCCTTCAACTCCAGGATTCAATCCCATTCTTTCATCCTAAAGAAATTTCACTCTAACCTCTACACCACCCCAGTCTATTTGGCACAAGGCTCATCCCAGTACTTCCAATTTCCTCTTAGATAAGACTGACAATTCCAGCTCTGGGAGTCTTCAGAATGTAGCGAGCATCTACAAGTGATCCTAGGCTGTGTACCAACACCAACAGCCAGCAGACCAGGAGCTACAAACCTGGATGACCCTGACATTACATGCCTGTGGTAGCGGATGTGGGCCCTTCTCTGGGGAGTGCATCAGTAGTTTTCATCAGACTTTCAAGGAGGTCCTTGGTCCATGCAATGTTAATAATGACCAAGGTAGAGGGACTGGGATGATTTAATCACCCACTGGGTATCTTGGCAGGACACCCAGACCTTACGTTTCCAGATAGCTGCATGGCTTGGTGAATCAGACAACCATACGCTCAAAAGGAATGGAGATCCGGAGATACAAGGAAGCAGGCCTTTGAGGCCTCCCAGATAAACCTGTTCCTCTGCTACAGCCCACACAACTCAGCCTTGGACACGACCTCCAAGTCCCACTGAATGAGCCAATCCACACTCCCCTGAAATATACAAGACTATAGCCAGGCAGGCTCCTTTGTACATGGAATTCTCCAGGCAAGAATACTGGAGTGGGTAGCCAGTCTCTTCTCCAGGGGATCTTCACAACCCAGTTATCGAACCCAGGTTTGCTGCATTGCAAGCAGATTCTTTACTGTCTAGTCACCAAGGAGGCGCCATACAAGGACACAGCTGGGTATAAAGCTGTGTAAAGAGCATAAGGAGGCAGCAGATCTGAATTTTAGCTTTTACGAGGACTTCCGTTCTGACATATGGTAGCTGTGTGACCTTAGGTGGCTTACTGCACTTCTCTGGACCTCATTTGCCTCATCCAAAGAGAACGTTTGAATCAGATGATCTTCACGAGACACTTGCAGCTCTACCATGCTATGACTCTCCCCTCCCGGATAGGCATTTCCACTAAGCTCTCCAGGACAGAGAATGACTTCACTCTCACTTTCCAGCATCACATCTTAAAGTCACACAGTTTCCTCTTGTGGTTAAACCTAAATCCCTCCTACTGCGATGGAAGCTTGCCGCTTGCATGTGGGAAAATGCTGGTCTGTGTGCAGAGCACCATAGACTGCTAACTCTAATGCTCTCACCTCAGTCTCTACCTCAAACCCAGTCTGCAATGATTATTTAGTGGTTAATCCTCAAGAACTCTATCCTTTCAAGGCAGCTTGTAAAGAAAGGAAGGAATTAACAAAGAGTCAAGGGAATCAGGAAGGGTCAATGGTCATGAGAGTGGGTTTTTTTTTTTTTTTTGCTTTAAATTTCCTTAAAGATGGCCATGACTTCCTACTGGCAAAAGGGACCCTGGATACTGGTCAAGAAACCTCTCCTGCAAATAGGACTCTGGTCCAGATGGGGCACTGGGGTCACTGGAGAGGAGCCCGTAGCAGTCAGCTTCCAAGATGGTCCTTTAGAACTGCTTCTGCAAGAGGATGAGTCTGAAGGATAAAAGCAATTTTCCAACTACATTTAATTCCCACCTCCAGGGCTATCTGGTCAGCAGGGTGTGTTCAGATTGATGGGATTTCCTTGAGGCTGCACTGATGATACCTCTGGACCAGGAAATTATAGGCCATGCTGAAAGTGTCAGGATGTGAAAGGAAGTAACCCCAGAGAACTGAGTCACCCAAGGTTGGATGAGGATATAGGTTTTCTGCAGTCAAAGCAGAGCAGAGAACTGAGATAGACTGCCCAATAAGGCAGCAGAAAAACAGGACTAGGGCCCGAACTATCGAGATAATTGCCTTAATTCTTCACTTCCCTTTTATAATAACCTTGAGTTTATATAGAGCCTTTCTTCTAAGGAGCTCAAAATACTTGCAGAGATATTATCTTAGTTGTCATCACACCATCAGAGTCAGTGAGAGCAATGATCATTATCAACTTCATTTTACACATGGGGGAAGGAAAGCCTAGAGGGCTGAAGCAAGTCATCCAAGTTTACTCAGCAAGACAATGACAGCCTCCAAACTCAGTGCAAAAATGCTCTTGCCTGGCATTGCCCAAAGAATGTTCTTCCCCACACCAGCTCAGCCAAATGCTTGCTGGAACACCAGGTTCTGTGGGCAAAGATATATACACTGGCCTAGTGACGGCTTTTAGAAGCCCTGCAATAAACAATACTGTTTCTGTTTAAGCAAGACTTTCTCAAATTTAACCACAGAACTCAGTGGGTGTGTGTGTGTGTGGGGGGTGGGTGAGTGGGTGTGTGTGTGGGGGGGTGTGAGTGTGTGTGTAACACCTACTACCATCCTATGGAACTAGTCTTTTTGGAACCCGCATTAGGAAGCATTGTCCTAGCCATTAGACTAATCTGAGTATCACCACAGTAACAGATCCATTCCATTCTAGCCCAAGCTGTAGAGGATGTTTCTTAGAGATAACGCCCCATACCTTATGATACTGACAGCCAGTGACCAAAGGACCTTGATGCACCCAAAGGACCTTAGGGCATCATTTCCTCTGCAGCAGGGCACTGGCCGGATGAGAGGAAGCCGATCCAAGCTTGCCTACTTCTGCTGGCACACCTTTCAAATAGAAGCCAGAGCTATTTGGGGTCTTCATTGAAGGGAGTAAATGCCTGGGATGCTGGTCCAAACGTTCAGGGTCCACACTCTTAACTAGCAGAAGTTTGTGCTCACCAGGCACTTACAGTAGAAATCATCCATCTCTTAGGTTCATTCCTAGTGCCATTCATCAGTCCATGCAATCAGTGCCCACACAACAAAACAGAAGACTCAGAATCTGCCCCTGCTGTGGCTTCATTGCATGAGTATTAGAGTGGTCATCATATATCCATTTCAGAGCTAACATACGGCACAGAAATACTGTGCTATTATTAATTACCAGTGACACTACTAAGAGTACCTAAAATGTAAAACTCCCTGAAGACTCTGTCCTGATTAATTTGTATTTTATATACAATTCGGGGCTTCCCAGGTGGCGCTAGTGGTAAAGAATCCACTTGCCAATACAGGAGACATAAGAGACACGGGTTTGACATGGTTGACACGGGTCAGAAAGATCCCCTGGAGGAGGGCATGGTAACTCACTCTAATATTGTTGGCTGGAGAATCCCATGGACAGAGGAGCCTGGTGGGCTATGGTCGATAGGATCTCAAAGAATCAGACACAACTGAAGTGACTTAGCATGCACGCATATACAATTCAAATAACAGAAGATCACAAAGGATTTCATATTTATTCCTGCCATTTTCACATTTTCTTTTAGTGTTTATTAAACATCCACACCATGAGGGAAAAGGCTTCCACTGAAATTGGTAAATTTGTATGCAAAAAGTAAATGTAATACAAATATACCTTTCTGTATCCATCCGTTGTTTATGGGAACATTTCTGTATAAATCGATTTTTGGTAAAAATATTCACTGTAAAGGTCACAGGGGCACTGTTATTTAAGATGATCTGATTATGAATCCTTTTGTAAAACAACAAATTCTGCAATGTGAATACTGTCCCCATCTAGTTGGTTTGCCTTGTTAATCCATAATTACACATATCAGATTTGCTTAAAGCAAAACACACTAATATTAATAAATGAGCTAGACATTTCTTAAGACGGGGGTGTATTCTGATCTGTATCAGTCTGCAATGCTGGCTCCTTTTGAATCCACTATTAATCACCATCCCAGTCCAAGGAGATTCATCCTAACTTTGTTGAGAATGTAACAGTGACCCGTCCAAGGATTCCTCTGTCTTTATATTTGCTGTCACTTCAATTTAACCACCTGGTGAATTAATTCTTCAAGACTCATTCAAATGTCACTTCGCCCATGAAACCTTTCTTGATCTTCTCCCCACTCCTCCAGGCAGGCTTCCCTCTTCCATGGTCTTACAGTACCCTGCCCAGGCCTTGTCAAACTCTATGGTAATTATCTGTTTACACTTTCTCTCTTGCCTACCAGACTGTGCACTCCCTGAGAGCTGAGGTGATGTTTCATTCATTTATTCATTTCTATACTTCCAATACCTAACACCTCTGGCGCATAGCAGGTGTTTAATAAATGTCGGTTGTTTGACTAAATGATCACTGTTCTTAATTGTACATTTTTTGACCCTGAAAAACAACACTTTATTAAAATCATAAATTAAAATGTCAAGAGAAGGCTTACTAGTTTTGTTCATTTTTACTGATCTCTTCTTTCTTTGGTAAAAAAAAAAAAAATTGCCATGCCAATTCACACCTTATGGATCAACCAACAAAAAACCCTCTAAACCAAATCCACAACTAATACATAATGCTTTTAGCATGTCCGTTTTCTCCAAACATAATACAGCTACCTCCTAACCCACCGCTAACATCACTGCAGTAAAGACATGAGGATTCACTAATTAAAGGGGTGGGATGAGGAAGAGGGGTGGGGGGAGTTACTGCAGGGATCACTGTAAGAGCTTTGTATCCTCATTGGCTGAGAAGAGAAGCCTGCTAAGAAAGTTGGGCATCTTTGGGGGAACCATAATGATGTCCAGTGGGACTTGGCCAACCTGGCTAGAGATTCCACATCCAGAATGTCCTAAGCAACAGCCCCAGCTGGGGGATTTCCATGACTTTGAAACCATCATTACCCTTCTGATGTGGGCAGAACAGGTTGGACCTGATCTGCCTGTGTGTTGCTGCAATCTGGCTTGGCATGGGATGATACCCAAGGACATGTAATGCCAAGAGTAGCCTAGCCCCATGGTGCAGACACACACACACACACACACACACACACACACACACACACACACACACACATACACACCCCACTCCAATTCACACTCAAAAACCCCACGCAAAACCTGCACTATCTTCCTCCCAAATTTGCTTTCCTGTGTGCCAGTCACACACAGGGAGTGCCCCTCACTTTCCCTCACTTCTCCAGACTGCCCCATCCACACCCCACTCTACCGGCACACTGTAGCCTAGCCTGGAACTGGAACCTGGTGGGGACTGGTTTTGTGGTAGGCAACAAAGCCTCATGCACCCAGGCGTCCCGCTGGATCCACTCCATCCATCTCTCCCCGCCCCCACCCATGAGAACCCCCAACAAGAGAAAGCTCAGCTCTGGGAAGTGGATGTGGGGATTGGGGGCCCAAAGAAAGAGAGCTTTAGAGGTGGGCAGGGTCACGAGTCCAGGCAGCTACCGAGCTCTCTCTCCATGAAGCGACAGCGACGGCGAACTGGCAAAGGGACCGGGACTGCCCTCCCACCGCATCGCATCCCATCTATTCATAGTAAAAGGCCAAAACCTGAGAAATAATCTACACTCCCGTCTGCCCCGTGCCCCTCACCCGCCCCAACGGCTCTTGGAGCCACTGGCGCTCCAACAGCCTGCAACAAAGCGCCCCCGACACAGACCTGTTCCAGCCTCTTCGTGGCCCGAGCGGAGGGCAGCCGTTGCAGAGGGTTCTGCCTTTGGCTCCGGGCAGCAGGCGCCGGGGATGGGAGGAGGAGCAAGTACTAGGAGAGGAATGAGGACAAGAGGGGATGGGAGTCACAGCAGCCGCGGCGGTGGCCGTAGAAGGAGGAAGAGGAGGGGGTGGACGAGGAGGAGGAGGAGGAGGCGGCGGCTTCTGTGGCAGCTGCGGAGGATGCTCTGGCGAGGGGCAGGGCTGGGCGCGCGGGGCGTGGGCTCACGTGCGCCCCATGGCCTGGGGATGCGCGCGCGCCTGGGTGTGTAAGAGCATCTGGGTGTATTTTGACTGCGATTATTCCAATTCCGACCTAGTCTGGAATTTATGGTTCCTGCAGCCAGGCGGAACTGAAGCCCTTTCAGTCTCCCAAACCAGATTATGCTGGTCTGGAGATCGGGCTTGGAGGTGAAATGAGCGAGATGGGGGAGAAGACGCTCAGCACTAGGGTGCCAGGCCTGCCATTAATGAACAGGTCGTTACCTTCAGTCTTCTTTCTGGGCACTAATAAATTGCATCCTTTAACACGTATCTTTGGAAAACCTATAGCTAAGGAGAATAGACAGTCACCATCACATGGTGTTGAATGAGCTGCTGGCTATGTCAGCGCTGTCTGGACTACCCAGAAGGCAATTTCTGTTCTATCTTGGGATTAACTTTCGGGAGTTGAGGCACCATAACTTCATACAGGATCTGAGTTCCGCCTTTTCTCCTGTCTCTCACTCCATTGCCAAATCTCTGTGCTTGTACCAAGGTGTGAGGGTAGGTGGGTACTAAGTCGCTTCAGCCCTGTCTGAACCTTTGCCACCCTATGGACCGTAGCCCACCAGACTCCTCTGCCCGTGGGATTCTCCAGGGAAGAATACTGGAGTGGGTTGCCATGCCCTCCTCCAAGGGATCTTCCCAACCCAGGGATCGAACCCACATCTCTTACGTCTCCTGCATTAGGCAGGTGGGGTCCTTACTGCCAGCGCCACCTGGGAAGCCCTGTAACCAAGGTGGCATGCAGTCAATTCTCTACTTTTTAGTCTGCTCATCCAGCCAGTATTATCCAGATGCCTGGTTTCACTGGTGTCAAGCAGTCGCTTAGTCCTCATGCCACTCTCCCTCTAGAAGTGGGGCACTCAGTTTAGATGAGAACCAAGACCTGTTTCCTGGAAGTCAGAGGGTTGAAGAAGATCAGGCATCCAGCTGGAGACTATTTGGATCTGCACTCCTCAAGCTAAGATAAAGTGAAACCAATTGAAAGATGCATAATTTTTCTCCATGACTGAATCCTTGATGAACCCCTTTCTTCGAGCCCTGCTGAAGGTCTCCTTCCCACTCATGACCTTTGAGCATTCCAATTCATCTTGCCTAGTGGCTTCTGCTTGTAGATTAACAAAGCACTTCTTAATAGTGGTATCCCTACCATGTCACCTCTGTGAATTAAGCAAGGAAAATATAATTGTTTGTATTTTACAGATAAGGAAACAGATTTAACAAAATTAAGTGTATTTCCCAAACATTATGAGGAACTCTGTACCAAGGTCACAGGATAAAATTCTTTGGAATTGACCAAGCCCCATAGCAACTGTTGTCATGAGCCTCCAGATCTAAACTGGCCAGTTCCCCTGACCCCATCTTAGGTAAAATACCCACCGCATAGCATCCTAACCAATCACTTAATACCAGCATTCCAGTAGGAATTTTCTATATCTTAAGGCTATAAAGATTGAATGCTAGCCTGCTTAAAGGGGTTGGCTCTTCCTTGAGCCAGCTCCCTGTTCTAACAGCATCTCCCCCTCTAATAAACTTTACTCTCCTTTCATTCTCCCACATCTCTGGAAATTCTTTTCCAACCCACGCATGGACCACAACACATTACAGGCTAATAAGGGCTTCTCAAGGGTCGCTAGTATTAAAGAACCTGCCTGCCAATGCAAGAGACTAAGAGATGTTTGTTCAATCCCTGGGTTGGGAAGATTCCCTGGAGGAGGGCATGTCAACCCACTCCAGTATTCTTGCCTGGAGAATCCCATGGACAGAGGAGTCTGGTGGGCTACGGTCCGTAGGATGGCAAAGAGTCAGACATGGCTGAAATGACTTAGCACATACACACAGGCTAATAAGTGGCAGATCCAGAATTGGGACTCAAGTCTTCAGATTTTTAGGGCAAAGCTCATTTTTTCCCCTTTGTCTTTTTTTTCCCCCCTGCACCGTGGGACTTGTGGGATCTTAGTTCCCCAGTGACCAAGGATCAAACACTGGCCCTAGCAGTGAGTGAAAGCGCTGAGTCCTAATCACTGAACCACCAGGCAATTCCCAAAGCTCCTATTTTAAATGACACCTTGCAAAGAAATTTCAAATTCATCTATTGATCTCCATGTTAGAAGGTAATGGTTTAGTGCATTGTCTAAATAGAAATTAAATAAAATGAGATTTTGAAAAAGTATTTCAGTTATGTGGATGCATTCAGGTGCAACTCACAAGTTAGGAAGCAGAAAAGAGGTAATAACTTTTAGGTCTCAGTCCCCAACCAGCATACAAAAATGATTCTTTTGATTCTGCTACCAACATCTCCTGTAAGAATAATTTGGTACAGAAAGGACAGTAGAAACAGGATCTATTTTAATTTCCTGGGGGTGATAACCTTTTGAATATTTCGCCCATGAGCTAGGTCTTTGTCTTCTAAGTCATGAGAAGAAACCATCATTTGTCATCAGGGGAGGTACCCTGTCTCCCACACAGCAGCCCGGGCAGTCCCAAGAGTATGCAGATGGCTATCAGGCAGAAGAGGCTGGCAGTGCTGGAGGCAAAAGCTGCGCTCTGGGGCCATACAGCTCTAGCTGAAAAATCTTGGAGAATGACTCAGTATGGATGCGTGCGTGCTGAGTCACTTCAGTCATGTCCGACTCTTTGCGAGCCCATGGACTGTAGCCCACCAGGCTCCTCTGTCCATGGGACTCTCCAGGCAAGCATACTGGAGTGGGTTGCCATCCAATTGTAAAATAGGTGGAGAGATGTGAAAACCAAATGGAGTGATACTGTAACTGAGCAGGATGCTCTGGGGCCTTCTCAGGACAGGGCCTCTCCCCCATATCCTCTGTTGTAGTGCCTCTCTCTAAAGTATCCAGATAATAGTATCTCATTCATATGTCCTGAGTTTTTCAGATGCTAAAACCACCACCTAATGGAAGAAATTAACTACTTGATGATCAGGAGGATGTACCACCCCGCCACCCCACCGACCTACTGGCGCCTAAGGATGTTAACTGCCCTGTAGCCTCAACATCAACCAGAGAGTTGTGCCAGAGATCATCACATTCTTTGAGACCCTCATCCCCCATCTTGCTTTCAAAAATGTTTTGCTTGGGGACTTCCCTGGTTAGAACTTCCAGTGGTTGAAATTCAGCATTTTCACTGCTCAGGCCTGGGTTCAATCCCTGATTGGGGAACTAAGATCCTGCATGCCATGTGGCATGGCCAAGAAAAGAATGCTCCCCGGTGGTGTGGTGGTAAAGAATCTGCCTGCCAATGCAGGAGACACAGGAGACTCGGGTTTGATCCCTGAGTCTGGAAGATCCCCAGGAGGAGGGCGTGGCAATCCACTCCAATGTTCTTGCCTGGGAAATCCTGTGGACAGAAGAGCCTGGTGGGCTACTATCCATAAGGTCACAGAGAGTCGGACACGACTGAAGCGACTTAGCATGCATGCACAAAATCCTTTGGGAATTCAAGGTTTGGGGGGACATGAACCACTCCCCCTGGTTCTTCTTGCTTCCCTGTGCAATAAACCTCTGTGTGCTCCAAACTCTGACCATTCCATATTTATATTTGTTTGGTCTCTCAGTGCCTTGGGCACACAAACTTGCTTGAGACATAGCAAGACTCAATAAATGATAGGTATTATTGTTAGAGAGAGAAAAGCAACAACTACATTAATGAGTCTTTCTCCATTAAAAGCAGAAACTCTTTATCACTAGTGGTACCTCAATACTGAGAGCATGCAGAAGAGATTGCTTTTCTCCAGGATAGGAGAGATCAAGTGCTGGTGACAGGCGATAGGCAAGATAAGCAAAGAGAGATGAGGGATTTCCAGCAACTACTGAGGACCAGCATGGAAGAGAATAGGATTAGAAGACAATGATAAAGAGGGTGTCTAAGATTGGGCCTGTAGGCCAGTTCACAGTTTTGTAACAATGTACATGGTTTACTCAGAGGGGTGTTTTGGCTTTTCTGAACAAGTTCCTTTTATCAAAAGACTTAATAAAGAGCTCTGTTCAGAATCTGTCAGAAATACCTGAATCTGACATTTAGCTAGGGACTCCCTGTTCTGATTTGGTACCAAACAGAGATTATTCTTGTTCGAGCCTTGCCAAGCACAGAGAGGTTGAGTCATAACAATGCTCAGAGCCAAGCTGCAGAAAAATTGTAAAGGAGGTGAAATTTGTCTCTGACACCCTTCAAGGTCTCTCTGTGTTACATACACCCTTATCTTCCCACTTAAAATCTCTGGACATCAAAATCCCTGACTTTCCCAACCAGGAAAAATGACCTAGATGTAGAATGAAGTGCCTTTATATGCTTGTCAAAAGGAAGACTAGCAGGAGGAAACAATGCTAAGCCCAATGAAATGGATCACTAATGGAAGAAGGTCAGGCTTTCAGGGTGGTGAAGATACCCCGGGTGCCCTCACACCTTTTAGGTATGAGACGTTCCATGGATAAGACAAGACCTTGGAAATGTAAATTCACATCATAACAGAAACCCAGAACAGGAAGAGGCATTAGTTATTATTTCCAGCCCAACTCCTTTGTTTCACAAGTATTGATTAAACCAAGGCTCAGAAAGGTTAAGTGACTCTTCCATGACCACAGAGCTCCCAAGAAGGAGAGTCAGGACTTGAATTCCGGGCACAGATCTATTTCCACTACAATGTCTTACTCCATCTACCAGGAAGAAAACCAGGAACAATTGCTTAGGACTGATATTTGAGACTGCTCTGGGTACATAAGGATGACGTGAAAATAAGAACAGAGGACCAAAATGAAGGTGCAATCTTGCTTCTTGCTTCCTTTAGCTTGCTCCTGACAGGTAATTTTTCTTAGTTGCTATTTCAAACAACACTGACATGTAGAATCGTCTATGTGATGCCAGGCACCCAACTCTGGAAATGATATTAGAGGTATAAGACTATACTGAGGGTGGACAGAATCCTGGTGATTCCCTGAATCTTTTATTTATTATTGTGACAAGAATGTTTAATATGAGACCTACCCGTTTAAAAACATTGTTTAAGTATACAATGTGTGTGTGCTAAGCCGCTTCAGTCATGTCTGACTGTTTGTGACCCCATGGACTGTACTCCACCAGGCTCCTCTGTCCATGGGATTCTCCAGCCAAGACTACTGGAGTGGGTTACCTGCCATTTCCTCCTCAAGGGGATTTTCCTAACCTAAGGTTTGAACTCAAGTCTCTTATGTCACCTGCATTGGCAGGCGGGCTCCTTAACACTAGTACTGCCTGAAAGTGAAGTCGCTCGATCGTGTCCAACTCTTTGGACCCCATGGACTGTAGCCTATCAGACTCCTCCATTCATGGGATTTTCCAGGCAAGAGTGCTAGAGTGGAATGCCATTTCCTTCTTCAGGGGATCTTCCCGACCCGGGAATCAAACTCGGGTCTCCTGCATTGCAGGCAGACGCTTTACCGTCTGAGCCACCAGGGAAGCACCACCTGGGAAGCCCCCAAATTGTTAACTATAGGCACGATGTACAAAAGATCACTGGGATTTAGTCATCTTGCATCACTGAAATTTTATACCCATTGAATAGCCCCTAACCATTCCCCCTCCTCCCAATACCTGGCAACCACCATTCTATTCTCTGGATATTGGTGCCCATTGGGGTGCTGATAGGCATTGCATTGAATCTGTAGGCCACTTTGGATGATATGGACATTTTAACAATATTAAATCTTTAAATCTATGAATACAAGATGTCTTCCCATTTACTTGTGTCTTTTCACATTTCTCTCACCAGTGTTTTGTAGTTGTCAATGTACCAATTTTTGATCTCTTTGGTTAAGTTTATTCCAAAGCAATTTATTATTTTGATGTTACTGTAAATGATATTGCTTCCTTAAATGCCCTTTTGAATAGTTTATTCTTGGTGTATAGAAATGCAATTGGTTTGTGTATGTTGATTTTATATTCTGTAACTTCATTGAATTCGCTTATTAGTTCTAACAATTTTGGGAGGGATGTAGGGGGAGTCTTTAGGGTTTTCTACAAAGAGGATCATGTTATCTGCAAACAGAAAAAAATTTACTGATTCCTTTCCCATTTGGATCCCTTTTTGTTCCATCCAGTTGTTCTAACTGGGACTGCCAGTACTATGTTGTATAAAAGTGGCAAGAGTTGGCATCCTTGCCATGTTCCTGATCTTAAAAGAAAAGTCTTCAGTTTTTCACCACTGAGTATGATGTTAGCTATGGGCATTTCATATATAGTCTTTATTTTATTGAGGTGATTTCCTTTTTTTCCCCAGCTTTATTAAGGTATAATCAACAAATTAATATTGTATATATTTAAGGTTGTACAATATTTTGATTTATGGGTCCACTGTGAAATGACTACCACATTCAAGCTAGTTAACACATCCATCACCTCACAAACTTACCTTTCTTTGTGTGTGTGGCAAGAAAATGTTAAGATCTACTTTAGCAAATTTCAAGTATACAATACAGTATTATTTATGGTCACCATGCTGTACATTCGACTGAACGACTTCACTTTCATTTTTCACTTTCCTGCATTGGAGAAGGAAATGGCAACCTACTCCAGTGTTCTTGCCTGGAGAATCCCAGGGATGGAGGAGCCTAGTGGGTTGCCGTCTATGGGGTCTCACAGAGTTGGACACGACTGAAGCGACTTAGCAGCAGCAGCAGCAGCAGCATGCTATACATTAGATCCTCAGAATTTATTCATCCTGCCTAAGTGAAACTTTGTGCACTTTGACCAACATAATTTCCTTCTATTCCTGGTGTGTTGAGAGATTTTATTATGGAAGTGAAAGTGTTAGTCACTCAGTCATGTCTGACTCTTTGCAACCCCATGGACTGTAGCCCTCCAGGCTTCTCTGTCAGTAGGATTCTCCAGGCAAGAATACTGCAGTGGGTTGCCATTCCCTTCTCCAGGGGGTCTTCCCGACCCAAGGATCAAACCCAGGTCTCTTGCATTGCAGATTCTTTACTGTCTGAGCCACCAGGGAAGCCCTTTATTACAAAAGGATGTTGCATTTTGTGAAACGCTTTTTCTGCATTTATTGAGATGATCATGTAATTTTTTATCTTTCATGCCTCACAGGAATTGATATTTTATATGCTGAACCATCCTTGTATCTCAAGAATAAATCCCACTTGGTCATGGTGTGTGATCCTCTTAGTATGCTCTTGATTCTGGTTTGCTAGTATTTTGTTGAGGATTTTCACATCTATGTTCATCATAGATATTGGCCTGTCACTTTCTTTTCTTTAGTTTGTCAGGCTTTGGTATCAGGGTAATGCTGGCCTCATAAAATGAGTTTGGAAATTTTTCCTTCTCTTCCATATTTTTTGAATAGTTTGAGAAGAATTGGCATTAATTTTCCTTTAACTATTTCATAGAATACACCTGTAAAGCCATCTGGTCCTGGGCCTTCCTTTGTTGGCAGTTTTTCAATTACTGATTCAATCTTCTTAATAGTTAAAAATCTATTCAGGTTTCCAGTTTCTTTCTAATTCAGCCTTGGTAGTTTGTATGTTTCTAGAAATATGTGTTTTTCTTCTAGGTTATCTAATTTATGGATATATAATTGTTCTCAGTAGTCTGTTCCAATTCTTTTTATTTTTGTGATATCAATTGTTATGTCTCCTCTTTTATTTCTGACTTTATTTCAGTTTTCCCTCTTTCTTACTCTAGCTAAAAGTTTGTCAATTTTTTCATCTTTCTATTATGTGTCTTTTCTCTAGTTTGTCTATTTCTGCTCTGATCTTTCTATTTTCTTCTGTTAACTCGGGCTTACTTTGTCTTTTTTTAGTTTCTTGAGGTGTAAAGTTAGGTTGATTGAGGTGTTTTTTTTTTTAATGTAGGCATTTACTGCTAAAACTTTCCTCTTAATACTGCATTTACTGCATTTCATAAGTTCTGCTATGTTGTATTTTCCTTTTCATTTGTTTCAAGATTTTTTCTAATTTCCCATTGATTTCTTCTTTGGTCCATTGGCTGTTTAGGAGTCATTCCATGAGACTTGCATTTTTAGAATAAATCTTTGGTAGGAGCATATTATAATGAAAGTGAAAGTGAAAATCGCTCAGTCATGTCCAACTCTTTACGACCCCATGGGCTGTAGTCCATGGAATTCTCCAGGCCTGAATACTGGAGTGGGTAGCCTTTCACTTCTTCTGAAGATCTTCCTGACCCAGGAATCGAAACAGGGCTCCTGCATTGCAGGAAGATTCCATACCAACTGACCTATGAGGGAAGCCCTATTATAATGAGACTCTCCTTAAAATAGAGTGCCAGGAAAGAATCTAGTTAGTGAAAGTTTCCAGTTTACTAGGATCTTGTTAATTAAAGTATTACTGTAATCGCAAAACAGAGAAAAGATTGAAAATAACGTCATCTTTAAAAAAATAGACCATAAAGCCCAACACCATGAAGTCTTACTTTCTTTTTTTTTTTATTGTAGTATTTCCTATCTAAGCTGTTGACTGATTTTTTTCCAATAAACTATGGAAAATTATGAAAGAAATGGGAATATGAGATCACATGACCTACCTCTTGAGAAATCTGTACGCAGGTCAGGAAGCAACAGTTAGAACTGGACATGGAACAACAGACTGGTTCCCAATAGGAAAAGGAGTACATCAAGGCTGTATATTGTCACCCTGTTTATTTAACTTATATGCAGAGTACATCATGAGAAAGCCTGGGCTGGAGGAAGCACAAGCCAGAATCAAGATTCCCAGGAGAAATATCAATAACCTCAGATATGCAGATGACACCACCCTTATGGAAGAAAGTGAAGAGAAACTAAAAAGCCTCTTGATGAAAGTGAAAGAGGAGAGTGAAAAAGTTGGCTTAAAGCTCAACATTCAGAAAACGAAGATCATGGCCTCTGGTCCCATCACTTCATGGGAAATAGATGAGGAAACAGTGGAAACAGTTTCAGACTTGATTTTCTTGGGCTCCAAAACCACTGCAGATGGTGACTGCAGCTATGAAATTAAAAGATGCTTACTCCTTGGAAGAAAAGTTATGACTAACCTAGATAGTATATTCAAAAGCAGAGACATTACTTTGCCGACTAAGGTCCGTCTAGTCAAGGCTATGGTTTTTCCTGTGGTCATGTATGGATGTGAGAGTTGGACTGTGAAGAAGGCTGAGCGCCGAAGAATTGATGCTTTTGAACTGTGGTGTTGGAGAAGACTCTTGAGAGTCCCTTGGACTGCAAAGAGATCCATCCAGTCCATTCTGAAGGAGATCAACCCTGGGCTTTCTTTGGATCTGAAGCTCCAGTACTTTGGCCACCTCATGCAAAGAGCTGACTCATTGGAAAAGACTCTGATGCTGGGAGGGATTGGGGGCAGGTGGAGAAGGGGACGACCGAGGATGAGATGGCTGGATGGCATCAGGGACTTGATGGACGTGAGTCTGAGTGAACTCCGGGAGATGGTGATGGACAGGGAGGCCTGGCGTGCTGCGATTCATGGGGTCGCAAAGAGTCGGACACAACTGAGTGACTGAACTGAACTGAACTGAAGGGAATTCCCTGGCCGTCTAGTGGTTAGGATTCAATGCTTTCACTTCCAGGGCTTGGGTTCAATCCCTGACCAAGGAACTAAGACCCTGCAAGCTGCTTGGCATGGCCAAAAATAAATAAATAAATAAATAAATAAATAAATAAATAAAGCCAAGAAAAGAGGAGGAGGAAAATGAAATAGTAAAAAGGACAAATAAAAATCACATAATAATGAGCTAAGAATAAATCTAAATTTATCAGTAGTAACTCTGAATATAAATAGGCTAAAGTACTCAATAAAAATGTCAAGGATTGTCAGGATAAATAAATGAACAAACCCCAGTTATATACTGTTTAAAAGAGAAATAATTTCATTTAGACTTCAATGTAAGGACATGGAAAAACTATATATCAAAGGATAGAAAAATATACTGGGCAAAAACTCACCAAAGAAACATGAAGTAGCTATTTTCATATAACACTTTTAAATGTATGGCAAAGTGTTATTAGAGGTGAAAGAAGTCACTTCATAATGGAAAAAGCCAATTCAACTAAGAAGATATAATATTTCTAAATGTGTAATTCCCTGTTAACATAGTCAATGTTTTCTTCAAAACAACAATTGACAGATCTATGAGGATAAATTGATAAACCCACTATCATAGTGGGAGATTCTAACACATCTTTTATAGTAACTGATAGATCAAGCAAAAACTAAACAGTAAAGATAGTAAAAGACTTGAACAGCATAATTAGTAAGCTGGATATAATAGATGTATATGTAAAAATTTTCAACAATTAGAGAGTATACATTACTTTCAAGTATATTTGAAGCACATTCAAAAATTAACCACATACTAGCTTCAACAATGGAGAAGGAAATGGCACCCCACTCCAGTTCTCTTGCCTGGAAAATCCATGGACGGAGGAGCCTGGTAGGCTGCAGTCCATGGGGTCACTTAGAGTCGGACACGACTGAGGGACTTCACTTTCACTTTTCACTTTCATGCATTGGAGAAGGAAATGGCAACCCACTCCAGTGTTCTTGCCTGGAGAATCCCAGGGACAGGGGAGCCCGGTAGGCTGCTGTCTATGGGGTCGCACAGAGTCAGACACGGCTGAAGTGACTTAGCAGCAGCAGCAGCAGCAGCAGAAGCTTCAACAAATTTCCATGATTTGGTGTAGTAGTAGATCACTTTCTCTAATTATAATGCAACTAAGTTATAAATCAGTATTTTTAAATGACTATGAAAAATTCACTTGTTTAGAAACTTGAAACACAATATTAGATAACTTATAGGTGAAAGAAAAATTATAATGAAAATTAGATTTAGAACTGAATACTTAGTTGTGAAACATAATGAAAAATACTGCATATCAAAATTTGTGAGATCATCTAAAATGATATTTAGAAGGAAATGAATAGACTTAAAAGCTTTCACTAGAGAAAAAGGAAGGCTCAGAACTTATTGTGAAAAATGAAAGTAAACATGTTAATTTCAGAAATTAGAGAATGAATATCAGACTAATCCTCATGAAAGCAGAAGGAAGGAAATAATAAAGATATAAGAGTCAATGAAATATAAAGCAAATATATAGATAGAAGTATACAAAACCAAGAATTACTTCTTTGAAAAGACTAATTAAATACAAAACCTCTAGAAAGATTAATCAATGGGGAAAAAGACAGATGATGCATATATGCATTTTAGAATTTAAAAAGTGGGAGATACAGATGCTACAGAGATGAAACATAACAATAAGATAATGCAAAGAACTTCATATCAGTACATTTGAAAGCTTGAGTTTAAAAATGAGCTTATTCTTTGAAAAATACATTTACTAAAAGTGAATTTAGAAATAGAGAATCCAAAAAGTCCTTTAACCACTAAAGAAAATGTCAGTACATAAAACTGTACCCAGGGGGGTGGAGGGGAAACACTGGACGCACAGTTCTTGACAGGCTTGGTTGGTTGGTTCTACCAACCACTGAAGGAAAATATCATTCAATATTTCTCAATTGTTTCCATAGAAAAGAAAATTAGTACACTCCTAGAGTTATTTTCGTACCTAAACCTAACAGAGGAATGATACAAATCACTCTTATTCATGGCTATGAGATGTAAAAATTATTTTAAAACTTATGGCACCCCACTCCAGTACTCTTGCCTGGAAAAATCCATGGACAGAGGAGCTGCAGTCCATGGGTTGCGTGACTGAGCATGCATGCATGAGGGTAATAGGGAAATGGGTTGGTAGCAATAAACTGGTAAAACTAAAAAAAAAAAAAACTTAAAAAACTAAATTTAGCAATGTATTAAAAAGATAATGAATATTTACCAAGTTGGGTTTACACCAGAAATGCAAGGTTAGTTTGGAGAAATGACAAAACTCATCATATTAACTGATTAAAAAGAAAAAAATCCCATATGATCATTTTACCAATATGGAAAACACATTTAATAATACTTAACATTCATTCATGATTTTAAAAGTCCCTTAGCTAATTAGGAACAAAAGGGCTCTTCCTATACCTGATAAAGTGCCCTATGCCAATAAGTATAGCAGACATCATCCCAGGGAAATCTCGAAAGTATTTCCTTTAACATCAGAAACCAGACAAAGTTGCCTCCTGGCACAATCCTTGTTCAGCCAGTGGAGGTTCCAGCAAGTACAGTCAGACAGGAGAAAAAAAAAAAAAAAAAGGTGGTGGGGGGGGGGGGAGAAATGGTAATTATTTGAATTTTGTGTGGTATATTTTATATCAATTATGTCAATAAAGCAGTTTAAAAAATGTCTGCCTTGATCCTGGCCTAACCTGAGCCAACCTAGCGTTACTTAATTTAAACTAACACCTTCAGTATTGAGGTAGAGTGATCCTGTAACAAGAAGATCTCAGCCCAAGAACTTCCACCTATGTGCCTCTCTCTTAGGTTAAGTACTTGGTGTAGGAACAGGAACTGCTGGCAGTTAGAGCTGCCTTTGAGGCATGGAGTCTCTGCATCTATAATGATGTAGACCAGACTATGCATTATGATACCATCGAAGCAAAACTGGATGCTCAGTTTTGCCAGGTGAAGTGGCACTATTCCAGAAGGGGTAGACTTTTCACATCCAATCTGTTCCATTGAGTACATGCCCAGTCAAGTTGGTCTGGGTGCAGCCAAGACCCTACCTCAAGAGAGCCTCTGACCTAGGAATTTTACTGCCATTATAGTCAGTTGCATCTAACTGAGGCAAGTGAAGCAGACAACAGGCAGATGCCCCTATGCAGGAGCACTGGCTGCTTCTCAAAGAACCGGCTTTGGTTTCATTGCTTTTCTCTATTGTCTTTCCATTTCCTATATTATTGATTTATACTTTAGTCTTCATTATTTATTTTCTTCTAATTACTTTGTATTTGTTTTTCTAATTTTTAAGGTGGAAGCTGAGATCATTGATTTGAGATCTTTCTAAACTACTTCTAGTTACATACCACAAGTTCTCTACATTATATTTTCATTTTCACTGAGTTCAAAATATTTTCTAATTTCCCTTTGACCTCTTATTTGACTTATGGATTATTTAAAAGCATCTTATTCAGTTTTTAAATATATTTAAACACTTCTTAGATGCTTTTATTATTAATTTCTAAATTAATTCTATTGCGGTGAAAGAATATACATTGTATCACCCGAGTACCTTAACATTTGTTGAGATATTTTGTTCAACAGGGGTTTCCCTGGTAGCTCAGACAGTAAGGAATCTGCTTACAATGCAGACAACCTGGGTTCCATTCCTGGGTTGGGAAGATCCCCTGGAGAAGGGAATGGCAACCCACTTCAGTATTCTTGCCTGGAGAATCCCATGGACAGAGGAGCCTGGTGGGCTACAGTCCATGGGGTCACACAGAGTTGGACATGACTGAACACCTAACATACTACATTCTTTTGTTCAACAGTATGATCTATCTTGATAGATGTTCCATCTGCACTTGTGACATCTGCTGTTGTTGGGTGGACTGTTCTATATGTGTCAAACAAGTGCGATGATACTGTTGTTTAATCCTACAATACCATTGCTTATTCTCTCTCTACTTACTCTATTAATCATTGACAGAATGTTGTTGAAATCACCAACTATAGTTGCAGATGTCTCCTTATTGTTCTGCCACTTTTTACTTCATGTACTTTTTAGGAGCATAAGCATTTAGGGATGTTGTGTCCTCGTGAAGAATTGATCCCCTTATCATTATGAAATGACCTTCTCTGTCACTGATAATACTTTTTTTCTTTCAAATTCACTTTGTTATGAATGCAATCGTGACAACTTTCTTTTGGCTAGGGTTAGCATGGTGTGTCTTATGTCATCCTTTTACTTTTCACTTGTTTGTGTCTTTATATTTAAAGTATGTAAAGCATACTTCATTTTACTGTACTTTGTTTTATTGCCCTTCACAGATATTGCATTTTTTAATACATGGAATGTTTGTGGCAACTCTGCATTGAGCAAATCCATTGGCACCATTTTTTCAACAGCATTTGATCACTTTGTATCTCTGTAACATATGTTGACAATTCTCCTGATATTTCAAACTTTTTCATTATTATTATATTTGTTATGGTGGTCTGTGATCAGTGATTTTCGATATTGGTATTGCAATTTTTGTTTTTAATTTTTAAATTAAGGTATGTACAGTACTTTTTTAGACCTAATGCTATTGCACACTTTATAGACTACAGTATAGTTTAAACATAACTTTTATATGCTCTGAGAAACCATAAAATTAATGTGATTCCCTTCATTGTGATATTTGCTTTATTGTAGTGGTATGAAGTCAAGTGTGCAATATCTCTGAGGTATACCTGTATATTAAATTCAGCAATATTTGAATCTTACTATTTTTATTGAATCTGACAAACTTTGCCCTTTCATTAGGGAGATTAGACCATTAGACCATTGGTGCTAACTCTATCATCTTGCTATTTGTTTTCTCTTTGCCTCATCTGTTCTTTGTTCCCTTTCCCTCTTTTTCTACCTTTTTTGGGATTATTCTTCATTTTTAATTATCATATTTTATCCTCTTTGTTGGTTTATTAGCTATAGATTTTGTTATTTTACAGATTGATTCAAGATTTACAGAAACATTTGTAAGTGATTAACAGTCTACTGTCAAGTGAATTTATGCCCCTTCACCACAGAGGAGCCTGGCAGGCTACAGTCCATGGGGTCGCAAAGAGTCAGACACGACTGAGTGAATAACACTTTCACTTTATTCACAAGTAGTATAAGAACCTAACAACAGTATAAATCCATTTCTTCCCTCCCAGACTTTACGCTACTGTCATACATCGTATTTTTACTTATTTAAAGTGAAAGTGAAGTCGCTCAGTCGTGTCCGACTCTTTGCAACCCCGTGGACTGTAGCCTACCAGGCTCCTCCATCCATGGGATTTTCCAGGCAAGTATACTGAAGTGGGTTGCCATTTCCTCCTCCAGCAGATCTTCCCGACCCAGGGACTGAACCCAGGTCTCCCACATTGTAGGCAGATGCTTTACCATCTGAGGCACCAGGAAAGTCTTATTTATAAGACTTTATTTACTTATTTAGAAACCTCACAATTCATTGTTATTTTATCTGTTTAAAGAATCAGCTATCCTATAAAGAGGTTTAATCATTATGGAAAAATATATATTTACCCAAGTAGTCATCATTTCCAGCACTTTTATTCCTTTGTATAGATACAAATTTCCATCTAGTATCATTTTTGCTCGACTTGAAAGACATCCTTTAATATTTCTTGTAGTTTGGGGTTGATGGTGTGAAGTATCTTAAGCTTTGTGTGTCTGAAAGTCTGTCTGTCATCTTCATTTTTAAAAGGTATTTTCCCTGGGTATAGAACACTAGGTTAACACATTTCCTTTCAGAACTTTAAAGATATTATTTTCATTCTCTTCTCACTTGCACCATTTTCCATGAAAAAGCTACTGTGACTCTTATTTTTGATCTTCCGTGCATAAACTTGTCTTTTTTCTCTGGCTGCTTTTAAGATGTTCTCTTTATCATTGGCTTTGATAAATTTGATTAGGATGTCATTTGATATAATTTTCTTCAGGTTTCACGCTTGTGAGAGTCTCTGAGCTACCTGAATCTGTGGGTTTATAGTTTTCATCAAGTTTGGAAAATTTTTGACTATTGTTTCCTCAAGCATTTTCCCTAACGTTTTCTTGCTCTCCTTCAGTGACTCCAATTACTCATATATTAGGCTGCCTAAACTTGTTTCACAGCTCACTGATGTGCCTTTCATTATATTGATTCTTTCTGTCCTGTGTTTTCCAAAGGTAGTTTTTAATTGTTGTATTTTTTAGTTTACTGATATTTTCTCCTGCAGTGTCTAATCTGCCATAAATCCCATTTAGTTGTTCAGTCGCCAAGTCATGTCCAAGTCTTTGTGACCCCATGGACTGTAGCACACCAGGTTTCCCTGTCCTTCACTAATCCCCCAGAGTTTGCTCAAACACATGTCCATCAAGTCAGTGATGCCATCCAGCCATCTCATTCTCTGTTGCTTCCTTTTCTTCCTGTCCTTAATCTTTCTCAGCATCAGGGTCTTTTCCAGGTAGCTGGCTCTTTGCATCAGATGGCTAAAGGACTGGAGCTTCAGCTTCAGCATCAGTCCTTCCAGTGAATTTTCAGGGTTGATTTCCTTTAGGACTGACTAGTTTGATCTCCTTGATATCCAAGTGACACTCAAGCGTCTTTGCCAGCACCACCATTTGAAAGCATCAAGTCTTTGGCACTCAGCCTTCTTTATGGTCCCAACTCTCACATCTGTGGGGGCTTCCCTGGTGGCTCAGAGGTTAAAGCATCTGCCTCCAATGCAGGAGACCCAGGTTCGATCCCTGGGTCGGGAAGATCCCCTGGAGAAGGAAATGGTAATCCACTCCAGTATTCTTGCCTGGAGAATCCATGGGGTCAAAAAGAGTTGGACACGCCTGAGTGACTTCACCCTCTCACATCCGTACATGACTACTGGAATCCAATTTAGTATGTTTTTAATCTTATACATTATAGTTTTCATCTCTAAAGTTCTATTTGGGTCATTTATAATTTTTTCCATGTCTCTATGAGACACTGTGAATATATGTAAGTCACTCAGTCATATCCAACTCTTTGAAGCCCCAGGGATTGTAGCCCACCAGGCTCCTCTGTCCATGGAATTCTCCAGGCAAGAATATTGGAGTGAGGAACAATTTCCTTCTCCAGGGGAAGTCTTCCCGACCCAGGGCGTCAAACCTGGGTTTCCTGCATTGCAGGCAGATTCTTTACCATCTGAGCCACATATGGACTACAGTTAAAGTAACTGTTTTAATGTCTTTGCTAATTTGAGTGTCTGTGTTAATTTTGGGTTAGTTTTTAATTGATTCATTATTCTCATTAGTGGTTAAGTAATGTTACATTGTATGAACATTGTATGAATGTACCATAATTTATTTAACTAGTGCAGTATTGATGCATATTCTATTCCTTTCAGTCTATTACTAATACAATTAATGCTACAATGGAATCTTTATACTTATGTCTTTGTGCAAATATGTTGGTAGGAAAAATTTCTGAAATCAAATTGCTGAACTAGAGAGTATGTGCATTTAAAATTATTTAGTTAGTTGGTTATTTAAATTTTTAATGTGATAGTCAATCTGACCCCATTAAAAGGGACCTGGCTCATTCATGCAAGTGATATCTGGAACAGGTATAGTCCCAGTGTCCTTTGTTACTTGGTTCCTGCTTTTGATAGTCATTCAGATACCACACATTTGGTTTTCCCACACCTGCCAAATTTAGGATTTTCCTCTTGTCTTTCTTAGTTCTTCCCATTTGACACTGCCTCTCAACTTCCACTGCTTTCCTAAGACTCTTGCATCACCACTTATTTTAGATAGTTTTTTTTTGTTTATATATAATTTTGTTATTTCTTCCTTCCAGATCCATGAGCAAGAACTTCAGGAAGAAGCAGCTCCTGTTACCCATCTATGACTTGTGGGGCGAACTCATTAGGTTGCTCTGCTTCCTACCCTCCACATTATGAGAAGAACATCAGGAAGTATTTAGAGGGCAACTTTCTCTTTAGGCACGGATACAGGGCTGCATGCTTACCTACCACCTACTAGGACAAAGCTTTGGTCACTGTGTTGGAACATGTCCTAGCTTGATAAAGATTCATGCCCCCAGCTTTGGGCTCCAAATGCTGGTATATATGAAGATATTCAGTCATCTTTCACAGGAGAATCAAAGAAAGCTACTTTTCTTGAATTGAAGAAAGTAGGGAAAACCACCAGGCCATTCAGGTATGAAAGTGAAAGTCACTCAGTCATGTCCAACTCTTTGTGACCCCATGGACTATACAGTCCATGGAATTCTGCAGGCCAGAATACTTCTCCAGGGGATCTTCCCAGGTCTCCTACATTGCAGGCACAATTCTTTACCACCTGAGCCACAAAGGAAGCCCAAGAATATTGGAGTGGGGTAGCCTATCCATTCTCCAGTGGATCTTCCTGACCTAGGAATTGAACTGGGGTCTCCTGCATTGCAGGTGGATTCTTTACCAACTGAGCTATCAGGGAAGCCCTTAGGTCACTCAGGTATGACCTAAATCAAATCCTTTACCTAAATCAAATCTTTACTGTATAATATACAGTGGAAGTGACAGACAGATTCAAGGGATTAGATCTGATAGAGTGCCTGAAGAACTATGGATGGAGGTTCATAACATTGTATGCGACACAGTGGTCAAAACTATCCCCAAGAAAAAGAAATGCAAAAAGGCAAAATGATTGTCTGAGGAAGCCTTACAAACAGCTGAGAAAAGAAGAGAAGCAGAGGCAAAGGAGAAAAGGAAAGATATACCCATCTGAATATAGAGTTTCAAAGAATAGCAAGGAGAGATAAGAAAGCCTTCCTAAGTGATCAATGTAAAGAACTAGAGGAAAACAATAGAATGGGAAAGACTAGAGATCTCTTCAAGAAAATTAGAGACACCAATGCACCGTTTCATGCAAACATGTTTTCAATAAAGAACAGAAATAGTATGGACCTAACAGAAGCTGATGAGATTAAGAAGTGGCAAGAATATACAGAACTCCACAAAAAAGATCTTAATGATCCAGATGACCATGATGGTGTGATCACTCACCTGGAGCCAGACATCCTGGATTGTGAAGCTAAGTAGGCCTTAGGAAGCATCACTATAAACAAAGCTAGTGGAGGTGATGGAATTCCAGCTGAGCTATTGCAAACCCTAAAAGATGATGCTGTTAAAGTGCTCCACTCGATATGCCAGCAAATTTGGAAAACTCAGCAGTGGCCACAGAATAGGAAAAGTTTCAGTTTTCATTCCAGTCTCAAAGAAAGGTAATGCCAAAGAATGTTCTAACTACCATACAATTGCACTCATTTCTCATTTAGCAAGGTAATGTTCAAAATCCTCCAAGTGAAGCTTCAACAGTATATGAACCAAGAACTTCCAGATATACAAGCTGGATTTAGACAAGGCAGAGGAACCAGAGATCATATTACCAACATCTGTTGGATCATTTAAAAAAAAAAAAAAACAAAAAAAAAAAAAAAAAAAAACAAGAGAATTCCAGAAAAACATGTATTTCTGCTTCATTGACTACACCAAAGCCTTTGACTGTGTGGATCACAATAAACTGTAGAAATTTCTTAAAGAGATGGGAATACCAGACCACCTTACCTGCCTCCCATGAAACATGTATGCTGGTCAAGTAGCAACAGTGAGAACCAAACAGGGAGCAACAGACTGGTTCCAAATTGGGAAAGAAGTACGTCAAGGCAGTATATTGTCACCCTGCTTATTTAACTTCTATGCAGAGTACATCATGCAAAATGCCAGGCTGGATGAAGCACAAGACAGAATCAAGATTGCTGGGAGAAATATCAATAATATTGCATATCAGATATGCAGATGACATCACCCTATGGCAGAAAGTGAAGAGGAACTAAAGAGCCTCTTGATGAAGGTAAAAGAGGAGAGTCAAAAAGCTGGCTTAAAACTCAACCTTCAAAAAATGAAGATCATGGCATCTTGTCCCATCATTCACAGCAAATAGTTGGTGTAACAATGAAAATAGTGACAAGCTTTATTTTTTTGCACTCCAAAATCACTGTGGCTGGTGACTGCAGCCATAGAAGACACTTGCTCCTTGGAAGAAAAGTTGTGACCAACCTAGACAGCATATTAAAAAGCAGAGATGTACGTAAGTTCCCACTCCTGAACCCGTGGAGGATTCATGTTGATATATGGCAAAACCAATACAGTATTGTAAAGTAAAATAATGATAATAATAAAAAAAATTTTAAATAAAAAGCAGAGATATCATTTTGCTGCAAAGGTCCATGTAGTCAAAGCTATTCCCTTGGACTGTGAGAAGATCTAACCAGTCAATTCTAAAGGGAATCAGAACTGAATATTCATTGGAAGGACTGATGTTGAAGCTGAAACTCCAACACTTTGGCCACTTGATGCGAAGAATTGACTCATTTGAAAAGAACCTGCTGCTGGGAAAGATTGAAGGTGGGAGGAGAAGGGGACGACAGAGGATGAGATGGTTGGATGGCATTACTGACTCAACGGACATGAGTTTGCGTAAACTCCGGGAGTTGATGATGGACAGGGAAGCCTGGCATGCTGCAGTCCTTTGCGTCTCAGAGTCAGACACAACTGAGTGACTGAACTGAACTGAACTAATGGTTTTTCCAGTAGTCATGTGTGGATGTGAAAGTTGGACCATAAAGAAGGTTGAGCACTGAAGAATTGATGCTTTCAAACTGTGGTGTTTGAGAAGACTCTTGAGAGTCCCTTGGACTGCAAGGAAATCAAACCAGTCAGTCCTAAAGGAAATCAATCCTGAATATTCATTGGAAGGACTGATCCTGAAGTTGAAGCTCCAGTCCTTTGGCCACCTGATGCAAAGAGCTGACTCATTGGAAAAGACCCTGATGCTGGGAAAGATTGAAAGTGGGAGGAGAATGGGATGACAGAGGATGAGATGGTTGGATGGCATCACCAGCTCAATGGGTATGAGTTTGAGCAAGCTCCATGAGATAGTGAAGGACAGGGAAGCCTGGTGTGGTGCCATCCATGAGGTAACAAAGAGTCAGACATGACTGAGCAACTGAACAGCAACAATAAATTATGTCCTGTATGCCTATAGACATGGATGAGCAAGGTTTATACTTCTTGCAAGTTCAGAAAGTACTTGGCCTCCTAACTAATCTGAGAAATATGGTGGCCCAGCTTGTCAAAAGGGAGCCAGTGTACCCTGCCACTTAACTGAGGATAGGGTATACTCAGGACCCGTTAGTGCTTGGTAGACCAAACCCTGATCAATGAACCCAGTTGCCTATTTAACCCATAGTCACCACTCTGTGAACAACTATCACCAATGCATCTTTCTGAGGACTCTCAAGATCACCTCATAGGTAAGTATATAGGAGGGTGTCACGGGGCACTGCTGCCCATTGGCCACTATCCTATCTCTCTTGGTCCTTGACTTTGCTTTCCTTGAATCTCAGGACCCAGCCACTGATATAGAGGTGAAGTTTCAGTGGATGGGATATAGCAAGGAATGGGGGTAAATGGGATAGATAGATTCACATAAAGGGGTTAGCTGGAAACCTATTGTGTCAGTAATGTTCATTACCTTGAGTGCCCCCATATGGTGGTGTTTTTGTATGTGTGATTGTCTCCCATGGTGACGTTCTATTCAAGGACCCACAATTGTCCAGTATGCTTCATGTCCTGACCTTCAAAATGCTGGTAAATTACAGCTTCTTATGTCCTACATAGTATGGGAGAGTGAGGAAGGCAGTGAATATAAAAGTCATAATTACTGCAAAAATAAGTATTTCTGGCTGGATGAATGTGATAAGTTTTGAGGTAACTGGAGAATAGTAAGGAGGGAAGCTAGTATGTTGCCAGTAAAAGATGTAAGAGCAGAGGTACTCCTTTAGATAGCACTTGGTTGATGTTTTCAACCTCACTTCTACATCTACAAGCAGTAAATAATTCACAGATACAAACGTGAAGGACCTTGAATGGGGTCCTCCAAAATTGGGATGATTATTGACAGCAGTAACCAAAGACCATATAGCTGGATAATTTGGAACCAGAAGATTATTTTGATAAACAAAATAAACACAGCTGAAATAGATAGGGAGCTGGTGCTAAATACATGATTGATTTTTTCCCTAGGGCATCTGCCACTCTGAGGATTTTGTGAAGTTACAAAAAGGGAATATGCTAGAAATAGCTGACTGTGAGATGTTTGAGATCCTAGGGGTGTTTGGAGATCTGAAGTGGAGGCAGAAGACTTTTGGATCTCCTAGTCTACTCCTCGACTTAGAAGCAGCTATCACAAGTGATGACATGTTGGAGATGTCTTGTCAGTGATGGAGCCTTACTAAAAATCATGTTCAAGATCTTGACTTGAATGGATCACAGTGGCCATCAGAGCTGGTTCATGGTACAAGAGAAATACTTGTATGTGAGCTTCTCCAGCTAGGAAATATAATTGTTCCCTCTCAGAGAATAGGCAGTTACGATATTCTGTGCCTATCAGTGTTGGATCTCAGCCAGGTGTAGCCATGAGTAGGCATCCATCTACAGCCTGCTCTGGATCATGTAAGCTAATTGTAGAGTGTGGTGGTGTGGGGCTTGGAATCCAAGAGACCTGAATCCCAAACCTAGCTCTTTGAAATTAGACAAGTCACTTAATTTCTTCAAACATTAGTCTCCACATCTTTAAAGATGTGAATGACAATAGTACTAAAACATAAAGGACTGTTATGAGGACTTTTATATATTCTACCAGTTTTGTAGAGATATAATTGACCTGCAGCACTGTATAAGTTTAAAGGGTACAGCATAGTGTCTTGCTTACTCCATGAAACGGTTACCACAATACATTCAGTGAACATCCATGAGGATTTAAATGAAATAATTTGTGCAAAGCATTTATCCCAGTGCTTGGAGGATGGGATTACCATCAGTTATTATTTTTCTTGGGTCTGGATAACCAAAGTCTGTGGAAGAACCTACCAGGGTGAGGCTGCCTCCATTTCTCCCTCTTACTCCATTTTTTTCTGAAGTAATGTTGGATTTCTCCTTCCAGATAAGTAGAGCTCTGGAGCAACTGGATTTAGACCGGAGTGTGCTGTCATTGGGCTTCCCAGGTGGTGCTAGTGGTAAAGAACTCACCTGCCAATGCAGGAGACATAAGGGACACATGTTCAATCTCTGGGTCAGGAAAATCCCTTTGACGATGAAATAGCAATCCACTCCAGTATTCTGACCTGGAGAATTCCATGGACAGAGGAGCCTGCCAGGCTATGGTCCATCATATCACAAAGAATTGGATACGAGCGAGTGACTTAGCATGCATGTGCTGTCACTGGAACTTGTATTGCCCACAGGGATAGTGCTGGGCTGGAATGCAGTCTGCAGAAGATAGAACAGAGTTGGCTCATCCAAGCGGCAACATTATGGAGAAAAATTGAAATGAAGGCCAGGCAAATAGTCAAATCTAAATATCAGGCCAAATAGGCTGGGTAGGAGAAGCTGTGATGTAGGTAACAGAGTAGAGAGGGGAGAAATTACCTAAAAGCCAGAGAGGGCTTGGTTATTACTCAGTTTCACCACAGACAAGTTGAATGGCCTTGAGCATCTAAATCAAACTTGCTTTATATTCTGAGTTTGCCATTTCCTTAGCAGTTGGCCTTGGATGAATTTCTTACCTTTCTACAGTTCTACAGTTTCCTCATCTGTGAAAATAGAGATTAAAAAGGATACATAAGTCATACCATATTTGTGAGAATTAAAAATGGCAGTCTCTACAAAGTACATGTCATATATAGTGTTTGGCACACAGTAAGTTTGCAATGAATGTTAGTTGTTGCTGTTAAACAGAGTGCAGAATAAAAGCCTGGGAAAATTCCCCAAGCTGTGGCTCACACACACAAACAAGATTTCTAGGATGCCTTTGACCACAGTATGAGCCGAAGGAGTTAGTAAGGACATTGACTTAGATGGGGTGTCCTCCAAGCTGTCCTAAAGGCTTGATATACAATGACAGTCAGTAACAGTTCAAAATGTGAACCACTATATCCACAACGGGCTTCCCAGATGGCACTAATGGTGAAGAACCCATCTGCCAATGCAGGAGATGTAAGAGACACGGAATCGATCCCTGGGTCAGGAAGATCCCCTAGAGGAGATGGCAACCTATTCCAGTATTCTTGCCTGGGAAATCTCATGGACAGAAGAGCCTTGGAGGGCTACAGTCCATGGGGTAGCAGAGTCAGACACAACTGAGCAGCTGAGTGCACACACACAGACACACACACACACACAATGACAGTGATGCAGCCAGGGTTCTAAGTTAGATAGGCATTGATTGTTGTTTTTATGATATTGGTTGGGATAGTGTGGGAATAGTTATGTCTAGGAGGCCTGCATGAGGTCAGAGATGAAAAGTGGCTCCAACTACTAGAGAACTAGGGCAATGATGAGAACGAGATAAACATTTTCCTCTTTTGAGAAAGTTAACCTGGAGGCCAGTGAGTGTAGTAAAATGGGGTAGAGGCAATAGCAATTCTCCATCAACTTCAGATATCAATAGACCACTTTGAATGACCTGAGGGTCCCAATCTGGTGGGGCTGGCACTTTGTCAGGCACTATGTAAATGACTGGGGTGTCTAGGCCTTCGTTTAAGAAAGTCACCTCTGGGTTTTTCAAGGTCTTCTCAGGTGGTGCTACTTTAGATGACCCAGAACTGTCCAGACTTTGGATTCTTTCAAGGTCAGATCATGGTAATAAATTAGGGATATCCTCCAGGTAGATAACAAACATTCTGTTGATGAGGTTTATAATATCCAAAGTAAGCAAACTAAGACTCATGAGTCAAAATCAAGCCACTCTTTGGTTTTCTTTAGCCCATGAACTAAGAATAGCCCCCCCCCCCACTTTGGCCATGCCGGGTTGCTTGTGGGATCTTAGTTCCCCAATCAGGGATTGAGCCTGGGCCCACTCCAATGAAAGCACCCAGTCCTAATACTAGACTGCCAGGGAATTCCCTAAAATTCGTTTTTACAGATAAGCATTTGCAATTGATTTAATGGCAGGTTGGAGAAGGCAATGGCAGCCCGCTCCAGTATTCTTGTCTGGAGAATCCCAGGGATAACAGAGCCTGGTTGACTGCCATCTATGGGGTGGCACAGAGTTGGACACGACTGAAGCGACTTAGCAGTAGCAGCAGGAATGCTAACTCAAAACCAAATTAAGTGAAATGTTATTTTTAAAAAAGTTTTCCATTTTTCTCATTAGCTGGTTTATATTATCAAAATGGGCTTCCCAGGTGGTGCTAGTGGTAAAGAACCCACTTGCCAATGAAGGAGACACAAAAGACTCAGGTTCAATCCCTGGGTCAGGAAGACCCCCTGGAGAAGGGAATGGCAACCCATTCCAGTGTTCTTACTTGGGAAATCCCAAGGACAGAGGAGCCTGGTGGGCTACAGTATATAAGGTTGCAAAGAGTCAGATACAACTGAAGTGACTTTGCACATATTATCAAAAATCACACCCAATCATTATTGTATTTAGAGTTTTTTCAATAAAAATTTGTGGGAATCATTTTACTTTCTTATGATGAAAGTACATCACAAGTGCTTATGATGCTTATGATGAAGCTAGATAATAATATTCTTTCATTTTCTCTTGGCCTGCAAAGTCTAAAGTATTTCCTATCTGGCCCTTCACAGAAGAAAAAGTTTTCTATCCCCTGGGTAAGATAATAAAAACAATAATAAACAATGCTAGTTAATATTTATTGAGTACTTATTATATACTCAGGCATCACTCTAAGATGTTTACATGGATGATCACATTTATTTCTCACTGTATTCCTATTTGCCATTATTCTGATTATGTTCATTTTATCCCTGTTACAATGGAACCACAGAAAAGTTACATAACCGACCCAAAGACGCAAAGCCAGGGTGTGGTGGAGCCAGGATTTGAATCCACAGTCTACCTCTGGAACCCAAACTGTCAATTGTTGGGCTATATAAACAATGGATCAGGCATCACACAGGCGCAAGAGCTGAACAAAACTTTCAACTAGTCAAGGTTCTAGATTGGTGAAGGAAAGTCTGGCTCCACCTCTTGCTCTTTCCGTCCAAGTCATAGGACTCCGTAAGGGCAGTCCACGCTCTGAGAGGTCAACAATCAGAGGAGTAAGTGTACTACAGCAGCAGGAATCCTGGCAGAGATGACTTAGCCTGTTTCCTTTCTCACAAGGAGCAGCAGAGCTTTTGTAGGCATTAGGAGGCTGGGTGAAACCCTCCCACACACTGGCTGCTGCAGACATTCACACAGCCTGGGTATTGGGTTCTAAGAGTTACATGCCTGACAGACAAATGAGTCCTGAGTACTGGGGTGATCTCCCATCACATTCATGAGAAGGCAGCACTTATCCTTCCCAAACACCTCAGGTCCCAAGTATTTAGGTGACAAATGAGTTAGGTCCCAGGGGGTACAAACAACCCTGGCTGCAGAATAGAGAAGTAAAGGGAAGAATATGCATTTTCATAATGAAAGGAGATGAAATATGGTGTTCCGGCCAGCAGAAGTAAAGGGCCAAAGGGAGTTCTCTCTGAGAAGCTGAATTAGCAGGGAGTCAAAACCTCTGGCCTAGGACATTTGAGGCTAGTTACTGGCCTAAGACATTTGAGGCTAGTTACTGGAAATAATATGGTATACCCAGCAGGTCCAGAGCTTTGAGGAATGGCTGTGGAGTTCTTAGGATGAAAGAGGACTTTGGGTTTTAATGGGTTCAAGAGATTTTAATATTGTCGTATCAAAGAGATACAAACTCAGGCCCAAGAAGCTACTCCAGTAGATCTCTGTAGCTCATTCAATGCCCAAAACACAACCTGCATGACCTTTTTTTGTCCTCACTCCAAGCTAGCAGTCTTCAACATGTTCTTGCAGCAACAACTATGCTCCAGTAGGAAGAGATCCGCGTGCCCTGTGTCACTGTTACCATGGACTTCAACTCTGAGCTCCCTTCCTCTTCAGACCCCGACACAACAACAATAATAAATAACCCAAATACTTGATATCGCACTTAGAATGCCCCATGCACTGTTTTAAGTAATGGGTGTATATGTGTGTCTTTCAACACCATCTCACAAAACTGGCTCATTGTCTCTGTCTCAAGGGCCTACCTGGATCCGACACCTTTACTCTATTCATCCTGGATCTTCTGTCTTCACAGGCTAACTTCAGTACAGATTTACAACCAGGCATACTTGTGTTTGAGTTGGGGCTTTGCTCATTTAGTAGCTGTATGTGTTCAGTTGCACAGTTGTGTCTGACTCTTTGTGCCCACATGGACTGTAGCCTGCCAGGCTCCTCTGTCCATGGCATTCTCTGGGCAAGAATACCAGAGTGGGTTTTCATGCCCTCCTCCAGTGGATCTTCCTGACCCAGGGATTGAACCTGCGTCTCCTGCATTGGCAGGTGGATTCTTTTCCACTAGCGCCACCTGGGAAGCCCTAGTAGCTGTATGACTCTGGGCAACTTAATTAAGCTTTCTGTGCCTCAGTTTCCTCATCTGTAAAACAGGGATAACAATAGTTCTGACTTCATATGGTTGTTGTAAAAACTGGATTAAAGAAGTTAATCTAGCTAAAGCACTCAGAACAGTGCTTTGTAAACTCTCAATACACATTAGCTCCTGTTATTACAGTGCATCAGGTACTGTGCTAGATATAGATTCCACATATCCACTCAGATGTATTTCCTACTAGACTGTAGGTGATGGTGTGCCAATAAACGCTTAACAATGAGTTCTCTTGGGAAAGAAAACAAGGCCCTAATTTGTAGAGCTTAGTGATTTCTGTGGAATAAATCCTCTGACCATAGCTGATTTTAGTTATCTATTAATACACGATGACATTGGACCATAGCCGATTTTAGTTATCTATTAATACATGATGGCATTGAACCAGAGTCGGGAAGGAATGTTACTGCAAAGGATTTGAAGGCAGAGCTCTGTTCTTAGCAGTGAAAGTTTTAGCACTCAACACCCTACATCTTGAGAAAACGGGGATGCTTGATTACCTGGGGCTGATTCAAGTTATTCTGGTAATAGACCCAGTCCCAGCACAGCATTTGGCATAGAGGACTGTTCAAGAGATACAGATGAGTTGTAAGATTGGCAGGCATTTTGTAAGATACACTGAAGCAGGTATGTCCGGTGGCCCAGGGTATGGATTTGGCCTGCAGACACTGGCTCTGCCACTTCATAACTGCTTTGAGCCTCAGTTCCCCCATCAGGAAAATCAGGATGAAAGTACTCACCTCCTAGGAATGCTGAAGGGTTAAATAAGGTAGGGAGTGAGAAAGTGCCAAGAGCATTTCCAGTTTCATAGTATTCTCTCAGGAAATGCTAATTAACAAACAATGTCCACCCTGCCCTTCTTTATTCTCCTCTCAGGCCTAACAGTAGGTGATTTATTTTATTCTTCTGGTTTCATTCTACACATTGCACTTGGATTGAAAAGAAAAGAAGTGAGGTGGAGCCAGGGATTGAAGCTGGAGGGCTTAGGATGAGATTTGCTTTGGGAGTCCAAAACTCACATTGTTTTGGCTGAGTGGGCAACACATGAGGTTATATGAGGGACCTCCCAGACCCAGGGGCTCCCTGCTGTGCTGTTCTGTGCTTATTCACTCAGTCGTGTCCAATTCTTTTTTGCGACCACATGGCCTTTAGCCTGCCAGGCTCCTCTGTCCATGAGGATTCTCCAGACAAGAATACTGGAGTGGATTGCCATGCACTCTTCCAGGGGATCTTCGCAACCCAGGGACTGAATCCAGGTCTCCCGAATTAGAGGTGAATTCTTTACCATCTGAGTCACCAGGGAAGCCCCAGGAGCTCCCATAGTGGGCACAATTCCTATCTCGGATTTCCCCCATCAGCTGCCAAGCTATTTGGGAAAGCATGTCTTATAGGGACCACATATTAAAATGTATAAGCCTGAATATTAGGTTTAAAAAAAAGTGAACAAAGATGAAGGATGTGTGGGAATAAACCATGGGATTCTGGAATGAGGGAGAGAGGAGAGAAATGGAAAGGGAGAATGAAAACCCGTCAATGACACACTTCTCAAACAACTCTCAGCTTTGTTGAAACCTGGCCCTGTTGATACAAATACAGAGCTTTCTCTTTTTTTCTTTTCTTTTATTTTATTTAAGCAAAAAATGCTTTTCTGAAGAGTGAAAATAAAAAAAAATCCTCAACTCTCCAGAGTTAGCTGACCGTGCTGCTGAAATAAGATCCACGTGTGATTCATATCCAACCTATGAGAGCATCTGGTAGTCAGCTTGTCACCCTTTCTTTGCTAGAGTAAATACCTATCAAGCAAGGAGATCCCCACTAGAAAGGAGAATGACGTTTCTGCCAAGCCGGCTAAGAGTTGTGCATCAATTCCTGTGGGGGCAAGAAGGCTGCAATCAAACCACTGGAGTGAGAGACAGTCCCATCTGAGAAGGTGACACAGAGAGTTCTCTGTAGCTGAAGAATCTAATCTATTCCATTTTGTTAACAGAAAAACTCCATTTTGTAAGTTTCTGGGAAAAGAGCCTTTGGAAATCCCCTGACCTCACCCCACCGCCCACGAGCCAATTGGACCCCAGACCAAAATCTCCTGACTTAACACTCAGGAACTTGTGGTCTACCTAGACAATAGGGACCAATCAAGAACCAACACACAACGCTTTGAAAGAAAGTGACCAATCAGACGTTCCCCTACCTAGAAATCCTTTTTTTTCCATGTATACTCCCTATATAAGCAAAGTAATCCAAAACCTGGGGCTCCTCCCTATAGCCGCTGTGTTGGTATCAGTGGGAGCCTTGCTCGAGCTTGGTAATAAAAACTTTCTTGCTTTTGCATCGGATATCACCTCTCTTGTGGTCATTGGGAGGTTTCGCGACTTGGACATAACATAGCCTCTGCCTGTCAGCTCCTGGGTTCCCCTGGGATGAAGATACATTTTACAATTTATTGTAAAATTGGCAGTGCCTTATTGTGTAATGTTAGAAGAAATTGCAAGGAAATAACAATACCTAACATTTATCATGGAGAAGGAAATGGTAACCCACTCCAGTATTCTTGCCTGGGAAATTCCATGGATAGAGGAGCCTGATGGGCTATAGTCCATGGGGTCACAAAGAATCAGACACGACTGAGCAGAAAACACTTCTACAACATTTATCAGTTGCTTATTACATGCCAGATACCTTATATATTGTCTTCTTGAGTCCTCACAACAACCCTGGGAGATACTATATCCATTTTACAGAAGAGGACAATGAGGCTTGGCAGAGGGAGGGTGGTAAAGCTACCTAAGTTTGTTTGCTGTGGAATTTGACTACTGGCCAGTTTGACCCTAGAGTCTAGCACATCACTACTGTGCTGACCTTCCCCATCATGTAATCCCTGGGGCCTCTTTTGTCCATGCTTTTCTTTTTATTTATTTATTTATTTATTTTAGTTTTTTATTTTTAAAATTTTAAAATCTTTAATTCTTACATGCGTTCCCAAACATGAACCCCCCTCCCACCTCCCTCCCCACAACATCTCTCTGGGTCATCCCCATGCACCAGCCCCAAGCATGCTGCACCCTGCATCAGACATAGACTGGCGATTCAATTCTTACATGATAGTATACATGTTAGAATTCCCATTCTCCCAAATCATCCCACCCTCTCCCTCTCCCTCTGAGTCCAAAAGTCCGTTATACACATCTGTTTCTCCTTTCCTGTCTTGCATACAGGGTCGTCATTGCCATCTTCCTAAATTCCATATATATGTGTTAGTATACTGTATTGGTGTTTTTCTTTCTGGCTTACTTCACTCTGTATAATTGGCTCCAGTTTCGTCCATCTCATCAGAACTGATTCAAATGAATTCTTTTTAACGGCTGAGTAATACTCCATTGTGTATATGTACCACTGCTTTCTTATCCATTCATCTGCTGATGGACATCTAGGTTGCTTCCATGTCCTAGCTATTATAAACAGTGCTGCGATGAACATTGGGGTACATGTGTCTCTTTCAATTCTGGTTTCCTTGGTGTGTATGCCCAGCAGTGGGATTGCTGGGTCATAAGGTAGTTCTATTTGCAATTTTTTAAGGAATCTCCACACTGTTCTCCATAGTGGCTGTACTAGTTTGCATTCCCACCAACAGTGTAGGAGGGTTCCCTTTTCTCCACACCCTCTCCAGCATTTATTGCTTGCAGATTTTTGGATCGCAGCCATTCTGACTGGTGTGAAGTGGTACCTCATTGTGGTTTTGATTTGCATTTCTCTAATAATGAGTGATGTTGAGCATCTTTTCATGTGTTTGTTAGCCATCTGTATGTCTTCTTTGGAGAAATGTCTATTTAATTCTTTGGCCCATTTTTTGATTGGGTCGTTTATTTTTCTGGAATTGAGCTGCATAAGTTGCTTGTATATTTTTGAGATTAGTTGTTTGTCAGTTGCTTCATTTGCTATTATTTTCTCCCATTCAGAAGGCTGTCTTTTCACCTTGCTTATAGTTTCCTTTGTTGTGCAGAAGCTTTTAATTTTAATTAGATCCCACTTGTTTATTTTTGCTTTTATTTCCAGTATTCTGGGAGGTGGATCATAGAGGATCCTGCTGTGATTTATGTCTGAGAGTGTTTTGCCTATGTTCTCCTCTAGGAGTTTTATAGTTTCTGATCTTACATTTAGATCTTTAATCCATTTTGAGTTTATTTTTGTGTGCGGTGTTAGAAAGTGATCTAGTTTCATTCTTTTACAAGTGGTTGACCAGTTTTCCCAGCACCACTTGTCAAAGAGATTGTCTTTACTCCATTGTATATTCTTGCCTCCTTTGTCAAAGATAAGGTGTCCATATGTGTGTGGATTTATCTCTGGGCTTTCTATTTTGTTCCATTGATCTATATGTCTGTCTTTGTGCCAGTACCATACTGTCTTGATGACTGTGGCTTTGTAGTAGAGCCTGAAGTCAGGCAAGTTGATTCCTCCAGTTCCATTCTTCTTTCTCAAGATTGCTTTGGCTATTCGAGGTTTTTTTGTATTTCCATACAAATCTTGAAATTATTTGTTCTAGTTCTGTGAAAAATGTGGCTGGTAGCTTGATAGGGATTGCATTGAATTTGTAAATTGCTTTGGGTAGTATACTCATTTTCACTATATTGATTCTTCCAATCCATGAACATGGTATATTTCTCCATCTATTAGTGTCCTCTTTGATTTCTTTCATCAGTGTTTTATAGTTTTCTATATACATGTCTTTAGTTTCTTTAGGTAGATATATTCCTAAGTATTTTATTCTTTTCGTTGCAATGGTGAATGGAATTGTTTCCTTAATTTCTTTTTCTACTTTCTCATTATTAGTGTATAGGAATGCAAGGGATTTCTGTGTGTTGATTTTATATCCTGCAACTTTACTATATTCATTGATTAGCTCTAGTAATTTTCTGGTGGAGTCTTTAGGGTTTTCCATGTAGAGGATCATGTCATCTAGAAACAGTGAGAGCTTTACTTCTTCTTTTCCAACTTGGATTCCTTTTATTTCTTTTTCTGCTCTGATTGCTGTGGCCAAAACGTCCAGAACTATGTTGAATAGTAGCGGTGAAAGTGGACACCCTTGTCTTGTTCCTGACTTTAGGGGAAATGCTTTCAATTTTTCACCGTTGAGGATAATGTTTGCTGTGGGTTTGTCATATATAGCTTTTATTATGTTGAGGTATGTTCCTTCTATTCCTGCTTTCTGGAGAGTTTTTATCATAAATGGATGTTGAATTTTGTCAAAGGCCTTTTCTGCATCTATTGAGATAATCATATGGTTTTTATTTTTCAGTTTGTTAATGTGGTGAATTACATTGATTGATTTGCAGATATTGAAGAATCCTTGCATCCCTGGGATAAAGCCCACTTGGTCATGGTGTATGATCTTTTTAATGTGTTGGATTCTGATTGCTAGAATTTTGTTAAGGATTTTTGCATCTATGTTCATCAGTGATATTGGCCTGTAGTTTTCTTTTTTTGTGACATCTTTGTCAGGTTTTGGTATTAGTGTGATGGTGGCCTCATAGAATGAGTTTGGAAGTTTACCTTCCTCTGCAATTTTCTGGAAGAGTTTGAGGAGGATAGGTGTTAGCTCTTCTCGAAATTTTTGGTAGAATTCAGCTATGAAGCCGTCTGGACCTGGGCTTTTGTTTGCTGGAAGATTTCTGATTACAGTTTCAATTTCCGTGCTTGTGATGGGTCTGTTAAGATTTTCTATTTCTTCCTGGTTCAGTTTTGGAAAATTGTACTTTTCTAAGAATTTGTCCATTTCTTCCACGTTGTCCATTTTATTGGCATACAACTGCTGATAGTAGTCTCTAATGATCCTTTGTATTTCTGTGTTGTCTGTTGTGATCTCTCCATTTTCATTTCTAATTTTTTGGATTTGATTTTTTCTCTCTTTGCTTATTGATGAGTCTGGCTAATGGTTTGTCAATTTTATTTATCCTTTCAAAGAACCAGCTTTTGGCTTTGTTGATTTTTGCTATGGTCTCTTTTGTTTCTTTTGCATTTATTTCTGCCCTAATTTTTAAGATTTCTTTCCTTCTACTAACTCTGGGGTTCTCCAATTCTTCCTTTTCTAGTTGCTTTAGTTGTAGAGTTAGGTTATTTATTTGACTTTTTTCTTGTTTCTTGAGGTATGCCTGTATTGCTATGAACTTTCCTCTTAGCACTGCTTTTATAGTGTCCCACAGGTTTTGGGTTGTTGTGTTTTCATTTTCATTAGTTTCTATGCATGTTTTGATTTCTTTTTTGATTTCTTCTGTGATTTGTTGGTTATTCAGAAGTGTGTTGTTCAACCTCCATATGTTGGAATTTTTAATAGTTTTTCTCCTGTAATTGAGATCTAATCTTAATGCATTATGGTCAGAAAAGATGCTTGGAATGATTTTGATTTTTTTGAATTTATCAAGTTTAGACTTATGGCCCAGGATGTGATCTATCCTGGAGAAGGTTCCATGAGCACTTGAAAAAAAGGTGAAATTCATTGTTTTGGGGTGAAATGTCCTATAGATATCAATTAGGTCTAACCGATCTAATGTATCATTTAAAGTTTGTGTTTCTTTGTTAATTTTCTGTTTAGTTGATCTGTCCATAGGTGTGAGTGGTGTATTAAAGTCTCCCACTATTATTGTGTTATTGTTGATTTCCCCTTTCATACTTGTTAGCATTTGTCTTACATATTGCAGTGCTCCTATATTGGGTACATATATATTTATAATTGTTATATCTTCTTCTTGGATTGTTCCTTTGATCATTATGTAGTGGCCTTCTTTGTCTCTTCTCACAGCCTTTGTTTTAAAGTCTATTTTATCAGATATGAGTATTGCCACTCCTGCTTTCTTTTGGTCTCTATTTGCGTGGGATATCTTTTTCCTGCCCTTTACTTTCAGTCTGTATGTGTCCCTTGTTTTGAGGTGGGTCTCTTGTAAGCAGCATATAGAGGGGTCTTGTTTTTGTATCCATTCGGCCAGTCTTTGTCTTTTGGTTGGGGCATTCAACCCATTTACGTTTAAGGTAATTATTGATAAGTATAATCCCATTACCATTTACTTTATTGTTTTGGGTTCGGGTTTATACACCCTTTTCGTGTTTCCTGTCTAGAGAATATCCTTTAGAATTTGTTTGAGAGCTGGTTTGGTGGTGCTGAATTCTCTCAGCTTTTGCTTGTCTGTAAAGCTTTTGATTTCTCCTTCGTATTTGAATGAGATCTTTGCTGGGTACAGTAATCTGGGCTGTAGGTTATTGTCTTTCATCACTTTAAGTATGTCTTGCCATTCCCTCCTGGCCTGAAGAGTTTCTATTGAAAGATCAGCTGTTATCCTTATGGGAATCCCCTTGTGTGTTATTTGTTGTTTTTCCCTTGCTGCTTTTAATATTTGTTCTTTGTGTTTGATCTTTGTTAATTTGATTAATATGTGTCTTGGGGTGTTTCGCCTTGGGTTTATCCTATTTGGAACTCTCTGTGTTTCTTGGACTTGGGTGATTATTTCCTTCCCCATTTTAGGGAAGTTTTCAACTATTATCTCCTCAAGGATTTTCTCATGATCTTTCTTTCTGTCTTCTTCTTCTGGGACTCCTATAATTCGAATGTTGGAGCGTTTCATATTGTCCTGGAGGTCTCTGAGATTGTCCTCGTTTCTTTTAATTCGTTTTTCTTGTTTCCTCTCTGATTCATTTATTTCTACCATTCTATCTTCTATTTCATTAATCCTATCTTCTGCCTCCGTTATTCTACTATTTGTTGCCTCCAGAGTGTTTCTGATTTCATTTATTGCGTTATTCATTATATTTTGACTCTTTTTTATTTCTTCTAGGTCCTTGTTAAACCTTTCTTCCATCTTCTCAATCCTTGTCTCTAGGCTATTTATCTGTGATTCCATTTTGATTTCAAGATTTTGGATCATTTTCACTATCAATATTCGGAATTCCTTCTCTGGTAGATTCCCTACTTCTTCCTCTTTTGTTTGGTTTGGTGGGCAACTCTCCTGTTCCTTCACCTGCTGAGTATTCCTCTGTCTCTTCATCTTGGTTATATTGCTGCGTTTGGGGTGGCCTTTTTATATTCTGGTAATTTGTGGAGTTCTCTTTATTATGGAGCTTCCTCACTTTGGGTGGGGTTCTATCAGTGGCTTGTCAAGGTTTCCTGGTTAGGGAGGCTTGTGTTGGAGTTTTGGTGGGTGGAGCTGGGTTTCTTCTCTCTGGAGTGCAGTGGAGTGACCCGTAATGGGTTATGAGACATCAAAGTTTTGGGATAATTTTGAGCTGCCTGAATATTAAAGCTCAGGGGAGTGTTCCTGTGTTGCTGGAGAATTTGCGTGGTATGTCTTGTTTTGGAACTTGTTGGCCCTTGGGTGGAGCTTGGTTTCGGTGTAGGTATGAAGGCATTTGATGGCTCCTATTGCTTAATGTTCCCTGAATTCAAGAGTTCTCCAATGTTTTCAGGCTTTGGATTTAAGCCTCCTGCTTCTGGTTTTCAGTTTTATTTTTACAGTAGCCTCTAGACTTCTCCATCTATACAGCACCGATGATAAAACATCTAGGTTAAAGATGAAAAGTTTCTCCACATTGAGGGACACTCAGAGAGGTTCACTGAGTTACAAGGAGAAGAGTAGATGGAGGGGGTAGTTAGAGGTAACTGGAATGAGATGCGGTGAGATCAAAAGAGGAGAGAGCAAGCTAGCCAGTAGTCACTTCCTTATGTGCGCTCTATAGTCTGGACCGCTCAGAGGTATTTACAGAGTTATACGGGGAAGAGGAGAGGGGGGAAGTAGACAGAGCTGACCAGGAGGATAAGAGAGAGGAATGAGTAGGAGAGAGACAAATCCTGCCAGTAACCAGTTCCTTAGGTGTTCTCCACCGTCTGGAACACACAGAGATTCACAGAGTTGGATAGAGAAGAGATGGGGGAGAAAAGAGACAGAGGCCACCTGGTGGAGAAAAAGGAGAGTCCAGAGGAGGAGAGAGTGGTCAAGCCAGTAATCTCGCTCTCAGGTAAACTTGGGTAGTGAAGTTTGGGTTTTTAAATGTACAAAATTGACAACAAAAACCTAAGAGCAAAGATTAAAAATCTAGAGTAGAGGTTGGATTTTCAAAGATACAATATTAAAGAAAAGCAGAAGGAAAAAGGAAGAAAGAAAAAAAAGAATTATTAAAAAACAAACAAACAAACAAACAAACAAAAAACCACCAACAACCATCCAAAGACTATATATGGTGTTTGCCTTAATTAAAAAAAATAAGTCTTTTTTTTTTAAATAGTAATAATAGGTTATAGAAATAAAAATTAGAGGAGAAATAGAAGACTTAACAATTAAAAAAAGTTAGAAAAAAGAAAAAAAACCAAAAAACAAAAAAGCAAAAAAAAAAAAAAAAGGAGTGATTTTAAAAATAGTAAAAATATATCTTGCCCTTCTCTGGTGTTATGGGCCGTGTGGGATCACTTCCAAGGCGGTTCCCTCTGTTTAACTTCTTCTGTTTCCTGGTTTTTTAGGCTCACTAGTTCAGTCGTGCTGTGGGGAGGGGGGATGCTGCAAACAAATAGCACTGTCGTGTGCACACAGTATCTCTGCCCCGCTTGACCTGCCCTTTCTCGCGGTGCACAAACCGCTCCGGCTCTAGGATGCTCAGCCGGGAACCATCTGGGGCCGGCCCTAGGCTGCGTGCACTTCCCCGGTCCAAGCTGCTCAGGTTTGCCGCTCAGGCAGCCCTCAGAGGCACAAATTCGGCTGGGACTGTGCTTTGTGCCCTTCCCAGGTCCGAGTAGCTCAGGAGTTTGGCGAGCGCGATCGCCGCGGCTTGTCACCTTTTCTGCCGCTGCTGCTCAGCTCTCTGGGTGGACCGCTGGCGCACCCCTGAGGCAGACTGTGACTGTCCAGCACCCCCAGAAGTCTTAGCAAAGGAGCCTGCTTGCAGTTAGGTAAGTAAAGTCTCTCCGGGTCTGCAATTGCCCCTTTCCAGTCCTTACGGCTCTGGCTGCCTGTCCCCGGCGGGGGATGGTCTGCAGCCGGCTTTTCCATTCCATCCTTTGTTCTGTGCTCGGTCCTGGCGGTGTCTTATGTTTGAGCTTTTCACGTGGTAGCTATCCCACAGTCTGGGTTGCTAGCCCAAGTTAGATTGTTCTGGTTGCGCGTGGGGCGTTCCTGCCCGATTCTTACAAAGCTCTGCAGCCCACGCCTCCCACACGTCCCTGCCCTGCCCCCACTTCCCAATGGCGGATGCAGGCGTCTGTGCTGCTTTTCCGCTGGGGGAGTTACTGTTGGGCTTGTAATCTGTTGGTTTTAATTATTTATCTATTTTTCCTTCCTGTTATGTTGCCCTCTGTGTTTCCTAGGCTCGCCACAGACTCGGCAGGGAGAGTGTTTCCTGGTGTTTGGAAACCTCTCTTCTTAAAATTCCCTTCCCGGGACGGGCTTCCCTTCCTGGGACGGAGCTCCCTCCCCACCTCCTTTGTCTCCTTTTTCGTCTTTTATATTTTTTCCTACCTGTTTTTGAAGACAATGGTCTGCTTTTCTGGTTGCCTGATGTCCTCTGCCAGCCTATAGAAGTTGTTTTGTGGAGTTTGCTCGGCGTTGAAATGTTCTTTTGAGGAATTTGTGAGGGAGAAAGTGGTCTTCCCGTCCTATTCCTCCGCCATCTTTTCTCTCCCCCCCCTCCCCCGTCCATGCTTTTCAAAGAGCCCAGTGGTACCCTTCCTATCTGGCGCTAACAATGTACTCCCCTGAACCCAGAAGAAAAAAAAGGACATTCCTCAGCTTCTTTCTGGGTTGTCTTAAATGGAAAACAAATGCAACCTGTTGACATGTTGATATTCACTGTGTCAAAGTGAAGTGCTGGTGGTGTAAGGGTTACCTTTGCTAATGTAGATGTGTGGCCTCCAACCCTCCTCCAGAGAGTAGCTTCCTGATTTGCCCAGCTCTGTTCTTTTACTTTTCTGCCATGAGCAATGTCATCTATCTCCAGGCCAGAGTCTCCACCAGCACATATGCCATCACTGGGTGAATTACAAAGAGGCAGCCCTGCTAGGACAAACTCAGGGAAAGGTGTGCCTTTCTCAGGGCTGATGCAAACCCAAGCCAGAGCATAGAGCTTGGGAAATGGGGATTACAGAGTGTATTTCAGGTTCCACTCCCTTCCCTCCAGAACCCTAGTGGAGGAGACATCTACTTAATCTTCTACTGCCTTGGAGCAGCCTTGCTCCAAGCTCACCACCCCTAACCTACAAGGGTCTCCTCCTCTTTTGACTTTGAAGGACTCCTTGTGTATTGGAGCTTTAGAAAATGGTTCCCTAAGAAATCATCCCTGGATTACTCCCCAAGTAGATATATTGAGAGCAAGGCTGATCAGGTATCTATTGCTATACTTCTCATAAGACCTAGCACAGGCCTGGGTGCCTAGGAACCAGTCACTAATAAATATGGAAAGAGACAGAATTGTGGTCTGTGTAGGGGAAGGGCCACACAAAAATGGACATTGTCTGTCCCCAGAAATGATGCTACATGAACATTCAGCAACATCTGCCTATGTCTTATCCATTCCACCTCACCACAAATTCTCCCTGGAAACCACAGAGACTGTGATCAGCCCAACTCTGATCAAGTGGATTTGAGTGTCTTTGTTGTTCTCTTTGAGCCCAGGGGTGAATGTTGGAGTGATTGGCATTTTCCTAACATCCACAGGAACCTCTGCCCATCAGGGCCCAGGTAACTCAACCACGTCTGTGTGTGCTCACTGTAGCAGGAAACACAGACTCTGTGTATAAAACAGGAGAATACCTCAGGGAAATGAATACTCCTGAGAACGGCAAGGTTCATATCTTGAAACTACATTTGCAGGCACTGAGGAAATCTATATTAATCAACTGAAATGGAAGGCCATTTTATTTCAGAGTCAGACTGGAGTCAATAGCTGGAAGGATTTTCAAGCAATACATTCTATTAAGCACTGAATTAGGTACCCAAGTGCTAGAGGATGGTGGGATAGAGTCCTGTGGGATGAGAAAGGAAAGAGTATTCTCGGGTGCTTAAAGAACTATTAAGGAAAAGAGAAGAAAGCCCTACACTCTTCCAGTCCTAATCTAGGTTGAAATTCGTTCTTCCTTGGGATTTTGAAAACTTGGGGTAACATGCACACAACATAAAATATACCATCTTGACCATTTTTAGGTGTTCAGTTCTGTTGGGTTAAGTGATCCCCATTATTGTACAATCAATCTCTGGATTGATTTTCATCTTACAAAACTGAAACTTTGTACCCCCATTTCCCCTGCCATTCAGCCCTTGTCACCCACTCTTTCTGTGTCTATAATTTGACAACTCTAGGAACTTCAGAGAAGTGGAATCACTTCCTTGGGACTTTTATACACATAATAGAGTCCATTTCTTATAAACATTTCTCATTATAATGCCCAGATTGAGTCACAAAACACTCCCTTTGGCAAATCCCTTAACTCCTAATAGATTCGGTCTGTAGGAAGGCTTCTTCTTCTGCCCGTTAAGTGTGACTGATTTTTTCATCCTCTATCCTGGTTCCTCTGTTCTTCTCACTCTACAGGTCCTTCTGAGCAATTTGACCCATAAGCTTTATGGGTACAGCCACCTGAATTCTGTATCCTAGGTCTCCCTCCTGTGCTCTACACCAATACGTTCAGCTGACTACTGGGGACCTACACTCGGATGTATCCTAGGTTCCTCAGACCTGACATGTCCAAAGCTGAACACATCACCCACCCCGATACAATCTGCTCTTCCATTTGTGTTCCCTAGGTCAGAGAATGGCAATACCATCCACTTGACTGCCCAAGCAAGAGACTTAGGACCATTTTATCTCTTACCTCTCCACCAATCCTAGTATCCACTCAGTCATCAAGGCCTATGGATCTAGTCTTCTCCATTTCATGCAACATCTGAGAATGATGATACAATGAAAGCATAATTCACTCTGTATGGAAAGTAGGCAAAGCAGGCCTCAGAGAACAGATACTCCAGTCAAGTGCTGAAGAATAAGGAGAAATATGCCCAATGAACAGGTGACTAGATCACTGCAGGCAGACAAAGTAACCCCTATGCAGCTACATAGAGAAGAAAGAGCATTTGCAGAGAACATCAAATAGTCCAGCATCCTTGGAGCATAGAGTGAAAGTCGGGAAACATGAATGGTTTGTGGAGTGCTTTGAACACTGTGTTGAAGTCATATTTTGCAATGGAACAGCAATAAAAACCCCATCATGGATCACAGCTTTGTTATAGCAAAGGGGCTTGCATAACTCAATGAGCCATGCCCTTCAGGGCCACCCAAGATGGATGAGTCACAGTGAAGAGTTCTGACAAAATGTGATCCACTACAGAAGGAAATGGCAACCCACTCCAGTATTCTTGCCTGGAGAATCCCATGGACAAAGGAGCCTGGTGGGCTACCATCCATGGGATCCCAAGGAGTTGGACATGACTAAAGTGACTTATCATGCATGCATGCACTCAGTCTTCACCCCCAGCACTAACTTCCCATCCTCCAATCTCACATCAGTTCTTGCCCTTAGCTGAATTTAGCTGGAAGTCCACTAATATGGAAGTCTGGGAAATATAGTCTGCAGAGTTTGGTCGACCTGTGACACAGAGCACATCAGGAGATGAGCGAAGAATACATTGAAACGTGATGTAGGCACAAGACCAGTATGCTTAGTACTTGAAAAGATCTGCCAGCCATTATTTTTCAATTTACCAACAGTACAGTCTTCTTCTCCTAGAACAATGGAGACCCAGCAGCCAGGCAGTACCTGTGAGAACATGAGCCTCTTAAAATCACCTATTAGGATGTCCTGCTGTACAAAAAGGGCTGAGTATTTCAAAGGGTACCAAGTTCCAAAGGCAGGTGTCCAAGTAGGAGTTGCTGGCTGAATCTCTGTCAAACATATGTCCATTCCGTGCCTTTGTTGGAAACTTTAGGATCATTATCTGAACATCTTTAAGGTAACTGACATTAACTTCATGGTCTTTCCAACTAAGCCTCTCTTTTCCCTATGCCTCCATCCTGTCCTCCACTGTACCTCGCCTGGTCTGGGGCATCCAAGCCCTGCTCTGCTACCTTTTCTAAACTACTGTCATGGATTGAAAAAAAGATCCCAAAGACACTGTGACCAGTTACAGTGCCTTATTGTGGCAAGTATTCAATAGGTATCTGTTGAGTGAATGAAACACCAAGAAAACTGAAAACTGGTCATGGGAAACTAGCTCGTGTTTCCTAAAAGTACTGGATTGAGGTAGGCCTTTTATCAGTTGCACATAGGGAAGCACAACCCTGCCATGTCCTGCACAGCAGAGGAGATCTGAGCAGGGGAGAGGTCAGTGTAGTGTGGTTGCCTTTACAAGCTCCCCCTTTTCAACATGTGAAGCTATCGGTTTTCTACTCTGGTCACATTTCTTTGGCTCGGGAAAATTCTCTCAGGTTCTGACTCCCACCATCTGCTTGGCATCCTATCACTCTTGACTGGTTCCCTTCATACCCGAATTCTCCCCCTCTGAGCTCTCCTCTGGCTTGACAACCTAGATGAACCACTGATGTGCCAGCATTTTGGTTTCAGTCTTTGGAAGGGTTGGATGACTCACATTTCAAACACTGCCCTTCACCATGGGTGAGGTTTGACCCACCCCATCCCCACCCCATGCCTAGTTGAAGCTCCCTGACATGGCATCCCCACCTAGAGATGATGGGGATATAAGATGGGTGCATGGAGTTACTGGTTTTTGTGACCACCTGAGAAAGTCACATCTTGCAGGGGAAGTGAAGCAATGAGTCACTGCACTCTCTTGCAATCTAGAAATGGAAGGTTCAGGGAAGGATTAAAGGGATTTCCTCTAAACCCCCGAGAGATACATGAATGCTCTGCATCTCTCAAGACTTTCAACACCATAATCTGCTGATTCAGTCTATGGTGAAAGATAAGGTACATTCAACAGCCCCATATGTAAGCGGCTAAAAATAGCTCAGAGAAGACCAGATCCGAGAGGGTCTCAGTGGACTCCACAATGAATAGATGCTATGTCCAAGACTCTCAGTCTTTTGGAAATTCAGAGACATCTACATGGTGTTACTTTGTCACCCACCAACTTTTTTTTACTGTACCACAACACCTGCTAAAACAGTGGACAAGAGATGGGCAAGTATATGGAATGACTAGAGGACTGGTATCAACCTCTGGGATTGGTTGGGCCTAAGCCTTAACCATTCTTGCACCCTGCTTTACTGCTGTAGAGTTTCAAGCCATGGCACCTGCCTTCATGTCTGGGCCCCAGTAGACTTCTGACTAATGGACACTTTTACAAATGAAGTCTTTATGTAGCTGACCACACAGCCCAAGCCAATCTTGAGTTGCCACTCATACCTCTTTGCTGTAGGAACCATGTTTCTCATGATACTTCACTATCAAACTGGGATTAGGGAAAAATTCTAAGAGTAAAGAATCCGATTATTCATGTGTCATATTACTGCCTTTGCAATTGTACCCCAGCTGTGCCAACCACTGCTACCAAAAACATCAAGGAAATTTTCTGTCTCTAAGGACTTGACATCAACCCAGTCTCTCACTAGAAAGCCATGTTTGTATTCCTACTTTGGAGGGTACCATTCAAAGTTCTCCACTTTTGCATCTACCTATCACCATTGGCAGATGGGTGGTCAGATGCATCCTTTAAATGAGCTCTTGGAGGCCTCCCTCTGTGCTATGCCTACTATGCACAGCAGGGACATGTTTCCTAACCTAGTGGACTTAAGAGTTACATGGAGAAAGTCACTGAATTGCCACAAGGAATGCCCCATTTCAGAGCAATCAGCTTTCTCTTTAGCACTTCTGTCACTCCACTGACTGGTCAGAACTTAGAAGATAGACAGGCCAACCAACAGAACTTCTAGGCTCCCCTTCTGGTGGGTCTAGGATGAGAACAAGAAGGATGTTGGCTAGTCCAGGGGGAGCTTGTCCTCCTGCCTTTGCCCCCAGCTGAAGAGTGGCTACCTGAAGCCCCTAAAAGACATGATCTTCTTGATAGCATGTGGGCCTGTACCCTGCAGACCTAGATCCCTATGCTTGCTCAGCTTCAAAACTAAGAAAGAGCCTGGAGTCAGTGACAGAGACATCCGTTTCATGGAAGGGGAAGCTTACATGTCCGAAGCAAGATCTGGAGTGACACTCCACTGTGTGAGGCCAACAGTGAGCAGGACATGGTGGCAGTCTTCACTCCTGGGGGCGAGGGGAGTTTGCCAGTTACAGAGGGAATTGACATAAGGTGGGCTCAAAGTAAACAGCAGAGAGGCGTGTGTCTCATCACCCCTTTGATAAGCATCACCAGCTGGGTCCTGGAGCAAGTGAGTAGGAATGTCAGTCCTGTGAGTGGGTGTAGGTGAAGAACACACTGATGGAGCAGGGCATGTACAGAGAGCAAGAGAGCAGCCATCTTGAGTGGACTGACCGTACAGAGCATGTCTACTCTGTCTCTCCACTGCATATTTCCCCACTCTATTTCTTCTGGCCCTCAACTGGGCTGATGACCCAAGGCAGGAAATAGTATATGTTGTGGGAAGGTAATTGCCTGTTCTGTTGCCATGTCCTGTAAGAGCTTCTTGTGTGTCCATGTTACCACAGTGACCTATCTTGAGGCCGAGAATGAGTAATTTAGACTTCATACCTCACCACCAACTTCTAACTCCTCTTCTCCTTGGCTGCTTTCAGACCCCATTTTTATTGGCTAGAAGCAGCTACCACTACCTTGTTTATTTTATTTTATTATTTTTATTTTTTGGCTGGGCCACATGGCACGTGGGATCCTAGATCCCTGACCAGGGATCAAACCCATGCCCCAGGAGTGGAAGCACAGAGTCCTAACCACTGGACCATCAGGGGAATCCTTGCCACTGCCTCTTGAGAGCTAAGTGTACACATATCTTCCCCACTCTGCCTTCAGTGATGTCACATCAGTATTGTAAAATCATCCATTATAGGAGGATTTACACCACAAAAATGGTCAAACACTTCAAGCTAGTTTCTTCCCACCCAAAGAGCCAGTTATTACACACTGACCACCAAACCCCTGCTTGTACCTTACCACCTCATCTTTGATAAGTCCTATTTGTTTTTCAGAACAGATACTTTCCTTTTTCTGAACCTACAATTTTTGAGGATGTTGCTTTAGGCAACTGCTTTTTGATTCCACATAGTGACACCCAACTCCGGTATTCTTGCCTGGAAACCCCATGGACAGAGGAGCCTGGTAGGCTGCAGTCCATGGGGTCGCTCAGAGTCAGACACAACTTCACTTTCACTTTCACTTTTCAGTTTCGTGCATTGGAGAAGGAAATGGCAACCCACTCCAGTGTTCTTGCCTGGAGAATTCCAGGGACAGGGGAGCCTGGTGGGCTGCCATCTATGGGGTGGCACAGAGTCGGACAAGACTGAAGCAACTTAGCAGCAGCAGCAATGACACCAAGGGGCAAGAGGAATTCCCCTGCCATGGCCTGAGTATAAGGGACATCCCTCTGATCAGAACCACAGTAATCCCTCTGGTGCAACTAGTCAAAGGCAAGGTACCAGACAAGGGTTAGAGTCTACTAGGCTCCTTGGGGCTTCTATTTGCATTTTCCAGAGGAGGCTTGTGGCAGTAGTGTAGGTAGTAGACATTCTGCCAAGTGACAACCCAGCATTGGAACTGAAAATTTTAGTATCCACGTGGAAGCCTTTGCTGCCAAAACTCCAAGTCCTGTAGAAAATTGCTGGTGATGGCTAGTGGTGGTCTGGCTTTATTTGGATGAGACTGTTCTGAGACTGCAGGGAATGGTAGACATACTACATAACTGGAGTCTTGATTGACAGATCACAGAAATGGTAACAAACCGTCAAATAGTGGGGCTTCCCAGGTGGTTCAGTGGTAAAGAATCCACTTGTCAAGGAGACCCAGGTTCCAACCCTGGGTTAGGAAAATTCCCTGGAGAAGGAAATGGCAACCCACTCCAGTATTCTTCTTTCAATATAAATTTATTTATTTTAATTGGAGGCTAATTGCCTTATAATATTGTATTGGTTTTCCATACATCAACATGGAATCCACCACAGGTGTACACGTGTTTCCCATCCTGAACCCATCTCCCACCTCCCTCTCCATACCATCCCTCTGGGTCATCCAAGTGCACCAGCCTCAAGCATCCTGTATCATGAATAGAACCTGGTCTGGTGATTCATTTCACATATGATATTATACATGTTTCAATGCCATTCTCCCAAAGCTTCCCACCCTCACCCTCTCCCACAGAGTCCAAAAGACTGTTGTATACATCTGTATCTCTTTTGCTGTCTCACAATACAGGGTTATCGTTATCATCTCTCTAAATTCCATATATATGCGTTAGTATACTGTATTGGTGTTTTTCTTTCTGGCTTACTTCACTCTGTATAATAGGCCCCAGTTTCATCCACCTTATTAGACTGATTCAAATGTATTCTTTTTAATGGCTGAGTAATACTCCATTGTGTATATGTACCACAGCTGTCTTATCCATTCATCTGCTGATGGACATCTAGGTTGCTTCCATGTCCTGGCTATTATAAACAGCACTGGATGAACATTGCGGTACACGTGTCTCTTTCAATTCTGGTTTCCTTGGGGTGTATGCCCAGCAGTGGGATTGCTGGGTCATATGGCAGATCTATTTCCAGGTTTTTTATGGAATCTCCTCACTGTTCTCCATAGTGGCTGTACTAGTTTGCATTCCCACCAACAGTGTAAGAGGGTTCCCTTTTCTCCACACCCTCTCCAGTATTTATTGCTGGTAGACTTTTGGATCACAGCCATTCTGACTGGTGTGAAATGGTACCTCATTGTGGTTTTCATTTGCATTTCTCTGATAATGAGTGATGTTGAGCATCTTTTCATGTGTTTGTTAGCCATCTGTATGTCTTCTTTGGAGAAATGTCTGTATAGTTCTTTGGCCCTTTTTTTTATTGGGTCATTTATTTCTCTGGAATTGAGCTACAGGAGTTGTTTGTATATTTTTGAGATTAGTTCCTTGTCAGTTGCTTCATTTGCTATTATTTTCTCCCATTCTGAAGGCTGTCTTTTCACCTTGTTTATAGTTTCCTTTATTGTGCAGAAGGTTTTAATTTTAATCAGGTCCCATTTGTTTATTTTTGCTTTTATTTCCAATATTCTACGAGGTGGGTCATAGAGGATCCTGCTGTGATTTATGTCAGAGAGTGTTTTGCCTATGTTCTCCTCTAGGAGTTTTATAGTTTCTGGTCTTGCATTTATATCTTTAATCCATTTTGAGTTTATTTCTGTGTATGGTGTTAGAAAGTGTTCTAGTTTCATTCTTGTACAAGTGGTTGACCAGTTTTCCGAGCACCATTTGTTAAAGAGATTGTCTTTAATCCTTTGTACATTCTCACCTCCTTGGTCAAAGATAAGGTGTCCATAGGTGCATGGATTTATCTCTGGGCTTTCTATTTTGTTCCATTGATCTATATTTCTGTCTTTGTGCCAGTACCATGCTGTCTTGATGACTGTGGCTTTGTAGTAGAGCCTGAAGTCAGGCAGGTTGAGTCCTCCAGTTCTATTCTTCTTTCTCAAGAGTGCTTTGGCTATTCCTGGTTTTTTGTATTTCCATACAAATTGTGAAATTATTTGTTCTAGCTCTGTGAAAAATACCGTTGGTAGCTTGATAGGGATTGCATTGAATCTATAGATTGCTTTGGGTAGTGTACTCATTTTCACTATATTGATTCTTCCAATCCATGAACACAGTATATTTCTCCATCTATTAGTGTCCTCTTTGATTTCTTTCACCAGTGTTTTATAGTTTTCAATATATAGGTCTTTAGTTTCTTTAGGTAGATATATTCCTAAGTATTTTATTCTTTTCCTTGCAATGGTGAATGGAATTGTTTCTTTAATTTCTCTTTCTATTTTCTCATTATTAGTGTATAGGAATGCAAGGTATTTCTGTGTGTTGATTTTATATCCTGTCACTTTACTATATTCATTGATTAGCTCTAGTAAATTTCTAGTGGAGTCTTTGGGGTTTTCTATGTAGAGGATCATGTCATCTGCAAACAGTGAGAGTTTTACTTCTTCTTTTCCAATTTGGATTCCTTTTATATATTTTTCTGGTCTGATTGCTATGGCCAAAACTTCCAAAACTAAGTTGAATAGTAGTGGTGAAAGTGGGCACCCTTGTCTTATTCCTGACTTTAGGGGAAATGCTTTCAACTTTTCACCATTGAGGATAATGTTTGCTGTGGGTTTGTCATATATAGCTTTTAGTATGTTGAGGTATGTTGCTTCTATTCCTGCTTTCTGGAGAGTTTGTATCATAAATGGATGTTGAATTTTGTCAAAGGCTTTCTCTGCATCTATTGAGATAATCATATGGCTTTTATTTTTCAATTTGTTAATGTGGTGTATTACATGGATTGATTTGTGGATATTGAAGGATCCTTGCATTCCTGGGATAAAGCCCACTTGGTCATGCTGTATGATCTTTTTAATGTGCTGTTGGATTCTGATTGCTAGAAGTAGAAGTTTACCTACCTCTGCAATTTTCTGGAAGAGTTTGAGTAGGATAGCTGTTAGCTCTTCTCTCAATTTTTGGTAGAAGTCAGCTGTGAAGCCGTCTGGACCTGGGCTTTTGTTTGCTGAAAGATTTCTGATTACAGTTTCAATTTCCATGCTTGTGATGGGTCTGTTAAGATTTTCTATTTCTCCCTGGTTCAGTTTTGGAAAGGTGTACTTTTCTAAGAATTTGTCCATTTCTTCCAAGTTGTCCATTTTATTGGCATATAATTGCTGATAGTAGTCTCATGATCCTTTGTATTTCTGTGTTGTCTGTTGTGACCTCTCCATTTTCATTTCTAATTTTATTGATTTGATTTTTCACCCTTTGTTTCTTGATGAGTCTGGCTAATGGTTTGTCAATTTTTTCTATCCTCTCAAAGAACCATCTTTTGGCTTTGTTAATTTTTGCTATGGTCTCTTTTGTTTCTTTTGCATTTAATTCTGCCCTACTTTTTAAGATCTCTTTCCTTCTAGTAACCCTAGGATTCTTCATTTCTTCCTTTTCTACTTGCTTTAGGTGTAGAGTTAGGTTATTTATTTGACTTTTTTTCTCGTTTCTTAAGGTATGCCTGTATTGCTATGAACCTTCGCCTTAGCACTGCTTTTACAGTGTCCCACAGGTTTTGGGTTGTTGTGTTTTCCTTTTCATTGGTTTCTATGCATATTTTGATTTCTTTTTTGATTTCTTCTGTGATTTGTTGGTTATTCAGCAGCGTGTTGTTCAGCCTTCATATGTTGGCATTTTCAAGAGTTTTTCTCCTGTAATTGAGATCTAATCTTACTGCATTGTGGTCAGAAAAGATGCTTGGAATGATTTCAATTTTTTATGAATTTGCCAAGGCTAGATTTATGGCCCAGGATGTGATCTACCCTGGAGAAAGTTCTGTGTGCACTTGAGAAAAAGGTGAAATTCATTGTTTTGGGGTGAAATGTCCTATAGGTATCAATTAGTCTAAGTGGTCTATTGTATCATTTAAAGTTTGTGTTTCCTTGTTAATTTTCTGTTTAGTTGATCTATCCATAGGTGTGAATGGGGTATTAAAGTCTCCCAGTATTATTGTGTTACTGTTAATTTCCCCTTTCATACTTGTTAGCATTTGTCTTACATATTGCGGTGCTCCTATGTTGGGTGCATATATATTTATAATTGTTATATCTTCTTCTTGGATTGATCCTTTGATCATTATGTAGTGTCCTTCTTTGTCTCTTTTCACAGCCTTTCTTTTATAGTCTATCTGATATGAGTATTGCTACTCCTCCTTTCTTTTGGTCTCTATTTGCATGGAATATCTTTTTCCAGCCCTTCACTTTCAGTCTGCATGTGTCCCTTGTTTTGAGCTTGGTCTCTTGTAGACAACATATATAGGGGTCTTGTTTTTGTACATTCAGCCACTCTTTGTCTTTTTGTTGAGGCATTCAACCCATTTACATTTAAGGTAATTATTGATAAGCATGATCCCATTGCCATTTAGTTTATTGTTTTGGGTTCAAGTTTATACACCCTTTCTGTGTTTCCTGTCTAGAGAAGATCCTTTAGCATTTGTTGGAGAGCTGGTTTGGTGGTGCTGAATTCTCTCAGCTTTTGCTTGTCTGTAAAGCTTTTGATTTCTCCTTCATCTTTGAATGAGATCCTTGCTAGGTACAGTAATCTGGGCTGTAGGTTATTTTCTTTCATCACTTTAAGTATGTCCTGCCATTCCCTCCTGGCCTGAATAGTTTCTATTGAAAGATCAGCTGTTATCCTTATGGGAATCCCCTTGTGTGTTATTTGTTGTTTTTCCCTTGCTGCCTTTAATATTTGTTCTTTGTCTTTGATCTTTGTTAAGACATTAATATGTGTCTTGGGGTGTTTTGCCTTGGGTTTACCCTGTTTGGAATTCTCTTGGTTTCTTGGATTTGGGTGATTATTTCCTTCCCCATTTTAAGGAAGTTTTCAATTATTATATCTTCAAGTATTTTCTCATGGTCTTTATTTTTTCTTGTTCTTCTGGGACTCCTATGATTCGAATGTTGGGGCGTTTAACATTGTCCCAGAGGTCTCTGAGATTGTCTTTATTTCTTTTAATTAGTTTTTCTTTTTTCCTCTCTGATTCATTTATTTCTACCATTCTATCTTCTACCCCTCTAATCCTATCTTCTGCCTCCATTATTCTACTGTTGGTTCCCTCAAGAGTGTTTTTGATATCATTTATTGCATTATTCATTATATAGTGACCCTATTTTATTTCTTCTAGGTCCTTGTTAATCTTTATTTGCTTCTTCTCAATCCTTGTCTCCAGGCTGTTTATATGTGATTCCATATTGTTTTCAAGATTTTGGGTCGTTTTCACCTTCATTATTCGGAATTCTTTAGCAGGTATATTCCCTATTTCTTCCTCTTTTGTTTGGTTTGGTGGCCATTTATCCTGTTCCTTTATGTGCTGGGTATTCCTCTGTCTCTTCATCTTGTTTATATTGCTGTGTTTGGGATGGCCTTTCTGTATTCTGGCAGTTTGTGGAGTTCTCTTTATTGTGGAGTTTCCTCACTGTGGGTGGGGTTGTACAGGTGGCTTGTCAAGGTTTCCTGGTTAGGGAAGCTTGTGTCGGTGTTCTGGTGGGTGGAGCTGGATTTCTTCTCTCGGGAGTGCAATGTTTCTCCAGTAATGAGTTATGAGATGTCAATGGGTTTGGAGTGACTTTGGGCAGCCTGTATATTGAAGCTCAGGGCTGTGTTCCTGTGTTGCTGGAGAATTTGTGTGGTATGTCTTGCTCTGGAACTTGTTGGCCCTTGGGTAGTGCTTGGTTTCAGTGTTGGCATGGACGTGTTTGATGAGCTCCTGTCGATTAATGTTCCCTGGATTCAGGAGTTCTCTAGTGTTCTCAGAATTTGGACTTAAGCCTCCTGCTTCTGGTTTTCAGTCTTATTTTTACAGTAGCCTCAAGTCTTCTCCATCTATACAGCACCATTGGCAAAACATCTACGTTAATGATGAAAAGTTTCTCCACAGTGAGGGACACCCAGAGAAGTTCACAGAGTTACATGGAGAAGAGACGAGAGAGGAAGGTGATAGAGGTGACCCGAATGAGATGAGGTGGAATCAAATGAGGAGGGAGCAAGCTAGCTAGTAATCACTTCCTTATGTGTGCTCCACAGTCTGGACCACTCAGAGATGTTCACGGAGTTACACAGAGAAGAGAAGAGGAAGGAAGGAGACAGAGGTGGCCAGGAGGATAAAGGGGGAAATTAAAAGGAGAGAGACAGATCCAGCTAGTAATCAGTTCCCTAAGTGTTCTCCACAGTCTGGAACACACAAAGAGATTCACAGAGTTGGGTAGAGAAGAGAAGGGGGAGGGAGGAAATAGAGGCGACCTGGTGGAGAAAAAGGAGAGTCCAAAGGGGGAGAGAGCAATCAGGCCAGTGATCTCACACCCAAGTAAAAATGGATACTGAAGATTGGATTCTTAAAGGTACAAAATTGATAACAAATACCAAAAAGCAAAGATTAAAAATCTAGAGTTAGAGGTTGGATTTTCAAAAATACAATATTAAAGAAAAAAAGTCACAAAAATTATAAAATATATATATATATATATGAAGTTTGCTTTTAAAAAAATAGGGTCTCTCTATTTTTTTGCAAAGTAATAGTAGGTTATAAAAATAAAAATTAAAGGAGTGATAGAGGACTTAAATTTTTTAAAAAATCTAAAAAAATTAAGAATTTTATTAAAAATAGTAAATATATATCTAGGACTTTCTCTGGTGTTATTGTGGGCAGTGTGGGGTTCTTTCAGTTTCGGATAGTTCCTTGATCTGGCTTATATTTCTCAAGATCTATAGGCCCCTTCCTATGTATTCAGTACTAACTACAGGGTTTTAATCTATTGCACCTGTCACGACCAAGAAGGTTCCCTGTTTTAGCTTCTTCTGTTTGCTGGTCTCTTCAGTGTCTACTTTCTGCCCTGACACAAAGTGGTGTTGGTGGATACTTTTTTAGGCTCACTTGTTCCATCGTGCTGTGGGGAGGGAGGGACACTATGAACAGATAACACTAGTGTGTACTTGAAGTGACTCGGCCACACTGGGTTTGCCCCGCTCACGGCGTGTGTGCCTTCCCTGTCTACACTGCTTAGGCTCTAGGTTGCTCTGCCTGGAACTGTCTGAGATTGGCCCTGGGTTGTATGCACTTCCTAGGTCTAAGCCTCTTAGGTTCACATAATTGGTTAGTCCTCAGAGGCGAAGACTCGGTTGGGCCTGCGTTTTGTGCCCTTCCCAGGTCTGAGCAGCTCAGGTCACCAGGTGTTTGGTGAGTGCATTCGCTGAGACTTATCGCCTCCCCCATCCCTGCTGTTCGGTTTTCTGGGTATACGACTGGCGCACCTTCTCAGGCAGATGTTGACCATCCAGAATCCCAAGAAGTCTTAGTTAGCAATGAAGCCTGCTTGCAGTTTGGTAGATATTGCCTCTCTCGGGCTGTGATTGCCCCCTTCCGGCTCTGGCTGCCTGTCAGCAGAGGGGGATGGTCTGCTGCTGGCTAGCTCTGCTCAGTCCTTTGTTCTGTGAACAGGCCTGACGGTGTCTTAGGTTAGGGCTTTTCGTGTATGTAGCTCTAGTCAGGTCTTTGTTCTGTGAGCGTGTCTGGCGGTGGCTTAGATTAGGGCTTTTCGCGTGGTAGCTATCCCACAGTCTGGTTTGCTAGCCCAAGTTAGTTCCCTCAGATTGCCCTCGGGGCATTCAGGTGTGGTCCTTACTCTAAGCAATGCAGCCCGCACCTCACTGCCCAGCCCCCGCCTCACTGCCCAGCCCCCGCTTGCTAGTGGGGGATACAGGTGTCTATGCTTCTCCACTGGGGGAGTTACCACTGGGCATGTAATCTGTGGGTTTTAATTATTTATTTATTTTTTCCTCCTGGTTTTGTCACCTTCTGTGGTTCCAAGGCTTGCCACAGAGTTGGCAGTGAGAGTGTTTCCTGGTGTTTGGAAACTTCTCTCTTTTTTAAGACTCCCTTCACAGGAAGGAGCTCCATCCCTACCTCTTTTGCCTCTCTTTTTTTCTTTTATATTTTTTCCTACCTACTTTTGAAGACAATGGGCTGCTTTTCTGGGTGTCTGATGTCCTCTGTCAGCATTCAAAAGTTGTTTTGTGGAATTTACTCAGCGTTCAAATGTTCTTTTGATGAATTTGTTGGGGAGAAAGTGGTATCCCCGTCCTATTCTTCTGCCATCTTAGGACAACCTTCCCACTTCAGTATTCTTGCCTGGGAAATCCCATATACAAGGGGCCTGGCAGGCTACAGTCCAAGGGGTTGCACAGAGTCAGACATGACTGAAGCAACTCAGCATATACACTGAATGATGATGATGAGGGATCCATAGGACAATCCAGGGGAAATTGTTCCAAGCAGGAAGAATAACAGATATGAAGACTCTGACTCAGGAATGAATGGTGCTTGCTTCCATTGTAGTGGTTAAGAGGGCAGTTTCTGAACTCAGTCCACTTGGAATCAGTACTGACCCAGCCATCTGCTCTGTGACCCTTGGCAAATCATTTCATTTCTCTGTGCTTAAGTTTTCTTATCTATAAATTAGGGATAAAAGTAGAACTGGCATCACAAGTAATGATGAAGCTTAAGTGAGATAATGTATATAAAGTGTTTAGCAGAGGGCTGGAACATAGTAAGTTACAAATAAGTGCCACCTATTGCTACCATTATTTTATTAAAATTTGATATTTCTTAAGATTTGATTTTTTAAGCTACTTCACTAAGGTAAGATAAACACACAGAAAGCTGTACATATGTAATGTGTGTAACTTGATGAGCTTGGGAATAAGTATACGCTCATGAAGCCATCGCAGTAATCAAGGCCATGAAATTTCCATCACCTGCAAGTTTCTTTTGCTCACTTTACTTTTTAAAATTTATCTTAACATTTAAAAAAAATGCTTTTCTCTTGCAGTAAGGGCATTTAACATACAACCTACCTTTTTAGCAGAATTTTAAGTATGCAATTGCAATATTGTTACCTGTAGACCCCATGTTGTATGGTAGCTCTCCAGAACTTATTCATCTTGTATAAATGAAACTTTGTACTCTTGACCTACACCTCTCTATTTTCCCCTCCTCTAGCTCCTGGTAACCACTAGTTTCCTCTCTGGTTCTTTGAGTTTTATTGTTTTGGATTTCTTATGAAAGCAGGATTGTGTGGTATTTGTTTTTCTGTCTGGTTTATTTCATTTAGCATAATGTCCTTCAGGTCCAACCATGATGTCAAAAATGTCCTTTTCTCAGGATACATATTATTCTACCTTGTGAACATACCACACTTTGTTTATCCATTCTTCTGTTGACAGACATTCAGGTTGTTTCCATAACTTGGCTACTACTCACAGTAATTGCTACGATGAACATGAGAGGGCAGGTATGTCTATGAGATCCTGAAAGTAATTCCTTTGGATGTACCCAGGTATGGAATTGCTGGATAAATGGTAGTTTTCTTTTTCTTTCTTTCTTTTTTTTTTTTTTTTGAGGAATCACCATATTGTTTTCCAGTCACTACACCAGTTTACATTCTCATCTTATTATTGTTATTATTGACACCACTGCTGTGGAAGGGATCAGTAACTATGGAGATCTTCCACTAAGTTGTGAATGGGAGAAAGTGCCCAGGGGCTGATATTCCCGCCCCCTGGGCCCTCAGCTTTTCATGGCTTGAAGTCCTTGAAGTAGACTTCTTCAAAAGTCAGACTTTGTTCCAATTTATAACAAAACAATACAGTTATCCAACACCTCATGTGTCCTCTCAGCCCTGGATCACCCAGAACATTGTCCACCCTGAGAGACTGGGTTAGCAGGTAGAGAAACTGCTCTTACTCTGAGGGCACAGCCATTCCTTTCAGCCTGGACTCAAGGGCTTAGGTCACTGCTCAATGCTTATATTCCGCATTAGAGCCCAAGGATAAGACACCAAGTTGCTGCAGGGATTCATTTGATTCCCTTAATGAGACCCCAGTTCTCTTTCTGATTTGGAAAACTGAAGAGTTTCACCTTTGCCTGAATGACAATGACCTTGAGGTGATCATCACTACTTGCACATGCTGACTGCCAATCTCTGGGACCAGCTCCGTGAGTCATCATTATGAAACTGGACCTTTAGAGGCTTACAGTTGTTTTTATTTCCTAGAAAGTAACAGATAAAAGTTGTACCTTAGCTGAGGCAAATTGACCATAATATGGTTTAACCAAAGCAGCATCCTGTATCTTCTAACACACAGTGGAATAGAAGAGAGTACAACATTGAACAGTGGTGTACCATATTTTTCAGATTATGACATTTATCATCAGACTACCTTGGTTCAAATCCCAATTCTTCCAGTCACTACCTATATCACCTTGGAGTAAGTTACCTAAGATTTCTGTGTCTTAGTTTTATAATTTATAAAGTAGGAATAGAATAAGAATAGAAACATGGACATAATAAGTGCTCAATAAATGTTACCTATTATTTTAATGATCAACAGCTTATATGACCTACACATACAGCCTGTTCTCTATCTGGATAGCATCACATTTTATTTACTGACCTGCTTTTAGGAAAAAAGCAAAATAAAACAAAGCAAATATATCGTCTGGCAGGCTCAGTACTGCCTGTAGTGGCATCACCCTTGAACTCACACTGCAGATGTCAAAGTCCAGAAGTGGAATTCTTTTTTCCAGTTTTTTTGAGGTATAATTGAAAAACACTGTATGTATTTAAGGTGTATGACACTATGGTTTAATATATATATATATATACATTATGAGATGATTACAACAATCAAGTTAATTCACACATCCATCATCTCACATAGTCATCTCTCTCTCTCTCTCTCTCCCTCTCTTTTGGTGTAGTGGGAACACAAGATCTATGCACTTGAAGTAGAAAGTAGAAAATTTCAAGTATACAGTACTATTTTTAAATTCAATTTCTATTTTTTTTAAACACCAAAACCATTTTGTATTGGAATATAGCCAATTAGCAACGTTTTGATAGTTTCAGGTGAGTAGTGAAGGAAGGGACTCAGCCATACATATACACATATCCATTCTCTCTCCAACCCCCTTCCAATGCAGGCTGGCACATAACATTGAGTGGAGTTCCATGTGCTATACAGTAGGTTTCTGTTGGTTATCCATTTCCAATATAGCAGTGTGGACTTCAGGAAGGTCATGTACAGTACTATCAGCTATAGTCACCATGCTGTTCATTAAATTCTCAGAACTTATTCTTCTTATAACTAAAAGTTTGTAACCTTTGACTAACATCTCTGCATTTTTCACACCCCCAGCTCCATTAACCAATGTTCTACTCTCTTGTTTATATGTTCTACTTTTTTAGATTCCAGAGGTGGAATTTTTGAACCAAATCCTGTCTAGCCTAGATGCCAAACATTCAGCTGTAATAACCCCTTAGATCAATTAGGCATATCTATAAATGTCTGAGGTTCACTAAACACTGCTGAGCATTGGTCCCCCACTTCTCTGCCTTGACATGGATAACGGGGGACCTCTTACCTAAGGGAAATGGGTTCCTCTAATCTATGACAATAGCTATGGCTATGAAGTCTCTGCTAACTCTGTTCAGGCTCTGGTCTATCAAACTAGGCCATAACTTGGTGAAGCTGATTCTTATAGCATCAAGGTATGGGGCCATTCTATCAGAATCCCAGTACTAGTGCCCACATTCCTGTCTGATTCTCCTGCAACATTTATGTGAACATCATCAAGGTCTTTGTTTGCAAAAGAAAGCTACTGACCATCAGCACTCTCTTAGAGGTATGTTGTTACTTCGTGGAATCCAGGTGTTTGGTGACAGAATACTCAGATCACTGAAGTCCAGAGCATCTTAAACACAGTGGCTGCTTACTGCTGCTTGACTCTCTAGACACATTAGGCATTTACTTAAAACTGTGTGTTAGTCGCTCAGTAGTGTCTGACTCTTTGTGACCCCATGGATTGTAGCCCACCAGGCTCCTCTGTCCGTGGAATTCTTCATGCAGAATACTGGAGTGGGTTGCCATTCCGTTCTCACAGGGATCTTCCCCACCAAGGGATCAAACCTGGGTCTCTTGCATTGCAGGCAGATTCTTTATCCTATGAGCCACCAGGGAAGCCCACCCAATGCATTTATTTAAGAGACTAACACCGTACACAAAAATAAACTCAAAATGGATTAAAGATCTAAATGTAAGATCAGAAACTATAAAACTCCTAGAGGAGAACATAGGCAAAACACTCTCAGAAATAAATCACAGCAGGATCCTCTATGATCCACCTCCCAGAATTCTGGAAATAAAAGCAAAAATAAACAAATGGGATCTAATTAAAATTAAAAGCTTCTGCACAACAAAGGAAAATATAAGCAAGGTGAAAAGACAGCCTTCTGAATGGGAGAAAGTAATAGCAAATGAAGCAACTGACAAACAACTAATCTCAAAAATATACAAGCAACTTATGCAGCTCAATTCCAGAAAAATAAACGACCCAATCAAAAAATGGGCCAAAGAACTAAATAGACATTTCTCCAAAGAAGACATACGGATGGCTAACAAACACATGAAAAGATGCTCAACATCACTCATTATTAGAGAAATGCAAATCAAAACCACAATGAGGTACCACTTCACACCAGTCAGAATGGCTGCGATCCAAAAATCTGCAAGCAATAAATGCTGGAGAGGGTGTGGAGAAAAGGGAACCCTCCTACACTGTTGGTGGGAATGCAAACTAGTACAGCCACTATGGAGAACAGTGTGGAGATTCCTTAAAAAATTGCAAATAGAACTACCTTATGACCCAGCAATCCCACTGCTGGGCATACACACCGAGGAAACCAGAATTGAAAGAGACACATGTACCCCAATGTTCATCGCAGCACTGTTTATAATAGCCAGGACATGGAAACAACCTAGATGTCCATCAGCAGATGAATGGATAAGAAAGCAGTGGTACATATACACAATGGAGTATTACTCAGCCGTTGAAAAGAATTCATTTGAATCAGTTCTGATGAGATGGATGAAACTGGAGCCAATTATACAGAGTGAAGTAAGCCAGAAAGAAAAACACCAATACAGTATACTAACACATATATATGGAATTTAGGAAGATGGCAATGACGACCCTGTATGCAAGACAGGAAAGGAGAAACAGATGTGTATAACGGACTTTTGGACTCAGAGGGAGAGGGAGAGGGTGGGATGATTTGGGAGAATGGGAATTCTAACATGTAAACTATCATGTAAGAATTGAATCGCCAGTCCACGTCTGACATAGGGTGCAGCATGCTTGGGGCTGCTGCATGGGGATGACCCGGAGGGTTGTTGTGGGGAGGGAGGTGGGAGGGGGGGTCATGTTTGGGAATGCATGTAAGAATTGAAGATTTTAAAATTAAAAAAAAAATAAAAAAATAAAAAAAAAGAGACTAGTAAAGGAGTGGTTCCAATAAACTAAGAAATATGTCTGTGAAAGGGCTCCCCAGGTGGCGCTAGTGATAAAGAATCTGCCTGCCAATGCAGGAGACACAGAGACACAAGTTCGATCCCTGGAAGGGAAAGATCCCCTGGAGGAGGGTATGGCAACCAACTCCAGTATTCTTGCCTGGAAAATTCCATGGACAGAGGAGTCTGGCAGGCTACTGTCCATGGGGCTGCAAAGAGTTGGACACGACTGAGCACTATTTGAAAAAGAAATGCTATATAATTTTTTAAAGCACCAAACTAGTATCTCAAAAAAAGTTTGCACGTTTTTGGACTTCTCTAACACCTATTTATAGTTTGTTATTGTTTGTATTTTCAGTCATAATAGGGAGGGCATACACATTGTTGTGCTTTAGGGCTTCTAAAGGTTTTAACCTAGCCCCTATGTGCCACATGACTCAAGTGCTTAGAGTTTTTCATCTGTTATATCCCAAACAGCTAGAATTTTCTAGGCAAACCTAGAATCTGGAGTACTATGAGATGGGAGGCAACCTCACCGAAGGATATTTAGGTAACAGAGATTTAGCAGTTGTCAAGATGCAACCACAACTAGCAGAGGTGGCTTAGCAGGGCCACGAGGAGTTGACTATGTGGAGAAACACCTCACTGAGTTTCAGGGTCACTCATAGTTGGCCTTAGGAAGTGAGGAGTTCTCACTTCCTGACATTACTCTAACTTCCAGTTGTTTGTGGCTCATCCCAACCCTAAATACAGGGCCGACAGGAAACTCTGCAACTGATGTGGCACTCCCCAGAATACCATGAACTCTGACACCTATATCCAAAGTCAAATATAGGTCCAAGCAACTCAAAGACCAATTCTTCCACTCCTGACACCAAATGTTCCTGGGACACCATTAAATTCAATTTCCTTCCCAAACTGGCATATTTCATAGCTACAAAGTCATCCTCATGATAGCAGTGGTTTCTTAACAAAAAAAAATAATTATGTTATATCATGACTCTGACTCCCATCCACATCTGCATTCATTTATTTGTTCAATAACTGTGTATTAAGTGTTCTGTGTACTGTGGAAACAGTATTGAAATGGAATAGTAAGGTCCTTGATCACATAGATGTTATATGTGAAGGAGGGAAAGGAGGAGAAAAGAAGTATATAAACAAATAGTTAAATACACAATCAATCTGTAGAGGCTGATAAATTTCAACAAGAAAATTAATGTAGTGACGTGGAAAAATCATTGGCAGGAGTCAGCTCTAGACAAAGTGATCAAAAAGACTTTTTTTTGAGGAGGTAAGACCTGAAGGATGAAAATGAACAAGCCATGCAGGGAACATGCAAGTAGAGGGAAGAGTGGGTGCAAAGGCCCAATGGCAAGAAAGGGCCTAGGTTTCAGGAGCAGAAAGAAGATGCTGAAATATGCTGAGTGAGTGGGAGACTGGTACAAAATGAAGATGTAAAAGTGGGCAGAGGATACCACCACCTTGTTTATCTTACAAGATCCTTTTCCTCTCTGGATGTTCGAGCCATCTGACCCAGCTTCATCCATCTGTATACCATCCACCTACAGACTGAGTCAAAGAGTTTAATCAGTCCAGTGCTAGAAGAATTTCTCTGCTGCTATTCCGCCTACCAGCCAGATGATCCACCTACTTCACCACAGCAGAAGCTGCCTATAACATCTCCCTGTATTTCTGGTTTGGAAGCACCTCCTTTCATAATAACTCGAGTCCTGGCCTTCACTATTTTTTTTTAATTTCTAGTATCAGGGACATCTTGCAGCCAGTTTGTACCCTGGGGAGCTGTAGGATGCCTAGAAAGGGCACCTTCTGGCAGGCCAAAGACCAGTACAAAGATAGACCTACTGGTTCTGGGCAAGAGAGGGTAGAGAATTGATGGGAAACAATATGGAACACAATGTTTGGGTTATTTCTAGGCATGTATGCACCATGGAAGCTCACGGATCCCTGCTTGTAAACTTTTAAGAATATCTATCATCAACACTAAAGATATCATACTAAGTGAAGTAAGTCAGAAGGGGAGAGACAAATACCATATGATATCACTAATATAAGGAAGCTAAAAAGATGGCACAAATGAACCTGTCTGCAAGACAGAAACAGACTCATAGACACAGAGAACAGACCTGTGGTTGCCAAGGGGAGGGGCGTGGGGGAGGGATGGACTTGGAGTTTGGGATTAGTAGATGAAGCTACTACATTTACAATGGATAAATGACAAGGTCCCACTGCATAGCATAGGGAAGTATATTCAATATCCTGGGATAAACCACAATCAAAAAGAATATAAAAAGAATGTATATACATATATACGTATATGTGTGTGTATAACTGCCACTTTTCTGTACAGCAGAAATTAACACAACGTTGTGAATCAACTACACTTCAACAAAAAAAGAAAAAAAAAAGAGTGAATATCTATTATCAACCCTGTAGCTCTCTGACACCAGCTTTCCAGATATGTTCCTCTCTACACTAACCCATTAAATCTCATTTTCCATTTTGCATTCAGTGGCTCTCCCAGATAACCTAGGAATAAAATTATTACTATTTCATAGAGAGAGTAGGTATAGGGTTCATGTTGATTGTATGGTTAGATCTATACCTGGCCTGATGGGAGGGTCACAGACAGTGGCCTGGTCTTAGGATTCTACCTCGCATTCGACCTGGTCAGCAACAGGCCGGAATTCGTAAAACCAATGCACAAAAATCCTGGTATCCACCCCTTGCCAAAAAAAGTTTGGAAGAAAATAGTGTCTACACTGTTGTCCATTTTGATGCTTTCAGAAGAACTATGATGGTGGTCATGGCATCTGATGAAAAACCACAGAAGTCATCTGTATCCTGGCATAGTCATTACTCCAGGCTTCCTTCCCACCCCATCTCTGTGTATACAACCTATCTCGCTGATCTCCTTCGAGTCCCATCTCCCTCAAATTCATACCTTGATTGTTTCTCTAAACTATGTGGATTAGAAACTTGAATTTGGACTGTCTTCAGGACTCTGACCTGGAATTTCCTTAGGACAATTCTTCAAGTAACTTCTCCCGAACTCCATTCAGTACAATAATCATAATGAGGAAGGAGAAAAGGAGGAAGAGGGGAGTTAACATTCACTGAGCTACTACTACGCATCAGGCATTGGGCTGAGCATTTCATGTTCATTTTCTCGTTTAATATTTTAAAATCCCTATGAAATACTTACTGTCATTATTCTCATTTTATAGATGATAAATGTGAGGCTCACTAAAGTTATATGACTTGTCAAAATCATACTAGTAGACAGAGACACAAAAAGCTAGGGTTCCAGCCCAGATGCATTTGAATTCAGAACCTATACTCTCAACCATATTGTGTCATTGCTACATGCCCAGCCAGGTCTGCAGCAGAAGGGAAGTCAGACATTACAGCCACATTTAATACTTCATTCCCTCTAAATGCAGTCAGGGTGATCATACCCAAGGTCATGGGCACTGCAGACAAGGATGCTACTGAGTGAATGAGGGAAAATGCTTCAAAGTTTGCCTTTCTCCCACCTCTGCAAACCTGTCTTGGCCCCTCTTCTGGCTCCCTTTGTATCTTGGGTTCTAGATTTCATCCAGACCCATTTGTGTTTAGTGACCTTGTAGCACTAGATATTATCACTTCCAGGGACTTCCCTGGTGGTCCAGTGGTTAAGACTCCATGCTGCCAGTTCAAGGGGTATGGGCTCAATCCCTGGTATTGACCTTGGTGAGGCAGGAACAAGGGGTGGTGAGAAACAAGATCTTAATTCCCTGTCCAAGAATTGAACCTGGGTAGCCTGGATGAAAACTAGGAATCCTAGCCGCAAGACCAGCAAGGGCTAGAGTTTAGAAGCTAGTTTTCCCTAGATCTTTGTCCCCTGTGAAAAATACAGGTATCACAGAGGCAGAAACTGTAAATGCATGTACAAAGTTTATTATTAAAGACATAGCACAACAAGTGGGAGAGCACAAAGAGAAACGGTTTGTTTAGATGAGATAGAAGCAAGGCAGAGATGCACAGCTGGAGAGAAAGGGTGTGGGCTTCCCACCTAGTCAGGAGGAGTGCAGTAAAGAGGCATATAAGTCATTTATATAGGACAGTTCTTCTGGGTCTTTGTTTACCTTTGGCCAATTATCTGGTTTATTTTTCCACACCTGACCTACCCTGGTACACTCTCCTATGAGTGCATGCACCCCTCAGCCAAGATGGATATCAAAGGGAAGGTTTCTGGGAAGAGCAAGACTCATTATGGTCTGGCATTATCCCCTGACTTTTGACCCACAAGGAACCTTTCTGTGCATGTGTAGCATCTCCTTTAGGGGAGAGTGGAGAACCCTTAACTTTACGGAAGGTTTGCCCCTCTTTGTCCTTGCCATGACTTACCTTAAGGTGTTTATAAGAGACAAACACTGGCTATTTACCCTGTTTCTGTTGCTGCTTCCATTTTGGAGCGAAAACAGGAGGCTGACTGTAAATGTTTTAACTGAAGCCTACTTATCTCTTATCTCAGAAAATGCTAACAGTTTTAAGTATCCAGCCTGAAGCCCACTTCTTTGTGCCACATGAAATGTAAACAGGAAGCCAGTTATAAATGTCTAACCTGGAGCCCATCTATCTCCTACATCAGTTAGAGAACTAAGATCACACATGCCATGCAGTGTGGCCAAAAGATTAAAAAAAAAAAAGATATTATCACTTCCAGTTACTGGCTGTAGGCAAAGCCTCCTAAAAACATAGGTGAGAAACATTATTACCTCAGCATCTAGCCTAGGCATATGAGACAACACATACCACATGCCTTAGGCTGTGGGTACCATACTTTGTCCTGCAGAAACCACTAGAACTAGGGACTTTGGCTTCCTGCTGGCAACCACTGAAGTTTAGTGTCTGTGTTTATAGTACAGTTTGTCTGTTTATATCTTCTGAAGGGACCTAGACCATGGCTGCTATTTCTCCTATCTTGAAAGTAATGACTTGTTCCTCCAACCACCCTATGAAGGCCTAGCAATGATAGATCAACCCTGATGGCAATGCCTGTGAGCCACAAGATGGTCATATCAAAGTGAAAGTGAGGGAGCAAATCAAGACAGTCTTTATGGCCAATTTTTATCAAATACAGTTAATCTTTCGATGATACACAACTCTGCTTAACTGTTTCAATAGCTCACCCTTACTTGTGTGGTAATGTCCAAATGAGTTCATACAACTTCCAGGTCCCTGTATGACGTTGTGTGCTCAGTCACTCAGTCATGTTCAACTCCTTGTGACCCTATTACCACTAATGAAAGAAAATCAGACATCTCAAGTTAATGAATTAATCGCTTTTCTATGTATGGGAAGATGCAAGAGTATGGGCTCTTGCATACTGAGCCTGCCAGGCTCTCTGTCTATGGCATTTTCCAGGCAAGAATACTGGAGCAGTGCTGCCATTTCCCTTCAGGGGATCTTCCTGACCCAAGGATCAAAGCCACATCTCCTGCATTGGCAGGCAGATGGTTTACCACTGTGCCACCTGGGAAGCCTGCCCTGAATGATAGTAACTTTGAGATGTATTTTAGGATCAACAGTAAAAACTACATTTTACCCACTTTCCACCTTTCCCATTGGTCTTTCAGGGTTTTGGTGCTAGAAGGCCACAAATTTAGGGCACTTTCTAGAAACACATTTTCTTCCCTGTATGAGGTCCACCCTTCTCCTAGGCTCTATAGTATCTGTCTCTCCTAGACCTTGTGATGAGAAGTGTTGCCCGCTTTCTCAGCAAACAAAGGATGTGGCCATCAAGCCATCAGCCATTACCTCCTCTCTGAATTGAGCCTGAGGGAACTCCGGATGGAAACCACTCATCCACTACCAATGGTTCACCCAGAGGGCACTCAGGATGCGAAAGAACAGGATACTGGCCCTAGATAGTTGAGGGGCATCGTCAAAGGAGCAACTTCAGTGAGCCCATACTCTTGCGTCTTCCCATACATAGAAAAGCAATTAATTTATTAACTTGAGATGTCTGATTTTCTTTCATTAGTGGTAATTTTTGATGTTCTGACTATCCGGTTTTTGTTGCAAAAACTCCTAAATATCCTGGCTCCTCACTCACCTGTTTGGAGCAGTGCTTCAGAGCGATCTGAGAGGCTTGTTGTCCTTAGAAAGCCTGTCAAATAAAACATAATTCTCAGCTTTTAGGTTGTGTGTGTTTTTTTCCCCAGCTGACAAACCTGGGAAGCAATTTATCCATATGAAAACAGATTTGCTTCTGGAACCCAGGTCCCTATGTACCTATATCCTTCTTTTAACTAAACACCTAGGCTTTCTGTAAGAATGTAGGCAACTGGTATTATACACCTTGATGATTAAGCACAGAAATTTGGGGTCCATTAGACCAGAGTTTGAATCCTGACTCTGCCTCTCATTAATTACATGACAGTTTCTGCTTCAATTTCCCTCTGTAAAATGGGAATGATGATAATAGTTGTACCTCTTTCATAATGTTGTTCTGAAAATTATATGAACCAATGCATATAAGTCACTTACTAGTCATTTAGCTTGTTTCCCCACTGTTGGACTTCCCTAGTGGCTCAGGTGCTAAAGAATCTACCTGCAGTGCAGGAGGCCTGGGTTCAATCCCTGGGTTGGGAAGATCCCTTGGAAAAGGGAATGGCTACGCACTCCAGTATTCTTGCCTGGAGAAGTCCATGGACAGAGGAGACTGGCAGACTACAGTCTGTGGAGCTGCAAAGCGTCAGACACTATTGAGCAACTAACACGTTCACTTACTTGCTGCTGCTGCTGCTGCTGCTGCTGCTGCTAAGTCACTTCAGTCGTGTCTGACTCTGTGCGACCCCATAGACAGCAGCCCACCAGGCTCCCCCGTCCCTGGGATTCTCCAGGCAAGAACACTGGAGTGGGTTGCCATTTCCTTCTCCAATGCATGAAAGTGAAAAGTGAAAATGAAGTCACTCAGTCGTGTCCAACTCTTAGCGAACCCATGGACTGCAGCCCACCAGGCTCCTCTGTCCATGGGATTTTCCAGGCAAGAGTACTGGACCGGGGTGCCATTGCCTTCTCCGGTTCACTTACTTACTTTATGATAATTCCATGTTTAGTATTTCAAGAAATCAAACTGTTTCCACAGTGGCTGTACCATTTTATACTCCCACCAGCAATGAATGAGGGTTCCAAGTTTTCCACATACTCATCAGCACTTCTTGTTTTCTACTTTTTCATTATAACCACCTAGTGGGTGTGTTGGAGAAGACTATTGATAGTCCCTTGGACTGCAAGGAGATCCAATCAGTCCATCCTAAAAGAAATCAGTCCTGAATATTTGTTGGAAGGACTGATATTGAAGCTGAAACTCCTGTACTTTGGCCACCTGATGCGAAGAGCTGACTCATTAGAAAAGACCCTGATGCTGGGAAAGGTTGAAGGTGGGAGGAGAAGGGGATGATAGAGGATGAGATGATTGGGTGGCATCACCAACTCAATGGGCATGAGTTTGAGTAAACTCTGGGAGTTGGTGATGGACAGGGAGACCTGGAGTGCTGTAGTCCATGGGGTCGAAAAGAGTCGGACACGACTGAGCAACTGAACTGAACTGAACTGAACTGAGTGGGTGTAAAATGATATTTTATTGTATTAGTACCTTTTGCAATTTGCAATAGGGATTTGCAATTTCCTAATAACTAAAGCTACTGAGCATCTTTTCATCTGTTTCTTGGCCATTGTTTATCTTTTTTGGAGAAATGTTTATTTAAATCACCACAACAGAGATGTACTCAAATCACTGTAGCTCATCCCTCAAAACATGCTTTCTTAGTAACCAGTTTCCACTGCTACTTTTCCACTTTCACTGGAGGCAGATAATCCTTATAGGAGCTAGGAACTTCACTTAGACAAGCAAAAAACGGCTGTCACCTTATAAAACACTTGTAGAAGAAGAATGCCAAATAGTACCAAACACAAGGAAGGACATTTGAATGGACCATACCCTATTCTCTATTCAATTGTTTTACAATCTGGAGGATTACCATTTGGGACTGAGGTGACAGAGGTGGTCAAGTCCAAGTTCTTCTAGTTCAAGCAAACCTCCTCTATACATATCCACTGAGTATTGCTCTGCTGCTAGCAAGTGGACAAAGGGCCAACAATCTGAGTTGAGAAAGGTGTTTATTAAGCAAAAGGTGCTGGGTTCAAGAAAAGCTCTAGGAAAGTGCTAAATGGTGCCCCTGGCATTGTGCAGTACACAGCATGCCTTTGCAGTTTGCAGAGGTACATTCTAATCTCTGGATCCTCCCAAGCTCTTTAAAGCTTTCCACTAGGCAAATTCTGAGGGAGCGATGGCTCATTCCACCTGCAGTAGAAGCCTGTAGAGAAAAAGTGGTGCTCATTACACATCGATCCCTTTAACTCCTCCCAGCATGCCTATGCCAAAGGCCCTGACAAGTGTCTGAATGCAAGCCAGTCCTTCTGGGTTTTATCCGGCCTTTCCCCTGCTTCAAACCTCACACAATGGCCTCCCCTGGCCCTCCTTGTATCTCCTGTCTCATCCAGCGCTACTCTTTCTCTTTGATCATTGTGCTCCAGCCACAATGGTCTCCTTTTTGTTTTTGAACATGCCCAGCTCTTTTCTTACCTCCAGGCCTTTGCACTGGGTGTCCTCTTCCTGAGACCCTCTTTTCCCCCATGCTTCTCACTCCTACTCATCCTTAAGGGCTCAGCTTAAAGATGACTTCCTCAGAGAGCCCATCTGTGACTGGACAGCTTAAATCGCTATTCTTTTCCTATATCTCCACTCTACTCTTCTCTCTCATAGCATCCTGGACTTCTCCGTGCAGCGCTTACCACATTCATTCAGATTTTGTTTATTTCCTGTCTCTTTCACTAGCCTGAACTCTGCAAAGGAGGTGATGGTGCTGATTTTTAAAATTTTACTTTTAATTGGAGGAAAATTGCTTTACAATGTTGTATTGGTTTCTGCCATACAACAATGTGAGTCAGTCATAATTATATATATATATATATATATATATATATATATATATATATATATATATATATATATATATATATATACATCCTCATTCTTGAGCCTCCTCCTTCCCATCTCCCCATCCCACCCCCCCCTAGGTCATCACAGAGTGCCAGGCTGGGCTCCCTGTGATATTTGTTCATGATTATATTGCATCCTCCATGTCTAGCACAGTGCCTGACACATGATATGCCTCCAAACGTATTTTTCAAATAAAGGAATGTGTACAAATTTGAAGTGTCTTCCTTAAAGATTAAATTAGCAGATTAAATTAGCCTGAACATTTAATTTTGAAAAGATCAGCTGTCAATACATACTTAATTGGATTCTAACACCTTTTCCATGGTGAATTTGATCTAAGGTGGTTAAACTTTCTGATGAAACACAAATTGGATCATGTCATTACCTTGCTTAAAATCCTTCAAGAGGTTGCCATGGCCTACAGGAAAAGTGTCCAAACATATCCCCAAGATTGACAAGTACCTTTGTGACAGTGGATTTCAAACCTTTTTGACTGTGACCCACAGTACAAAATATATATTATCTTGTAGCCTAATACCCACTGCTATAAATATGCGTATAAATAACAAATTTTTTCACAAAAGAATTTTTATCTTTACTGCAGGCAATACAGTATATTTTCTATTCTACTATCGTCCGTATCACTTAATAAGATGTTGTTCATGACTCACCAAATCAACCTCACAAAATAGTAATGGGTTATAAGCTGCAGGTCAAAAATGATGCCATGAGGTTTGAACTCAATCTCCAGCCCCTCAAATCCTTCAAAGCTCCTCACAGCTCCCCTCATATGCCATGCCATCTCATCTTTACTCACATTGCTTCCCTAGTGGCTCAGATGGTAAAGAATCTGCCTGCAATGAAGGAGACCTGGGTTTGATCCCTGGATACAAGATTTGATCCCTCCTTCCTTGGAGGAGGGCATGGCAACCCACTCCAGTATTCTTGCCTGGACAATTCCATGGACAGAGGAGCCTGGCAAGCTACAGTTCATAGTGTCACAAAAAGTCGTACACGACTGAGCAACTAATGCTTTCACCTGCAGGACGCATTTGGTTTTCAAAACTCAGTTGAAGACTCAGTGAAGCTGTTGTCTTCCCAAAGGAGAAGTGATGACTTCCTCCTCTGGGTCCACCTCATCCCAATCTTCAGAACTTCATATTGGCATTCTTTATCAAAGTCCTTAACAAAATGTATTATTTGTGTTTACTTATATAGTTTCAAGAGATTGACAAGGTGGGAGTATAAATACATTGAATAATGGAAAGTTCTTGGTTCTTTGTTGTCTAGTGAAGACATTCAGTGATCCTTGGACATCATTAGATACCCTCGTTGTGATTTCCATTTTTCAACCCTCATTACCTTGTTAACAAACGACTCTTGAAAGCAACAGTCTTGGTGTGTGCTCCAGTGGAAGAACTTAATGAGTTCCCATACACTACTGGAATGGATGGTGAGTTTTTACACTTTTTCTTCCATATTGTACATTTACCATTGGGTCTAGTATTCTTTCCCACATGGCTAACGGCTGGAGAGAAAATGTGACAGACCTAGATGGTGATACCTGGCGGACTTGAGGTGGACATTATATTTGGTTCAAGTCGTACCATTCTGACTTTGGACACTATTTCCTGATTTGGATTCTGTTCTTACCCTTTGTGATTGAAATCCATACTTGGTTTCCTTAGCTTGACCTCCTACGTTGCACCCCATACATCTGAATTGTCTGCTTTGGCCTTTTATGTTCCTGACTGTCTCAGGGTGAGGATGGAAGTGTCCTCTGCTTGTCATGACAGCACTTCCCTCTGTCTGGAGATGAGATACTATACCCAGCCATTTTTTCCCTGCAGAAGTCACATTTACTTGTTTTTAAATTAATTTTTATTGGAGTAGAGTTGCTTTACAATGTTGTGTGAGTTTCTACTCTACAGAAAAATGAATCAGTTGTGCATATACATATATCCCCTCTTTTGTGGATTTCCTTCCCATGTAGGTAGCTACAGAGCACTGAATAAAGTTCTCTGTGTTATACAGTAGGTTCTCATTAGTTACCTATTTTATACATAGTAGTATATGTACAACAGTCCTAATTTCCCAATCCATTCCACCCTTTTCTCCCCTTGGTATCTGTACATATTTTATGTCTGTATCTCTGTTTCTGCTTTGCAAATAAGTTCATCTGTACCATTTTTCTAGATTTCACATATATGTGTGAATATACATTTGTTTTTCTCTTTCTGACTTACTTCACTTTGTATGACAGTCTCTAGGTCCATCCACATCTCTGAAAATGGCACAATTCTCTTCTTTTTTTTTATTACTAAGTAGTATTACATTATATACATGTACCACAGCTTCTTTATCCATTCCTCTGTTGATGGACATCTAGGTTGCTTCCATGTCTTGACTATTGCAAATAGTACTTCTATGAACATTGGGGTGTATGTACTTTTCTGATTTATAGTTTCCCAGCCTTTCTAAGGTAGTATGGCATTCAAGAAACCATAAGTCTCTCAATATTTAAAGTAAACCTCTGAATGTGGCTCTCTAACCTAGCCTCCCCAGATCCTAGTACTTCTGTGAAAAAGAAGAAAATAAAGCTGAGGATGTGTCAGAATGCTTAGACTATCAAAACAATGATAACAGAGGATCACAACCATTTTTGCTGCACATCAGAGTTTCAGATTAACTTAATGGACTCAGTATTCATAATCCTAAATCTAGTGGGAAGCACACAACACCATCTAAAAGAAAGAGGAAATGAATTAAAGCAGAATTTCAGACGTTCTTACAGGTAATTAAATTATTTGGTGATTCCCTTTGAAATAAGCAATATCCCAATGACATATGCACACCTGATGAATGGCATCATCCATGAAACTGAAATTGATCGGTTTCTTCAGGAATATATTGATAAAACACGGTCTACTGGAGAAGGGAATGGCAAACCACTTCAGTATTCTTGCCATGAGAACCGCATGAACAGTATGAAAAGGCAAAAAGATAGGACACTGAATGGTGAACTTGCCAGGTGCGCAAACGCTACTGGAGATCAGTGGAGAAATAACTCCAGAAAGAATGAAGAGATGAAGCCAAAGAAACAAGACCACCCATTTGTGGATGTGACTGGTGATGGAAGCAAAGTCCAATGCTGTAAAGAGCAATATTGCATAGGAAATTGAAATGCTAGGTCTACGAATCAAGGTAAATTGGAAGTGAGCAAACAGGAGATGGCAAGAGTAGACATCGACATTTTAGGAATCAGTGAACTAAAATGGACTGGAATGGATGGATTTAACTCAGATGACCATTATATCTACTACCGTGGGCAAGAATCCCTTAGAAGAAATGGAGTAGCCATCATAGCAAACAAAAGAGTCAGAAATGCAGTTTTGGACTGCATTGGATGCAGTCTCAAAAACGACAGAATGATCTCTGTTCGTTTCCAAGGCACACCATCCAATATCAGAGTAATCCAAGTCTATGCCCAGACCAGTAATGCTGAAGAAGCTGAAGTTGAATGGTTCTATGAAGACCTACAAGACCTTCTAGAACTAACCACCCAAAAAAGATGTCCTTTTCATTTTAGGGGGCTGGAATTCAAAAGTAGGAATTCAAGAAACACCTGGAGTAACAGGCAAATTTGGCCTTGGAGTACAGAATGAAGCAGGGCAAAGGCTAATAGAGTTCTGCCAAGAGAATGCACTGGTCATGGCAAACACCCTCTTCCAACAACACAAGAGAAGACTCTACACATGGACATCACCAGATGGTCAACATCGAAATCAGATTGATTATATTCTTTGCAGCCAAAGGTGGAGAAGCTCTATACAGTTACAAAAACAAGACCAGGAGCTGACTGTGGCTCAGATAATAAATTCCTTATTGCCAAATTCAGACTTAAATTGAAAAAGTAAGGGAAACCACTAGACCATTAAGATATGATCTAAATCACATCCCTTATGATTATACAGTGAAAGTGAGAAATAGATTCAAGGGATTAAATCTGATAGACAAAGTGCTTGAAGAACTATGGACGGAGGTTTGTGACATTGTACAGGAGGCAGATATCAAGACCATCCCAAGAGTAAGAAAGGCAAAATGGTTGTCTGAGGAGGCCTTACAAATAGCTGTGAAAAGAAGAGAAGTGAAAGGCAAAGGAGAAAAGAAAACATATACCCATTTGAATGCAGAGTTCCAAAGAACAGCAAGGAGAGATAACAAAGCCTTCCTCAGTGATCAATGCAAAGAAATAGAGGAAAACAATAGAATGGGAAAGACTCTTCAAGAAAATTATAGATACCAAGGGACTATTTCCTGCAAAGATGGGCACAGTAAAGGACAGAAGTGGTAGAGACCTAAAAGAAGCAGAAGATATTAAGATGAATTGGCAAGAATACTGAGAACTATATAAAAAAGATCTTCACGACCCAGATAATCACGATGGTGTGATCACTCATCTAGAGCCAGACATCCTGGAAGGTGAAGTCAAGTGGGCCTTAGGAAGCATCACTACAAGCAAAGCTACTGGATGTGATGAAATTCCAGTGGAGCTATTTCAAATCCTAAAAGATGATGCTGTGAAAGTACTGCACTCAATATGCCAGCAAATTTGGAAAACTCAGCAGTGGTCACAGGACTAGAAAAGATCAGTTTTCATTCCAATCCCAAAGAAAGGCAATGCCAAAGAATGGTCAAACTACTGCACAATTACACTCATCGCACATGCTAGTAGAGTAATGCTCAAAATTCTCCAAGCCAGGCTTCAACAGTACGTGAATGGCGAACTTCCAGATGTTCAAGCTGGATTTAGAAAAGGCAGAGGAACCAGAGATCAAATTGCCAACATCTGTTGGATCATCGAAAAAGCAAGAGAGTTCCAGAAAAACATCTACTTCTGTTTTATTGACCTTGCCAAAGTCTTTGACTGTGTGGATCACAACAAACTGTGGAAAATTCTTCAACAGATTAGAATACCAGACCACCTGACTTGCCTCTTGAGAAACCTGTATGCAGGTCAGGATGCAACAGTTAGAACTGGACATGGAACAACAGACTGGTTCCAAACAGGAAAAGGAGTACATCCAGGCTGTATATTGTCACCCTGCTTATTTAACTTCTATGCAGAGTACATCATGAGAAACGCTGAGCTGGAAGAAGCACAAGCTGGAATCAAGATTGCCAGGAGAAATATCAATAACCTCACATATGCAGATGACACCACTCTTATGGCAGAAAGCAAAGAAGAACTAAAGAGCCTCTTGATGAAAGTGAAAGAGGAGAGTGAAAATGTGGCCCGAAAACTCAACATTCAGAAAACTAAGATCATGGCATCCAGTGACATCACTTCATAGCAAATAGATGGGGAAACAGTAGAAACAGTGTCAAACTTTATTTTGGGGGCTCCAAAATCACTGCAGATGGTGACTGCAGCCACGAAATTAAAAGATGCTTGCTCCTTGGAAGAAAAGTTATGACCAACCTAGACAGCATATTAAAAACAGAGACATTACTTTTCCAACAAAGGTCCTTCTAGTCAAAGCTATGGTTTTTCCAGTATTCATGAATGGATGTGAGAGTTGGACTATAAAGAAAGCTGAGCACCAAAGATTTGATGCTTTGTCAACTGTGGTGTTGGAGAAGACTCTTGAGAGTCCCTTGTACTGCAAGGAGATCTAACCAGTACATCCTAAAGGAGATCAGTCCTGAATATTCATTGGTAAGACTGATGTTGAAGCTGAAACTCCAACACTTTGGCCACTTGATGCGAAGAACTGACTCATTTGAAAAGACCCTGATGCTGGGAAAGATTGAAGGTGGAAGGAGAAAGCGATGACAGAGGATGAGATGGTTGGATGGCATCACTGACTCAATGGACAAGATTTGAGTAAACTCCAGGAGTTGGTGATGGACAGGGAGGCCTGGTGTGCTACAGTCTTTTGAGTTGCAAAGAGTCAGACATGACTGAGTGACTGAACTGAACTGAACTCAGTGACTTCAGAAGGGCCACCAAACTCATGGAAGACAATATGGCATAATTACACTCATCCTCTTGGGGAGACGATCCATTATAGTAGTTTCTACTTCCGGTGCTTATACTGTTGACCTTCAACTTTGTATCTTCAGTCTGGACCTATCCTGTCAACAACAGACAAGACAAACCCATTCTCAGAGCTCAGCTCTGCCACTTAGTAGCAGTGCGACCTTGGCTAATATGCCCTGAGCCTCAATTTCTTGCATGACTCATAGGGCTGATGTAAGAATTTCAATGTGATAATCTATGCAAAGCCCTTAGTATAGTTCTTACCATATAGAGAGTAAAATTAACAAATAAAATAAATACTTATGAAATACTTTCTAAAATGCATATTTGAAAATAAAGAAGATGAATTCTCCAGCCATGTTTGGCTGAGGCTGGACATGCCATCTTCAGATATAAAAATAGCAAGATCTCAGAATCAGCAAAGGAATAACAGATTCTTTGGGGCTATAAGGTATCTCATAGGGGACTTGGAGTCTTGTCCATATTCTCAGTTTAGACACCCCTCTACATGATCTCTAGAAGAAGAAATGAGTCTTCCTCTGACTCCAGCTATGTCTGAAGCTATTCACCTTTGCACTCCTTGCATATCTTGACTCAGCTCACCCATGACTCTTTGCCATATTGACCATTCTCTCTCAAGAGAATCTCTAAGAAGGATCCTCCCAGAAGATGTTTTGAGTCTAACTTTGCTGGACTTTCATCTGGAGGTAGAAATAACTGACAACTACATTCAGTGGCCAGGAAGGCCCCAAGAACTCAGTAGGTAAAGAATCTCCCTGTAGTGGGAGACATAGGAGAAGTAGGTTCAATCCCTAGGTCAGGAAGATCCCCTGCAGGAGGAAATGGCAAGCCACTCCAGTATTCTTGCCTGGAGAATTCCATGGACAGAAGAGACTGGAAAGTTACAGTCCATGGGGTCACAAAGAATTGGTCACTGAGCACACACAGACCACAAGCCCAGTAGCCACTGGTGAGAGCTCAGAATCATTATGATGTGGCCTTGAAGGGATGGGACGTGGAGGTGGTGACACCTCAGCATGGTGGCTCTCAACCTGGAGCCTGCATCCAAATCACATGGAGTTCTTGTGAAAACACTCATTATTGATATCCACCTCCAAAGTTTCTGATTCAGTAGGTCTGGACTAGGACCTCAGTATGTGCATTTCTGACAAGTTCCCAGGTGATATGTTGTGGCTGGGGAGTCGAGGGACACACTTTGAGAACCGCTGCTCTAGTCCAACCTTCATATAATCATCCCTAAGCCTGAGAACTGGATTCAATAGGTCTGGGACCCAACGAGGAATCTCAGTTTTAAGTAAACACTCTAGATGGTCCCAATGAAGGTGTTCTATGGACCGACTACACTTTGTGATGCCTGGTATTTGTGATCTCAGAACTTATTCCTTGAGATACTGGTTGAGTAAGTTCTATGGTATGACCCAAGGATCCATGTATTGAACAAGTCCTCAAGTAGTTCTGATGCACAGTCAAGTTGAAAGCCATCGGTTTATCCTGTCACCAGTTAACCACACTGATGGGGCACAACCAGAAGATGTAAAGAGAAGGGATGTCCACATTAGTAGTGATAGTTTGCATGAAAAAGGCCTTTGAGATAACTCCTCTTGAGAATAAGGGCCACTGTGTAGGCAGAGGTAGTGGGGAGGAGGATGTAAAGTAGCTTCAAGGCCCAAGAAAGTCCTGCCAACTTTTAGTCAGCTGGGCAAGGAACTGCTCGGATAGCAGTATAGCAAGGCCAATTCCTATTCATCTTTCAAGACCCTACTCTGAAGCATCTATTGCCTGACACTGACCTCAGAGGCTTCCCTAGGGTCAATCAATCCCTAGGTGTCTTTTGGATCACCCCTCATAAGACAATTCTAAGAGCCGGGATGAAGAGGAACCTCAGAGATCATGCACATGGCTTCCCGCCATGGCATTAGGGATGCGGAGACTGAGGCCCAGAGAGGGAAATCAACTAGGAGGATAATAAAAGACCACACCCCTACCAGAAACGGGGTCCCAGACATGATCTACTAATAGAAGCTAGGGATGGTGCTAAGCATTTTATATACATTATCTCATGTAATAATCACAAGAATCTCATTAACTAAGCATTACTGTTATCCACCTTACACCCTGAGACCTAGAGAGGTTTTTGCACCTGGGTGTATATGTGTGCTTGAGTAGCTTGCTACCAGAGCATGAGCTGGAGAAAGCAATAGCCAAGTAAACACTATCAGCCCCTTGATTGGTCACAGCAGTGAATTCCAGCCACTGTAACAAATGTGTTTGATGAGGGGGATTGGTAGCCATTTCATGACAGGGGCCTGGGGAGGAAACGAGACAAAATGGCTGCCCGTGAGCTAATGGCCCATGTGCAGTAAGGAGGAGAAGGGGGCAGCTCTTATGAGGAGGAGGCTTTGCTCTACCCAGACAGTTGGGAAGAGGGGGGGGATGTGCATTTGGAACAGGGCTATGTAACAGGGGAGTCCAGGGGCCCAAGCAATAAGTTGGCAATGATGCATTTTAGAGGTGGGGGCTTCAACACAGCTCAGAATTGAACCAGAGTTGAGCTCAGCTCTATCTAAAGCAAGAACTTCTGCTTTTAATCTTCAAATCAGTGGGCTTCATGATTTACTGCACTTCTGAATGGCCTGGAGTGCTAGTTGTAAATACAGATCCCAGGGCCAGACTCACAGACGTTCAGATCCAGAGCGTCCCAGGTAGGGTTCAACAACCCCCTCCAGGGGATTTTGCTACAGCTGGTCCATGGCTCATAAGTTGAGATTTACACTCTTGGACATTCTAACAGAGTAACACCATTCCCAGGCCACAAAACAGTGGTCATCATGGACATCCACACAAAGAGTAGACACATTTTCCCTTGCACCCTGCACCCTGATGTCTTCAGCCTGGTCACCGGCTCACTGTTCACCAGAAGGGGGCTATGTCTCAGAGTCTTTAGAAATACTTACTCTATCCAAAGGCCCCTAAAAAATAAAAAACATAAAAAACAACAAAGGCCCTGACTCATGGACTTTTCCCTTAAAAAAAAAAAATTATTTGGGGCTCTGCTAGATCATTGCTGCAACACAGGTTTTCTCTAGTTGCAGTGAGTAGGGACCACTCTTCTTTACTGTGTGTGGGCTTCTCATTGCGGTGGCTTCTCCCATTGTGGAGCACAGGCTCTAGGCACACAGGCTTCAGCAGTTGTGACATGCAAGCTCAGTAGCTGTGGTACATGGGCTTGTGGCTCTGTGGCATATGGAGTCTTCCTGGATGAGGGATTGAACGTGTGTCCCCTGCATTGGTAGGCAGATTTTTATCCACTGTAGCACCAGGGAAGTGTCCTGTGTTTAAAAAAATTTTATTGAAGTATAGTTGATTTACAATGTTGTGCTAATTTCTGCTGTACAGCAAAATGACTCAGTTATACACACATATAAATGCATATTCTTTCAAATATTCTTTTCCAGTGGTTTAACACAGGATATTGGCCTTCACCCTCTTAGTACAAAAATGTATGAACTTATCACAGATGGTCCATAATTACGGCTCAGTTCAGTTCAGTTCATTCACTCAGTCATGCCGACTCTTTGCGACCCCATGAATCGCAGCATGCCAGGCCTCCCTGTCCATCAACAAGTCCCAGAGTTCACTCAGACTCACGTCCATCGAGTCAGTGATGCCATCCAGCCATCTCATCCTCTGTCGTCCCCTTCTCCTCCTGCCCCCAATCCCTCCCAGCATCAGAGTCTTTTCCAATGAGTCAACTCTTTGCATGAGGTGGCCAAAGTATTGGAGTTTCAGCTTTAGCATCATTCCTTCCAAAGAAATCCCAGGGCTGATCTCCTTCAGAATGGACTGGTTGGATCTCCTTGCAGTCCAAGGGACTCTCAAGAGTCTTCTCCAACACCATAGTTCAGAAGCATCAATTTTTTGGCGCTCAGGATTCCTCACAGTCCAACTCTCACATCCATACATGACCACAGGAAAAACCATAGCCTTGACTAGACGGGCCTTTGTTGGCAAAGTAATGTCTCTGCTTTTCAATATTCTCTCTAGGTTGGTCATAACTTTTCTTCCAAGGAGTAAGCGTCTTTTAATTTCATGGCTGCAGTCACCATCTGCAGTGATTTTGGAGCCCCGAAAAATAAAGTCTGACACTGTTTCCCCATCTATTTCCCATGAAGAGATGGGACCGGATGCCATGATCTTCTTTTTCTGAATGTTGAGCTTTAAGCCAAATTTTCACTCTCTTCTTTCACTTTCATCAAGAGGCTTTTTAGTTCCTCTTCACTTTTTGTCATAAAGGTGGTGTCATCGGTATATCTGAGGTTATTGATATTTCTTCCAGCAATCTTGATTCCAGCTTGTGTTTCTTCCAGTCCAGCGTTTCTCATGATGTACTCTGCATGTAAGTTAAATAAGCAGGGTGACAATATACAGCCTTGATGCACTCCTTTTCCTATTTGGAACCAGTCTGTTGTTCCATGTCCAGTTCTAACTGTTGCTTCCTGACCTGCACACAGATTTCTCAAGAGGCAGGTCAGGTGGTCTGGTATTCCCATCTCTTTCAGAATTTTCCACAGTTTCTTGTGATCCACACAGTCAAAGGCTTTGGCATAGTCAATAAAGCAGAAGTAGATGTTTTTCTGGAACCCTCTTGCTTTCTCCATGATCCAGCAGATGTTGGCAATTTGATCTTTGATTCCTCTTCCTTTTCGAAAACGAGCTTAAACATCAGGAAGTTCACGGTTCACATATTGCTGAAGCCTGGCTTGGAGAATTTTGAGCATTACTTTACTAGCGTGTGAGATGAGTGCAATTGTGTGGTAGTTTGAGCATTCTTTGGCATTGCCTTTCTTTGGGATTGGAATGAAAACTGATCTTTTCCAGTCCTGTGGCCACTGCTGAGTTTTCCAAATTTGCTGGCATATTGAGTGCAGCACTTTCATAGCATCATCTTTCAGGATTTGGAATAGCTCAATAGGCATTCCATCACCTCCACTAGCTTTGTTTGTAGTGTTGCTTTCTAAGGCCCACTTGACTTCACATTCCAGGATGTCTGGCTCTAGATGAGTGATCACACCATCGTGATTATCTGGGTCGTGAAGATCTTTTTTTGTACAGTTCTTCCATGTATTCTTGCCACCTCTTCTTAATATCTTCTGTTTCTGTTAGATCCATACCATTTCTATCCTTTATTGAACCCATCTTTGCATGAAATGTTCCTTTGGTATCTCTAATTTTCTTGAAGAGATCTCTAGTTTCCCATTCTGTTCTTTCCTTCTATTTCTTTGCATTGGTCACTGAAGAAGGCTTTCTTATCTCTTCTTGCTATTCTTTGGAACTCTGCATTCAGATGGTTATATCTTTCCTTTTCTCCTTTGCTTTTCACCTCTCTTCTTTTCACATCTATTTGTAAGGCCTCCCCAGATAACCCATTAATATTTCTTGAATGTTGAAATTTCAGACCGTAAAATAAAATACAAGAAGTTCAAAAGAGCAGAAAATTAATTGTTTGGACTTCTTTCTTACCTCCCACCTTGATTTCTACTCATTCTCTCTAAAGGACACCACCATTAATAAAATCTCATGCAGCCTTTCCATATTTTTTTCCTTATCAAGTACTGATTTTGGAGGGCACTCTTCAGATCTACCTGTTTGATGTCCATAGGTCAGTAATTAGAATTAACACCGATTGAGCTTTACATATGCACCAATCACTTTATACATATTATCTCATTTAATTCTCAGAACAACTCTGTGAGGTTCAGTTCAGTCACTCAGTCATGTCTGACTCTTTGCGACCCCATGAACTGCAGTACACTAGGCCTCCCTGTCCATCACCAACTCCCAAACTCATGTCCATTGAGTCAGTGAGGCCATCCATCATCTCATCCTCTGTCATCCACTTCTCCTCCTGCCCTCAGTCTTTGCCAGCATCACAGTCTTCTCCAATGAGCCAGTTCTTCGCATGAGGTGGCCAAAGTATTGGAGTTTCAGTTCCAACAACAGTCCTTCCAATGAACACTCAGGACTGATCTCCTTTAGGATGGACTGGTTGGATCTCCTTGCAGTCCAAGGGACTCTCAAGAATCTTCTCCAACACCACAGTTCAAAAGGATCAATTCTTCTGTGCTCAGCCTTCTTTATAGTCCAACTCTCATACCCATACATGACTACTGGAAAAACCATAGCTTTGACTAGACAGACCTTTGTTGACAAAGTAATGTCTCTGCTTTTTAATATTCTGTCTAGGTTGGTCATAACTTTCCTTCCAAGGAGTAAGCATCTTTTAATTTCATGGCTTCAATCACCATCGGCAGTGAGTTTGGAGCCCCCCCGAAAAAAGCCCACCGCCAACTTTACTTTCCACTGTTTCCCCATCTATTTCCCATGAAGTGATGGGACCAGATGCCATAATCTTAGTTTTCTGAATGTTGAGCTTCAATTCAACTTTTTCACTCCCCTCTTTCACTTTCAAGAGGCTCTTTAATTCTTCAGTTTCTGCCATAAGGGTGGTGTCATCTGCATATGTGAGGTTATTGATATTTCTCCTGGCAATCTTGATTCCAGCTTGTGCTTTGTCCAGCCCAGCGTTTCTCATGATGTATTCTGCATGTAAGTTAAATAAGCAGGGTGACAATATACAGCCTTGATGTACTCCTTTTCCTGTTTGGAACCAGTCTGTTGTTCCATGTCCAGTTCTAACTGTTGCTTCCTGACCTGCATACAGGTTTCTCAAGAGGCAAGTCAGGTGGTCTGGTATTCCCATCTCTTTCAGAATTTTCCACAGTTTACTGTCATCCACACAGTCAAAGGCTTTGGCAGAGTCAATAAAGGAGAAATAGATGTTTTTCTAGAACTCTCTTGGTTTTTTGATGATCCAGCACATGTTAGCAATTTGATCTCTGGTTCTTCTGCCTTTTCTAAGACCAGCTTGAACATCTGGAATTTCACCATTCATGTATTGCTGAAGTCTGGCTTGGAGAATTTTGAGCATTACTTTACTGGCCTGTGAGATGAGTGCAATTGTGCAGTAGTCTGAGCATTCTTTGGCATTGCCTTTCTTTGGGATTGGAATGAAAACTGACCTTTTGCAATCCTGTGGCCATTGCTGAGTTTTCCAAATTTGCTGACATATTGAGTGCAGCACTTTAACAGCATCATCCTTTATGATTTGAAATAGCTCCACTGGAATTTCATCACATCCAGTAGCTTTGCTTGTAGTGATGCTTCCTAAGGCCCACTTGACTTCACATTCCAGGATCTGGCTCTAGGTGAGTGATCACACCATTATGATTATCTGGGTTGTGAAGATCTTTTTTCTGTGAGGTTAGGTAATACTATTATTTCCATGTTACAGATAAGTAAACTGAGGCTAAGAGAGAATAAATAATTTGATTTGCTGAAATCATGATAGCTAATATATATCAGATTTACACTATGTACCAGTGTTAGTCACTCAGCCATGTCTGACTCTTTGTGACCCGATGGAGTGTAGCCCACTGGCCTCCTCTGTTCATGGAATTCTCCAGGCAAGAATACTGGAGTGGGTTCCCATTTCCTTCTCCAGGGGATTTTCCCAACCCAGGGATCAAACACAGCTCTCCTGTATTGCAGGAAAACTCTTTATGGACTGAGCCACCAGGGCAGCCCTTACACTATGTGCCAGGCACTATCTTAATCATGTTACATGCTTTGCCTGATTTTAACTGACTGTAACCTGTGGTGAGCTGTGCTTAGTTGCTCAGTTGTGTCTGACCCTTTGCTTCCCCATGGACTGTAGCCCGCCAGGCTCCTCTGTCCATGGGGATTCTCCAGGCAAGAATACTGGAGTGGGTTGCCATGCCCTCTTCCAGGGGATCTTCCCAACCGATGGATTAAACCCAGGTCTCCTGCATTGCAGGTGGATTCTTTTACTGTCTGAGCCACCACGGAAGCCCATAATCTGTGGAGATGGGTATTATTAATATTTTAATCTCCATTTGTAGATAAAGAAGCAGAGGCACAGAGAGGTTAAGCAACTTGCCCAAGATCACACAGCTGGTAACAAGCAAAGCTGGGATTTAAAGCTGGGCAGAGTGGCTTCAGGGTTGGCATGCTTACACACAGTGCATGTGGCCTCCTTAAGAAGGTATGCTGTCATATTAAATCACTTCAGCCATGTATGACTGTTTGCAACCCTATGGACCATAGCCACCAGGCTCCTCTGTCTACAAGATCCTCCAGGCAAGAATACTGGAGTGAGTTGCCATACCCTCCTCCAGGGGATTTTCCCAGCCCAGGGATTGAACCTACATCTCTTATATCTCCTGCATCACAGGCGAGCTCTTTACCACTAGCACCAATGAAGCACATAAATAAGACTCTTAAAGCTTTGAACCTCATAAATGCTGAATTCACACAGAACCACTGCTGGTGTGTCCTGGCTAGAACCTCCTCTGTCAGAGCAACTTTGACACCCCCAAATGCTTTCCTGTGTCCCCCAAATCCCTCATGCTAAACCTCTGAGGCCAGCTGACATGCCTGCTGATCCTCAGTGGCCAGCTGCATGACCCAGATTGCATCACGGGAATTGCTCTGCAGACTGCTCTCCTCCAGCCCTGCCTTGCTACAGCCTTCTGGCATTTCAATTCCTGTATTGGCTTCTTGTGCAACCTCTGGACCTTAAACTTGGGTTGGGTATGGAGTCTTTCTAGTATCCCACCTTTATTGTTCTCTGAAGGAACCCCTCCCGGGTGGTTCTCCAAGTTTTGTGGTCCAGCTTTTCTTAGCAGGAATGGCCACTCTCTGTCCAGGGCCGCAGGGCCAAACCTCAATCCTAGGCTGCTTTCCTCTCTTCCTGGGTGGGCTGGTCTCAGACTCTAAGTCCCATAGAACGGGGACTTGAACAAGTTGCCTTCAACTCTGGGCTGCTTTGCAGAGCTGTCACCTGCTGTCTGGGGAGAGAAAAAAAAAAAAAGGCCGATTTCTCTTGATGGTGCTTCCTCCTGACAGCTCAGCTGGCCACAGATTGGCCAGAGCTTCTCCTCTGTGGGTGGTGATGCCTCAGAGAGCAGCCACCAAGGGACCTCAGCCTTGCCCTTACGCCACCCTCTGGAGAAAAGAGGAAGTGATCTCAGGAAAAAAAAAAATGGAGAATCTAACGCTGGAGGAACGTCTGGACCCCTGCCCCAGCTTTCCCACTGTGCAGGGGCCTGGACACAGGGGAATAAGAAGCAGAGGGTGGGTGTTGCTTTAGTAATCAGCTGGCTCCCTTTCAAGGCATTCTGTGGATTTGTAGATCCTCCTCTTCTAGGAGCTTGCCTGAGAGGGGTTAGCCAGAGCTGCAATCTACAACTCCTGGCTCCAGGATGTTCTAATACAGAACTTCGGTTTGTTTTTTTTTTTTTAATCATTTTATTTTATTTATTTATTTTGGGCTGTCTGGGTCTTCATTGCTGTGCAGGCTTTTTCTCTAGTTGTGGTGTGCAAGGGCTACACTCTAGTTGCTGTGTGCAGATTTATCATCACGATGGCTTCTCTTGTTGCAGAGCACCTGCTCTAGGATGCATGGGCTTCAGTAGTTGTGGCACCTAGTCTCAGTAGTTGCCGCTCCCTGGCTCTAGAGCAGAGGCCCAATAGTGTGGCACATGGGCTTAGTTGCTTCATGGCACTTGGGATCTTCCCGGATCAGGGATCGAACCTGTGTCTTCTGCATTGGCAGAAGGATTTTTTTTTTTTTTTACCACTGAGCCACCAGGGAAGCCCAGTGCATGACTTCTTAACCTGGCCTCCAGACATGGGGTTCATCCACACAGAGGATATGAGAATTTGGATGCAGAAAATACATCCTTGTCATTACTAATCTCTAACTTCAGTTCAGTTCAGTTCAGTTCAGTCACTCAGTCGTGTCCGACTCTTTGCGACCCCATGAATTGCAGCACGCCAGGCCTCCCTGTCCATCACCAACTCCCAGAGTTCACTCAGACTCATGTCCATCAAGTCCGTGATGCCATCCAGCCATCTCATCCTCTGTCGTCCCCTTCTCCTCCTGCCCCCAATCCCTCCCAGCATCAGAGTCTTTTCCAATGAGTCAACTCTTCGCATGAGGTGGCCAAAGTATTGGAGTTTCAGCTTTAGCATCATTCCTTCCAAAGAAATCCCAGGGCTGATTTCCTTCAGAATGGACTGGTTGAATCTCCTTGCAGTCCAAGGGACTCTCAAGAGTCTTCTCCAACACCACAGTTCAAAGGCATCAGTTCTTCTGCACTCAGCCTTCTTCACAGTCCAACTCTCACATCCATACATGACCACAGGAAAAACCATAGCCTTGACTAGATGGACCTTTGTTGGCAAAGTAATGTCTCTGCTTTTGAATATGCTATCTAGGTTGGTCATAACTTTTCCTCCAAGGAGTAAGCGTCTTTTAATTTCATGGCTGCAGTCACCATCTGCAGTGATTTTGGAGCCGAGAAAAATAAAGTCTGACACTGTTTCCACTGTTTCCCCATCTATTTCCCATGAAGTGATGGGACCAGATGCCATGATCTTTGTTTTCTGAATGTTGAGCTTTAAGCCAACTTTTTCACTCTCCTCTTTCACTTTCATCAAGAGGCTTTTTAGTTCCTCTTCACTTTCTGCCCTAAGGGTGGTGTCATCTGCATATCTGAGGTTATTGATATTTCTTCTGGCAATCTGGATTCCAGCTTGTGTTTCTTCCAGTCCAGCGTTTCTCATGATGTACTCTACTACTCATCCATAGAAAAGAATGAAATAACGCCATCTGCAGCAACAAGGACCTAGAGATTATCACACTAAGTGAAGTAAGTCAGACAAAGAAAAGTAGCATATAATATCACTTATATTTGGAATCTAAAATATGCCAGAAATGAACCTACCTACGAAACAGAAACAGACGCACAGACTTTTGATTGCTGGAGGTGGGGGTGGGGTGGGGGTAGGGGGAGGGATGGACTGGGAGTTTGGGATTAGCAGATGCAAACTATTATACACAGAATGTATCAACAACAAGGTCCTACAAAATAGCACAGGGAACTATACTTCATATCTTGTAATAAACCATAATGGAAAAGAATATTAAAAATGTATATACACACATATATATGTGTGTGTGTGTAACTGAATCACTGCTGTAAAGTAGAAACTAACACAACATTGTAAATCAAATATACTTCCGTAAAGTTAAACTTTAAAAAATGGTTCTAAACAGAGGTTCTGTCAGTTTCATAGGTCTACTGAAGGGTTCCATGGCACCCCAAAGTCAGACTCCCAGCTCTTAGGAATTCTGTGTGACTCTGGCCCAGGAACTAGATGGATGTATCTGTGCTTAGGGCTCATGATGGGTGCTGGGATGCTGTGAAAGGAACAAGTCTGCAGGAAGAACAGAGGAGAAACTCAGGTGTGGAGCTGACCACTACACCACAAGGCCAGGCCTCACCTCCTCACCGTTGCCACAGGAGCCCATCTTCCCTCCTCCAGGAGGCTGGAGCAGCTCTGTGGCAGGTTCAATCTCATTCCCCATGGCACGGCATATGCCACCAGATGGCGCCATTGTAGGTGCCTGTGGCCGGGAGGGGCTGCCATGCTTCAAAGGCTTTCATAGTCCTAATCCAGTCTAATACAGTCACTGTTCCCAAGTTGTTGGGCTTGTTGTCCAGGCCCAGTTAGGACCCTCAGAGACTTGAAAGCATGGAAAAGACTATGATGTCTACCTCATATGCAATTTAAAACAAAAGCAAAACTAAACTGTAAATGATTCTGCTAAACTTCCAGTGACGTTTCTAGATTTCCTGATTGTGAAATTCCAGTCTTTGACGTTGAACTTTCTTGTGCCCTTGATGTCGCAAGTCTGTCCATCAGGAAGATCAGCCCATCCTGCTGGCAAAGGGGTAACCAAGCCGAATCCGGCTCTGGGTGCCAACTGAGACCTAGCATCCCTATGCCCTCAGTCACAATGTGTCAGACACTGGCACATTCCAGGACATATGGCAACTACTTCCAGATTTCTGATAGACTAAAAGGTTTTGGAAAACTCTGTGGACCCTGCCCAACCAATTCACATGGCTTAAGCCAGCCCCAGTGTGCGTGAACCCCACTCTATGATTCAGAAAAATAAGGATCACTGAGGTATAGCAAGAGGCTTGCCCGATGGCTCAGTGGTAAAGAATCTGCTTGCAATGCAGGAGCAGCAGGAGATGCGGGTTCATTGCCTGGGTTAGGAAGATCCTCTGTAGGAGGAAATGGTAACCTACTCCAGGATTCTTGACTGGAGAATCCCATGAACAGAGGAGCCTGGTGGACTGAAGCGTCATTTCTCCCATGAGGTATAGGAAAAAGTCCACATGTGGCATTATGCAAGTGTTCTGGCTAGATATCATGTCACTTGCAAACCTCTCTCAGCTCCACCCTGCCTCTCCATCCCTAACCTCCGCTGACTATAAAGCCAAACTTCTACCATCCTCAGGGCAGCTGCATCCTGTACATCTCAGGGTTGTGCTCACATTTGCCTCCACAAACATTCCAGCATGAGTTTTTGCCAAGCTTCACCAGATCCTCTACCTCCCCAGAAGGGACTCAATAGTCTTTGTAGAAAGAAAAATCGACAACTCTAACTCTGGTGGCTCAGTGGTAAAGAATCTGCCTGCCAATGCAGGAAACTCGAGTTCGATCCCTGGGTTGGGAAGATCCCCTAGAGAAGGAAACGGCAACTCACTCCAGTATTCTTGCCTGGAGAACTCCATGGACAGAGGAGACTGGTGGGCCTCAGTCCATGGGGTCACAAAGAGTCGGATACAACTGCAGCACTAAGCACCTAATTCTGCCAGAACTCTGTCCGCAGTGTCAGTTCTGTAACCATATGGAAACACTTTCAATTTTGTTAATTCCCAGCTTCCCAGACAAAACCCCATGGGATCCAAGGTTATGCAGAGTTAGACTTCCAGGTCACTGACACCCCTGATCAAATCTAGGAGGGTGACCAAAACCCTCTACTATTTCAGACAGTTCCTGCATCTGATGACAGCCCGCAGCTTTCACAACAGCTTTTCAAACAGCTGATGAACCAGATCTCATGAGATCCCCTGTATTCAGGCTTCATCTTTACTACTTCTCTACACCATCAAATCCTTGGCTCAGGCAGCCGTGGACCTGCCACAGCAGCACGCACACTGGTAAATGAATGTTTGACAAATGGAGAGCTCCTTGGCCTCTTTCTGCCTGTCTAGGGCATCTGTGTGGAGTCTGGCAAGAAAGAAATCCACTAATCTGGAAAGGGATCCCCTGAACCCTTAAGGGAAAATGGCAATTCCCGTCGGCCACTGGGTACTATTTCAGTTTTCTACTCATACTATCCTATTGCCACCAAGTACCAGAAAGCAATTTAGTTGGGATGAAGAGTGCCCTGGAGAAGACCATGGCCTACTATCACATGAACCTGGAAAAGACTGCCCTTAGGAGACATGGAAGTCAGAAGGGTAACAGGAATGGCATCTAGTCTGTTGCAACCTGGAGCCTTCAAGCCAACTGGCACCTTCTGCCCCATGCCAGCCACTATCAGTGACTGAACTGAACTGAGAATACATGTACATGAATCCATGTGTTCCAGTGGAGAAGTCGCTTCAGTTGTGTTCGACTCTTTGCAACCGCATGGACTGTAGCCCGCCAGGCTCCTCTATACATGGGGATTCTTCAGGCAAGAATACTGGAGTAGGTTGCCATTCCCGTCTCCAGGAGATCTTCCTGAGGCGGGGATTGAATCCTGAGGGGTCAAATCCCAGTCTTTTATGTGTCCTGCATTGGCAAGTGGATTCTTTACCACTAGGGCCACCTGGGAAGCCCTAGTGTTACTATATGTGTTATCATTATTATTATTATGTACCACAGGAGGTGTTAAGAAAGTCAGACACCTGTAGACATAGTGTTTTCACCTTCCCTGCATGTCTAATGCAATCAGTTCAGTTCAGTTTCTCAGTCACGTCTGATTCTTTGTGACCCCATGGACTGCAGCACATCAGGCGTCCCTGTTCATCATCAAATCCCAGAGCCTGCTCAAACTCATGTCCATCGAGTTGGTGATACCATCCAACCATCTCATCCTCTGTCGTCCCTTTCTCCTCCCACCTTCAATCTTTCCCAGCATCAGGGTGTTTTCTAATGAGTCAGTTCCTTGCATTACGTGGCTAAAGTATTGGGGTTTCAGCTTCAACATCAGTCCTTCCAGTGAATATTCAGGACTAGATTGATTGGTTGGATCTCCTTGCGGTCCCAGGGATTCTCAAGAGCCTTCTCCAACATCACAGTCCAAAAGCATGAATTCTTTGGTGCTCAGCTTTCTTTATAGTTCAACTATCACATCCATACATGACTACTGAAAAAACCATAGCTTTGACTAGACAGACCTTTGTTGGCAAAGTAATGTCTCTGCTTTCTAATATGCTGTCTAGGTTGGTCATAACTTTTCTTCCAAGGAGCAAGCATCTTTTAATTTCAAGGTTTCAGTCACCATCTACTGTGATTTTGGAGCCCAAGAAAATAAAGTCTGTCATTGTTTCCATTGTTTAATATTATAATGTTAATATCTAGTGTTATAAAGAGGGCCAATACCTTCTTTTTGAGAAACAAAAGCGACGATGTTAAGCACTTGCTATGTGCCAGGAGTAAAGGCCTTGCATACATGATCTCATTTAGTCCTCACAGCAATCCCATGAAGTAGGTACTGTTTCTCCATTTTAAAGTCGGGTATGTGAGACTCAGCGATGTTTACTAACTTACCCAAGGTAACACAGTAAGTCTTTAGCATCAGAATTTACCAGCAGGAGACTAGCTCTAGGATTCTGTATCCTTATCTCTGTGCTAAAAGGCATTTGAAATAGCACATGCACGACACACATAACCCCAAGTGGTAGATGTGAATCTCTAAGAGGGAGACACTGGTTTCACCCTTTGGGCTCCATACACAGGGCTGGCTGTAGAAGGAGACCCCCAAGCAAGTGGACCACTCCAGCTGGGGGTGATTGTGGACAGAAGTGGGAACTTGGATGCTTGTGGGTGGGGTGCTATGGGGGTATCTGGCTTCCCAGTGGGGAAGACTAGGCTAGGTACAAGAGTGAGAGACCAACTCTGAATTTCAGAAACACCCAGAGTAGCAGTCACCAACTTCATCGCGCCCTTCTTCCTGTGAGGCAGCTACAGGTGCAGAGAGGTGCTGAGGCTTGCCTAAGATCACACAGCTCGCTAGAGCACAGGTGCAGTATAGAACCTTGGTCTTCAGGCTCCAGTTCGGTGCTCTTGCTGCCACTCCACTCCCACTGGGCCCTCAGGTTCAGTGCACAGCAGTCAGAGGCAAGCCACGTCTTTGTGAGTGAAGCCATTGTCTGCAGGGTGGTTCTCAGTGTTGCCCAGAGACGTGCAGAAGTACCAGTCTTCAAGTCTCACCCAGGACTGACTGAGGACTGAGATCCAGCAAAATGGGACTTTGCAAGCCCTCTAGGTGACCCTGATACACACTCAAGTGTGAAAACCACCGGCCCAGACAGAAAGGCAAAGTGCCGAGTGCTGCAGCCATACACATGCATGCGGGTCTTCAACTCGCACAGCACACAGAAGGGTTGTCTTCCTAGAGAAGAAAGGAACACAGCTCTCAAGCCACACCTGCAGAGCAAGGTCACCTTCAAACACATGTAGCAGTTAGACATGCACAGACGGGGAGGCAGAGTGCAGCCAGCACTTGCTCATCCACAGGGGCATCAGAGCTAGTGTAGTTTTGCCAACTCAGCAGTTCCCCAGAGATGTGCCAGTTCTACTGCTTGTTGCCTGGGAGGTACCATCCCTGCCCTCTGGGAAATTGCCATGCAGGATCATAGAACCTCTGATATGGGAGGGACCTTAGAGTGTATCTACCCCATTGCCCACCTCTACCGCATCACTGGTGATGCCCCTGACTTTCCGTCTCCAGAGGAACCTGGCAGGCTACAGTCCATGGGGTGGCAAAGAGTCAGACAGGACATAGCACTGAGCACAGAAATTTTTAGGAACAGTGGTAGGCTGCACAAAACATCAGTGGCTCCTAGTTTGCGGCCTCTGGTTTAATATCTTTCTTTCCCACTTGGCTCTCTGCTCCACAGGGGCACATGCCCCTGGGTCTGCTCTGCTCACCACAGTGTCTGGATTCCACAAATGGAAAAATAAAAATAGAAGATGGACCCACTCTCCCAGGAGAACACCAGGTTCAGAAAGAATACACTGGCATGGAGATGGCACTCTGTCACTCCTCGCCTCTTTTTCAGCTGCCCACTGGAAATGTCCCCATGTCCCTTTAAGCCCCACTCCCGGTTGACCCCTGCAGGCCTCCTTACCCTCTGCTCTGAAGTCATCCCATGGCCACATGGGTTCTGGTGGGGGCGGGGCCCTCTGTGACGTCACCAAGGGCCCAGCCCTGCCTGGTTCTCAGTCTCCAGGTGCCAGCACAGACCAGCGCACCAGGAGCCACTTTGTCTCAGCTCACGATGCGGTCGCTAATATGGTTATTTTTTTGGTCTACGTTTATCTCGTTTGTCTTTGCCTATATGTTTTATGTCCTGAGAGATGAAGCCAAAGAACCCCCATGGATGGTGCCCACCGGAAGGCACTTCCGAATTCGGCAGAGTCAACCAGAGCATGCCCCAGGCTGGTTTGGGAGCAATTCGCACTGGCTGTTAATCTTCCTCATGTTTTTGGTGATCCTGAAGTTTCCCGGAGGCGATGATGAAAGTAACGTGTGCACTCCTCCTGGCTGTCAGGGCTGTTCATCTGGCCCTCCAGGAAGAAAGAAGATAAAGGCTTCCCCCTACAAAGACTCTATGTGCGGTGCCTTAACCCAGGTCAAGACGAAACTTGTGAACCTTGTGTCCAGGATGCGGAATCTGAAACTCATTGCGGCAACCGGTGATAGACGCCAATGTCCCAATATCGAGGTTCTTGGTGATGCACAGAATAACATTACGGTATATGAGTTACGGGACACCGGAGACCCCGGTGGAGTGGATTTTCACATCAAGGAAGAAGCGTAGTTGAGTGTTGACCAACTGTATCCAAACCAATAAAAGTATTTTGAAGCAAAAGGAAAAAAAGCCTCTGCTATTTTTTATTCGCGCTCCAGTTTTACCTTTTCCAGAATGTGGTATAATTGGTATCATGCAGTGTATAACCTTTTCCAGACTGAGAGACCTGCGTTCGATCCCTGGCTTGGGAAGATCCCCTGGAGAAGGGAAAGGCTACCCACTCCAGTATTCTGGCCTGGAGAATTCATGTGTATGTTTTTGTGTGGGCATTAGCTTTCAAATCATTTGGTGAACTATCTAGGAGCAAAATTGCTAGATCATAAGGTATAATAGTGTTTAGCTATGTAAGACATTGCTTCCAAAATGACTGTACCATTTTGCATCCCCATTAACAATGAATGAGAACTCCTCTTGTTCAGCTGAACAATAGCCAGGCTGTCCTATCACCCACTGAACTACAGAGTAGTACCCCACCCAGGGTACCCCTTTAAGTCCCTGACATGCCGATCCACAGAGTAGGACCCCAGTGGGGGCGGGAGGGGGTCCTCTATGTGCCTGACACCGAACAATAGAGAAGGACCCCAGCAAGGGAACCCTCTAAATGCCTGAACTGGCAGAGCTATGGAGAAAGACTAGCCAAAGAGGCCTTCTGATTGCTAGCTACCAGAGGCTCAACAAACAACAAACAAACAAAAACATACTCTGATAGGGCCATAACTCCTGTGGCTGAGGCAGTCTGTGTCCCTGCACATTTGGTGCTGTCAGGGTCCCTGTGACCCAAGCAGCTGCATCACCGTCATGCTCAACCCTCACTGGGGCAGAGCTTCCACAGACTCTGCATCTATGCACACGGTGTCACTTTGGTCGTGTCCACCTCTTTGAGACCCTGTGGACTGTGGCTTGCCAGGTTCCTCTGTCAGTAGGGTTCTCCAGGCAAGAATACAGGAGTGTATTGGCCAATACTAGTTCCCCATAGCCTTCTACAGCACTATATTTCCCGCTGTCCTAGCTGCCAACTCCCATGAAAGCAGCTGCACCACCACCATACCTGGCCCTCAATGGGGCAGACCCAAGTCCTCCAGGGCAGCCTCAGGAGTAAAGCCCAGTGGACGACCTACCTGCAGAGGTGGAAATAAAACCACAGTTGAAACCCAGGGGTAGTGTGGCTAAGGAAGACCCAAAACCATCCCACCAGCTGTACAAGCTGCAAATTAAATCCACACAATCAACTAGGCAGCTTCTGTGTCTACAGAATATATAAAAGGACACTGAGAGCTCCCACATAAGAAAATGTGGTAGTTCTGATCACTGTGGACATTGGAAGCAAGCAGACACAGGAGTAGGACCAGATTAGAGTCTAAGCTGCCCTCATAGCAGGCCCAGAGACCAACACAGTGTTGGAGGGCAACCTACGGAGGTGAGGTGAACTGTGACTCCCAGCAAGGGAAAGGACACTGACAGCAGTGACTCAAGAAAAACTTATTATTCTTCTATTTTGACTTGTTCTGTAGGTTTTTTTTATTTTTTCTTTTCTTTTTGACATTTCTGTTTTCCATTTTCCCCCACTCTGTTGTAGTTGTTGGTTTTATTAGCACTGTGAAATATAATTAAGCTTTTGAGTGTTTTTTTTTCTTTTTTCAATCACACTTTTTATTGCTGTTATAAATCTCCTAGTCTACATTGGCCTTTTGTAGTTCTGCGGAGTTTTCCTTTCCTTTTTTTTCCTTCTTTTTTTAATTTTTAAAAACCTATATTTTTCCCTACATTTATTCCTTTGCTTTTCCTACTGTTCTTTTCCCCTTGCTGTTAATCTTTAACATATATGTATCTTCTTTATCTACCTTTATTTAACTTTGCATTTCTATACTTTCTCTCTTTTTTTGATAACTAAAATTTAAATTTTATTTGGATTTCATCTGTTTTTTTTTTTCCCCCACTAATACACTGTTTTCCCTCTGAGATGTAATCCGGGGTACTGTATTGGATTAGTTTTCATAACTCCTCAGGATCCTCTGGTCTGAGACACTGTCTTACACCTTTACTGTTTTTTCTTGACTTTGACAATTCTTTGTTTAAAAATATAAATTTATTTATTTTAATTGGAGGTTAATTACTTTACAATATCATATTGGTTTTGCCATACATGAATCCGCCACGGGTGTACAAGTGTTCCCAATCCTGAACCCGCCTCCCACCTCCCTCCCCATACCATCCATTTGGATCATCCCAGTGCATCAGCCCCGAGCATCCGGTATCATGAATCGAACCTGGACTGGAGATTCGTTTCACATATGATACTATACATGTTTCAATGTCATTCTCCCAAATCATCCCACCTTCGCCCTCTCCCACAGAGTCCAAAAGACTGTTCCATACATCGGTGTCTCTTTTGCTGTCTCGCATAAGGTTATCATTACCATCTTTCTAAATTCCATATATATGCGTTAGTATACTGTATTGGTGTTTTTCTTTCTGGCTTACTTCACTCCGTATAATCGGCTCCAGTTTCATCCACCTCATTAGAACTGACTCAAATGTATTCTTTTTAATGGCTGAGTAATACTCCATTGTGTATATGTACCACTGCTTTCTTATCCATTCATCTGCTGATGGACATCTAGGTTGCTTCCATGTCCTGGCTATTATAAACAGTGCTGGATGAACATTGGGGTACACGTGTCTCTTTCAGTTCTGGTTTCCTTGGGGTGTATGCCCAGCAGTGGGATTGCTGGGTCATAAGGCATTTCTCTTTCCAGTTTTTTAAGGAATCTCCACACTGTTCTCCATAGTGGCTATACTAGTTTGCATTCCCACCAACAGTGTAAGAGGGTTCCCTTTTCTCCACAGCCTCTCCAGCATTTATTGCTTGTAGATTTTTGGATTGTAGCCATTCTGACTGGTGTGAAATGGTACCTCATTGTGGTTTTGATTTGCATTTCTCTGATAATGAGTGATGTTGAGCATCTTTTCATGTGTCTGTTAGCCATCTGTATGTCTTCTTTGGAGAAATGTCTGTTTAGTACTTTGGCCAATTTTTTGATTGGGTCATTTATTTCTCTGGAATTGAGCTGCAGGAGTTGCTTCTATATTTAATCATTTGTCTATTGCTTCATTTGCTATTATTTCCTCCCATTCTGAAGGCTGTCTTTTCACCTTGCTTATAGTTTCCTTTGTTGTGGAGAATCTTTTAATTTTAATTAGGTCCCATTTGTTTATTTTTGCTTTTATTTCCAATATTCTGGGAGGTGGGTCACAGAGGATCCTGCTGTGATTTATGTCAGAGAGTGTTTTGCCTATGTTCTCTTCTAGGAATTTTATAGTTTCTGGTATTACTTTTAGACCTTTAATCCATTTTGAGTTTATTTTTGTGTATGATGTTAGAACGTGTTCTAGTTTCGTTCTTTTACAAGTGGTTGACCAGTTTTCCCAGCACCATTTGTTAAAGAGATTGTCTTTTCTCCACTGTTTATTCTTGCCTGCTTTGTCAAAGATAAGGGGTCTGTAGGTGTGTGGTTTATCTCTGGGCTTTCTATTTTGTTCCATTGATTATATTTCTGTCTTTGTGCCAATACCGTACTGTCTTAATGACTGTGGCTTTGTAGTAGAGCCTGAAGTCAGGCAGGTTGATTCCTCCAGTTCCATTCTTCTTTCTCAAGATTGCTTTGGCTATTCGAGGTTTTTTGTATTTCCATACAAATCTTGAAATTATTTGTTCTAGTTCTGTGAAAAATGTGGCTGGTAGCTTGATAGGGATTGCATTGAATTTGTAAATTGCTTTGGGTAGTATACTCATTTTCACTATATTGATTCTTCCAATCCATGAACATGGTATATTTCTCCATCTATTAGTGTCCTCTTTGATTTCTTTCATCAGTGTTTTATAGTTTTCTATATACATGTCTTTAGTTTCTTTAGGTAGATATATTCCTAAGTATTTTATTCTTTTCGTTGCAATGGTGAATGGAATTGTTTCCTTAATTTCAATTTTCTCATTATTAGTGTATAGGAATGCAAGGGATTTCTGTGTGTTGATTTTATATCCTGCAACTTTACTATATTCATTGATTAGCTCTAGTAATTTTCTGGTGGAGTCTTTAGGGTTTTCTATGTAGAGGATCATGTCAACAGTGAGAGTTGCAAACAATGAGAGTTTTACTTATTCTTTTCCAATTTGGATTCCTTTTATTTCTTTCTCTGCTATGATTGCTGTGGCCAAAACTTTCAAAACTATGTTGAATAGTAGTGGTGAAAGTGGGCACACTTGTCTTATTCCTGACTTTAGGGGAAATGCTTTCAATTTTTCACCATTGAGGATAATGTTTGCTGTGGGTTTGTCATATATAGCTTTTATTATGTTGAGGTATGTTTCTTCTATTCCTCCTTTCTGGAGAGTTTTTATCATAAATGGATGTTGAATTTTGTCGAAGGCTTTCTCTGCATCTATTGAGATAATCATATGGCTTTTATTTTTCAATTTGTTAATGTGGTGTATTACATGGATTGATTTCTGGATATTGAAGAATCCTTTCATTCCTGGGATAAAGCCCACTTGGTCATGGTGTATGATCTTTTTAATGTGTTGTTGGATTCTGATTGCTAGAATTTTGTTAAGGATTTTTGCATTTATGTTCATCAGTGATATTGGCCTGTAGTTTTCTTTTTTTTGTGACATCTTTGTCAGGTTTTGGTATTAGGGTGATGGTGGCCACATAGAATGAGTTTGGAAGTTTACTTTCCTCTGCAATTTTCTGGAAGAGTTTAAGTAGGATAGCTGTTAGCTCTTCTCTCAATTTTTGGTAGAAGTCAGCTGTGAAGCCATCTGGACCTGGGCTTTTGTTTGCTGGAAGATTTCTGATTACAGTTTCAATTTCCATGCTTGTGATGTGTCTGTTAAGATTTTCTAATTCTTCCTGGTTCAGTTTTGGAAAGTTGTACTTTTCTAAGAATTTGTCCATTTCTTCCAAGTTGTCCATTTTATTGATATATAATTGCTGATAGTAGTCTCTTATGATCCTTTGTATTTCTGAGTTGTCTGCTGTGATCTCTCCATTTTCATTTCTAATTTTATTGATTTGATTTTTCACCCTTTGTTTCTGGATGAGTCTGGCTAATGGTTTGTCAATTTTATTTATCTTTTCAAAGAACCAGCTTTTGGCTTTGTTGATTTTTGCTATGATCTCTTTTGTTTCTTTTGCATTTAATTCTGCCCTACTTTTTAAGATTTCTTTCCTTCTACTAACCCTGGGCTTCTTCATTTCTTCCTTTTCTACTTGCTTTAGGTGTAGAGCTAGGTTATTTATTTGACTTTTTTCTTGTTTGTTGAGGTATGCCTGTATTGCTATGAACCTTCCCCTTAGCACTGCTTTTACAGTGTCCCACAGGTTTTGGGTTGTTGTGTTTTCCTTTTCATTGGTTTCTATGCATATTTTGATTTCTTTTTTGATTTCTTCTGTTATTTGTTGGTTATTCAGCAGCGTGTTGTTCAGCCTTCATATGGTGGCATTTTCAAGAGTTTTTCTCCTGTAATTGAGATCTAATCTTACTGCATTGTGGTCAGAAAAGATGCTTGGAATGATTTCAATCTTTTATGAATTTACCAAGGCTAGATTTATGGCCCAGGATGTGATCTATCCTGGAGAAGGTTTGGTATGCACTTGAGAAACCCGTGAAATTCATTGTTTTGGGGTGAAATGTCCTATAGATATCAATTAGGTCTAACTGGTCTATTGTATCATTTAAAGTCTGTGTTTTCTTGTTAATTTTCTGTTTAGTTGATCTATCCATAGGTGTGTGTGGGGTATTAAAGTCTCCCAGTATTATTGTGTTACTGTTAATTTCCCCTTTCATACTTGTCAGCATTTGTCTTACATATTGCGGTGCTCCTATGTTGGGTGCATATATATTTATAATTGTTATATCTTCTTCTAGAATTGATCCTTTGATCATTATGTAGTGTCCTTCTTTGTCTCTTTTTACAGCCTTTGTTTTAAAGTCTATTTTATCTGATATGAGTATTGCTACTCCCGCCTTCTTTTGGTCTCTATTTATGTGGAATATCATTTTCCAGCCCTTCACTTTCAGTCAATATGTGTCCCTTGTTTTGAGCTGGGTCTCTTGTAGACAACATATATAGGGGTCTTCTTTTTGTATCCATTCAGGCAGTCTTTGTCTTTTGGTTGGGGCATTCAACCCATTTACATTTAAGGTAATTATTGATAAGTATGATCCCATTGCCATTTAGTTTATTGTTTTGGGTTCAAGTTTATACACCCTTTCTGTGTTTCCTGTCTAGAGAAGATCCTTTAGCATTTGTTGGAGAGCTGGTTTGGTGGTGCTGAATTCTCTCAGCTTTTGCTTGTCTGTAAAGCTTTTGATTTCTCCTTCATCTTTGAATGAGATCCTTGCTGGGTACAGTAGTCTGGGCTGTAGGTTATTTGCTTTCATCACTTTAAGTATGCCCTGCCATTCCCTCCTGGCCTGAAGAGTTTCTATTGAAAGATCAGCTGTTATCCTTATGAGAATCCCCTGTGTGTTATTTGTTGTTTTTCCCTTGCTGCTTTTAATATGTGTTCTTTGTGTTTGAACTTTGTTAATTTGATTAATATGTGTCTTGGTGTGTTTTGCCTTGGGTTTATCCTGTTTGGGACTCTGGGTTTCTTGGACTTGGGTGATTATTTCCTTCCCCACTTTAGGAAAGTTTTCAGCTATTATCTCCTCAAGTATTTTCTCATGGACTTTCTTTCTGTCTTCTTCTTCTGGGACTCCTATGATTCGAATGTTGGAGCGTTTAACATTTTCCTAGACGTCTCTGAGATTGTCCTCATTTCTTTTTATTCGTTTTTCTTTTTTCCTCTCTGATTCATTTATTTCTACCATTTTATTTTCTACCTCACCAATCCTATCTTCTGCTTCTCTTATCCTACTGTTGGTTCGCTCAAGAGTGTTTTTTATATCATTTATTGCATTATTCATTATATGTTGACTCTTTTTTATTTCTTCTAGGTCCTTGTTAAACCTTTCTTGCATCTTCTCAATCCTTGCCTCCAGGCTGTTTGTCTGTGATTCCATTTTGTTTTCAAGATTTTGGACTATTTTCACTATCATTATTTGGAATTCTTTATCAGGTAGAATCCCTATCCCTTCCTCTTTTGTTTGGTTTGGTGGGCATTTATCCTGTTCCTTTACCTGCTGGTATTCCTCTGTCTCTTCATTTTGTTTATATTGCTGTGTTTGGAATGGCCTTTCTGTATTCTGTCATTTTGTGGATTTCTTCTTATTGTGGAGTTTCCTTGCTGTGGGTAGGGTTGTACGGGTGGCTTGTCAAGGTTTCCCGGTTAGGGAAGCTTGTGTCGGTGTTCTGGTTAATGGAGCTGGATTTCTTCTCTCTGGAGTGCAATGAAGTGTCCACTAATGGGTTATGAGATGTCAATGGGTTTGGAGTGACTTTGGGCAGCCTGCATATTGAAGATCAGGGCTGTGTTCCTGTGTTGCTGGACAATTTGCATGGTATGTCTTTCTCTAGAACTTGTTGGCCCTTGGGTGGTGCTAGTTTTCAGTGTAGGTATGGAGATGTTTGATGAGCTCCTGTCAATTAATGCTCCCTGGAGTCAGGAGTTCACTGGTGTTCTCATGATTTGGACTTAAGCCTCCATCTTCTGGTTTTCAGTCTTATTTTTACAATAGTCTCAAGACTTCTCCATCTATAGAGCACTGTTGATAAAACATCTAGGTTAATGATGAAAATTTTCTCCACTTTGAGGTACACCTGGTGAGGTACACAGAGTTACATGGAGAAGAGAAGAGGGAGGAGGGAGATGGAGGTATCCCAGATGAGATGAGGTGGAATCAAAAGAGGAGAGAGCAAGCTAGCCAGTAATCACTTCCCTATGTGCTCTCCACAGTCTGGATCCCTCAGAGATCTTCATGGAGTTACACAGAGAAGAGAAGAGGGAGGAAAGAGACAGAGGTGGCCAGGAGGATAAAAGGGGGGAATCAAAAGGAGCGAGACAGATCCAGTCAGTAATCAGTTCCTTAAGTGTTCTCCACAGTCTTGAACACACAAAGAGATTCACAGAGTTGGGTAGAGAAGAGAAGGGGGAGGGAGGAGATAGAGGCGACCTGGTGGAGAAAAAGGAGAGTCCAAAAGGAGAGAGAGCAATCAGGCCAGTGATCTCGCTCCCAAGTAAACATGGGTAATGAAGATTGGGTTCTTAAAGGTACAAAATTGATAACCAATACCAATAAGCAAAGATTAAAAATCTAGAGTAGAGGTTGGATTTTCAAAAATATAATATTAAAGAAAAAGAAAACAAAGTCATGAAAATTATTATATATATATATATATATATATATATAAGAAGTTTGCTTTAAAAAATAGGGTCTCTTTCCTTTGCAAAGTAATAGTAGGTTATAAAAATGAAAATTAAAGGAGTAGTAGAGGACTTACAAATAAAATTTTTTTTAAATTTTAATTTTTTTAATTTTTTTAAAATTAAACAATGATAGTAAAAATAGTACAAATATATCTAGATCTTTCTCTGGTGGTGTTGTGGGCAGTGTGGGTCAGTTCATTTTCAGATAGTTCCTTGATCCGGCTTATATTTCTCAAGAGCTATAGGCCCCTTCCTATGTAGTTGTTACTAACTACAGGGTTTTAATCTTTTGCACCTGTCATTTCCATGAGGTTCCCTCTCTTTTAGCTTCTGTTTGCTGGTCTCTTCAGTGTCTGATTTCCACCCTGACACAAGGGGGTGGTGGTGGACACTTTTTTAGGCTCACTTGTTCCGTTGTGCTATGGGGAGGGAGGGACGCTGCAAATGAATAACACTGGCACATGCTCACAGTGTCTCAGCCACACTGGGTTTCCCCCGCTCATGGCGTGTGTGCTTTCCCTGTCTACACTGCTTAGGCTCTACATTGCTCTGCAGGGAGCAATGTCTGAGGCCCGCCTTGGGTGATATGCACTTCCCAGGTCTAAACTGCTTAGGTTCAGGTACTCAGGTAGTCCTCAGAGGCGCAGACTTGGTTGGGTCTGCGCTTTGTGCCCTTCCCAGGTCCAAGCAGCTCAGGTGACCAGGTGTTTGGCAAGCGTGGTCAGTGCGACTTATCATGTCCTGTGTCCCTGCCACTTGTTTTTCTGGGTGTACAACCAGTGCCTCTTCTCAGGCTGATGTTGACCATCCAGAATCCCAAGAAGTCTTGGTTAGCAATGAAGCCTGCTTACAGTTTGGTAGATACTGCCTCTCTAGGGCCTCGATTGCCCTCTTCCCGCTCTGGCTGCCCTCTCCTGCCTTTCACCAGGCAGGGGGATGGGCCGGGCTAGCTCTGCTCAGTCCTTTGTTCTATGAGCGGGCTTGACAGTGTCTTAGGTTAGGGCTTTTTGCATAGCTCTTGTCAGTCCTTTGTTCTGTGAGTGGGCCTGTCAGTGTCTTAGGTTAGGGCTTTTTGTGTGGTAGCTATCCCACACTCTGGTTTGCTATCCCAAGTTATTTCCCTCAGATTGCCCTTGGGGCATTCAGGCCCGGTCCTTACTCTAAGCAATGGAGCCTGCGCCTCCTTGCCCAACCCCCACTTGCTAGTGGTGGATGCAGGTGTCTGCGCTGCTTCTCCGCTGGGGGAGTTACCGTTGGGCATATAATCTGTGGGTTTTAATTATTTACTTATTTTTCCTCCTGGTTATGTTGCCCTCTCTGGTTCCAAGGCTTGCCACAGACTTGGCAGTGAGAATGTTTCCTGGTATTTGGAAACTTCTCTCTTTTTTAAGACTCCCTTCCCGGGACGGAGCTCCATCCCTATATCTTTGTCTCTCTTTTTATCTTTTATATTTTTTCCTACCTTCTTTTGAAGACAATGGGTTGCTTTTCTGGGTGCTTCATGTCCTCTGCTGGCATTCAGAAGTTGTTTTATGGAATTTACTCAGCATCCAAATGTCCTTTTGATGAATCTGTGGAGGAGAAAGTGGTCTCCCCGTCCTATTCCTCTGCCATCTTAGGAACACCCCCACATTTCTATTTCTATCTTTCCTTTCTTTCTCTCACCATATTCGTTAGTTTTGTTTTCATTGCTTTATTCCCCAGTTGGCACCTTGCTTTAGTTTTGTTTTCCAGTTTGTGCTTTAGTTAGCTTTGATCTTAAATGGTGGATATCATTTTTGGTTTCCTTCATTCACCAGGTCAATCTATTGTACTTTATTTTTGTTGGACTGTTTTGATTTTGCTTATGGGTGTATATGTATATATTTCATTATTTTAATGATTATTTGCCTGATTTTGTAACTGCCATTTGTCTGGGGTTCATCTTTCATTTCTCATTTTTGGGTATTTGTTTTAATCTCTTTTAATGCCATAACAAACTACCCGTGGACTCTCCATTTCTGGCCGGAGATCAAGCCCTGACCTTTGGAGTGGGAGCACTGACTCCAAGACCCTAGACTACCAGAGAACTCCTAACCCTAGGGAGTATCAACTAGTGAGAACTCCCACAAATGAAACCACTTGAGTACAAGACCCAGCATCCCCCAAATACCAAGTAGGACTCTGCACAGGACACCTCATCCAAACAACAAATAAGACAAAAATACAAACCCAATCATCAGCAGACATGATTACCACCTCACTCAGCCTTGCCCATCTGAGAAAAAAAAAATACTCAGCACAAATCTCTCCCTATATGAAGCTTACGGATACCACTGGACCAAACTTAGGAGGGCAGAAACAAAAAGGTAGAAAGAATTCAACCCTGAAGACTGGGAAAGGAGACCTCAATCACAATAAGTTTAAAAAAAATAATGAAAAGGCAGAGAAATATGGCATAAATGAAGGAACAAACTGAAAACACTAAAGTCCAAATAAATGAAGAAGAAATAGGCAAACTACCTGAAAAAGAATTCAGAATAATGATAGTAAAGATGATCAAAAACCTTGAAAACAGGATGGAGAAAATGCAAGAATCAATTAACAAAGACCTAGAAGAATTAAAGAACAAACATACAGAGAACAACACCATCACTGAAATTAAAAATACTTTAGATATTCAGATATTCAATAGCAGAATATCTGAAGCAGAAGAATGGATCAGTGAGCTGGACGATAAATGGTGGAGATAACTGCTGAAGAACAGAATAAAGTAAAAAGAATAAAAATAACTGAGGATAGTCTCAGAGATCTCTGGGACAATATTAAATGCACCATTTTGAAATTTTCCCCAACATGGAAAAGGAAATAGTCAAATGATAAAGAACAATCTCAAGTTGAGTCTATCTGGACTACATTCCCTGTGCCATGGTAAGAGGAGAGTGAAAAAGTTGGCTTAAAACTCAACATTCAGAAAACTAAGATCATGGTATCCACTCCCATCACTTCATGGCAAATAGATGGGGAAACAGTGGAAACAGTGTCAGACTTCATTTTGGGGGGCTCCAAAATCACTACAAATGGTGACTGCTGCCATGAAATTAAAAGACGCTTACTCCTTGGAAGGAAAGTTATGACCAACCTAGACAGCATATTAAAAATCAGAGACATTACTTTGCCAACAAAGGTCCGTCTAGTCAAGGCTATGTATGGTAGTCACGTATGGATGTGAGAGTTGGACTATAAAGAAAGCTGAGTGCCGAAGAATTGATGCTTTTAAACTGTGGTGTTGAAGAAGACACTTGAGAGTCCCTTGGACTGCAAGGAGATCTAACCAGTCCATTCTAAAGGAAATCAGTCCTGAATATTCATTGGAAGGACTGATGCTGAAGCTGAAACTCCAATCCTTTGGTCACCTGATGCGAAGAACTGACTCATTGGAAAAGGAGAAGGGGACGACAGAGGATGAAATGGTTAGATGGCATCACAGACTCAATGGACATGAGTTTGAGTAAACTCCAGGAGTTGGTGATGGACAGGGAGGCCTGGTGTGCTGCAGTCCATGGGGTAACAAAGAGTTGGACATGACTGAGGGACTGAACTGAACTGAATTAATTTGAAGGCTAACCACAATTAGACATTTTTTGCCATGATGAACAAAATAATTTTGCCAATTCTCTCGTCACTCTCTAGTTCCTTCTGTGATAGTCTAGGCAAAGTCCATCTTCCTTGAAATCACCAAAGACATCAAGTCTGACATTTTGGCACATGGCAATTCTTCTTTGAAACCTATTTTCACAAAGAAAAAAAAAAGTTTCATGCGTTATGAAACAAACCCCACATGAATCTTATGTTCAAATTCTGAAGGAAGAGAAAGATCGCTATAATCTCTTCAAACATTTTCTCATACCCCCTTTCTTTTTCTCTTCTTCTGGGACCCCTATAATTCGAATGTTGGTAGTGCTGGGTCTTCTTTGCTACATGTGGGCTTTCTCTAGTTGCAGCAAGCAGGGGCCACTGTTTATTGCGGTGCACGTGCTTTTCATTATAGTTTCCTCCCTTGTTGCAGATCATAGGCTCTAGGTGTGCAGGCTCAGTAGTCGTGGTGCACAAGCTTATTTGCTCTGTGGCAAGCAGAATCTTCCCAGACCAGGGATCGAACCCATGTCTCCTGCTTTGGCAGGTGGATTCTTATCTACTGGACCACCAGAGAAGTCCCTAAAAGTTTTAAATATTTTAACAAATATTTTTCACAATGACTGTGTGCCAGGCACCTTTCTTAGCCCTTTACATATAATCATTTTATCTTTACCACAACTCTCTGGCAGAAGTAATGATTTAATTTCCAGTTTAGAGATGAGGACAGAGAAGGCAATGGCATCCCACTCCGGTACTCTTGCTTGGCAAATCCCGTGGGTGGAGGAGCCTGGTGGGCTACAGTCCATGGGGTCGCAAAGAGTCAGACATGACTGAGCGACTTCACTTTCATGTTTCACTTTCATGCATTGGAGAAGGAAATGGCAACCCACTCCAGTGTTCTTGCCTGGAGAATCTCAAGGACAGGGGAGCCTGGTGGGCTGCTGTCTATGGGGTTGCACAGAGTCAGACACGACTGAAGCGACTTAGCAGAGATGAGGAAACTGAGGCACACAGAGGTAAAATCAGTCACCTGAGGTTCAACAGCTAGGAAGAGACAGAATCAGAATTCAGACCCAAGAAGCCTGGCTCCACATTCTGAGGGCTTATTCACTATTCTGTGCCACTCTTCTGACAATACCGTTGGCTTCCCTTTTATGTTCTAGTCCACAGCGCCCCCTTGTGTTTTATTTATTCCCAACCGTTCTGAATAATTGTCCTGCCTATCCCCACCAAGACTCCGTCCAAGCGAAGAACTGGTAGTCCCGCTTCGTCCAGGAGAACTGGTAGTCCCTCCCCTCCACCAGGTGTAGCCAAGCTCCCAGAATGGGATCCAAATACAGGTGAGTGGTGGTGATGTGCTGAACTGGCAATCATATCTGGCCATTATTTTCCTGGCAGTAAAACTGTCGACTAAAAAACACAGTCACAACCTGAAAGTAGAGTTATTTTATTTGGTGGGAATGTTTAGGACTCCGAGCCTGGGAGACAGCATCCCAGGAAAAACTGCTCAGAGGAGTTTGCAGGAGGGGAAGTCAGGCTATATACAAGTTTGCAACAAGGGGAGCAGGCAGTCTGATCTTCAAAGATCAGGTATCAGGTGAAGGAATTTAGGGTTCTGTGTATGGGAAGATGCAAGCCTCTGGGCTCGCTGAATTCACTCCTTTCATATGCACCGCAGCCTTCTGGGGCCATCCTGTTTTCTTGTTCACCTTGCTTCTTGCATTCCCCCAGCTCCTCAGCAATCACGGTGGGGGGCGGCAGCATCCGATGGATTGCAGTTTTGGGAACCCTCATTCACCTTTGAAGGCCAGAAATCGCTGATGGCTGTGACATTTCTTGCTGATTAATATGGCAGGAGGTATTTTCACTTTACAGTCGGATCAGCGGTAAAGAATCCACCTGCAAACAGGAGCCTCAGGAGACACAAGTTCTATTCCTGGGTTGGGAAGATCCCCTGGAGAAGGAAATGGCAACCCACTCCAGTATTCTTGCCTGGAGAATCCCCGTGGACAGAGGAGCCTGGCAGGATACAGTCCATAGGGTCACAAAAGAGTCGGATAGGACTAAAGGGACTTAGCACGCACGGGGAAGAAGGAGAGACAGCAGATACAAGAGGAATTTCCAAGGAAAAATCAGCAGTATTGTGAGGCATGAGGAAGTAGAGGCTCCTTCAAGGATCATCTTCTGGCCTGAGTGACTGGGCAGGTGAATGGTGTTGCCACTCACTGAGATGTGGGTACAGAAGGAAGAGCAGGTGGGCAGGGAAGGTAGTTATAACAGCAGGCATCCATGGCACATGCATCATGGGGGGAGCAGGCAGACACTGATCACTGTGCTCACTTTACTGAGGAGGGAATGTGAGGTTCTGAGACCTGAAGAAACTTTCCCAAAGTCACAGAGTGAGTAGCAGGGTCGGATTTGAACCCAGGTCCTTCTGACTGCATGTCTGGGCTTTTAACTGGTTGGATGGAAGGCAATCAGCCTATGCTCAGACCCCCTTCCCTCGTTCTGCCTGCTATTTCAACCCTGATTATTGTCTGTCTTCATGCCTCCTGATTTGCTGCCTTTCTAGAACTTTAATTTTGGCTTGGGCTCTGACCCTGGCTGCCAACCATTCCATGACTCTCAGCCTTTCTTTAATCTTCAGTGTTTAGATAACTGCCTTCTCACCACCCCATCCCCCTCAAGGCCACACTCTACCCTCTTCCCGTGCATGCTTCACCCAGACCATGACTCAATTGACTCTACAGTGTATGAGACCCTTTTCCATTTCCCATCCAACACTGAGTCTCCATGCCCAGATTCCTGTCTTCTAGTCTCACCCTGTAATGAATAGCAGGGCTGTGACTCAGTTTCTATCTTGAAATTTTGTGTCAAGGGATGCTTGAATTCCATGCTCTGCGTGCATGTGAGTATGTAGAGATTGGTTCCGTATACTAGAATTTCGTGGACAGAGGCTGGATGTCCCCAACATTGCTGGACAGTCCTACATAGTGAAGAATGCCCTGGATTCTGCCTAACTTTTGAATGCCACCTCCCCTACCCAGTTATTCACTTAGATGAAAAAAATCTATTTATAATGATCTGTGCCTAAAGCATAACTCTGCTTTACACATTAAAGATTTTTTGCATGGTTTGAGTATTTGCTTGTAATTTCCAGAAATACAACTACTGTGTAAATGGAAAGAAAAATTGAATTTTGTTTAGTTCAGGACTCTCCCAAGAGTTGTTTACCATTTTTGAAGATCAAGTTGCTGACAGTGATGCTGCTCATGGTAAGGGAGTCACTAATGCAATGCCCTGTAAAGGTCTGTATTTGTAGCATAATTTGCACCTATGGGGTTTCTACACAAAGGTGCAAGTTTCTGCCTGTTTCCTTCGATCTTCTAATGTGGTGCGGCCTGAACCTTTACAGATGGATTAATTACAAATATTTTCCTTTTATTTCTCCTTAACACCGCAGTTAGGCCTTTGTCTGTCTATCTCTATGTGTTTCCCTCTGTCTCTCTCTCTCTCTCTGACACACACACATAAATACATAAAATTGCGTATATATTAGATATATTACATTGTCCGTGTCTTTCCTTGTTTCCTTGATTCTTTGTTTTCAGGATAGCAAATTGTTTGTTAAAAAGGCAAGCACTTACTAAAGTGCCCAAAGCTGTTTCAAATTCTTTGTATGTATATCTCACTTAATCCTCACAAAAGCCAAATGAGGTAAGGCTTATTTGCACTTTTATTTTGCAAATGAAGAAACGGAGTCACAGAGACGTAAAGTAATTGGCCAAAGTCACACAGCTGGCAAGTGATGGAGCTGCAGTCGGAACCCAAATCTGTTTGACTTCAAATGCAGTGTGCATTCAGTTGCTGGGTATGTGGTAGATTATCTGTCATGCTTCTTATCAGTGTTAGAACGGACTCAGAATGATTCTAAGGGCAATGTATTCCAAAATCTTTGAGGGTTCCTAGAAAAAGTACAGAGAGCCTCAGAGGATGGCAAATACTCTTGTATACATCTGGGCATGTTTGCTTGGAGGCTTCCCTCATGGCTCAATGATAAAGAATCCACCTGCCAATGCAGGAGATGCAAGAGACGCAGGTTCCATCCCTGGGTCGGGAAGATCCCCTGGAGAAGGAAACGGCAACCCACGTCAGTATTCTTGCCTGGGAAATCCCATGGACAGATGAGCCTGATGGGCTGCAGTCCATGGCGTCACAAAAGAGTTGGACACAACTTAGCAACTAAACCACCAGAACATGTTTGCCTGACACTCACATATCCAGTCAACTGATCTGAGTCAAGTTGAATGGTGTCTTATTCCTTAATTGCTTCTTGTATCCAATCAGATTGTATAAGGCCCGAGAGTAGCTCTGTGCCAACCATACTTTCCATTTGAAAAAATAACGTACATTATCTGACACAGAATACGGCAATGGGACCAAAGAGGTTCCATCCGGACTCCTAAATCCCTACCCTATCAGCAGCCAGCCACCTTTATAGGACTTGGTGACTACTGAGATACTCACTCCTTTATTTTTCTCAATTAATAAGCCATCTCAGGTGAAAATGCATGTTACATATCTGCCTTATTCAGAGAAACGGGCCATCCATCGTGCTTCGTGTAGGTGCAGCCTTCGCACCCCCATTGAGAACTACAAAGCTCATGTTCAGGCAGCTCTGAGGTCCACCACTAGATGGCAGCGTTCTCCAGACTTTGAATGACAGAAAAGTCCAGCTTCGTTTAATGCCAGTTCATGAGTCATAGGTCAAATGAACCATCTTTTCTGCCACTAGAAGAATGCCCACATGTTTTCCATGCTGCAGTTTCTGGAAAGGTAACTTGCTTTTGGCAACTTGTTGACATTTGAACAGTAATCTGGTACAGCTGGGTCTCCTCTGTTTTAGTACAAATACTCATTGAGCACATACTATGTTGCAAGTGCCTTCACTACCGAGGGGCCTGGGTTCGATCCCTGGTTGGGGAACTATGATCCCACAAGCTGCATGGTGCAGTGGGGGAGAAAAAGGAAGAAAGTCACCATCTCATTGGGGACATTGATCCCTGAAATAAAATTTCTATGATAATATCGTAAGCACTGTGATGGAGTAAGCGGAGATGTGGTACCCACATCAATCTGGAGGCTCAGGGAAGTCCTTCTGGAACAGGTGACACTGAAAACTGAGTTGCAAAGAAAGGGCGGTTAATAGCCAGGGAAGAATGTGGGGAAGGGGATTTGGGACAGAGGAAACAGACTGAGCAGGAAGCTTGCGACAGCATGATGTGTGCTGAGGAAGCAAGTGGGAGCTAATGGAAACAATAAGAGAATATGGAATGAGGTGCAGGGTAGGTAGAAGTGAAGTTTAGGAATGCAATAATGATATCACAACCAGGAACTGATACATAAAACCATGTGCTCTTCCCAACTACCTCTGGAGATAAGAGCATCACAATCTTACCTTGAGAAGGCACAATCTCTTCATTTCTCACAATGCCATGGTGCAACTCAAAATAACTTTGGCAAACATTTATTCAACCTGTACTAAGTAGTGAGCACTATGCTAAGAGCTGCTTCGTGCATTGCCTTCTTCCATATATGCAATAATCTAGGTGATGGATACTTTGAGGCTATTATTATTCTCATTTTACAGATGAGGAAACCTAGGTTCAGAGAGGTTAAGTGACTTGCTCAGGATCACACAGCCAACAAGTGATGGAGCAGGAGTTTGAATCGAAGCATGAACTAAGTACAGAGGAGGTATAGGAAAGAGAGAGAATCACAAATAATGTCAGTAGGCATGGGCTGAGAGTGACAAGGGGGACTTTCTGACACAGCTAATGCCCAAGATGAGTTAAGTGAAATGGATAATAATAATAGAGTAGTGAAAACACATAATGTTTTCAAATATGCATAGGCTCTGTACTGTTTCCACTGTTTCCCCATCTATTTGCCATGAAGTGATGGGACTGGATGCAAGGATCTTAGTATTCTGAATGTTGACCTTTAAGCCAATATTTTCACCCTCCTCTCACTTTCATCAACAGGCTCAAGAGGCCCATAAGGGTGGTGTCATCTGCGAATCTGAAGTTATTGATAATTCTCCTGGCAATCTTGATTCCAGCTTGTGCTTCATCCAGCTCAGCGTTTCTCATGATGTACTCTGCATACAAGTTAAATAAGCAGGGTGACAATATACAGCCTTGACGTACTCCTTTTCCTATTTGGAACCAGTCTGTTGTTCCATGTCAAGTTCTAACTGTTGCTTCCTGACCTGCATACAGATATACCAACAGGAGGTCAGGTGGTCTGGTATTCCCATCTCTTTCAGAATTATCCACAGTTTGTTGTGGTCCACACACTCAAAGGCTTTGGCATAGTCAATAAAGCAGAAGCAGATGTTTTTCTGGAACTCTCTTGCTTTTTCGATGGTGCAACGGATGTTGTCAATTTGATCTCTGGTTCCTCTGACTTTTATAAATCCAGCTTGAACATCTGGAAGTTCATGGTTCACATATTGTTGAAGCCTGGCTTGGAGAGTTTTGAGCATTACTCTACTAGCATGTGAGATGAGTGCAATAGTGCGGTAATCTCAGCATTCATTGGCATTGCCTTTCTTTGGGGTTGGAATGAAAACTGACCTTTTCCAGTCCTGTGACCACTGCTGAGTTTTCCAAATTTGCTAACATATCGAGTGCAGCACTTTTACAGAATCATCTTAGGATTTGAAATAGCTCCACTGGAATTCCATCACCTCCACTAGCTTTGTTCATAGTGATGCTTCCTAAGGTCCACTTGACTTCACATTCCAGGATGCCTGGCTCTAGGTGAGTGATCACACCATCGTGATTATCTGAGTAGTGAAGATCTTTTTTGAATAGCTCTTCTGTGTATTCTTGCCACCTCTTCTTAATATCTTCTGCTTCTGTTAAGTCCCTACCATTTCTGTCCTTTAGTGAGCCCATCTTTGCAGGAAATGTTCCCTTGGTATCTCTAATTTTCTTGAAGAGATCTCTAGTCTTTCCCATTCTATTGTTTTCCTCTATTTCTTTGCATTGATTGCAGAGGAAGGCTTTCTTATCTCTCCTTGCTAGTCTTTGGAACTCTGAATTCAAATGGGTATATCTTTCCTTTTCCCCTTTCCCTTTCACTTCTCTTATATTCACAGCTATTTTTAAGGCCTCCTCAGACAACCTTTTTGCATTTCTTTTTCTTGGGGATGGTCTTGATGCCTGTCTCCTGTACAATGTCATGAACCTCCATCCATAGTTCATCAGGCACTCTATCAGATCTAGTCCCTTAAATCTATTTCTCACTTCCACTGTATAATCATAAGGGATTTGATTTAGGTAATACCTGAATGGTCTAGTGGTTTTCCCTATTTTCTTCAATTTAAGTCTGAATTTGGCAATAAGGAGTTCATTATCTGATCCATAGTCAGCTCCTGGTCTTTTTTTTCGCTGACTGTATAGAGCTTCTCCACCTTTGGCTGCAAAGAATATAATCAATCTGATTTTGGTATTGACCATCTGGTGATGACCATCTGAAGAATCATCTCTTGTGTTGTTGGAAGAGGGTGTTTGCTATGACCAGTGCATTCTCTTGGCAAAACTCTATTAGCCTTTGCCCTGCTTCATTCTGTACTCCAAGGCCAAGTTTGCCTGTTACTCAAGGTGTTTCTTGACTTCCTACTTTTGCATTCCAGACCCCTATAATGCAAAGCACATGTTTTTGAGGTGTTAGTTCTAGAAAGTCTTTAGGTCTTCATAGAACCATTCAACTTCAGCTTCTTTAGCATTGCTGGTCAGGGCATAGACTTGGATTACTGTGATATTGGATGGTTTGCCTTGGAAACGAACAGAGATCATTCTGTCGTTTTTGAGATTGCATCCAAGTACTGCATTTCAGACTCTTTTGTTGACTATGGTGGCTACTCCATTTCTGCTAAGGGATTCTTGCCCACAGTAGTAGATATAATGGTCATCTGAGTTAAATCCACCCATTCCACTCCATTTTAGTTCGCTGATTCCTAAAATGTTGATGTTCACTCTTGTCATCTCCTGTTTGATCACTGACAATTTGCCTTGATTCATGGACCTAACATTCCAGATTTCTATGCAACATTGCTCTTTATAGCATTGGACTTTGCTTCCATCACCAGTCACATCCACAACTGGGTGTTGTTCTGCTTTCATTTAGTTCAACATTCAGAAAACTAAGATCATGGCATCTGGTCCCATCACTTCATGGCAAATAGATGGGGAAACAGTGGAAACAGTGACAGACTATTTTTGGGGTCTCTAAAATCTCTGCAAATGGTGACTTCAGCCATGAAATTAAAAGATGCTTACTCCTTGGAAGGGAAGTTATGACCAACCAAGATCGCATATGAAAAAACAGAGACATTACTTTGCCAGCAAAGGTCCATCTATTCAAGGCTACGGTTTTCCCAGTAGTCATGTATGGATGTGAGAGTTGGATTCTAAAGAAAGCTGAGCACCGAAGAATTGATGCTTTTGGAGAAGACTCTTGAGCATCCCATGGACTGCAAGAAGATCCAACCAGTCCATCCTAAAGGAAATCAGTCCTGAATATTCATTGGAAGGACTGATATTGAAGCTGAAACTCCAATACTTTGGCCACCTGATGCAAAGAGCTGATTCATTGGAAAAGACCCTGATGCTGGGAAAGATTGAAGGTGGGAGGAGAAGGTGATGACAGATGATGAGATGGTTGGATGGCATCACTGAATCAATGGACATGAATTTGAGTAAGCTCTGGGAGTTGGTGATGGACAGGGAGGACTGTCCTGCTGCAATCCATGGGGTAGCAAAGAGTCGGACACAACTGAGCGACTGAGGTGAACTGACTGAGTCTCTGTACTGAATGTTTTATAAGCATTACCTTATTTCATCTTTACAATAGCCCTCTTATCATCCCCTTTCACATATGAGGACACTGAGGCACAGAGAAGGTAACCAAGTTGCTCAAGGTCATTGGTTAGTTAATGCCAGGTCCTGGTAGAGCCAGGAGGCCCTGAGTGAGAGGGAGATATGAGCGACAATATTTCAGCCCAAGGAAACAACAGCAGGACATGAACCACCATGGAAGGCTGCTAACCCAGAGCCACTTGGGACTGTTAGACTGTAAAGGGACTGAGAAGTGCTTAGGACTGTGAGGCTGGGGAGGCCAGTGGGAGCCATATTGTGAGGGACCTTGGGTGCAGCTTAAACTTGACATATGAGGAGCAGGAGGCCAGGACACACAGGAGACTTGTAAGAGGGGAGAGATCTAATCTGCCTGAGCTGAAGTCTTTCTTCCCTTTGCCAGCATGTTCAGGTAACTCATGATGCCACATAAACATCCAGTCAGAGTTCCTGCTTTTTCTAAATGTGCCTGCTTGTACTCAGAGCGGCTGCATTTCCTGATGCTAACTCTGACAGCTCTGCTCCCAGACAGCGGTCCTCCGGGGAGGGCCCCGGCCCAGCGGCATCAAACCTGAAGCAGGAACTCTAGAGAGTGGGCCTGGCCACTTCTGTTTCCACAAGCCTCCAGGTGATTCCGAGGCACACTAACACTTGAAAACTGCCATATTATACTATTGCTTCAATAATGTGCCTGTGCGTGTGCACGTGTGTGTGTGTGTGTGTGTGTGTGTGTGTGTGTGTGTGTGATGTATTTCCTCTCCCAACTCGGTGAGGTCAGGAGCCAGGTCTTTTTCTGATCACCCCACCTCGTGCCCCCTTCTGCTGTGCACATCCCAGCTCTGGCACTGACTCGCTGCCTCTAGGTCCCTGATTACTTCCACACCCCAGTTTAAGCATCCATAAAATGGGACTAATGAGAATGATAATAATAATATTGATTTCATTTGGTTGTTGAATCAAAAGAGTTAATGCAATTAAAGCTGTTAGGACAGTTTTCTTGACTCCTCTTAAGTACTCAGTTTTATATATTACAGTTGTACTTGGTGTCCAATCAATATTGGAGAATGGATTAAATGAGAGTAGGTTTGGGGTATTCCCTCATGGTCCAACGGTTAGGAGTCCACACTTTCAGTGGTGAGGTCTCAGATTCAATCCCTTCGTTGGGGAACTAAGGTCCTGTAAGCAGTGGGCCAAAAAAATAAAAAGTAAAGCAGGTTTAAATGAAGGGAGGAGAGAATAAGAAAAGGCAGATGGGCTAACTGGCGGAGGAAACAAGAAAAGCAAACCTGTTTCAGACAGATTCAGCCACACCCTAGAGACCATCATAGCAATCCAGGAGCCTGACTTTGCAGGGAGTCAGAGAGAGAGAAAGGGAAAGATGCAAAAGAGATCTGGTTTCATTATATGAAACATCCATAAGGGGCCAATCTACAGAAACAGAAAGTATGCCACCAGGGGTGGGTGGTAGGTGAGAGTGGAGTGTGACTGCTGGTGGGTATGGGGCTTGCTTCCTGGGTGGTGAAAGTGGTCTGAAATTAGATAGTGGTGATGTTATCACAAGTCCATGAATATACTCAAAACCACTAAATTGTATACTTTAAAAGGGGTCCATGTTATGATATGTGAATCATATCTCATTTTTTAAAAAAACTGTTAACAAAATCAGATAAGCCTGGTCATTCCAAAAAGAGAAGTCAGGACCTCGGCCTTTCTTTCTCATTAGGCCCCAGGAAACCAGGCACTGAGCAGGTGCAGAACTGAGACCAGGAAAGAAAGAATTTCATAGCTGGATTTTGTTCTAATTTGTTTTGCCACATAGGGGCACCCAACTCATTTCCTGTGTCATTATTTCTAAATGTAAAAAAAGTCTGATGTTTTCATTAAGACCTACCATTTTGATGACATAAAATTAAATTGTCAGAGAAAGGCAAAACCTGATTGTAATTAAAGTGCAGCCCCAGACTGGCATATAGTGGGGAATCTCATAGACCTGTGCGTCACATGCTTGAGTTCAACGTGGGTGAAAATATCAACCTTTTTTTTCCTCCCATGGCCATGGGCAGCATAACCTAGCCAAATAGTCCTGGAAGATCTAATTATATCCCCAAAGGGCCCAAACCACTTGATTTCCCCTCCCAGCCTTTAGAGTTGCCAAGAAAATCATTCAACTATTATTTTACAGCATGATAAAAGCAGCCTTATGCCTTTATGACACAGGATGGATGGATTCGGATTTGAGGACATTTGAGGTTTCAATATATGCTCAACATTGTTCATTGTGGTGGGGGAGGCCACTTTATTTTATTAAAGATAGGCTGAACATGTCTGCTTTATAGAACCTCTCTGTGACAAGATTGCCTACCGCCAAGAGAGTTCTACCAAGAAAATCCAAGGCAAGAAGCAAAATAAATAAGCATGAAGCAATGAATGCTGGAAAGAAGAATAAATGAAGGCAAAGGGGAGGCCATACAGGATAGTGGTAAGAGGAAAATATATCATGTGCCACAGACCTAGATTTATTAAGTTTCAATCCTAAACCAAACTCAAAAATATGAAATTGGGGACTTCCCTAGCAGTCCAGTGGTTAAGACTCTGCCTTCCAATGTAGGGGATGTGGGTTGAATCCCTTGTCAGGAAACTAGATCCCACATGTTGTGGGGTGTGGCAAAAAAATAAAAACAATAAAATAAAAATAAAACATAAAATGAACTCAAGATTGAAAAGAAAAATATGAATCTGTATAGTACAAAAGCATGTAGATTCTAGAATTAGGCTGGCTGAGTTCAAATATTGACTGTGTTCTCTGTTTTCCTGACTTCTTTAAGACATTAGCTATATATATTTCTTTCATAGTCCTTTCTATAATCTCTGTTATTATTATGACCTGACTCGCACTAGATTATAAGTTATATGGATAAGACAAGGGGCCATGTCTGGCTTGGTATATAGTAGATGTGCTCAGTTGCTCAGTCATGTCTGACTCTTTGCAATGCCATGGACTGTAACCAACCAGACTTCCCTGTCCATGGGATTTCCCAGGCAAGAGTGCTGGAGTGGATTTCCATTTCCTTCTCCAGGGGATCTTCATGACCTAGAGATCAAGCCCACATCTCCTGCAGGTGGCGGGTGGGTTCTTTACCACTGGCAGATGAGTTCTTTACCACTGCGCCACCTATACTCAACAAATATTTGTAGAATTGACTAGAACTCTTAACTTTGTGTGGTTGGCCAACCTACTTCTCTAAGTCTTGGTGTCTTTTTCTGTCCATCAGTTGGGGATGATTTTGATACCTGCTTGATAAGATTGCTGAGAGAAGTCCATATAAAATTACTATGGCTAGCACCTAGCAGGAGCTCCCCAAATGCTCCCTATTGTTATTATTGTAAAGTAAAATTCTGTATTGGGCTTCCCTGGTGGCTCAGCTAGTAAAGAATCAGCCTGCAATGCTGGAGACTTGGCTTTGATCCCTGGATTGGGGAGATCCCCTGGAGAAGAGAAAGACTACCCATTCCAGTATTCTGGCCTGGAGAATTCCATGGACTATCCAATTAGCAGTCTTCAGATACTGGAATAAGAAATTCAATGAACTGGGTTCCTTTCTTTAAAGATTTTGTTTTTATGAGGACCATGTTTTTAAAGTCTTTTTTGAATTTGTTGCAATATTGCTTCTGTCTTGTGTTTTGATTTTTTGGTTGTGAGGCATGTGGGATCTTAGTTCCCCGACCAGGAATCAAACCCACACTCACCTCCAGCACTGAAAAGTGAAGTCTTAACCACTGGGCCTCCAGGGAAGTCCCAAGGATTGTTTCTTTAAAAGTGACATTTTGGTGGTGATCCTAAAATGGCAGAGGAACAGGATGGGGAGATCACTTTCTCCCCCACAAATTCATCAAAAGAACATTAAAACGCTGAGTAAATTCCACAAAACAACTTCTGAATGCCAGCAGAGGACATCAGGCACCCAGAAGAGCAGCCCATTGTCTTCGAAAGGAGATAGGAAAAAATATAAAAGACAAAAAGAGAGACAAAAGAGGTAGGTATGGAGCTCCGGCCTGGGAAGGGAGTCTTAAAAAGAGAGAAGTTTCCAAAAACCGGGAAACACTCTCACTTCCGAGGCTGTGGCTAGCCTTGGAACCACAGAGAGCAATGTAACTGGGAGGAAAAATAAATAAATAATTAAAACCCACAGATTACGTGCCCAACGGTAACTCCCCCAGCGGAGTAGCAGCACAGATGCCTGCATCCACCAGTAGTAAGCAGGAGCTGGGCAGGGAGGCGTAGGCTGCATTGCCTAGAGTAAGGACCAGGCCTGAATGCCCCAAGGGCAATCTGAGGGAACTAACTTGAGCTAGCAAACCAGACTGTGGGATAGCTACCACGCAAAAAGCCCTAACCTAAGACACCACCAGGCCCACTCACAGAACAAAGGACTGACTAGAGCTACGCGAAAAGCCCTAACCTAAGACACCGTCAGGCCTGCTCACAGAACAAAAGACTGAACAGAGCTAGCTGGCTGCAGACCATCACGCTCCGGTGACAGGCAGCCAAAGCCGGAAGGGGGCAATCGCAGCCCCAGAGAGGCATTATCTACCAAACTGCAAGCAGGCTTCTTTGCTAACTAAGACTTCTTGGGGTTCTGGACGGTCAACATCCTCCTGAGAAGGTGTGCTGGTTGTACACGCAGAAAACCAAGCGGCAGGGATGGGGGAGGCAATGAGTCACAGCGATCATGCTCGCCAAACACCTGGTCACCTGAGCTACTCGGACCTGGGAAGGGCACAAAATGCAGGCCCAACCGAATCTGCGCCTCTGAGGACTACCCAAGTGCCTGAACCTGAGCAGCTTAGACCCGGGAGGTGCATGCAGCCCAGGGCTGGCCTCGGATGGTTCCCAGCAGAGCAACCTAGAGCCTGAGCTGTGTGGGCAGGGAGGGCGCACATGCCGTGAGCGGGGGCAGGCCCAGTGTGGCTGAGACACTGCGAACACATGCCAGTGTTATTTGTTTGCAGCGTCCCTCCCTCCCCACATCGCAAATGAACAAGGGAGCCTAAAAAAGTGTCCACCACCGCCCCCTGTGTCACGGTGGAAATCAGACACTGAAGAGACCAGCAAACAGAAGAAGCTAAAACAGAGGGAACCTCCTTGGAAGTGACAGGAGCAATAGATTAAAACCCTGTAGTTAGTACCAACTACATAGGAAGGGGCCTATAGTTCTTGAGAAATATAAGCCGGACCAAGGAACTCTCCGAAAATGAACTGACCCCACACTGCCCACAACAACACCAGAGAAAGTCCTAGATATATTTTTACTATTTTTACTATCATTCTTTTTTTACATTTTTTTGGAATTTGTAAGTCCCCTATTCGGAGAAGGCAATGGCACCCCACTCCAGTACTCTTGCCTGGAAAATCCTGTGGATGGAGGATTCTGGTGGGTTGCAGTCCATGAGGTCGCTAAGAGTCGGACATGACTGAGTGACTTCACTTTCAGTTTTCACTTTCCTGCATTGGAGAAGGAAATGGCAACCCACTCCAGTGTTCTTGTCTGGAGAATCCCAGGGATGGGGGAGCCTGGTGGGCTGCCATTTATGGGGTCACACAGAGTCGGACACGACTGAAGCAACTTAGCAGCAGCAGCAGCAGCAAGTCCTCTATTACTCCTTTAATTTTCATTTTTATAGCCTGCTATTACTTTGAAAAAAAAAAGACTTTTTAAAAGCAAACTTCATATGTATATATTTTTTTTAATAATTTTTGTGACTTTGTTCTTTTTTTTTTTCTTCTTTTCTTTAATATTGTATTTTTGAAAATCCAACCTCTAGATTTTTAATCTTTGCTTTTTGGTATTTGTTATCAATTTTGTACCTTTAAGAACCCAATCTTCCATACCCATTTTTACTTGGGAGCGAGGTCACTGGCTTGACTGCTCTCTTCCCCTTTGGACTCTCCTTTTTCTCCACCAGGTCACCTCTATCTCCTCCCTCCCCCTTCTCTTCGCTACCCAACTCTGTGAATCTCTTTGTGTGTTCCAGACGGTGGAGAACACTTAGGGAACTGATTACTGGCTGGATCTGTCTCTCTTCTTTTGATTCCCCCCTTTAGCCTCCTGGCGACCCCTGTCTCCTTCCTCCCTCTTCTCTGTATAACTCCGTGAACATCTCTGAGTGGTCCAGACTGTGGAGTGAACATAAGGAAGTGATTATTGGCTAGTTTGCTCTCTCCTCTTTTGATTCCACCTCATCTCATTCGGGTCACCTCTGATGCCCTGCTCCCTCTTCTCTTCTCCATGTAACTCCATGAACGTCTCTGGGTGTCACTCACTGTGGAAAACTTTTCATCTTTAACCTAGATGTTTTATCACTGGTGCTGTATAGATGGAGAAGTCTTGAGGCTACTGTAAAAATAAGACTGAAAACCAGAAGCAGGAGGCTTAAGTCCAAATCCTGAGAACAGCAGAGAACTCCTGACTCCAGGGAACATTAATCGACAGGAGCTCATCAAACGCCTCCATACCTACACTGAAACCAAGCACCACCCAAGGGCCAACAAGTTCCAGAGCAAGACATACCACACAAATTGTCCAGCAACACAGGAACACAGCCCTGAGCTTCAATATACAGGCTGCCCAAAGTCACTCCAAACTCAGTGACATCTCATAACCCATTAGTGGACACTTCATTGCACTCCAGAGAGAAGAAATCTAGCTCCACCCACCAGAACACCGACACAAGCTTCCCTAACCAGGAAACCTTGACAAGCCACCCATACAACCCCACCTACACCGAGGAAACTCCACAATAAGAAGAACTCCAAAAACTGCCAGAATACAGAAAGGCCATTCCAAACACAGCAATATAAACAAGATGAAGAGACAGAGGAATACCAGCAGGTAAAGGAACAGGATAAATGCCCACCAAAACAAACAAAAGAGGAAGAGATAGGGATTCTACCTGATAAAGAATTCCAAATAATGATAGTGAAAATGATCCAAAATCTTGAAATCAAAATGGAATCACAGATAAACAGCCTGGCGACAAGGATTGAGATGATGCAAGAAAGGTTTAACAAGGACCTAGAAGAAATTAAAAAAGAGTCAATATATAATGAATAATGCAATAAATGAGATCAAAAACACTCTGGAGGGAACAAATAGTAGAATAATGGACTCAGAAGATAGGATTAGAGGGATAGAAGATAGAATGTTAGGAATAAATGAATCAGAGAGGAAAAAAGAAAAACGAATTAAAAGAAATGAGGACAATCTCAGAGACCTTTAGGAAAATGTTAAACACCCAGACATTCGAATCATAGGAGTCCCAGAAGAAGAAGACAAAAAGAAAGACCATGAGAAAATACTTGAGGAGATAATAGTTGAAAACTTCCCTAAAATGGGGAAGGAAATAATCACTCAAGTCCAAGAAATCCAGGGAGTCCCAAACAGGATACACCCAAGGTGAAACACCCCGAAACACATATTAATCAAATTAACAAAGATCAAACTCAAAGAACAAATATTAAAAAGTAGCAAGGGAAAAACAACAAATAACACACAGGGGATTCCCATAAGGATAACAGCTGATCTTTCAATAGAAACTCTTCAGGCCAGGAGGGAATGGCAGGACATACTTAAAGTGATGAAAGCAAATAACCTACAGCCCAGACTACTGTACCCAGCAAGGATCTCATTCAAAGATGAAGGAGAAATCAAAAGCTTTACAGACAAGCAAAAGCTGAGAGAATTCAGCACCACCAAACCAGCTCTCCAACAAATGCTAAAGGATCTTCTCTAGACAGGAAACACAGAAAGGGTGTATAAACTCGAACCCAAAACAATAAAGTAAATGGTAATGGGATCATACTTATCAGTAATTACCTTAAAAATAAATGGGTTGAATGCCCCAACCAAAAGACAAAGACTGCCTGAATGGATACAAAGACAAGACCCCATATATGTTGTCTACAAGAGACCCACCTCAAAATAGGGGACACATACAGAATGAAATTGAAGGGCTGGAAAAAGATATTCCATGCAAATAGAGACCAAAAGAAGGCAGGAGTAGCAATACTCATATCAGATAAAATAGACTTTAAAACAAAGGCTGTGAAAAGAGACAAAGAAGGACACTATATCATGATCAAAGGATCAATTCTAGAAGAAGATATAACAATTAAAATATATATAGACCCAACATAGGAGCACCACAAAATGTAAGACAAATGCTAACAAGTATGAAAGGGGAAATTAACAGTAACACAATAGTAGTGGGAGACTTTAATACCCCACTCACACCTATGGATAGATCAACTAAACAGAAAATTAACAAGAAAACACAGACTTTAAATGATACAATAGACCAGTTAGACCTAATTGATATCTATAGGACATTTCACCCCAAAACAATGAATTTCACCTTTTTATCCAACGCACACGGAACCTTCTCCAGGATAGGTCACATCCTGGGCCATAAATCTAGCCTTGGTAAATTCATAAAATATTGAAATCATTCAAAGCATCTTTTCTGACCACAATGCAGTAAGATTAGATCTCAATTATAGGAGAAAAACTCTTGAAAATGCCACCATATGAAGGCTGAACAACACGCTGCTGAATAACCAACAAATCATAGAAGAAATCAAAAAAGAAATCAAAATATGCATAGAAACCAATGAAAAGGAAAACACAACAACCCAAAACCTGTGGGACACTGTAAAAGCAGTGCTAAGGAGAAGGTTCATAGCAATACAGGCATACCTCAACAAACAAGAAAAAAAGTCAAATAAATAACCTAACTCTATTCCTAAAGCAACTAGAAAAGGAAGAAATGAAGAAGCCCAGGGTTAGTAGAAGGAAAGAAATCTTAAAAAGTAGGGCAGAATTAAATGCAAAAGAAACAAAAGAGATCATAGCAAAAATCAACAAAGCCAAAACCTGGTTCTTTGAGAGGATAAACAAAACTGACAAACCATTAGCCAAACTCACCAAGAAACAGAGAGAAAAATCAAATCAATAAAGTTAGAAACGAAAATGGAGAGATCACAACAGACAACACAGAAATACAAAGGATCATAAGAGACTACTATCAGCAATTATATATCAATAAATTGGACAACTTGGAAGAAATGGACAAATTCTTAGAAAAGTACAACTTTCCAAAACTGAACCAGGAAGAAATAGAAAATCTTAACAGACACATCACAAGCACAGAAATTGAAACTGTAATCAGAAATCTTCCAGCAAACAAAAGCCCAGGTCCAGATGGCTTCACAGCTGAATTCTACCAAAACTTTAGAGAAGAGCTAACACCTATCCTACTCAAACTCTTCTAGAAAATTGCAGAGGGAGGCAAACTTCCAAACTCATTCTATGAGGCCACCCTAATACCAAAACCTGACAAAGATGCCACACACACACACAAAAAAAACCTACAAGCCAATATCACTGATGAACATAGATGCAAAAATCTTTAACAAAATTCTAGCAATCAGAATCCAACAACACATTAAAAAGATCATACATCATGACCAAGTGGGCTTTATCCCAGGGATGCAAATATTCTTCAATATCTGCAAATCAATCAATGTAATACACAACATTAACAAATTGAAAAATAAAAGCCATATGATTATCTCAATAGATGCAGAGAAAGCCTTTGACAAAATTCAACACCCATTTATGAGAAAAAAAAAAAAAAACTCTCCAGAAAGCAGGAATAAAAGGAACATTCCTCAACATAATAAGAGCTGTATATGACAAACCCACAGCAAACATTATCCTCAATGGTGAAAAACTGAAAGCATTTCCCCTAAAGTCAGGAACAAGACAAGGGTGCCCAGTCTCACCACTACTATTCAACATAGTTTTAGAAGTTTTGGCCACAGCAGTCAGAGCAGAAAAAGAAATACAAAGAATCCAAATTGGAAAAGAAGTAAAACTCACTATTTGCAGATGACATGATTCTCTACACAGAAAACCCTAAAGACTCCACCAGAAAATTACTAGAGCTAATCAATGAATATAGTAAAGTGGCAGGATATAAAATCAAGACACAGAAATCCCTTGCACTCCTATACACTAATAATGAGAAAGCAGAAAGTGAAATTAAGGAAACAATCCCATTCACCATTGCAACAAAAAGAATAAAATATTTAGGAATACATCTACCTAAAGAAACTAAAGACCTATATATAGAAAGCTATAAAATACTGGTGAAAGAAATCAAAGAGGACACTAATAGGTGGAGAAATATACCATGTTCATGGATCAGAAGAATCAATATAGTGAAAATGAGTATACTACCCAAAGCAATCTATAGATTCAATGCAATCCTTATCAAGCTACTAACGGCATTTTTCACGGGGCTAGAGCAAATAATTTCACAATTTGTATGGAAATACAAAAAATCTCGAATAGCCAAAGCAATTTTGAGAAAGAAGGATTGCACTGGAGGAATCAATCTGCTTGACTTTAGGCTCTACAACAAAGCCACAGTCATCAAGACAGTATGGTACTGGCACAAAGACAGAAATATAGATCAATGGAACAAAATAAAAAGCCCAGAGATAAATCCATGCACCTATGGACACCTATCTTTGACAAAGGAGGGAAGAATATACAATGGAGAAAAGACAATCTCCTTAACAAGTGGTGCTGGGAAAACTGGTCAACCACTTGTACAAGAATGAAACTAGAACACTTTCCAACACCATACACAAAAATAAACTCAAAATGGATTCAAGATATAAATGTAAGACCAGAAACTGTAAAACTCCTAGAGGAGATCATAGGCAAAACACTCTCCGACATAAATCACAGCAGGATCCTCTATGGAACATCTCCCAGGGTATTGGAAATAAAAGTAAAAATAAACAAATGGAATCTAAAATTAAAAGCTTATGCACAACAAAGGGAACTATAAGCAAGGTGAAAAGACAGCTTTCAGAATGGGAGAAAATAATAGCAAATGAAGCAATAGACAAAGAACTAATCTCAAAAATATGCAAGCAACTTGTGCAGCTCAATTCCAGAAAAATAAACGACCCAGTCTAAAAATGGGCCAAAGAACTAAACAGACATTTCTCCAAAGAAGACATACAGATGGCTAACAAACGCATGAAAAGATGCTCAACATCACTCATTATCAGAGAAATGCAAATCAAAACCACAATGAGGTACCATTTCAGGCCAGTCAGAATGGCTGTGATCTAATAGTCTACAAGCAATAAATACTGGAGAGGCTGTGGAGAAAAGGGAACCCTCTTACACTGTTGGTGAGAATGCAAACTAGATAGCCCCTATGGAGAACAGTGTGGAGATCCCTTAAAAAAACTGGAAATAGAATTGCCTTATGACCCAGCAATCCCACCCCTGGGCATACACACTGAGGAAACCAGAATTGAAAGAGACAGGTGTACCCCAATGTTCATTGCAGCACTTTTTATAATAGCCAGGACATGGAAGCAACCTAGATGTCCATCAGCAGATGAATGGATAAGAAAGCAGTGGTACATATACACAATGGAGTATTACTCAGCCATTAAAAAGAATACATTTGAATCAGTTGTAATGAGGTGGATGAAACTGGAGCCGATTATACAGAGTGAAGTAAGCCAGAAAGAAAAACACCAATACAGTACACTAATGCATATATATGGAATTTAGAAAAATGGTAATTATAACTCTGTATGCAAGACAGCAAAAGAGACATAGATGTATAAAACAGTCTTTTGGACTCTGTGGGAGAGGGAGAAGGTGGGATGATTTGGGAGAATGGCATTGAAACATGTATAATATCATATATGAAACGAATCGCCAGTCCAGGTTTGATGCATGATACTGGATGCTTGGGGCTGGTGCACTGGGATGACCCAGAGGGATGGTACAGGGAGGGAGAGGGGAGGTGGGTTCAGGATGGGGAACACGTGTATACCCGTGGGTGGATTCATCTTGATGGATGGCAAAACCAATACAATATTGTAAAGTAATTAACCTCCAATTAAAATAAGTAAATCTATATTTTTTAAAAAAGAAAGAAGGTGGGTCTATTTATTTTTTAGGAGCCAATGTATGATTTTTGGTTTCCTGCCTATTCTATTTATTTGCCTGTGAAACACCAGGAAGATGGGGAGGTGGTGAGTGAGGAATCTTGGGATAGGAGAACCAGAGAATTCACTATCAGGATGTGTAGGGAAAAGAAAAATAGAGGCAGTGGTGCAAACCAAGACGTGTGTAGACACATAGCCTGCAGTCTTGGACACATGGAGCCACAGCTGAGGGAAAGTGAGGTTAGAGCATGGGTCTTAGATTCAGCAGCCGTGAGTTTGAGTCCTGGTTATACTCCCTGCTATACCTAGGTGACCTTCCAGATTTGTAAAAAATCAGATGACAACAGTAATACTTACCTCATAGGGTTGTTTTGAGGCCGTTTAGAATACACGCACATGAATCCATGTGCAGCAGAGGCTAAGTCGCTTCAGTCATGTCCGAGTCTTTGTGACTGCATGGACTGTAGCCTGCCAGGCTCCTCTGTCCATAGGGATTCTCCAGGCAAGAATACTGGTGTGGGTTGCCGTGCCCTCCTCTAGGAGATCTTCCCAGCCTAGGGATTGAACCCATGTCTCATGTCTCCTGCACTTGCAGGCGAGTTCTTTACCACTAGTACCACCTGGGAAGCCCATGAATCCATGTAAGTCATTCAAAATGCATTTTGAATATATTCAAAAGAACACATGGAAAAGTATTGAGTTGGCCAAAATGTTCATTTGGGTTTTTCCATAAGATTTGGCCAACCAATGCTTAGCATCACACCCAACACACAGTGAGTACCTGATAAATGGAAGGTAGGCTTCTGATCAGGCTTCCCTGGTGGCTCAGATGGTAAAGAGTCTGACTGCAATGTGGGACACCTGAGTTCTATCCCTGGGTTTGGAAGATCCCCTGGAGAAGGGAATGGCAACCCACTCCAGTATTCTTGTCCATGGATAAAGGAGCTTGGCAGGCTATAGTCCATGGGGTCACAAAGAGTTGGACATGACTGAGTGTCCTAATTATTAATTATGATGATTAATCCATAGAATTTCTAAGCCAGAAGGAACCCCAGAGATCACTTAACTCAGTCTTTTGATGATATAGATGAAGAAGCCAAGACCCAGAGAGATGAAGGGACATGTCTGAAGCAGACAGCTGATGACAGCACCAGGACTAGTTCTGGTCTTCTGATGTGGGTCTGTAAGACATTTTACCCCAAGGCACATACATAATTTGACAGCATCATGACTAGGTCACTTTGGTCCTTTATGTCCTTCCACCCAACCTTTCCCCATTCTGGTCTCAATCAAAAGCCCAGGTGATTCCTGTCTGGGATATATTTCAGTCCCCTCAAAGCTGGCCTACACTTAAGGAAAATCATGGCTGAGGAGAGTGGCAAGAGCAGCTTCCTCAGCAGCTGGAATTCCCTGCTACCATACACACTTCCTGCATACTCACTTGTACTAGATGCCATGCTCTCTACCCAGGGAGCTGGCAGCAATGCCAGTGCTCATGGCTTCAGGGCTGCCCTGAGGAATGAAACAGATTCTTGCTGTTTTTCTCATGAAGATCCTGAGGGGCTTTCCTCAGTATGTTTCTCCTCATCACCACCAGCAATGAAGGTATCACTTTGTGATATGCTTAGTTGTTGTTCATTCGCTAAAGTCGTGTCTGACTCTTTGCAACCCCATGGACTGCAGCACACCAGGCTTCCCTGTCGTTTACCATCTCCCGGAGTTTGTTTAAATTTATGCCCATTGAGTCATTGATGCCATCCAACCATCTTGTCCTCTGTCGTCCCCTTCTCCCCCTGCCTTCAATCTTTCCCGGCATCAGGGTCTTTTCCAGTGAGTCAGTTCTTTGCATCAGGGTGGCAAAGGGATTGGAGCTTCAGCTTCAGCATCAGCCCTTCTAATGAATGTTCAGGACTGATTTCCTTTAGGATGGACTGGTTGGATCTCCTTGCAGTCCAAGGGACTCTCAAGAGTCTTCTCCAACACCACAGTTCAAAAGCATTAATTCTTCTCGTTCAGCCTTCTTCATGGTCCAACTCTCACATCCATATATGACTACTGGAAAAACCATAGCTTTGACTATATGGACCTTTGTCAGCAAAGTAATGTCTCTGCTTTTTAATACGCTGTCTAGGTTTGTCATGGCTTTTCTTCCAAGGAGCAAGCATCTTTTAATTTCATGGTTGCAGTCACCATCCACAGTGATTTTGGAGCCCAAGAAAATAAAGTCTGTCACTGTTTCCATTGTTTCACCATCTATTTTCCATGAAGTGATGGGACCAAGTGATTTCCAAAATACTTACCTTCTGGTCCAGCTTGGGCAACAGCCAACCAGAAAAGATGCTAGAGAACCATGGGTACAGGATACTAAAGGCCTTCTGCTGTGCCAGCCATTTACCCTTTAGCTATGGATCAAAGAGAATGCTCATGAGTCCCAGAGAGGGGGCAGAAGCAGTGGAGTCTGCAGGGGACACTTGGGGAAGCCTGAGATAGCTGCACTTTACCCAGCGTCTAGGAAGTGCTATAACAATGGTACAGCTACATAGGAACATACTGCTTAGTCAGCCTGGATGTGGAGCTGACAAAGAAAACCAGTGAGAGTGGGTCTGGCACTCTGGAAGCGTCCATATTAGACAACTATGCCCATGCCGGGGCTCTAAGACAGCTGAGCAGAAGTGGAAACCCCCTACCTGCTGACAACTGAGCGTTTTATAGCCATGCCTCGTTCCCAAGCTTGAGAAGTCTCCTTGCTGCCACTGTCTCTGCCTTCAAGGGTGTTGACTGGGAAACACTTTGGGAGTCTTCAGACATTGTACTTAATACTTTTAAACAAGGAGTCTTTTTTTTTAACTGGAGGATAATTGCTTTACAGTGTTGTGTTGGTTTCTGCTATACTACCACACGAGTCAGTCATAACTATATAGATAGATAGATGATAGATAGATACATTCCCTCCTTCTTGAACCTCCCTCCTACTCCCCTATCCCACCCCCACACTAGGTTGTCACAGAGCACCGGGCTGGGCTCCCTGTGCTATTAATATATAGCAGCTTCCAACTAGCTATCTATATGACATTTGGTGATGTATGTATGGCAATACTACTTTCTCAATTCATCCCACCCTCTCCTTTCCCCGCTGTGTCTACAAGTCTGTTTTCTACATCTGTGTCTCCATTCTTTCCCTGCAGATAGGTTCATCAGTACCATTTTTCTAGATTCCATATATGTAGGGAACTAGGTATAAAGAAGGTTGAGAAGTGCTTGCAAACGAGACTCTCAACCAGGGCTGAACATTCTTGCAAACGAGATGTTCAGCTAAGAATCCTGTTTGTTCCCATGGGAAAAGAACATTTCTTGCACACAAGGATGTTTCTCTGATTCCTCAAAAGGAACAGACCCTGGGACAAAACGGATTCTAAGTTGATAAGGAAGTTCCCCAAAACAAAGTCTTAGTTGCAGTAAATAAGTCAAGGTAAAGGTTATCTCGCCCTGCGCCTGTGCACTGTATAGTCTCTGAATCATAGTGCTTGGCAGCTTGCCCTGTAGGTTGTTGTGCAAGGGATATAAAATAAAGCAGCTGTAAGAAGCGAGTGTTAAAATATAAAGATTCAAACCACTCTGCAGTGTTGGTGTTTCATTCCGTCGCCAGCACATATATACATGTGTGTGTTAATATATGATATTTGTTTTTCTCTTGCTGAATTCACTCTGTATAACAGGCTCTAGGTACATCCACCTCACTACAACTGACTCAAATTCATTTCTTTTTGTGCCTGAGTAATATTCCATTGTGTATATGCACCATAACTTCTTTGATCTATTGATGGACATCTAGGTGGCTTTCGTGTTCTGACTATTGTAAATAGTGCTGCAGTGAACATTGGAGTACATGTGCTTTTTCAATTATGGTTTTCTGAGGGTATATGCCCAGTAGTGGGATTGCTGGGTCATATGGTAGTTTACTCTTAATTTTTTAAGTAATCTCCATACTGTTCTCGGTAGTGGCTGTATCAATTTACATTCCCACCATAGACAAGGAGTCTTTTTAGTTTTATTTTTTATGTAATATAGTTGATTTACAATACTGTGTTAGTTTCTGGTGTATAGCAAAGTGATTCAGTTACATATACATTTATTACACATGTATATATATTCAGATTCTTTCCCATTGTACTTTATTACAAGATAGTGAATATAGTTCACTATGCTATACAGTAGGACATTGTTGTTTATCTATTTGATATATAGTAGTTTGTATCTGCTAATGCCTAACTTTTAATTCATCCCTGTCCCCGCCCCAGGAGATGAGGAGTGTTGTTTTTCGCAGTGCATTGGTCTGGCATGGTTTTGAATAGGAACTGAGAAGGTACTGGTCTGTGGGGGACACCAATATCTTCTTATTTTTAATATTTATTTGGCTGCACTGGGTCTTAGTTGTGACATGAGGGATCCCTAGCTGTGGCATGCAGGGTCTCTAGTTGCACCATGGAAACTCTTAGTTGTGGCATGAAGGGTCTAGTTCCCTGACCAGGGATCGAAACAGCCCCTCCTCACGTTGTGAGTGGGAGTCTTAGCCACTGGACCACCAGAGAAATCCCCAATATCTTTTTTGACCCCAACAATTTACCCTAGAGTCACTCTATTCCTCCTCTTATGTGGTAAGGTGTCCCAAGAAACCACAGTAGCGCTGGCTCTCCAAGATGACTCTCCAAATGGGGGGCCTGAAGCCCAAATTAAATTAAATTAATCCCAAGCACTACCATTATGGGATTGGCTGATTCCATAGGTAGCTAAGACACACTGACTACCATTTTCCCTGCTGCACTCAGTGACATTTTGGTTAGGGATGAATAAGTAGTAAGAGCAGCACAACCCTGTGCACAGAAGGAGCTCTTCTTTATGTGTCCTGTAAATCAAGGGGCAGGATGGAGGCCCTGTGTGTGCTCTGGCCTGCTGCTCCCTTCCCCCGCCCTGAATGCTCCTCGCTGTGCTGTGCCACAATTAATCAGGCTTTCTAGGTTTTAGTTAATTTCAGGACCCCAATAAGTTGGTTTGTACTGGCATTCGTCCAGCCTTGATAATTTCACAGCCATGTGCTTAGGAACTGTGGCAAGTTTGCACAGGACTTAGCAAGCACGGAGCAGAGGGGAAGAAGGAATAAAAGGAACTCTTGTTTGGCTTAAGTTCCATTAATATTGGGGAAAGCTGAAATCTAAATGACAGAAAAGCATGGCTGAGCACGTGGGCTTTGCAGCTGGAAGGGGGGGTTTCTCTGTGTTTTTTCCACCCTCCCTCCCAACTCAGGGTGGATTTGAAAACACTAAAATTAAATAAACCCAAACCTTCGCTTGACATTTCTCTTGGTCTGATTGTTCTCAAGTTTTCATCTCTGATTTCACAAGACTCCCCTGAGGAATAAGCACTGGAGCCCACAATCTAGTAAAAGGTTCATTTGGGTTTAGGCTTTTTTATTTTTAAAGCTATGATTCTTGGAGAATTGTATTTTCAATTACAGGCAGCTTTTATGACTGAGAGGTTACCAGGAAAATTCAAAAGCAGTGAGAGGAGAGGTCTGTCATGAGTACAGACATTTGGGGCCGATCTGTATAAATTGGCTGCTGTGGAGAATAAGCCCAACATGCAAAATTTCAGAGACTCAGCCATATCTTTGGCACTTGGCTTCCAGAATGCGCTGTGGCCAAGAAACACAGGTTGGAAGAGGCCAACAGGCTAAGTGACTGGGCACCCAGAATATGATTTTACAATCAAAGAGCTTGAAGAAACAGATGGGGAAACTGAGGTCCACAGGAAGGTCAGAATATGACCCATCCAAAGCAAAATCACGACTGGAGCCCAGAATCCTGGTCTCAGTTCAAGGATCCATCCAGGTTCTGATGCTTCTTCTCTTGTAGCAAGAACATATTTTCTCTAACATGAAAAAGGAAAGAAAAAAAAAAAAAAAGACTTGGACACTTGGTTATACGGCCAATGTGAGAGTGGCTGTTTAGATTTTCAGATTTTCTTGGCAAAACTCCCTGGACGTGCAGCTTCTCTGCTAAATTTTAAAACCATCCAAACACAGGGAAAACTGGAGATGAGTGTTTGACTGTGTCTACATGATGCCTAAAGAGACAGTCGATTCAGTCAAAAAATATTATTCATGTTGCTGGTTTGGCAACACCACCCATTTGTGGACTGAATCTTTCACTTTTTAACTCCTTGAGAGACAGTGTTTGGTAGAAAAAAAAAGGTCTGAGCCTGGTTGTCAGAAAACCAGGCTTCCAGACCCAGCTGAGCCACCTACCCACTCTCTGCCTCCTTCCCCGGGCCTCAATTTCTCCACGTGTAGGTTAATCAGATTTGGATTAAGTTGTCTCAAAGGTGTGTAGAGTTTTCACCTTCTAGAATACTGTTCTATGCACACTCAGTCATTTTCCAGCATGGGGTGTGAGAAGAGGATGTCCCTACTTGTGGTTTTTGACCTCTGCATTTGAGGTCAGCAGCCCTTCAGTTCTGGTGTGAGAAGAGGTTTCTGGATGTAATTCACAGCCTATTTCCATTTCACTGCCAACTTGGCTTCTAAATGGGTAGCTCACTGCCCTCCCTGGCCCCTCCCTTAGTCTCCTTCTCATAAGGAGAAAAGCAGTGTAATATTCAGCTGAAAAGAACAACTCAGCGGCACTGTCAGGGGGGCCTGTATTTTGTCATCTGACCTCATCAAGCTAGTGCCAACCCTTCACAGTCTACACCTCCCTTGCATATCACCCATGCTCCCAAACTGGATAATTTGCCTGTGAGATATTTACAAAGAGGTAGGGAACAAGGAAGTAGTGTTGACTTAATGATGCGTTCCATGTCAGGTGTTGAATCTGACTTTTTATGGTTGATTTCTGACTCTTAGCCTGTGAATAAGAATTCCTAGCTCACACCCTGCTCATCCCACTTATTTTGCTGAAGTTTTTTTGAGTGAGTTCGAGCCAGTGGTGTTCTGATGCCAGCTCCTATCAGCTTGGGAGGGGAAATTGTGTGCACCTCTTAACCACTCTGTGTTAAATGACAACACATTGGTAGTTTGAAATTGGCCATATTGGGGATATTTATATAACAGAAATCAGAAATTGTCAGTTTTTCTCCCTAGAGAGTCACTTGTTAAACAGTTATCACTGTACACCATGGTTCAAGTTTGAATGACTGTTGGCCTTCCTTGATGGCCCATTGGTTAAGAATCCGCCTGCCAATGCAGGAGACACAGGTTTGATCCCTGGTCTGGGAAGAGGCCACATGCTGCAGAGCAACTAGGCCCATGTGCCACAAATACTGAAGCCCACGTGCCCTAGAGCCCGTGCTCCACATCAAGACAGAAGCCACTGCAATGAGAAGCCTGCAGACTGCAAAGGAGAGTAGCCCCCACTCACTGCAACTAGAGAAAGCCCATGCAACAATAAAGACCCAAAGCAGCCAAAAATAAATAAATAAAATTTAAAAAACCCAAACGGCTCTAGAGACTAGAAACGTAATCTGAATGGATAAAGCAGGCCTGAAGGTAACAAAAGGGACACAATAGAGATAGTTAGAGACTGTGGCAGTTGATGAGCACATACGCTATGTGAAAGTAGCAGCCACTCCCCTGTTCCAGAGCATGTACCTAGGCAGAGATATCGTCCCATGGTTGCCAGCAATTCTAATTTTCAAGAGGAAGTTGAGATCAAGGTTTTATGTGAAATATCCTAATAATAAACACTAAAGATTATTTGGAACCAATTCAAATTTTGAAAAAACAAAAACAAAAAAAAAAAACCCTGTTCAGTCCAAACAAAACATGTGTGCAGGCTCTCATCAGCCCTTGGGTCAGCATTTTGCCGTCTTTGCTCTCTAGATCCTCTGTTTCCTGCTCTTATTCCCTGGGTGATAACTGATGCTGAGTTGTCAGCATCATTTCCTAATGAGAAACAAACTTTCTTTCCCTGAGAACTGGAAGAACAGGGTATTTGGATGTGAGGATATCCAGGTGGCTTCTCATGATTCTACTCTAGTTTGTGTCTTGTTTTCTAGTCCATGTGCCATGAAGCTGGAGAAAAGGATGTTAGGCCCCAATCTGCATCGAATATTTCATGATGTTCTCCCAGCACCAGGACAATAACCAGTGCTGATGCACCTGTGTGTGAGGACAGAGTGACTTCCATTTTGGCATGTCTCTTGACTATTCCACTTTGAAGGCATGTTGGCATTCTACTCCCCAACTCACTCCCTGCCTATAAGAAGAAGGTGGGAAATTGGACTAATTACTGGTATATTCTTCCTGCTGTTATCCCCACTCTCTTCTACAGACAGGGAACTAAATCTTAAGTAGCTAATAAAGGACTTTACTTAGTGTGGAATAGCTCTCACATTTGGCCTAAGGAATGGGGGCAGGGAGGAAAAGTGGGGATGGAAAGAACTAACAGGCATTATGTAAGGCATTGTGCCAGGCCCTCCTCATACCTCCATAGCAGCAATATTATCATCTTCTTTTTACATAAAAGGAAACAGACTCAGAAATGTTATATGACTTGTTGGGACTTAAACTCAGAAATGCTTGATTCTAAAACCATGCAAAGATCTCCTGGAGAAGGGGATGGCAACCCACTCCAGTATTCTTGCCTGGAGAATTCCATGGACAGAGGATCCTGGTGGGCTACACAGTCCACAGTGTCACAAAGAGTTGGACATGACTGAAGTGACTTAACACGCAGAGCACCAAAGACAATGAAACAGTCACTTCTGTGGGTTCTACTGAAGAATAATAGTGGATCATTCTATTCTTTCCTGGAAAATTCCATGGTTGGAGGAACCTCGTAGGCTACAGTCCATGGGGTCACAAAGAGTTGGACACGACTGAGCGACTTGACTTTCTGCTCCCTAGCTTTGTAATAAACACAAATACTGTGAGCAGTTCATGGCAGTTCTAAAGAACTGTGGATACCTTGAGATCCTATCGTGAGCTATTTAAGCAAAGACAATTTAAAGTGACTAAATGCTTTATAGCAATAAAGCTACTAGGGAGGCAATTTTTATTCCACCAGATTGCATTTTTCTATACACAGTGTAACACTTGGACATACTAGATCTTCAGTTTTTATGACATCCCTAGTGAACAAAGTTTAGATATCTTGGTGAGACTGCTTGAAAATGTAATTAAACTATGTGAAGAATCCTCAACCAGAAGGGAATATATTTTATGTTCTACCCATTTGACTCACTCATGGTGATTGTGGGCATGCTATAATTTTGAATCAAGGAATAAACTCCCTCTCATCTTTTACATATTTACTATAATTCTGCATGGTGTGATGAGTTTAAAATACACAGTATACTAACACATATATATGGAATTTAGAAAGATGGCAATGACGACCCTGTATGCAAGACAGGAAAAAAGACACAGCTGTGTATAACGGACTTTTGGACTCAGAGGGAGAGGGAGAGGGTGGGATGATTTGGGAGGATGGCATTCTAACAAGTACACTATCATGTAAGAATTGAATTGCCAGTCTATGTCAGACGCAGGATTCAGCATGCTTGGGGCTGGTGCATGGGGATGACCCACAGAGATGTTATGGGGAGGGAGGTGGGAGGGGGGTTCATGTTTGGGAACACATGTAAGAATTAAAGATTTTAAAATTAAAAAAATTTAAAAATTTAAAAAAATACATATGTTCCTGAAATTCCCTATAAACAAAATCGTGCTTTTTCAGTGGCTTTATGATAAATCTGGAGATGTGCTTCTTTGGGCAGAGAATGATGTAAACTTCTCCCAAAATTCTCTTAAAGTCAGTTAAAAGGAAAATCATTTCTATAAAATACTATTCAGGTATAACTCAAAGCACAAATCAAAAAATTCCTTGGGTAATGTTTGTTTGATACAGTAACTGAAAGGATTGCTAAACGGAAAATGACAGCTTAGCTAAAAAGAACACATGGAACCAAAAAGTAATGACTTCTATTAACTCTGTTTCCAGGATTCTATAAACTGCTCTGTTTACTTCTAGGAAACAAAATTGTTTTACTGGTGGTATCAGTCAGAATTGGGCAGATTACACTGTAAAAAGAAGCATCCTCCAAATCTCAGAAGCTGTGCTGCACAAAGTTCCATGTATCACACTTTTGATTTCCAAAATAATTCTGCTGGGATCTTTGCTCATCTTCAGTTCAGTTCAGTTCAGTTGCTCAGTCATGTCCGACACTTTGCGACCCCATGAATCGCGGCATGCCAGGCCTCCCTGTCCATCACCAACTCCCAGAGTTCACTCAGACTCACATCCACTGAGTCAGTGATGCCATCCAGCCATCTCATCCTCTGTCGTCCTCTTCTCCTCCTGCCCCCAATCCCTCCCAGCATCACACTCTTTTCCAATGAGTCAACTCTTCGCGTGAGGTGGCCAAAGTATTGGAGTTTCAGCTTTAGCATCATTCCTTCCAAAGAAATCCCAGAGCTGATCTCCTTCAGAATGACTGGTTGGAACTCCTTGCAGTCCAAGGGACTCTCAAGAGTCTTCTCCAACACCACACTTTAAAAGCATCAATTCTTTGGCGCTCAGCTTTCTTCACAGTCCAACTCTCACATTCATCCATGACCACAGGAAAAACCATAGCCTTGACTAGACGGACCTTAGTCGGCAAAGTAATGTCTCTGCTTTTGAATATACTATCTAGGTTGCTCATAACTTTTCTTCCAAGGAGTAAGTGTCTTTTAATTTCATGGCTGCAGTCACCATCTGCAGTGATTTTGGAGCCCAAAAAATAAAGTCTGACACTGTTTCCACATGTATTTCCCATGAGGTGATGGGACGAGATGCCATGATCTTCGTTTTCTGAATGTTGAGCTTTAAGCCAACCTTTTCATGCTCCACTTTCACTTTCATCAAGAGCCTTTTTAGTTCCTCTTCACTTTCTGCCATAAGGGTGGTGTCATCTGCATGTCTGAAGTTATTGATATTTCTCCCAGCAATCTTGATTACAGCTTGTGTTTCTTCCAGTCCAGCATTTCTCATGATGTGTTCTGGATATAAGTTAAATAAGCAGGATGACAATATACAGCCTTGATGTACTCCTTTTCCTATTTAAAAGCACTCTATTCTTCCATGTCCAGTTCTAACTGTTGCTTCCTGACCTGCATACAGATTTCTCAAGAGGCAGGTCAGGTGGTCTGGTACTCCCATCTCTTTCGGAATTTTCCACAGTTGATTGTGATCCACACAGTCAAAGGCTTTGGCATAGTCAATAAAGCAGAAATAGATGTTTTTCTGGAACTCTCTTGCTTTTTCCATGATCCAGCGGATGTTGGCAATCTGATCTCTGGTTCCTCTGCCTTTTCTAAAACCAACTTGAACATCAGGGAGTTCACGGTTCATGTATTGCTGAAGCCTGGCTTGGAGAATCTTGAGCATTACTTTACTAGCATGTGAAATGAGTGCAATTGTGTGGTAGTTTGAGCATTCTTTGGCATTGCCTTTCTTTGAGATTGGAATGAAAACAACTTTTCCAGTCCTGTGGCCACTGTTCAGTTTTCCAAATTTGCTGGCATATTGAGTGCAGCACTTTCACAGCATCATCTTTCAGGATTTGGAATAGCTCCACTGGAATTCCATCACCTCCACTAGCTTCGTTTGTAGTGATGCTTCCTAAGGCCCACTTGACTTCACATTCCAGGATGTCTGGCTCTAGATGAGTGATTACACTGTCATGAATATCTGGGTCATGAAGATCTTTTTTGTATAGTTCTTCTGTGTGTTCTTGCCACCTCTTCTTAATATCTTCTGCTTCTGTTAGGTCCATACCATTTCTGTCCTTTATCCAGCCCATCTTTGCATGAAATGTTCCCTTGGTATCTCTAATTTTCATGAAGAGATCTCTAGTCTTATTTTGTTCTTTTCCTCTATTTATTTGCATTGATCCCTGAAGAAGGCTTTCTTATCTCTTCTTGCTATTCTCTGGAAATCTGCATTCAGATGCTTATATCTTTCCTTTTCTCCTTTGCTTTTCGCCTCTCTTCTTTTCACAGCTATTTGTAAGGCCTCCCCAGACAGCCATTTTGCTTTTTTGCATTTCTTTTCCATGGGGATGGTCTTGATCCTTGTCTTCTGTACAATGTCACGAACCTCATTCCGTAGTTCATCAGGCACTCCATCTATCAGATCTAGGCTGTTAAATCTATTTCTCACTTCCACTGTATAATCATAAGGGATTTGATTTAGGTCATACCTGAATGGTCTAGCAGTTTTCCCTACTTTCTTCAATTTGAGTCTGAATTTGATCATAAGGAGTTCATGATCTGAGCCATAGTCAGCTCCTGGTCTTGTTTTTATTGACTCTATAGAGCTTCTCCATCTTTGGCTGCAAAGAATATAATCAATCTGATTTTGGTGTTGGCCATCTGGTGATGTCCATGTGTAGAGTCTTCTCTTGTGTTGTTGGAAGAGGGTGTTTGCTATGACCAGTGCATTTTCTTGGCAAAACTCTATTAGTCTTTGCCCTGCTTCATTCCGCCTTCCAAGGCCAAGTTTGCCTGTTACTCCAGGTGTTTCTTGACTTCCTACTTTTGCATTCCAGTCCCCTATAATGAAAAGGACATCTTTTTTTTGCTCATCTTAGTCACTCTGAAACTCAGGCTTCATTTCCAAATATGCATTCATGATTCCTGTGGTAGTGGGAAGGGAATGGGACAAGTCATGCACTAACTCTTTATTCCCACGCATCACTTCTCCTAAGATTTCAATGACCAAAGCAAGCTATGGTTTTCCCAGTAGTCATGTATGGATGTGAGAGTTGGAACATAAGGAAGGTTGAGTGTTGAATAACTGATGCTTTTAAATTGTGCTCGAGAAGACTCTTGAGAGTCCCTTGGACTGCTAAGAGATCAAACCAGTCAATCCTAAAGGAAATCAACCCTGAATATTCATTGGAAGGACCGATGCTGAAGCTCTAGTCCTTTGGCCACCTGATGTGAAGAGCCAACTTATTGGAAGAGACCCTGATGCTGGGAAAGATTGAAGGCAAAAGTAGAAGGGGGCAGCAGAGGATAAGATGGTTAGATAGCATTACCAACTCAATGGCATGAGTTTGAGCAAATTCTAGGAGATAGTGAAGGACAGGGAAGCTTGGCATGTTACAGTCCATGAGGTCACAAAGAGTTGGACACAACCTAGTGACTGAACAACAAAACAAATCAGATGGTGGTGCTCATAGTAGGAGGTGAGAGTAAAGTTCTACATGAACCTTAAAGAAAGAAAGATGGAAATATTAGGTGAACCACACTATTGACAGCCAATTCTGTGTTCTAGCACTTTTTAGAAATGACTAGCAAGAAGAAAATATAACAAAGACAAAAATTCAGTAACAAACATGAATACATTCAAGTGATAAATGGGGTTACATTAAATGCAGCTTAAGGGTTCTCAAAGGCCAACTTCTAGATACTGAATCAAGTATTTGATTAGTACAACCTTTAGGTTGGTCTGATTTTCTGTATAAAGAAGTAAACATATGCCATAATTTGCTGTATGCTGTGCTCAGTCACTCAGCCATGTCCGACCCTTTGTGATCCCTTGGATTATAGCCTGTCAGGCTCCCCTGTAATTTTCCAGGCAAGAATACTGAAGAGGGTTGCCATTTCCTTCTTCAGGGCATCTTCCCAACCCAGGGATCTAACCTGCATCTCTTGTGTCTCCTACATCAGAAGGCTGATTCTTCACTGTGCCACCTGGGAAGCCCCATGCAATAATACACTTCTCCTTAATCTCTATGTGTCCTGCTAGTTTTTGAAAGTTAATCAAATAACCAGATTTTTCAGGTTCAGATAGGATAAGAAGGATTTAAAATGCTAAAATCTATAGTCTCAGAACATTGATCAATATTAATCATTCCATAATGCTTCCATTTTTACATTCACTTCTTCCACTTTTGACAACATTGACCTTGAAGGCATTATGCTAAGTGAAATAAATCAGACAGAAAAAGACATATACTGTATGACCTCATTTATCTGTGGTATCTTTAAAAGAAAAAAAAAAAGCCAAACTTTGGGACTTCCCTGGTGGTCCAGTGGCTAAGATTCTTGGCTCCCAATGCAGGGGGCCAAGGTTCGATCTCTGGTCAGGGAACTAGATCCCACATGCTACAACAAAGATCGTACATGAGGCAATGAAGATCTCCAGTACCACAGCTGAGATATAGTGCAGCCAAATAAATTTTTTTAAAGCCAAACTTTGAAACAGTAAAATGGTGACTGCCAAGAGCTGCAGGATGAGGGAAATGGGGAGATGTTGGTCACAGGGTACAAGCTTCTAGTTATAAAATAAATAAGTTCTGAGACTCTAAGGCACAGCATGGTGACTACAGTTAGCATATAATTAAATATATAATATAACCCTGTTATATACTTAAAAGTTGCTAAGAGTGTAGATCTTAAAAATGTTCTCACCATAGACCCAAAAAATGTAATTATGTGAGGCAACGTGAGGTGATGAACATGTTAACGAACATTATTGTGGCGATCATTTCACAATATATACATATGTCCGATCATCATGTTGTACATCTTAGACTTACACAATGTTCTAGGTCAATTAAATTGCGATAAAGCTGGGAAAAAATAAAATGACTATGTGTTCTACAGCACACTTTATACTAGATTAGCACACAACAATCAATTGCATTTATATACACTAGCAGTGAACACTGGAAATCAAAATTAAAGCCACAATAACATTTGCAATTGCTCCAAAGAAAATAAAATATGTAGGTATGAATCTAACAAAATGTGTACAAGATCTATATGCTGAAATATAAAAAGCATTGATATATGAAATCGAGAAAGACCTACAGAAATGGAGAAACATATTGTATTCACGGATTGGAAGGTAAGACACATGAAAGCTGTCAGTTCTTCCTAAACTGATCTACAGGTTTAATGCAATTCCTAGCCAAATCTGAGAAAGGTTTTTTGTAGACATAAATGAGCTTATTCTAAAATTTATACAGAAAGGTATGGGACCCAGAATAATTAAAACAATCTTGAAAAGGAAGAATAAAGTAGGGGAACCACTCTACTTGATATTAATCCTACTCTATGTCTATAACAATAAAAACTGAATGCTGTTGATAGAGGAATAGACATAGAAATTGATATAAGGAAAGAGACAAACTAGAAACGGACCCATACAATACCCAACTGATGTTTGACCAAGGTGTAAAGGCAGTTCAATGGAAGAAAGATAGTTATTTTAAAAATGATGCTGGAGCAACTGGACATCCACAGGCAAAAAGTGAACCTCAATCTAAATCTCATACCTTATATAAAAATTAACTCAATGAATCACAGATTTAAATGTAAAACTTAAAACTATAATACTATAAAATACAGGGGAAAAATTGATCTAGGGATAAACAAAGCATAACTTATATGCAGAGTATATCATGAGAAATGCTGGGCTGGATGAAGCACAAGCTGGAATCAAGATCTCTGGGAGAAATATCAATAACCTCAGATATGCAGATGACACCATCCTTATGGCAGAAAGCGAAGAAGAACTAAAGAGCCTCTTGATGAAAGTGAAAGAGGAGAGTGAAAAAGTTGGCTTAAAACTCAACATTCAGAAAATTAAGATCACGGCATCTGGTCCCATCACTTCATGGCAAATAGATGGGGAAACAGTGGAAACAGTGACAGACTTTATTTTTTTGGCTCCAAAATTACTGCAGATGGTGACTATAGACATGCAATTAAAAGACACTTGCTCCTTGGAAGAAAAGTTATGACGAACCTAGACAGCATATTAAAAAGCAGAGACATTACTTTGCCAACATAGGTCTGCCTAGTCAAGGCTATGGTTTTTCCAGTGGTCATGTATGGATGTGAGAGTTGGACTATAAAGAAAGCTGAGTGCCGAAGAATTGATGCTTTTGAACTGTGGTGTGGAAGAAGACTCTTGAGAGTCCCGTGGACTGCAAGGAGATCCAACCAGTCCATCCTAAAGGAAATCAGTCCAGAATATGCATTGGAGGGACTGATGCTGAAGCTGAAACTCCAATACTTTGGCCACCTGATGCAAAGAGCTGACTCATTGGAAAAGACCCTGATACTGGGAAAGATTGAAGGCTCGAAGAGAAGGGGACAACATAGGGTGAGATGGTTGGATGACATCACCGACTCAGTGGACATGAGTTTGAGTAAACTCCGGGATCTGGTGATGGACAGGGAGGCCTAGTGTGCTGCAGTCCATGGAGTCACAAAAAGAGTCAGGACTGAGCAACTGAATTGAATTGAACTGAAACAAAGCATTCTTAGACTTATTGTCAAAACACAGTCCATAAGTGGAAAAACTGACTAATTGGACCTCATCAAAATTAAAAGTGTTTGTTCTATAAACGCTTAGGGGAAGAGGATGCAATCTGGGTGAAAATATTTGCAAACCATGTATGCAACAAAGGATCAGTACCTAAATAAAAAACTCTTAAAATTTGACTGTAAGAAACTATTCAATTAGAAGATGCCAAGATATATGAAGAAACATTTCACTGAAAAGGATATACAGATGTTAAATATGCACATGAAAAGACAGTAGCTATCATTAGGCATTAGGGAAATGCAATTTAAAACCACAATGATATATCCCTGTACTCCCATCAGAATGGCTAAAATGAAAAATAATGACAACAACAAATGCCGACAAGGATGTAGAGAAACTGGATCTCCCATTCACTTCTGGTGGGAATGTGAATAGTGTAGGCACTCTATAAAAGCATATGGCAGTCCTTACAAAAGTAAACATGCATTTGCCATACAATCCAGGAACTGCACTATTGGGCATTTATTCAGGGGAAATGAAAATTTAGGTTATGCAAAATCTGTAGACAAATGTTCATAGCCCCTTTATTTGTAATTGCCAAAATTTGGAATCAATCCAGATATCCTGCAATATATGAATGGTCAAACAAGCTGTGATACCTCCATACCATGGAATACTACTCAGCAGTAAAAAGAACAAACGCTTGATATTGGAACAACTTTAATAGATCTCCGGAGAATTATGTTGAGTGGAAAAAGCCAACTTCCAAAGGTAACCTGTGTACGATTCCATGTAATATTCTTAAATGACAAAATTACAGAGATGGAGAACAGTTTAGTGGTTGTCAGGAAGAGAGGGAGACAAGATGAGTAACAGTGGAGACCCTTGTGGGGTTGGCACTGTTTAGTATCTTGACTATGGTGGTGATCACATCAACCTACATGTGATAACATTTCATAGAGCTAGACACACAGGCAGATGGGTGCATATAGAACTGTTGAAATTGGAATAAGGTGGATAGATGGTATTGATGTCAATTTCCTGTTTGTAATATTGTACTATAGATATGTTCTGCCAGGTGGCCCTGTGGTAAAGAATCCACCTGCCAATGCAGGAGACATGGATTCGATTCCTGGGTGGGGAAGATCCCCTGGAGGAGGAAATGGCAACCCACTCCAGTATTCTTGCCTGGGAAATCTCATTGACAGAGGAACCTGCTGAGCTACATACAGTCCATGGGGTAACAAAAGAGTAGGACACGACAGTGACTAAACAACAACTATAGATATACATGATGTTATCATTGGGAGTGAAAGGAATTTGAGATCCCTGCGAATTATTTCTTACAATTGCATATAAATCTATGATTATCTCAAAGTAGAACTTCTTAAGAATGACTATGAGATGATCTATGCTTGATTCCCCATTTAATAAGTAGAGAAAAATAAAGCATAGAGATAATCATCAGTTTATCTTGAAAAAGACCTGGTATGAAGTCTAGGTTAAGACCCACATTGGAGTTCCCAATTCAGAAATCAAGACTGGAATGAATATAAGGACCACCAGCATTTACACTAATGAAGAAGCTTCAGAGCATTCCAGCACCCCCTTATACAGTTGCCAAGTGTACAAGATATCCTGAGCAAAAACTGCCCAGTTGAAAAGAACCATTTGATCATAATAAATCATTGGAAGCTTTTAAACCACTAGGTTTGGGGATGGTTTGTTATGGAGTAATCAGAATACTACATCAAGCAAGGGGAGCCAGTGGTTGTAGCCAAATAGATGAGTTTTTAAATCTCAGTGAGTCTACTGATTTTTAATACTGGGATCTATGGTTGTCTCTGTCTGTTCCCTGACACCCATTTTCCTGAATACTCTCTAAGCACATTGGGAGTGATGATGGGGGTTGGGGGATGCAGATACAAAGCAAATTAAGCAACCAGTCCTTGGCCTTGAGGAACTCAGTGCAGTGAGACAAAACATCAGTGCCTTAAATGGCATGAGAATGGTTATGAGGCAACAAATCAGCAAGTTCAAACTAATATAGTACAGCACAAATTGAATGCATGTGGTAATGTATGGCTACCTAGGTGGCAGGATGGAGCTAGACATTTTGGGCCCTGAAGGCAACATTTCAGAAAGAGCCAAGTTTTCTTTGTTAGCACTGAAATAAATATCCCCAGCAATTCAGGGCTAGTTGGATGATATTAACACTTGTGAAGAAAGAAAAAAAAAAAAGTTAACTTCCAGGGACAATTATTTTTGTTTTCATTCTCCTTTGTTCTCTCTTCGTGATATATGATATGGTTTTGGCAAGCACAATTGCTCTGAGCATCAGCTTCCTCATCTATAGACTGGCCATAACAGCCAGAGAGCAGTGGGTTGAAAGGCAGGAAATCTTAACTGGAAGGTCAAATCTATCTAGAGCAGCCTTCCATACATCATGTCTCCGGCTCCCTCCACCATCAGTTTCTTCTGTGGCAGGAAGAGGTTGAGATGAATGGTCCAGAAGTTCCTGGCCAACTCCAACACTTGAGGGCATGGACAGACCATTCCGTTTGTTGTGAGAATTTAAAAAGTAATGATGATGCATAGGAAAGTACTCTGTTAGCCATAAAGTGGCATGTTGATGTTAAGAGTATCAATGTAAGGCAGTTCCACCTTGAAAAAATCCTGCAGCTCTCCTTTAAATTTAGGAGCTCAAAATATAAATGGGTACTGTCTGTCAAGACACCACTTTCGGGCCCTAAGAGAATTCTGATAATTTGTAACTCTTGCTCATGGAATAAACTCAAATTTGGACTAATCCATCTCGGGTTCACCAAAAGGTCAGCAGTGATATTGCGATTTCACGGATGGGTTCTTGGTGAGCCACTCCCAAGTTTTCTTCAAGACACCTAACGATTACTGGAGACCCTTTCCCTGGGTCTTAGGAACTCTCTTGGTGGACAAAAGCAGATTTCTAAGTCGTATCCTGTCCCCCCACAGACACACACTCATCGCCACCCTGCCTTGAAGGGCACCAACGTTTTGTCACTTTATGAGCCGCGATGTGGATTTGGGATACACCCCGAAACGATCAGCAGCCTGCTATAGGGCATCGTTTTCGAGGCCAATTCATCCCGCGTCCCGTGGTCTGGCCGTGGTGTCAGAAGAGAGGGGCTGAGGGCTTCCAGCAGGGAAGTCGGAGGGGTAGCCAGTGTCATCAGGCCGTGAGCAAGCGGCGGGGAGCTCCTAGGCGTCTCCAGCGCGGAGCGGGAGGAGGGGCCAGAGGGGATGTGCGGTCCCTTTAAGACCCCAACGCTGGCTTAGCCAGAGGAGCGGAGCGGGGCGGGGCGTGGGGGCGCTGCGTGACGGGAAAGTCGCCGGCTGAGCCTTACACTTTCTCCCGATTTCTTAACTTTCGGGTCGGGGGATAGGGGAGAAAGCGGCGGTGTCGCGGAGGCGAGGGGGTGCGGGCTTGCAGCGGCTTGCGTGGTCGCGGACTTCCCGCCCGCGCCGAGGCGCCGGCCTCGCGGGCCAAGTGGGGAGCGGGCGGCGGGCGGGCAGGTGGCCCCGGGCCGCCGCACCCGCGCCTTGGCTCTGCCGCCTGGAGCCGAGAGAACCGCTGCTCCCTCGTGGTGTGAGGGCGGTGATGTTTTTCCTCCCACCCACTTTCGAGTCCCCCCTCCCCCCTCGCACGCACTCTAGCTCTCGCCACAACCTGCGAATCCCAGACCTCGGAGGAGCGCCCCGGGGAGCTCGGAGCGGCTGCACGCGTGGACCACGGAGGAGGCCGGTGGCCAGGTCAGTGAGCGGTGCCGGGCGCCTGCTTTCCCTCTCTTCCTTTCCAGCCTTTGCACAGGTGGGCCGTCTTCCCCCAGGGCATCCCAAACTTCCCTGAACCTGCCACCCCGGCCGACTCCCTGCTCCAGCTGCCCTTGTTCGGGCTGGAGGTGAGGCCCAGGGCGCTGCACCAAGGTAGGTGGGTGGGTGGGTTGGGGGGGGGGGGTGTCGGCTCCCTCCGGATTCGAACTCGGTACTCCCACTTGGCCTGAGTAGTTCCAGGCTCTGGAGCTGCGGGGAGGCCCCTTGGGTAGCCATCTAACAGGTTCTGCGGTCCCCTTAGTGATCGCCTGAGTCTTTTTTGCTTGCTTGCCCAAGTGCCCTGGACCAGTAGGTGCTTCAGACATACTCAAGTTAACGAAACAGAGCAGAAGGGGCTGGAGGCTCCTCTGTCCTCCTTGTGGACATCTGCCACATTTTCTGGCCCGGACCACTGGGGTCAGAGTTGGAGCCACTAAGCTCGGGGTGCAACGCGGTATTGCCAGAACTCAGGGCCTGGAAAGCCTGCCTTCTAGTTCCTGCCGGCCCTGCCACTAACTTTATGAGAATGGGCAGTTGAGTTCTCTGGGCTCCAGGATGCCCATTTTGAAGGTGGAGTTGTTGTGGGAAATCAAAAGGAAATGATAGATAGCACGGTGTTTTGCAAACCAAACTCCAGGCATTGTTTGCCCCTCAGAGCAGAGATGGAGGCATCTCAACTCAGACCAGAGACACCCTGGCCTGAAGCTGCCATTTTTCAGGGCCAGCCCACTGCCAGTGAATGGAGAGTTTTCTTGTTGGGTGGTAGACTGGGGAGAGGATTTTAGCTGATGGACTCTGGCCTGCGACTCCAGTGTCTTCTTACTGTTTGTCCAAAAGAGAATTGTTACCCTGGGGGCTGTCCCACAGACAATAGTGAATGTAAGATTACAAGGGTAGTGAAGCCTCTAGGAAGGATTAAAGGAACACTGTGGGGCATGAAGAGCTGGCTGAGTTGCCCATCCTTTAGCCCTCCTTTGGGAATGTCTCTGATTCTATTCTACCCAGGAGACCTCTTCTGAGAACGGACAGAGCCTTGACACTTGGCCGCCCAGATCCCTTGCAGTCACAGCCAGGCAAGGAGCCCTTGGTCCCCTCGCTCATTGCAAATGAACTTGGGGAAAGCTTGTTTCACAAAGGCACCTTAATGGGTACATTTCTTTAGGGTCTTACATGTGTCTTAGACTCCTGTAAAGCCCACTCAGCCTCCCCAGCTCGGCAGCGTTGGTCTCAGAATTTTTGTTTTCTTTGTTGTTTTCTTGTTGGGGCCTGGCTTTCCCCCAAATATGTCAATGGCTACATTTCTAAGTAACCTGTAAAAGAGCCAGTGCAAGTTCAATGGCACAATGGCCTGTGTGAAGCAGACAGAGAGTTAATGCCGAAATAACTCCAGTTAACTGGGTCAAAGTATAATTTGAAAAATTAAGGACAGTTTGGCTCTTTGCAAGTGTAAGAGTCGGCATGTTTGCTGAGCAATGCTCACTCGTGTTTATTGCTGCAGCCCCAACAAATGTCTTGAACCGTTCTCCTCCCCCAAAAGGAAAAAGTTAAAGGGATACAGAGAAATTGAACAGAGACCTGGGGAGGGAACTCTTCTAGGTTTATAGCTCCATACAGAACATGAAGGCAGGACTTCAGGATCTTGTAAATCAAAAGTGATTATTTATAAAGAGATTCATTTTCTGATGTTCTTCATCCCAGCCAGGGAGGCCACACAGATGACAGGAACGCCAAAAGAGATTAATTGCTCTCTAGTCACCAACTTTTCTCTTTGCTCATACCATTAGTTGAGACCCAAGAAAAGCAAAACAAACAAACAAACACAAACAAACAAAAACCAAAACCTAAGAGCCGTTTTCTTGCCAGCTTGAGTTATGAGGAAATGCTACTGTTCACCAAATCACCCAACCATTGTACAAGAAAAACAATCCAGTTGGTTCTTGCATGGGGAGACCCAAAAACCACGGCTTCAAAAATCCCCCCTGAGAGCCATATGTGATTATGATAAACTGGATTTCAGTGGTTTTAAAAATATCTTTCTCCTTTGGAGGCTTGGGGGATAAGCTTATTAAAGAAGGCTCGGGAAGAACCTCACTGGGGTGAGTTGCTGTGTTAAAGCTGTTCATGGAAATGATTTGCTTTGAGGGAACCTGGTAACTCTCAGAGGACAGAGCTGGACATTCTGAGTGATTGAAGGAGGGCCAGAAGCTCCCAGAAGGGATCTCATCATCAGAACCCAGGTCTTTTGAAGACTATGAACATGTCCCAGGAAAATTTAGTCGTCGTCTAAGGAACAGGAAGGAGGTAGAGAGGCAAACCAGTGCTGCAAATCCTGGCTGATAGCATAAATTATTCTCTATGACCAGTTCTGCTTTGGTTACATACTCTTAATTTGAAACCATGGATTTTAAATTATCTGGCCAACTTCATAATATTTAAAGTAAGAGTGGTGGCATTCACATCATGGCCCAAAGACAATTCAGTTCTCCCAAATGATCATCTTGTATTCCATCCCACTCTCTATACTCAATATTTAGGTTGGACCTGCTGAAAAGATTGTTGAACTCACTTCCCATCCAATGTTAATCCCAGACTGAAATATGGTGTTTCTTGAATTATTTAAATATTTTCAAATCCCCCATTGGAAGAGTTTTGCCAGCTCTAAAGTCGATGGAAATGACCTGTGGCTGGATATAATCTATAGCAAACCTTCTGTGTTCTAAGCCTCAGAAAGCTTTCCACTCCTGAGACTGGAAATGCAGTTCTCCTATTTTTAAGAATGGTAGGTGCTTTGGGGGTGGTCTTCTGCATGGTGATGCAATGTGAACATATTCTCTACTTAAGTTTGCCCAATATTCCTTAAATGGTCCATTTAAAATTTCCATTTCACAAGGGACTTCATGTGAGAGGAGTATGTCTGAACCATTCAGGTGCTTACATCACATCCATTTGCTAGTCACATCTCTTTTCCAACATAAGTAGCCACACTGAAAATCCTTATAGATCTCATAAGAGACACAAAACACTGATCAACGCTTGCCCCATCCTTGAAGGATTAAAAATAATGGTATTCTTGAAGCTAAGATCAGTTGACTTTCGTTTCAGAAATTGTTTGGGTCACTGCCTATTATTTTTATCTTGTTTGCCAAAATGGCCGGTTTTAAAACCCCAGTTTCCCTTTTCTCCCAAAGAAACTCTCTTGAGAAATCAACTTTAATTCCCTTAGAAATGAGGATTTCAAAATTTATTTTTTCTTTCCTATGACTTGCCTGTAAGGATTTAGCCTTAGCGTTGGATAGGAATGTATGTTTGTCCACTTAAATTTTCCCCCACAGTCTTTGCGAGGCAGGAGAGGAAAGTTCTCTTTCTTTGCAGGAAAACAGTGCTTATTACACTTATGTAAATTCCCCCAGCCCTTCCCACCCTCCAGTAGGTTAGAAGCCTGAGATAAGAGGTCTCTATCAGTTCCAGTTCAGTTCAGTTCAGTCGCTCAGTCGTGTCCAACTCCTTGCGACCCCACGAATCACAGCACGCCAGGCCTCCCTGTCCATCAGTTCCAGTAGATCTGTTCTAAGTCTTTTTGTCTGCTTGCTTCCCACCAGCTTGAGTACACTGGGCCCTGAAAGTTTCAAGCTGCCTTTTGCACTGGCCGGAATGAGAAAAAAGTGAAAGATGGGCGGCATGGGAGGCATGAGATACATCTTCTCCTTGTTGCTGTTCTTTCTTTTCCTAGAAGGAAGCAGAACAGAGCAAGTAAAATGTAAGTGTCTTGAGTTTTAAAAAAAACAAGATACTTTCTTGTCATTTCTTTGAGAATATGCTTATAATCTGAAGAGATTGCGAGTTAGCCCAAATGTGGCCCTGCCACGAATCTAAGAAAGTGAATGTTACTGCTTTATGTGTGCGTTGATAAAAGAAGGAGAGCTTTGAATCAGGCCGATGAATTTGGGGCTGTTTTTCTGATTATCATATAGTTTTCATCTCATAGAACACATGACACATTAGTTATTTTCCATTTCCTATTCTAAACTGTACAAATCTCATTCCATTTTACGTAATTCTAGAAATATCTGACAGATGAGCTGGATTTTTTCCCAAATTTCAGACTCCTCTGGAAAGGTTTTCACTTTATGATAAAGAATAGCACAGAAAAGAAAAAGAAAAAAAAAAAGTTAAGCAGGCTCTGTCTATTCCCTTCTGCCAAAAAATGAAGAAGGGAAAAAACCTTCACACGAACTGGATTGAGATGAAAAATCCTTTGAGGAAATTGAGATTCCAGGGACCGTGAGCAAATTGGATGCCATTTGTTGAACGGAACATTCCTGCAAATCCAGGGAGTATTTCTAGAAAGTCAGCAATCCGTGTCATGGGCTGACACATTGGAGAAAGCTGAGTGGCAGGAAAAGGGGGGTAATTAACCCTCCTTGCAGCCACATTTGGGAGATTTATACTCATAAATCTTTGCTCTTTAATAAATCCATTGACATCTTTGCTCTTGTTAGGAGCTGTCTGCCTGCCTTCGCCCACTGTGAGCCTCGCCTTCTTTGGGCCATTTGCAGCCACCTCCAAGGTGGACCCTGGCTCTGCATTTGAAGGAAAAGCCCTCTCTCTAGTTCCCCTTTATGGCTGCATCAAAAGAAGCACAAAGTGGAACTGGTCCAAGATGGCATTCTCTGCTCCACTGAACTTATTCATGAGAAGGAACTGTGCAAATATGCCTGGTAGGAGCTGAAACAGCATCTGAAGCCCATCACTTCAACACGTATCTCCTTTATCAGCTTAAGTTAAATATATTGGGCATGAGGCTCTCTGTTAGGGAGAACAGTGCTGAATCTTTTACCTGTCGTTCTGCTTCACTGTGGTTTTCATAGTAAAATGAGTCTCCTTCCTGAGAGAAATGGGGCTTTTGATTAGGCTTTTAAACATGAGTGATCCATGGTGATCTCTCATATGATCGAGACACAAAAACAGAAGTTTGAGCAGGACACAGTAGGAGCAAGAGAGCTTAAATCAGCCTCTTCTCTTGTAGTCTTCAACCGACCTTCTTCTCCTGCTTGAATACGTAATCTACCTCAGAACCCTCGGCTTCCAGAAGTTTGCCTTGGTTTCAGTGGATGTGAGAGAAAAGTCCAGTCCATTCTCAGCTAAGCTCACAAGCAGCTGGACTTGAAACTCCTTTGTTTCTTAGGGAGAAACTTCCCTTATGGCCTTGTGGCAGCATGGGGAAGCTTGCAACTCTTAGGAGACCATCTTCTCTGGGAAGCCTTCCATATTAATGAAGAACTGAGTGGTATTGTCCATAGAAATAGACAATTAGAGCTTAACTGACAAACCAAAGAAAAAATGTGATTGAAAAATGATTGACAGACCCCAGACTATCACTCTCTAACATTTCCTACTGCCTGTGAGTCTGTCCCAAGCCCTTTGGATATTCAACTGGTGTCAAAATGATTATGTAACAGATGGCCTAAGGGACCAGTTCTGGGCTAGTGTTTCCAGCTTATAGTCAGATAATGAGGCTTAGGTCATCGTCATTCCCTAAATGAGCCCTCAGCATCATTCTTTGGGGCCTGACCCAAGCTAACTGTCTCAAAGATATGTGCCAAGTTATCTCTTCCAAAAAGAAACTCTACAAGTCTGTGCCTTAGGTGTGTTGCCTTGGCACACAAACACACTCACACACACATACACACACTGCATGCACAGAGATTTATATTGCAGCTCTACAAGACATTAGAAGCAGTAGGAAATGGTTGCATAAATGATCCTTGTAATGTACTCTCATGCTACCAAACACTCCTTATTGAAAGTGATAGCCCTGGAAAATGCATATATTAGCTTATTTTGAAATTTTTAAATTATGAAATGAATACTACTCACTATACAAAATGATGTGAAAGTATCTGAACTTCATAAAGAACCTGTTTCTCTCCCATTCCCACACCTCAGGGATGACTGTTACTATTAATAATAGTTTTCTATTATACTATTAATAATAGTTTTCTATTATTCTCTTAATAATAGTTTTCTGTTTCTTCCATGCTGTTTTCTCTCTGTGTTATCAAAATATACATATCTATAGGGATTTTTTCTTTTATGAAAATTGGATATTATATATATATTTTTCCTTATAACTTGCTTTATTCAGCAGTGTGTCCAGGACATCCTTCCATGTCAGAACATTTTGGTGTAACAGTACCATATTCACTCTAATGCCTACATAGTACCCAGGTATATGAGTGTGCTATGGTTTGTTTAGATAGTCCCTATTTGTAGATAGATTGTTTCCAGTTTTTGTTATTACTATAAGTAAGCCATTAATGAATCCCTGAAAGCACTTAAGCAAGTATTTGTGAGTAATTGTCAGGTCAAAGTGTATGTTCAGTTTTAATCTTGGCAAAAACTGTCAAATTGTCCTTCCAAAAAAAGTATCAGTTTATATTTCCACCATATATGTATGCATGTCCATTTCTAATTCCTTCACTAAAAGTATTATTAATCACTGTATTCATGGGCTAGTTTACTAGAGGAAATCATGTTTCAGTTGTGCTGTGAGATTTTCCTGTTACTGGAGTATACTTTCAATTACTTCTAATTGAATTGTATTTCTCCAGTGAATTGGCTCTTTTTCAGTTGGATTGCTTGTCTTATTGATTTGCAAAAGCTTATTTATTAACATTTTGTTATTTCAAATGTTGTTATTGACCTTTTGTATTTCACATATTGTTTTCCCAGTCTGCCATTTCATTCAAACTTTGTATAAGCCATATTTTCCCATATAGAAGTTTTAAAATTTTGTATAGTCAGATCTGTCATTTATTTCCTTTATGGCTTGTGGATTTCTTCTTATTCCTAGGAAGATCTTTCCTACTCCATATGCTTATACTTTTATCTACTGCTTCCATAATTTGGGGTTTTACCCACAGTTCTCTCTTCTATCTGAAATTTATATTCATGCTTGGTGTGCAGTGGGGCTTCCCAGGTGGCTCAATGGTAAAGAATCCACCTGCCAATGAAGGAGAAAAAGGTTTGATCCCTGGGTCGGGAATATCCCCTGGAGAAGGGCATGGCAACCCCATTCCAGTATTCTTGCCTGGAAAATCCCATGGACAGAGGAGCCAGCCTGGCAGACTGCAGTCGATGGGGTCGCAAAGAGTCAGACGCAACTGAGCATGCAGGCACACACATGGTGTGCAAGAGGGAACTGATTTTTTATCTCTGGGTAGTAGTTTCATGACTGTTATTTTTGTTCATTTTTATACTTCTATTTATTCCAAAGATTTCACAATTGGCAAATATTACTTTGACAACAGGAAAAAGTCCTTTGAAGTAAAAGGAAATCAGGTTTCCCATATTGTGCTGTTGAGTTCTAGAGAAGAGTAGGTATGGGACTGGAAGAAGCAAAATGAGGGGAAAAAATAACAAAAAAACTTCAAGAAATGTGTAAGGATCATAGAGTTTCATGTCCGCTGCTTGCTGCCTGGTACTGTTTTACCCAAGGAAGCCAAGGTTTTTTCTCATTCATGGGCTGGTTTGAGTATAAGCATGTTGGTCAAGGCAGATGCTCTGTAGCCTGTTTGCTCTCCCATTTTAGGCATCAGGATGGAACGAAGGGCGATGCTATTATGGTCAAAGACACTCACTCAACTGGTGTAGAATCTGAGGAGGTCTGGAGGAAATGCTTTCATAGCAGAAAGCTATTTGCACAAGGAAAAGTAGAAGTGGGTGCTGCCACTTGCTAGTAGCTAATTAGCCAGAGTTACCTTGCTCTCACAGGAGGGAAAACCAGCTCAGGAACCCAGGAACTATGGACAGTGCCATCACAGTGGATGAATGAGCCATTTATGGCTTATGTAAAAGTTTGTTACTGTCCAAAAGCAGCGAGGTTGGAGATCTTTAGCTGGGAAAATATCTTTCTGTAACTGCATTATGCTCAATTGTTAAAGTTGTAGTCAAAAGAGGCCAGGAAGTTCTTTTGAAGTTCAAAGAAGCGTAACATTCAGTGCATAATATTCACGCAAATATAGGACAAAATAAGCTGAAGAGTTTGCTTCTTTTGGCACATCTGACTTAGGTTATGAACTATTGATCAAAGTGAGATGGAAGAATTAAGTTGTTAAGAATATTTAATTATATATTTCAAATGAACCAGCCTGTGCCAAGGCTGGCAAAAGTCCTTGGGAGAGAAATGGTTGGTGCATTTCATGGCTTCTGTGCCTGCTTTATAAGGTGGGTTAGCTGGATCTTCCAAGGGACTAGATTCTCACTCATTTTTCTGCTTTGGAGAAAAGCTTCTAACATTTGTATCTGGCTGAAAATGGGCCTCTGAATTTCCCAGGAAGGATGAGTCCCCAAAAGATTAAAGACAAGGAAGAAGATAGTGAAATTTTGAGACACAGGAAGCATGGTCTTATGGAGCCTACCCAGAGCCTCTTTATTGTGAAAGTCAACCAGAAGGGCTTGAGTCCTCTACCTCCAGGTTATCACTTGGACATTTGAGCTGATTATTTGACAAGGCAAAGAAATGAGCAGAAGAATAGACCTATTCACATCTTAGAAGTTCAGATAGGTAGAAGTAGAGTAAATGAGAATGCTTTAAAATTAGCTTAATGCCTTTCAAGGTATATTCTTAATTATTTTTTATGTTGGGGGGGACCAGTGGTGTTGGCTATGGAAACTCTGGAGTCCACTTTGATCCAAACCCCAGATCCATGGCTTTCTTACTTACTTTGGGAATATTGCTTAATCTCTCCAGCTTTAGTGCTCTTATCAGTACAGTAGGGGAAGTAATAGTGTATTGATCGTAAACATGGTCATCTAAAGACTTGATGATATCGTGCACACAGAGGGCTTTGTGACAGTGGCTGGCACATGGTTTTTAATGAGTGGTAGCTTCCCTGGTGGCTCAGAGAGTAAAGAATCTGCCTCTAGGGCAGGAGACCCGGGTTTGATCCTCGGGTAAGGAAGATTCCCCGGAGAAGGGAATGTCAACCCACTGCAGTATTCTTGCTTGGAGAATTCCATGGACAGGGGAACCTGGCAGGCTACAGTCCATGGGGTTGCAGAGTCAGACACGACTGAGTGACTAACATATGCACACAGAGCAATTAGAGTAACTCTCCTACAGGCCAAATGATATTATCACCTTAATTTTCAGATGCGAAACTTGAAACTGAGTGGGGTCAAGTGACTTTGTACAAAGCTGGACAGCAAATCCAGGGCAGCACCAGAATGAAAACCCAGGTCTCCAGATCCGCTGTTCTGTTCACAACACCAGTTTGTGTCTAGCAGTTCTTTGAGGAAGCCAGTGCCTTCTCTTGAATAGAAGCCCAGTGCTTTGCACATGTGGAGAAGGAAATAGCAACCTACTCCTGTATTCTTCCCTGGCGAATCCCATGGACAGAGGGTCCTGATGGAATACAGTCCATGGGGTCCCAAAGAGTTGAACACAACTGAAGTGACTTAGCATGGCATGCACAGCTTTGCACATGGCAGCCACTCAACATGTGAGATGATCTGAGTAAATGAATAAAGAACTTTGTACTCAGAATTCCAAAGACAGGCAGTATACTATTTGGGAGTTAAAAGGTAGAGTCTAGGACTAAAGTTATTCTGGAACCTAAATAAGCTAAGCCAGAGGAAATTTGTGAGGAAGGTTAAAAATATGTGCCTTTATGTCTGTGATTCTTAGATTTCCCTGACTTATCAGGAGGATTGGAATGCCTTCATAGTCTAATGGAGAGTGAACTGTGCTCTAAGTCAGGAGACCTAGCTTCTGGTCAGTTCTGTTGCTCACTGTGTGGTGTTGGTTGAGTTATTCATGCTCTCTCTGAACTAAAGATTCTCTACTCTCTGAGAGGAATTCTTCCCTTCTGGACAGCAAACTAAAGGATGGGAGAAAAAGGGGTTGTGCAGGGGGGGAGGGCAAGGGAAACCAGAAAAATGAAGGTGAATGTGTTAGTCGCTCAGTCATGTCCAACTCTTTGCTACCCCATAGACTGTAGTCTACCAGGCTCTTCTGTCCATGGGATTCTCCAGGCAAGAATACTGGAGTGGGTTGCCATTTCCTCCTCCGGGGGAATCTTCTGACCCAGGGATTGAACCTGTCTCCTGAATTGCAGGCACATTCGTTAGTGTCTGAGCCATCAGGGAAACCAAGGCTCTGTCTTTAGATATTTGGAGCACACCTGGACTTTTATCGTTGTCACAAGGTCTTTGCAAAAAGTGTTTTACTCATTTAAGATTTATAGCCTGCTACTTCTAAAAAGATTAGATATAGGTTCTATATGAAAGAATGGGATTCCCTGGTAGATCAGCTGGTAAGGAACCCACCTGCAATACAGGAGACCCTGGTTTGATTCCTGGGTCAGGAAGATCCCCTGGGGAAATGATAGGCTACAAACTCCAGTATTCTTGGGCTTCCCTGTTGACTCAGATGGGAAAGAATCCACCTGCAGTGTGAGAGACCTGGGTTCAATCCCTGGGTTGGGAAGATCCCCTGGAGGAGGGCATGGGAACCTACTCCAATATTCTTGCCCGGAGAATCCCCATGGACAAAGGCACCTGGCAGGCAACAGTCCATGGGGTCACAAAGAGTCGGACACCGCTGAGTGACTAAACCCAGCACATCACAGCATATAGGAAAGAATAGTTGCAAGATAACTTTTTAAAAGCTGAAACAAAAAATGGAGGCCATCTGACCAAAGTAGAATGGGCAGATATTTTTAACGCCTGATTTGGTATCATGGGGCTTCCCAGGTGGCTCAGTAGTAAAGAATCCACCTGTCAATGCAGGCTGTGCAAGAGATGCGGGTTCCATCCCTGGGTCAGGAAGATCCCTTAGAGAAGGAAATGGCAACCCACTCCAGTGTTCTTGCCTGGAAAATTCCATGGACAGAGGGTCCTGGTGGGCTACAGTTCATCTTGTCTCAGAGAGTCAGATACAATTGAGTGACTGAGCATGCACAAAGGTTGGTACATTACAGTATTCACATTTCTAAGTTGATGTATGCTTCCTGAAAAGAAAAAAGAGAAGCTTTCCATTGGTTGGCAAGAGAAATGGACAATTTCATCTACCTCCTACTTAGTCAAATGGTATTAATGATGGGATGTTTGCATAAAGTACATTTTGGGTGGTACAAAGACACCAATTGTAATCTTGGTTTCATAGAAGAAAGAATCATATTTGGCATTTCTCTATTAACCCTCTGTAAAGGAATAGGGCAAACATTAAATTATATCTCAATGTAAGTTTTTTTATAAGTGCTAAGTTAATGTAGTCCAGATAGTTTAACTTTGAATGATATAAGCTAATCAAAGGCTAGAACATGGAAATTTTATACATATGGTTGTTTAATATGTCTAGTAGACTGCATTGTCAATTATCAGATGCCCTAAGCAAAGTTTACATCAAAGTGATTTTTTTTCTATTTAAAAATAGATGTCAAAAAAAATAGATGTCATTTTTCAACATTCAGAGGAAAATAAAAGTATTAGAGAAACAAAAGCCATTGGTAATCTCAACATTTATGTTAATCATGGTTAATTGGTATATAGACTTAGAGTCTTTTTTTCTATGCAACTACACACACACACACACACACACACACACACACACACACACACACACACACACACATATATATGTGGGCCTCCATGGTGGCTCAGATGGTAAAGAATCTGCCTGCAATACCGGAGACCCAGGTTCGATCCCTGGGTTGGGAAGATCCCCTGGAAATTGAAATAGCAACCCACTCCAGTATTCTTGCCTGGGAAATCCCATGGATAGAGGAGCCTGGCAGTCTACAGTCTATGGGGATCACAAAAGAGTTGGACGTGACTTAGCAGCTAAATGACAACAACAACACATATATATTATTTTATAAAAATGAAGCACTCAGGCAGGGTATGTGCCCCGTAGTGGGATTACTGGGTCACATGGTAGTTTATTCCTAATGTTTTGAGAAGAATCTCTATACTGTTCTCCATAGTGGCTATGCCAGTTTACATTACCACTAACAGTACAGGAGGGCTCCCTTTCCTCCACATCCTCTGTAGCATTTATTGTTTATAGATTTTTTTTTTATGATGGCCATTCTGATTGGAGTGAGATGATACATCACTGTAGTTTTGATTTGCATTTCTCTAATAATGAACAGTGTTAAGCATTTTTCCGTGTGTTTATTGGCTGTCTGGGTGTCTTCTTTGGAGAAGTATGTGTTTAAGTCTTCTGCCCACTTTTTGATTGGGTTGTTTGTTTTTCTGATATTGAGCTGCATAAGCCATGATTCAAAAAGACACATGTACCCCAATGTTCATTGCAGCACTATTTACAATGGCAATTGCCAGGACATGGAATCAACCTAGATGTACATTGACAGATGTACATTCCTAGATGAATGGATAAAGAAGTTGTGGTACATATGTACAATGGACTATTACTCAGACATAAAAAGGAGCAAGCTTGATTCAGTTCTAGTGAGGTGGATGAACCTAGAGCCTGTTACACAGAGTGAAGTAAGTCAGAAATAGAAAAAGAAATATCACATATTAATGCATATGTATAAAATCTACTATATAGTTCTGATGAACCTATTTGTAGGGCAGGAATAGAGACGCAGACTTACAGAACATACTTGTGGACACAGCAGGGGAAGGAGAGGGTGGAATGCATTGATAAAATACTGTTGAATATATACATTACCATACATAAAATAAGCTAGCTAGTTGGAAGTTGCTGTATAACATGTGGAGCTCAACCCAGTGCTCTGTGACAACTTAGAGGGTTGTGAGGGAGGCTCAAGAGGAGGGGATGTATGTATATTTATTGGTGATTCACATTGGTGAATGGCAGAAATCAACACAGCATTGTAAAGCAATTATCCTCCTATTAAAATTTTTTTAAATGAAGCACTGATTTATCATGGATTCTCTAAAGTGCACCTGCAGTGGGGATTTAGCCTATGTTGTCTGAAGTGAAAACTGGATATGTGAGATACCAGTTGTAGGGCACACAAAGTTGATTCTATTGTGAAAAGTTCAAGAGCACAACTTAAATTCTTGACCAAATAGTAAACCTCCTTTAGCAGAGATTTGTGCAGCTGAGGTGCTGATAGAAAGAACAGTTTGTTTTTCTCAGACAAGAGCTTTGAGTTTTTTGCCCAAAGTCCTATGCCAGATGACAAGTAAGAGATGATTTTAGCCAGAAAAATTATTCAGATCAGGTTTCACCAGTTGAGCAGCCTTTCTGTGAAAGTATCTCCCATGGCCTTGAGAGTACCATCAAGTCTCAGTTATCCATGTTAATGGGAGATAGAAGGGCACAATGAATTGAAATTTCCTGGAAAATCTTCATTTCTCAACTTAGCCAATGATGTCGCCTTGCTCAACTCTCAAACCTCTTCAAAATATGGACCTTTTCTTCTCATTGAGTTTGCCCACCTGCTAGTAGAAAAGCTAGTAGAAAAGGCAGGTAGCAGCAAGCCCAGGCTGTGCATAGGCCACTCAATATATATTAAGTTGAGTTAATTTTGGACAAATGATCCAACAAGTAGGAATAAGATAATTAACTACCAGGTAAAGAGAAATAAGCTATATACTCAAAAGTGAAGGACTTGGGTTTTTCTTGGCTTTCCACTTTCACTGGCTTCAATAGCCTGAAAATGAAGTCTTAAAGCCCTGAGGAATTCTGAGTGAGACTTCAGTTCTAGAAACCCAGTTTCCAGAGAAATAGGACATTTTTTTTTCTGTAGTGACTGCTACATCATGCCCTTCGTCCTGCTTCAAGTTAGATAGATGTTAGAAGAGAAGTACTTATGCTTTTAATTTTTTTCTTGACTATTATAGTAGCCTTTAAAAAAATACTCAAAAAGGAATTTGTTTACTTGATTTGTCCTCTCATATAATAAACAGCAAAGATTCATCTCTCCCTTTCCACTGACTGTATGTATTTATTTTACTATAAATAAATATTATTGTAGTACTTAACATGCTGATGTGTCTACAGTAATAGATCTTATAGAAAACTGTTCATGGGAATGTTTTCTTGCCTTTAGACTGGTGATGAAGTTCTTAAACTTTTGACCTGGTGCCGGGTGCTAGACAGTAATTTTTGGGGAAAACATTGATGGCATAGAAGCACATCTTTGTTGTTTACTTTTTGTCATCGTTTCTGTTAACAGGGGCCCTTAAAGTAGCAGGGATTACCACTTTTAATTAGGGCCACATGAACCCATTTGAAAAATAGCTATGATGATACAGGTTGAGGTCCATCTCAAATGTTCATTGAAATTCCCTTGGGACCAAGTTCTACTCAACAGAAATCATGAGTCAATGGGAAGTCATGGAGTCTCTAGACTTCCCAGGTGGCTCAGTGGTAAAGAATCTGCTAGTGCAGGAGCCACAGGAGACAAGGATTCAATCCCTGGGTTGGGAAGATTCCTTGGAGATGGAATATGGCAACCCACTCCAGTATTCTTGCCTGGGAAATCCCATGGATAAAGGAACTCAGCAGGCTACAGTCCATGGAGTCACAAAGAGTTGGACATGACTGAGAGACTGAGCAGTTGAAGTCTCCAGATGGTATCACTCAGGTACTGGCAAGTGATAAGTTTACTTTGCTTGCCTGCATCTCCTTCAAGTCGGTGAGGTTTCACTGTTGCAATAAAATGAACTCACTTGTGCTTCTTGTCCAAGATGATATACTGGAACTTGAGGTGTGGTCAATGTTGCTGTGTCACTCATGAAAGTTTTTTTTTTAAGTTTAGACTTACAAGAATGTGCTGAAATGAACTTTGTCATAGTTTCTGAAAATTGAGCATTGTTTCATCTACTCAAGGAAAAATCAGCTGTAATTTGGCTAAGCGCCCAATCTTGGACAACCATGGTAAAACATGTCTTAAAGATTATAGTTGTTTTTTTTTTTAAAGATTATGGTGTTTACTTTTGCTATGTAGTTGAAATCAGTGTCAGTAATTGCAGAAGTGTTGTTTTATAGCACGAGTGATATTACTGTTTAGCTCCTTTTCTCTGCCTTCAGTTCCTGAATTTGCTCCTTCCAGGAATTTGTGGATTTCTCTTTGGAGCATAATGAGTCAAATCCCATGTTGCTGAGGTAATAGGACCAGAGTACTTGATGAAGACCACTATGTTTACATTTATGGTCAGGTTTTGATGCATAGTTAGTTTTTGAGTAAGATGTTTTCATCCTCAAGATGCATAGTTTGTAAGACACTAGTATGGCGCTAGTGGTAAAGAACTTGCCTGCCAGTGCAGGAGACATAAGAGACGTAGGTTCAATCCCTGGGTCAGCGAGATCCCCTGGAGGAGAGCATGGCAACCCACTCCAGTATTCTTGCCTGGAGAATCCCATGGACAGTGGAGCCTGGAGGGATACAGTCCACAGGGTCGCACAGAGTCGGACACGACTGAAGCAACTTAGAACTTGACGTAGTATTGTAATGTGAAGTAGATGCCATGTATTGTGAGAAAAATGCTGATGGGTATAAAGAGAATGAAAAAGAACTTTTAGCTGGGTTACTCTTCTCTTCCCAACTCTATTTCATAGCTCTTGGAAGCATAGGCACTATTTCATACTCTATAATTTGTCCTTGAGATAAATACCAAAAATGCAAAATGAAGTCTTCCAGTTGTATCCTTTCCTATAGTCATTTGAGTATGACTTGGCTTCACTACAGACAACACCTGATTCCTTAAAAGGTGAGCAAAGCTGTGTTTCCAGGTAGGGTGGGAAGGGTGGTTTGAGAAAAAGTTAGGCAAGAATGTGTGGAAGCCCTTTATTTTTTAAGTTCTAAAAGTGGGTGACATGCACTTTACACTCATTTAGCAGGACAGGCAAAATGCTACAGTGGTTTCAGTTCTTGGTTCTGAGGCCAGCCTTCTTAGATTTGAATCCCAGCTCCATACCTTGACTACTCATGTCAACTTAGGCAAGTTACCAAACCTCCCTGTGCCTCAGATTCCTCCTCTCTAAAATGGGGCTAATAATGGGATCTAGCTTGTAGGGTTGTGGTAAGAATTTATTGAATTCATGGATTTAAAACCTTTAGCTTATAAGACATGTTCAACAAATTTTGTTGTTATTTTTCTTAATGCTGTTATCATCATGCTCATCTGGCTCAGTGTTCTTCAGGACCTGGTTTCTTGGCCTCTTTTTACCTTTATCTTCTACCTCCTTAGCCTTGAGCCAAATTTGGAGCAGCCAAATTCAGATCAATCAGTTTCACACATTGTCTAACAATACTCTGTCTAGAGGCTGAATTTGGGGCAAACAGAATCTGTTGGCTGAAACAAGTTATTTGGATCATCTGTGGTTGTCATGAATAGTGGTGAGCTCAGATATATTGAAAGGATCCACTGAAGAGTTTCTGTGAAGAAATCTATCTTAAAGATATTTTAGAAAGGTGATAGCAACTTGCTTCACAGCTGTAGATAAAGAATACCCTCCGTGTGGCATTGGTGCATACCATTCCTTTGGAAATTGACTTGCCTGTAAGTTAGAATCTTAGCAATTTGGAAATGAGTTAAAAATATGTAAATGCACATGAATCCCACATTTTGATAGCTTGCCTTATTTTGGTGCTTGCCTAGTCTTTCAGGGGTGGGTCCTTATCTTTTATTATCCCATTTCTTTATCATCCAGAAAGGAATAAATCACCCAACCATGCCGATTACATTGCTAATGAAAGTTCATCCAGTTTCATATTTTAAGTAGGTAGAGCTCATGTCAGCCTCTGAGTGAGCTGATTATTTCTGGCAAAATAATCCCGAATCAAATACGTAGTACACAGGTTCCATCTTACTTTGCAATGTGAATTTAAATGAACAAAGTAATTTCCAGCTTACCTCCACCCAAGGATTAGCAATTGAAGAACCATACAAGGAAGGCAATTTATGCCAGCCTAATAATACCACCTAAATAGCCTCCTTCATGGATTTGCTTCTAAGCGTATACTCAGATTTTTCTGAAATGTTTAGGGAAGTTGTTTATATGAAATGCAAATAACTTAGGTGTTTTAAAGATTATGAATTTATCAAATTTATTTTAGAGAAACATTCTCTTCTCACCAGTATGTGGAAGTTTGCAAAAGGTGCTTCATTTATGTTTATTTTGGGAAATTCATGATTTGTCTCTCTTCAATTAAACATGCAGGGATTGTTAAAAAGATTTCCTACTTCATTCTATAACACTGTGGAGCAGAGGTCGAATTTGTGTATTTACCAATAAAATTGTATTCCTGAGACATGGGTGAAAAGTATACAACTTTTGCCTACAAAGTAATTTTTATTTTTCTGAGTTCTTTTAATCAATAAATGGCCTTGAGCACTTACATTTAGTCCAGAATGAATGTAGCTTAATATAATAATATTAACAATAATAATGGTAATATCATAAAAGGAATAATTAAAAGTTACTGATAAAGAAAAAAATATATATTGTTTCCATTTTCCCTCACCAAATTTGTGAAGTTTTAAGCAATTAAAATATCCAGTGTTGGACATTTTCACACACTGCAATTGGAAAGTAAATTACTGCAGCTTTTCTGGAAGGCAGCTTGACAATATAGATTGGAAATTTAAAAGCGTTCATTACCTTTGACTCAATAAATCTACCTCTAAGAATTTATATTTAGACAATAACCAGTATTACATACATTAGTGTATATGCAAGGATATTTATTTTTTGTTTATTTTTTGGCCACACCTAGAGGCATATGGGATATTAGTTCCTCGACCGTGAATCTTCTACTGCCTCCTGCAGTAGAAGCACGGAGTCTTAACTACTGGACAGCCAGAGAAGCCCCTATATACAGGGATATTTATCAAGGAAATTTTCAAAACAAAGAAAAGGATACAGTTTGAACCCTCAAATAAGGGATTGGTTAAGAAATAATGTTTCATGGCCCAGGATGTGATCTATCCTGGAGAAGGTTCCGTGAGCACTTGAGAAAAATGTGAAATTCATTGTTTTGGGGTGAAATGTCCTATAGATATCATTTAAGTTTAACTGGTCTATTGTATCATTTAAAGTTTGTATTTCTTTGTTAATTTTCTGTTTAGTTGATCGATCCATAGGTGTGAGTGGGGTATTAAAGTCTCCCACTATTATTGTGTTATTGTTAATTTCCCCTTTCATACTTGTTAGCATTTGTCTTCCATATTGTGGTGCTCCTAGTTGGGTGCCTATATATTTATAATTGTAATATATTCATCTTGGATTGATCCTTTGATCATGATGTAGTGTCCTTCTTTGTCTCTTTTCACAGCCTTTGTTTTAAAGTCTATTTCATCTGATATGAGTATTGCTACTCCTGCTTTTTTTGGTCTCTATTTGCATGGAATATCTTTTTCCAGCCCTTGACTTTCAGTCTGTATGTGTCCCTTGTTTTGAGCTGGGTCTCTTGTTGTAGACAACATATATAGGGGTCTTGTTTTTGTATCCATTCAGCCAGTCTTTGTCTTTTGCTTGGTCCAGAAGGCTTCACAGCTGAATTCTACCAAAAATTTAGAGCAGAGCTAACTCTTCCAGAAAATTGCAGAGGAAGGTAAACTTCCAAACTCATGCTATGAGGCCACCATCATCCTAATACCAAACCCTGACAAAGATGCCACAAAAAAAGAAGACTACAGGCCAATATCATTGATGCAAAAATCCTTAACAAAATTCTAGCAATCAGAGTCTAACAACACATTAAAAAGATCATACACCACAACCAAGTGTGCTTTATCCCAGGGATGCAAAGGTTCTTCAATATCTGCAAATCAATCAATGTAATTCACCACATTAACAAACTGAAAAATAAAAGCCATATGATTATCTCAATAGATGCAGAGAAAGCCTTTGACAAAATTCAACATGCATTTATGATAAAAACTCTCCAGAAAGCAGGAATAGAATGAACATACGTCAACATAATAAAAGCTATATATGACAAACCCACAGCAAACATTATCCTCAATGGTGAAAAATTGAAAGCATTTCCCCTAAAGTCAAGAACAAGACAAGACTGCCCACTTTTACCACTACTATTCAACATAGTTCTGGAAGTTTTGGCCACAGCAGTCAGAGCAGAAAAAGAAATAAAAGGAATCCAAATTGGAAAGGAAGAAGTAAAACTCTCACTGTTTGCAGATGACATGATCCTTTACATAGAAAACCCTAAAGATTCCACCAGAAAATTACTAGTGCTAATCAATGAATATAGTAAAGTGGACGGATGTAAAATCAACACACAGAAATCCCTTGCATTCCTATACACTAATAATGAGAAAGTAGAAAAAGAAATTAAGGAAACAATTCCATTCACCATTGCAAGGAAAAGAATAAAATACTTAGGAATACATCTACCTAAAGAAACTAAAGACCTATACATAGAAAACTATAAAACACTGGTGAAAGAAATCAAAGAGGACACTAATAGATGGAGAAATATACTATGTTCATGAATCAGAAGAATCAATATAGTCAACATGAGTGTAAAGCAATCTACAGATTCAATGCAATCCCTATCAAGCTACCAACGGTATTTTTCACAGAGCTAGAACAAATAATTCCGCAATTTGTATGGAAATACAAAAAACCTGGAATAGCCAAAGGAATCTTGAGAAAGAAGAATGGAACTGGAGGAATCAACCTGCCTGACTTCAGGCTCTACTACAAAGCCACAGTCATCAAGACAGTATGGGACTGGCACAAAGACAGAAATATAGATCAATGGAACAAAATAGAAAGCCCAGAGATAAATCCACACACCTATGGACACCTTATCTTTGACAAAGGAGGCAAGAATATACAATGGATTAAAGACAATCTCTTTAACAAATGGTGCTGGGAAAACTGGTCAGCCACTCGTAAAAGAATGAAACTAGAACACTTTCTAACACCATACACAAAAATAAACTCAAAATGGATTAAAGATCTAAGCGTAAGACCAGAAACTATAAAACTCCTAGAGGAGAACATAGGCAAAACACTCTCCAACATAAATCACAGCAGGATCCTCTATGATCCACATCCCAGAATACTGGAAATAAAAGCAAAAATAAACAAATGGGACCTAATTAAAATTAAAAGCTTCTGCACAACAAAGGAAACTATAAGCAAGATGAAAAGACAGCCTTTGGAATGGGAGAAAATAATAGCAAATGAAGCAACTGACAAGGAACTTATCTCAAAAATATACGAGCAACTCCTGCAGGTCAATTCCAGAAAAATAAATGACCCAATCCAAAAATGGGCCAAAGAACTAAATAGACATTTCTCCAAAGAAGACATACAGATGGCTAACAAACACATGAAAAGATGCCCAACATCACTCATTATCAGAGAAATGCAAATCAAAACCACAATGAGGTACCATTTCACACCAGTCAGAATGGCTGCGATCCAAAAGTCTACAAGCATTAAATGCTGGAGGGCTGTGGAGAAAAGGGAACCCTCTTACACTGTTGGTGGGAATACAAACTAGTACATCCACTTTGGAGAACAGTGTGGAGATTCCTTAAAAAACTGGAAACAGAACTGCCTTATGACCCGGCAATCCCACCGCTGGGCATACACCCCGAGGAAACCAGAATTGAAAGAGACACGTGTACCCCAATGTTCACTGCATCACTGTTTATAATAGCCAGGACATGGAAGCAACCTAGATGTCCATCAGCAGATGAATGGATAAGAAAGCAGTGGTACATATACACAATGGAGTATTACTCAGCCATTAAAAAGAATATATTTGAATCGGTTCTAATGAGGTGGATGGAACTGGAGCCTATTATACAGAGTGAAGTAAGCCAGAAAGAAAAACACCAATACAGTATACTAACGCATATATATGGAATTTAGAAAGATGGTAACAAGAACCCTGTATGTGAGACAGCAAAAGAGAGATTCACATTGATGTATGGCAAAACTAGTAGAGTATTATAAAGTAAAATAAAGTAAATTTTTTTTTAAGTTATATAATTTTAAAAAAAGAAGAAATTATGTTTCAACTGTGTTAATGAAAAATCCTGTCACTAGGCATGTAGTATAGGGAGAATATTTAATGGCACAAAAATGTGCACAATGTGTTAACTTTAGAGGTAGTTTATAAAATGTATCTTGTTATATGTTGTTAATTATATAAATAGAAAACATTATACACCTTTATGCACAGAAGAGAGACTAGAAAGAGCTTCTAATTTCTTGACATGTAAAGAGCTTAGAAGTTGTCACTCCTATTGTCACAAGAACAAAGGCTTAAGGAAATGAAAATCAGCAAGTCCTCTTAAAATCACAGAAAATTGAGGTCACAGGGCAAACTGCCTTGTGGTTTTTACTTTGAAAACTGGAAAAGCAGGCGAATACAATCACCACTGCTGGATCCTGGTTGGAGCACTTAACGGGTAATCGACTAATTGCTGGAGAAGGAGCATGCTCTAGCTTGAGAGAGAAAAACTCCTTTTTGTGAGTTTTTACCTCTAGGACCCCCACCAGGTTCTCAGGTTTGGTGAAAATTTTATAATTGTTATAGGTAGAGGAGGGGGAAAGTAACCATTTTAAGTAAGCCTAGAGTTCTTTATTCTCATTAACTAAAGCCTGGCCTCAGTTCAGTTCAGTTCAGCTGAGTTGCTCAGTCATGTCCGACTCTGTGACCCCATGAACCACAGCACACCAGGCCTCCCTGTCCATCACCAACTCCCAGAGTTTACTCAAGCTCATGTCCATTGAGTCGGTGATGCCATCCAACCATCTCATCCTCTCTCAACCCTCTCTCCTCCTGCCCTCAATCTTTCCCAGCATCAGGGTCTTTTCAAATGAGTCAGCTCTTCACATCAGGTGGCCAAAGGATTGCAGTTTCAGCTTCAACATCAACCCTTCCAATGAACACCCACGACCGATCTCCTTTAGGATGGACTGGTTGGATCTCCTTGCAGTCCAAGGTTCAAGTCAAGAGTCTTCTCCAACACCACAGTTCAAAAGCATCAATTCTTCGGCACTCAGCTTTCTTTATAGTCCAACTCTCACATCCATACATGACTACTGAAAAAACCAAGGGAAATGGTTTTATCTTAGACTAACTAATTTGGGTTTTATCAGGGTCTAACCACCCTGGAATGTCTTCACTGGTGGCTCAGTCAGTTTGAGTCTGCCTGCAATGCCAGAGATGTGGATTCAATCCCTGGGTCAGGAAGATCTACTGGAGAAGGAAATGGCAACCGACTCCAGTATTCTTTCCTGGAGAATTCCATGGACAGAGGAGCCTGGTGGGCTACAGTGGAATGGAACCACCCTGGAAGAAGGAATATATGCCCAACTCTACTAGCTTTCCTGTCTCACCTACACTGGTGGGCAGTAGCGTAGTTAATTAGTGCTTTTGAAGGTCACAACTCAGGGACATGGATCACTAAAAACTGAGAGCTAATTATATGATTATAGAACATTTCTCCTTCCCCTACAATTTGCTACACATCAATTGAGATCCTGTATAATAACAGGAGATTGAAAGACCTGCAAGCCTTAGACACTGTTCAAAAAGAAGAATCTAGGGAAACTCGATAACAATGGAGAGGATAAACAAAGACACTAGGCAGATTTTAGCCTCTGACACCATGGCTACAAAAAACAGTAAAACTAGCCTAACTCCTAGACAGATTAACATAAGACCTCACACTAACGCTCCATTTACCTCAGTTACTTTTACTCAGTACATCATGTCTGAGTTTCAACAAAAAATTACTGGGCATGAAAGGCAAAAAAAAAAAAAATCAATTTGAAGAGACAAATCACGCATCAGAACCAGGCTCAGATATGGCAGATATTTTGAAATTATCAGACTTGGAATTTAAAATAAATAAGATTAATGTGTTGAGAACTCTAATGAAAAAAGGAGGCAAGATGTAAGCATATATGGGCAATGTAAAGAGAGATTAAAAATAAAAATCAAAAGGAAATGTGAGAAATCAAAAACACTGTAACAAAAATGAAGAATGCTTTTGATGAACTCATCAGCACACTGGACATGATTGAAGAAAGAATAAGTCATCTAAAGATATGGCAAGAGCCTTCCCTGGTGGCTCAGTGGTAAAGAATCTGCCTGCTGATCCAGGAGACATAGGTTTAATCCCTGATCTGGGAAAATCCCACAGATTTTTTTCCCAGCATCTGGGAAAATGCTGTAGAGCAAGCAACTAAGCCCATGTGTCACAACTATTGGGCCTCTGTTCAGAGCCTGGAAACCGCAGCTACTGAGCTCATATGCCACAGCTACTGAAGCCCACATGCCCTAGGGCCCATGCTCTGCAGTGAGAGAAGCCGCAGCAATAAGACCACGTATTGCAACAAAGAGTAGCTCCCTGCTTGTCACAACTAGAAAAAAGCCCAGGCAGCAACGAAGACCTAGCACAGCCATAAATAAATGAATAAATAAATAAATAAATAAATAAATATAATATGCCAAGAGAAATGTCCCAAACTGAAAATGTGATTAAATTCAATAGAATATTCAAGAACTGTGGGAAAATTACAAAAAGTGTCACATGTATGTAATAGGAATGACAGAAGGAGATGAGAGAAAGGAAAAAGAAATAGAGTGAAATAATAATGGCTGAGAATTTTCCAAAAGCAATGGCAAACACCAAAGCACAAATCCAAGAAGCCCAGAGAACACAAAGCAGGATACATGTGAGAAAATTTATACCTAGACATATCATATTTAAACTGCAGAAAACCAAAGGCAAAGAGATCTTGAAAGAGGAAAAATACATTACCTATAGAGGAATGAGGATAAGAATTGCATATGATTTCTCTTCAGAAACCATGCAAGCAGTAAGAGAGTGGAATGAAGCACTTAAATTGTTGAAAGAAAAAATCCATCAACCTACAATTCTGTATTCAGCAAAACTATGCTTCAAAAGTGAATGAGAACTATTTTCTCAGACAAACAGAAATTGAAGGAATTTTTCACCAATTGACTTGCCTCACAAGAAATGTTAAAATAAATTCTTTAAGAAAAATGAAAATAATGTCAGAAACTCAGATCTATATAAAGAAGGGAAGAGTATTAAAGAAGGACTAAATGAAGATAAAGTGAAATCTTTTATTTTTATTATTAACCTAACAGAATAAAGTTTGTTCAAAATAATAATAGCAACAGTGTACTGAATAATTATAGTTTATGGAAAAGTGAAATGAATGACAGTGATTTTATAAAGGATGTACCCTACTACAAAGTACTTGCAGTGCCTGTGAAGCAGTATAGTGTCATTTGAAAGTTGATTTAGATTTGTGTATATGTGTATTGTAAACTCTATGACTACTACTAATTAAAAAGATGAGTATAATTGATATACTAAGAAAGAGAGAAAATATAATAAGAAATACTCAAAGCCATAGAAAGCAGAGGAAGAGTGGAATACATACACATAAAAAAATCAAGGAAAATGAATAGAAAATAATTATAGATATTGTCAGTATTAACCCAGCTGTATCAATAATCACTTTAAATGTGAACGGTCTATATACACCAATTAAAAGACAGACTATCCAAGTGAATTTTATATATATATATATATATATATATATATATATATAAGGCCCAACTATATGTTATCTACACACTTGAAATGTAAAGATACATATAGATTAAAAGTAAAAGGATGCTAAAAAATATCCTCCAATTAAAAATAAACAAATTTTTAAAAGTAAAGGGATGGAGAAAAATATAACATGCTAACACACTAATCAGATGAAAGTGGGAGTAAGTATTTTAGTTTTAGACAAAGCAGATGTCAGAGCAAGGAAAATTATATGTACACCTAAGAGAGCATCAAAATACATGATGTAAAAATGGATAGTTCTGCAAGAAGATACAGGCAAGTCCACTATTTTAATTAGAGAGTTTCAGTTCAGTTCAGTTCAGTTCAGTTCAGTTCAGTCACTCAGTTGTGTCCGACTCTTTGTGACCCCATGAATCGCAGCACACCAGGCCTCCCTGTCTATCACCAACTCCCGGAGTTCACTCAGACTCACGTCCATCGAGTGGGTGATGCCATCCAGCCATCTCATCCTCTGTCGTCCCCTTCTCCTCCTGCCCCCAATCCCTCCCAGCATCAGAGTCTTTTCCAATGAGTCAACTCTTCGCATGAGGTGACCAAAGTACTGGAGTTTCAGCTTCAGCATCATTCCCTCCAAAGAAATCCCAGGGCTGATCTCCTTCAGAATGGACTGGTTGGATCTCCTTGCAGTCCAAGGGAGTCTATTCTCAAGAGTCTTCTCTAGCACCACAGTTCAAACGCATCAGTTCTTCGGTGCTCAGCTTTCTTCACAGTCCAACTCTCACATCCATACATGACCACTGGAAAAACCATAGCCTTGACTAGACGGACCTTTGTTGGCAAAGTAATATCTCTGCTTTTGAATATGCTATCTAGGTTGGTCATAACTTTTCTTCCAAGTTTAAAACCCCTCTATTAGTAATCAACAGATCCATCAGGCAGAAAATTAATAATGGTATAGTTGAGCTGAACTGCACCATCAGTCAATGGGATCTAATTGTCATCTGCAGAGTATTTCATCCAACAACAGAAGAATACACATTCTTCTCCAGCTCAATGGAACATTCACCAAGATGGACCACATTCATGGGTCATAAAACAGATCTTAACGAAACTTATAAGAATATAAATTATATCAGTATGCTCTCAGAACATAGTAGAATTAGACCAAAATAACAATAGCAGAAAGATACCTGTAAAAATATGAAAATATGTAGAGATTAAATAATATACTTCTAAATAGCACATAAGCCAAAGAAGTCTCAAGTGAAGTTTAAACACATTTTGGATTATATGAAATAAAAATATAATTTATAAAAAATTTAAGCAGTGTTTGTAGGGAAATTTATAGCATAGAATTAACGTATTAGAAAAAAAGACCTGATATCAATAGTCTCAGCTTCCACCTTAGGAAACTAGAAAAAAAAAAGAGCAAATCAAACCCAAAGTAAGCAGAAGAAAAGAAATTTTAAAAAATTAAGTAGAAGTCAATGAAAGTTATACCAGGAAAACAAAAGAGAAAAACCAATGAAACCAAAGTCTGGTGCTTTGAAAAGATCAATAAAATAGATAAACCTCTAGTCAGATTAACTAAAAAAGAAAGCACAAATTACTAATTTCAGAAATGAAAAAAAGGCCATCACTACCACCAGAACCTGAAGATTAGCAAAAATTATCTTCCACAGCTAAAGCTATAAAGAAACCACAATAAGATGGGTAAGAAAAATTGGGACACAGTATTGTCAAGACCCATATCCCTGGGTAGCTGACTCACAAACAAGAGAATAATCAAAATTGCAGAGGTTCTCTCCAAGGAGTGAAGGGTCCAAGCCCCACAGTCGGCACCCCAGCCTGGGGGTTCTAACCAAGCAGGACAAGTGCCCAGAACATCCAGCTTTGAAGGTCAGCAGAGCTTGCATACAGGAGAGACTGAGGGCCGTAGAAAACAGAGACTCTGCTCTTTAACAGTTTGCACAAGACCTCACATGTTCAAGTCCCAGTGCAGAGGCAGTAATCTGAAAGGAGCCCGGGTCAGATTCGCTTGCTGATCTTAGAGAATGACCTGGAGAGGCAGAAAGCAACTGGGACTCTCCCCAGGGACACAGATACTGATAGCAGCCACTTTTTGGAGCTTGTTTACCATAAGGACACAGGCAAGTGCCATTTTCGCGTCCTCCTTCTAGCCTATTAGTGCCAGGGTCTTATCTGCCCACCAGCGGGCTGGCATCAGTCCTAGACCACCATCCTGCCCCATAGCCAGGGATCCCAGGACCTAGCCCTGCCCAACATCAGGCTGGAAGAAGACCCAGGCCCTGCTGGCTCCCCAAATCAGCCAACTTGGGACCTGACCCCACCCACTAGTAGGTCAGCACCAGCTTCTGGATGCCCCCTGACACAACGGCCAGCCAAACCAGGACCCAACCTGCCCACCAGCCAGCTGGCACCAGCCCTGGGACATTTGGAACCATGCAACCAGTCAAGCTGTGACCCAGGCCACCAGCAGGCAGCAGCCAACCAGATTGGGGGCCAATCCTACCCACAAGTGTGCCCACAGTCATCAGCTCTGCCACAAGAGAAGGGCCCATGTAGCCTACAAAGGGGACAGTCCTAGAGAATATACCTCTGGTGACCAGAGAGGAGTTTGCTGCTGGGCCCTATTGAATGTCTCCTGCATAAGCCCACTTCTCCAAGAACAGGAAGTGGAACCAACCTACCTCATCCTTAGAAATAAATAAAAAAATTAGGCAAAATGAGGAGATAGAGAAATATGTTCCAAAGGCAGGAACAAGAAAAAACCTCAGGAGAAGAACAAAATGAAGTGGAGCTAGGCAATCTGCCTGACAAAGACTCATGGTAATGATCATAAAAATGCTCAACAAACTCAGGAGAAGAATTGAAGAACACAGTGAAGTTTAACAGCTAGAAAATACAAAGAAGAACCAAACAGGGCCTGAAAAATACAATAACTGAAATTGAAAGTACATTGGAAGGAATCAACAGTAGATTAGAAGATACAGTGGAATGAATCAGCACACTGTAAGAGAAAGTAGTGGAAATCACCCAAGTTGAACAGAAAAAAATGAATTAAGCAAATGAGGGTAGTTGAAGAGCTCTCTAGAATTACACCAGGCATACCAACATTGGGATTATAGGGGTACCAGAAGGAACAGACAAAGGGGCAGAGAACATATTTGAAGAAATAGTGGCTGAAAACTTCCCTAACCTAGAGAAGGAAACAGATATTGAGGTATAGGAAGCGCAGAGAGTCCCAAACAAGATGAACCCCAAAGAGGTCCCCACCTAGACACATTGTAATTAAATTGGCAAAAATGAATGATAAAGAGAGTCTCAAAAGCGACAAGAGAAAAGCAAGCACAAGGGAATTCCCATAAGGAATTCAGCTGACATTTAAGGAAAATTTTGCAGGCCACAAAGAGTGGTATGATATATTCCAAGTAATGAAAGGAAAAAACCTAAAACCAAGAATACTTTACATGGCAAGGCTATCATTCAGATCTGTGAAAGAAAGTCGTGTCCGACTCTTTGAGACCCCATGGACTGTAGCCTGCCAGGCTTCTCTGTTCATGGGATTTCTCAGGCAAGAATACTGGAGTGGACTGCTATTTCCTTCTCCAGGGGATCTTCCTGATCCAGGGATACATGGGTCTCCCACATTGCAGACAGGCTCTTTACAGTCTGAGCCACCAGGGAATCCATTCAGATCTGAAGGAGAGATAAAAAGTTTTACAGACAAACAAAAGCTAAAAGAGTTCAATACCACTAAACCAGCTTTATAAGAAATGTTAAAGGGACTTCCCTAAGCAGAAAAGACCACAACTATAAATATAAAAATTATAAAGGGAAAAATTTAATTGGTAAAGGCACATGTTCAGTAAAGATAGCAGACTAACCATTTATAAAGCTAGTTAGTTAGTTAGTTCAGTCACTCAGTCGTGTCCGACTCTTTGCGACCCTATAAAGCTAGTAGAAAGGCTGAAAAAGAAAAGTAGTAAAATCACCTATATCCACAATAAATATTTAAAGGGATACACAAAACAATTATATGTAAAATGTGATGTCACAAACATTGAAGATGGGAGGGAGTGAAAATGCAGGGTTGTTAGAATTCATCCAAACTTAAGAGGTCATCAACTTAAAACAATTTGTGTGCATGTGTGTGTGTGTGTGTGTGTGTGTGTATGAAACCACAAACCAAAAATCTGTAGTAGGTACACACACAAAAAGAGAAAGACATCCAAACATAACACTAAAGATAGTCATCAAATCACAACTGAGGAGATCAAAAGAAGAAAACAATGAACAAAATGGCAATAAGTACATACCTATCAACAATTACTTTAAATGTAAGTGGACTATATGCTCTAATCAAAAGACACAGAGTGGCTGAGTGGATATAAAACACAAGACCCATATGTATGCTGTATATATTAATATATGGCACTTACTTCAGATCTAAAGATGCGCACGGATCTGAATAAACATTTTTCCAAAGAAGACACACAGAAGGCCAGCAGGCACATAAAGAAAAGATCAACATCGCTAATTATTATGAAGATGAAAATGAAAACCACAATGGGATATCACCTCACATCTGTCACATGGCTATCAGCAAAAAGACAAGAAATAATAAAAGTTGGAGAGAATGTGGAGAAAAAGGAATCCTTATGTGCTGTTGGTGGGAATATAAACTGGTGTGGCCACTATGGAAAACAGTGTGGTGATTCCTCAAATAATTAAAATAGAACTAACATACAATCTGGCAATTCCACCTCTGGATATTTTTCCAAAGAAAACATAAACACTAATTTGAAAAGATACATGCACCCTTATGGTCATTGCATCATTCACAGCAGCCAAGATATGGCAGAAATTTGTGGCCAATGAGAAATAAATGGATAAATATGTACATGTATACAATGGAATTTTACTCAGCCATAAAAAGAATGAAATCTTGCCACTTGCAACAATATAGATGGACCTATAGGGTATTATGCTAAGTGAAATAAGTCAGACAGAGAAAGAAAAATACTGTTTGATTTCCGTTACCTGTGGAATCTAATAAAACAAATGAAAATAACAAAAACAGAAAATTCCCTCGTGGTCCACTGGTTAGGACTCTGCACTTTCACCGCCGAGGGCTGGGGTTCAGTCCCTGGTTGGGAAACTAAGATCCTGCAAGCTGAGAGGCGTGGCCAAAATAAATAAATAAATTAAAACAACTTGTTTTTTAAAAAATTTTAAAAATAACAGAAACAGAAATGCTGTCAGAGATAGAAAGAACACAATGGTGGTTGCCAGAGGAGAAGGGGTTGTGGGTGGGGGTGGGGTGAGTCAAATTGGTGAGCATGATTAAGAGGTACAAATTTCCAGTTCTAAAATAAGTCATAGGGATGTGCAGCATAAGGAGTATAGTCAATAATGCTGTAATAACTTTGTATGGTGACAGATGGTAACTAGACTTACTGTGGTGATCATTTTGCAATGTATGAAAATATCCAATCACTATGATGTACACTTGAAACTAACATGATATTGTTAACCCAATTATACTTGAACAAAACAATTTGGACCTTGTGATCTCTCCCTGTGCACTCTAGGACACACACACGTTTTTAAGTAGGCAAGCTATCAAAATTTCTCTTTGGATTTCCCATGTCTCCATTCAGTTATTCTGGCACTGTCTCTTCCTGCCCCCAGGCAGCTAGTGCACTTTTAATCCTACCAGCTAACATTTTAGAGAGTTTATGCTATCTGGCACAATGCTGCCACCTGCTCCCATGTAGGCGCCTCTTCCTGACAGTGCCCTATGCTCTGTTTTCACCTTTGCAGCACCTTCTGTCTTAGGGCCCGATTCCAAACGGCTATTCTCTTAGCTTCCAGTTAACTGAAAAATAGAATTTTGCTGAGGTACTTATGGTTGATCAATTTCATTATTTTTTAAATTAATTTATTTTTTAATTGAAGAATAATTGCTTTACAGAATTTTGTTGTTTTCTTTCAAACCTCAACATGAATCAGCCACAGGTATACATATATCCCCTCCCTTTTGAACCTCCCTCCCAACTCTCTCCCCATCCCACCCCTCTAGGTTGATCCAGAGCCCTGTTTGACTTTCCTGAGCCATACAGCAAATTCCCGTTGGCTATCTATTTTACAGATGGTAATGTAAGTTTCCATGTTACTGTTTCCATACATCTCACCCTCTCCTCCCCTCTCCCCATGTCCATAAGTCTATTTTGTATGTCTGTTTCTCCATTGCTACCCTGTAAATGAATTCTTCAGTACCATTTTACTAGATTCCATATATGTGCATTAGAATACGATATTTATCTTTCTCTTATTGAGCACATGCTCCATGAGAATACAGCCTTGCTGATAGCAGCCTGGGCAGGAACCACCTATCAGGGCACTTCCTTCTTCTGATGACAGAGCAACCCGTTTCACTGTTCACTGATTGTGTACTAGTCTTTTTATCTTGCATGCCATGCATGATAAGTTGCTTCAGTAGCATCTGACTCTTAGCCACCCTGTGGACTGTGGCCTACCAGGCTCCTCTGTCCATGGAATTTTTCAGGCAGTAATACTGGAGTGGGTTGCCGTACCCTCCTCCAGGGGATCTTCACAACCCAGGGATCAAACCTGCGTCTCCTTCAACTCCTTCATTGCAGGCGAATTCTTTACCACTGAGCCACTGGGGAAGCCCTCTCTTTATCTTACTCTCTCCACAACCCCCTACCTTTAGATCTCCCAACAATTCTGCCCTTGATAGACACCCCACAGCCTCTGCCTTAGCTCAGACTTTCATGACCTCATGTCTGAGCTATCCTAATAACAGTTAACTTTTATCAGCTGCATGTGGTGGTGGTTTAGTGGCTAAGCCGTGTCCGACTCTTTGCGACCCCATGGACTGTAGCCCACCAGGCTCCTCTGTCCATGGGATTTTCCAAGCAAGAACATTGGAGTGGGTTCCATTTCCTTCTCCAATCAGCTGTTTACTAAGTGCCAAACAGTGTTCTAAGAGCTTGACACAATTAATCTTCACATAACCCTTTGAGATGAGTACTAATATTGTCCTCATTTTACAGATAAGAGACCTGAAGCACAGTAGAGTCACATGGCTAACAAGTAGCAGAGCTGGGACACAAACTCATGGAACCTTGGCCTCACAGTTCACACCATAAGACTTCTTTAGCTAGAAGGAGAACATAAAAACAGTCTCTGTGGCAATCTCTTTGCTGAACAGCTTCTGTCTCCATTTTTGTTGTTATTTGGAAGATAAAGTCATCATAGCCCTGAGAATCGAGTAGTCTGTGAAGCAAGGTAGTCAGAGAAGCTTTCTTGAAATAGCTTGTTCTTGAAGGGTGAATACAATGAAGGAAGAGAGAACAGCAATGCATATTTCAGGAAAAGGTAAAAAGTGGGGAATGCTGGACTTCCCTGGTGGTCTAGTAGTAAAGAATCCACTTTTCAATGCAAGGGACACCAGTTTCATCCCTGGTCTGGAAAGATTCTACATGCCTCCTGGCAACTAAGCCCACAAGCTGCCACTACTGAGCCCATGTGCCACAACTACTGAAGCCTAGGTGCCCAGAGTCCCTGCTCTGCAACACAAGAAGCTATCACAGTGAGAATTCCGAGCACTGCCATTGGAGAGTAGGCCCTACTCACTACAGCTATAGAAAGCCCACACACAGCAACGAAGATTCAGCCCAGCCAAAACTAAATAAATATTTTTTAAAGGGTGGCTTAAAAAAAAAAAAAAAAGGGAAAGTTTTGGTTAAAAAAAAAAATGTGGAGAATGCTCCAGTTGTGTGGAGACCAAACTGCTGAAGTAAATTCCTTTGGGAGAAAGTTGGAACCCCAACAGGAGATGCATGTTAGGGCCAGGGTAGTGCATTTTTGAATACCAAGTTAAGCCCTTTGAATCTCAGGAGTAAGTCAGTGGTCTCCACACTGTGTTCCCCGAGGCCAAGGGAAAAAAGGAGGCTCTGTGTCCTCCCTCCTCGCTTCAACTAAAGCACAGCTACATTTTTTGGAGCATGTCACTTTTATCTGCTTTTCACTTGGGGGTTTCAATTACCTAGTATTTTGCTTGTAGAAAGCGTCCCCTGGTAACCGGAAACCAAAGAATGAACAAATGAACAAATAGACTTTGAAAACTGCAACTCCAGGCAATGGAAAGCCAGCTACGGTTTTTGACCAGGGGTATGACATAACCAGAATGGTGTTTTAGAAATAGAATCCTGCTGATAGAATGCAGGGGGAACCATAGGATATCGATAATAAGTAGGGGGACTTGTTGGGACCTTGTGGTAACTGTTGAAGTTGATCAGGCCAGGGGCAGTGGGAATGATAAGAAAAGGGACAGATGTCCAGAACATTGCAAAGGATATTCATAGAGCATGGTTAGTATAGTATGCTAACTAACAGGATGTGAGAGTCAGAAAGGAGGAGTAGTAGCAGCGTTAGTCGTTCAGTCGTGTCCCACTCTTTGTGACCCCATGGGCTGTAGCCCACCAGGCTCCTCTCTCCATAGGATTTTCCAGTCAAAAATACTGGAGTGGATTGTGGTTTCCTTCTCCAGAGGGTCTTCCTGACCCAGGGATCAAACCTGGGTCTCCTGCATTGCAGGCAGATTCTTTACTGTCTGAGCTATAGGGAAGTCCCTAAAGGAAAGAAACAGTATCTATGAAAGTTAAAGTCACACAGTCATGTCTGACTCTTTGCGACCCCATGAACTATAACCTGCCTGGTTCCTCTGTCCATGGAATTCTCCAGGCAAGAATACTGGAGTGGGTTGCCATTTCCTTCTCCAGGGGATCTTCCTGACCTGGGGATCGAACCCAGGTCTCTTGCGTTACAGGCAGATTCTTTACCAACTGAGCCACCAGGGAAGCCAATTATGTATGAGACTTTGAACAAATCAGTTAGTTCTCCAGGCCTCATTCTCTCTGTTGTCCGGTGAGGAGAGTGATTTCTGACACACAAGGCTGCTATAAAAGTGGAATTTGAGTTTTAAAGTGCTTTAAAAAGCATCAAGTATATACACAGTAAAGTATTTTGATATGGATCTTATATGCCCAGATAATGGTATGTGACCAGAATTTTTATAAATCAAACCTCATATTAATATTTTAACACTTTGTTACATGAGTTTGAAAGAACTTTATGGTGGACACCCATGTCCCCACCATGTCCTTGATTTTTAAAGGCACTGTCCAACAATAGTTTTGCAAAAGAAACCAGCTAAGCAGATTGATATTCATCATTTTCTGTAATTTGTGCTCATCTTCCTAGTGTGGCCTCTCTAGCCCTTTTGCATTGTCTTGCAAAGGAATCTTTACCTGGGGGAGAAGCCAGAATGTGTTTGCCCCCAACAAAGTGTAGTTTCTCTTTGCTTATCAAGGTTGTGCCTAGAATGCTCATGGCTAGAAAAGGCAGGAGAAAAATTGGACGAGATCAGTGAAGGAAGGCATCAGGAAGATGTGGTCCAGTTGGATAAATTGTAATCCACCTCTTTCTGGGATCACACAGAAAAGAAGATGGTATCTTTGGATGCCCATTCCTTACAAAAGTCCTTTTCAATTCACACCCTCTACTATGGGGCAATCCATGGATTACTGAGAAGGCAAGTGAGATCCGCTTAACAGATGAATAATAAAATTTTTGATAATAAAAGGAGAGAATCAGAATTCTATTTATGAAAACCAGCCAAGCAATCTCGCCATAGGTAAATTAAAGCCCTATGAAACCCAGTAATCTTCTTAACCAGCCTAGGTAAATATGCTGAGATGAATAGAGATTGTGACCTTTTTCACAGGAATGACCACCAAGTTCTAGACAACTTGAGCACTTCTCAGTAGACGAATGGCTGAATAAATCCTAGTAGAATCATGTTATGGACTATTATGTAGCTATTTGAAGAGATGAGCCAGATCAATGACTACTGGGGTACTGGGAGGTCTGTGATGTACTCATTTTCTTTGTTTGTTTGTTTGTTTTTTTTTGTCATTGTTGTTTGTTTTTGTTAGGGTCTAGTTGCTTTACAACGTTGTATTAGTTTCTGATGTACAACAAAGTGCACCAGCTATATGCATACATATATCCCCTCCCTCTTGGACCTCCGTCCAGCCCCCATCCTACCCATTAAAGTCATCACAGAGCACTGAGCTGAGCCCCTGAACTATATAGGAGGTCCCCACTAGCCGCCTGTTTCACAATTGGTAGTGTATATGTGTGTGCATATGTGTCAATCCTACTCTCCCAATTTGTTCCACCCTCCCCTCCTCCCCCATGTACACACATCCATTCTCTACATCCGCATCTCTATTCCTGCCCTGCAAATAGGTTCATCTGTACCATTTTCCTGGATTCCACTAAAAACAGAACTACCATATGACCCGGCAATCCCACTACTAGGCATATATACCCCGAGACAACTCTGATTCTAAAAGACACATACACCCAGATATTCACTGCAGCACTATTTACAACAGCCAGGACATAGAAGCAACCTAAATGTCCATCAATCAACATAGGAATGGATAAAGATGTGGTGCAATGGAATATTACCCAACCATAAAGAGGAATGAAATTAGGTCATTTGTGGAGATAGAGTGCCTGATGAACTATGGAATGAGGTTCGTGACATTGTACAGGAGACAGGGATCAAGACCATCCCCATGGAAAAGAAATGCAAAAAAGCAAAATGGCTATCTGGGATGGCCTTAGTAATAGCTGTGCAAAGAAGAGAGGCAAAAAGCAAAGGAGAAAAGGAAAGGTATAAGCATTTGAATGCAGAGTTCCAAAGAATAACAAGAAGAGATAAGAAAGCCTTCTTCAGCGATCGATGCAAAGACATAGAGGAAAACAACAGAATGGGAAAGACTAGAGATTTCTTCAAGAAAATTAGAGATACCAAGGGAACATTTCATGCAAAGATGGTCATGATAAAGGACAGAAATGGTCTGGACCTAACAGAAGCAGAAGATATGAAGAAGAGGTGGCAAGAATACACGGAAGAGCTGTACAAAAAAGATCTTCACAACCCAGATAATCATGATGATGTGATCACTAATCTAGAGCCAGACATCTTGGAATGTGAAGTCAAGTGGGCCTTAGAAAGCATCACTACGAACAAAGCTAGTGGAGATGATGGAATTCCAGTTGAGCTATTTCAAATTCTGAAAGATGGTGCTGTGAAAGTGCTGCACTCAATATGCCAGCAAATTTGGAAAACTCATCAGTGGCCACAGGACTGGAAAAGCTCAGTTTTCATTCCAATCCCAAAGAAAGGCAATGCCAGAGAATGGTCAAACTACTGCACAGTTGCACTCATCTCACATGCTAGTAAAGTAATGCTCAAGATTCTCCAAGCCAGACTTCAGCAATACTTGAACCGTGAACTCCCTGATGTTCAAGCTGGTTTTAGAAAAGGCAGAGGAACCAGAGATCAAATTGCCAACATCCACTGGATCATGGACAAAGCAAGAGAGTTCCAGAAAAACATCTATTCCTGCTTTATTGATTATGCCAAAGCCTTTGACTGTGTGGATCACAATCAACTGTGGAAAATTCTGAAAGAGATAGGAATCCCAGACCACCTAACCTGCCTCTTGAGAAATCTGGATGCAAGTCAGGAAGCAGCAGTTAGAACTGGACATGGAACAACAGACTGGTTCCAAACAGGAAAAGGAGTACGTCAAGGCTGTATACTGTCACCCTGCTTATTTAACTTCTATGCAGAGTACATCATGAGAAACGCTGGACTGGAAGAAACACAAGCAGGAATCAAGATTGCCAGGAGAAATATCAATAACCTCAGATATGCAGATGACACCACCCTGATGGCAGAAAGTGAAGAGGAGCTAAAAATCCTCTTGATGAAAGTGAAAGAGGAGAGTGAAAAGGTTGGCTTAAAGGTCAACATTCAGAAAACTAAGATCATGGCATCTGGTCCCATCACTTCATGGGAAATAGATGGGGAAACAGTAGAAACAGTGTCAGACTTTATTTTTTGGGGCTCCAAAATCACTGCAGATGGTAACTGAAGCCATGAAATTAAAAGACGCTTACTCCTTGGAAGAAAAGTTATCACCAACCTAGATAGTATAATCAAAAGCAGAGACATTACTTTGCCGACTAAGGTCCGCCTGGTCAAGTCTATGGTTTTTCCAGTGGTCATGTATGGATGTGAGAGTTGGACTGTGAAGAAGGCTGAGCGCCGAAGAATTGATGCGTTTAAACTGTGGTGTGGAGAAGACTCTTGAGGGTCCCTTGGACTGCGAGGAGATCCAATCAGTCCATTCTGAAGGAGATCAACCCTGGGATTTCTTTGGAAGGAATGATGCTAAAGCTGAAACTGCAGTCCTTTGGCCACCTCATGAGAAGAGTTGACTCATTGGAAAAGACTCTGATGCTCGGAGGGATTGGGGGCAGGAGGAGAAGAGGACGACAGAGGATGAGATGACTGGATGGCATCACTGACTTGATGGACGTCAGTCTGAGTGAACTCTGGGAGATGGTGATGGACAGGGAGGCCTGGTGTGCTGCGATTCATGGGGTCGCAAAGAGTCGGACACCACTGAGCGACTGAACTGAACTGTGGAGACATGAGTGAAACCAGAGCCCGTCATACAGAGTGAAGTAAGTCAGAAAGAGAAAAATATCACACACTAACACATATATGTGATGTACCTAAGTGCATAAACCAGGCTGCAGAGCAATGTATATCTCATGATCTCATTCTAGTACAAACACCAAAATCTCCAGTCACAGGTTCTGTGCCTGCATGCCTTTGCATGTGCACAGGAAGGCAGTGGGAGGATTCAGACTCAGGCTGTTGCTATCACTTATTCTGTAGAGAGGAAAAGGAGAGGGGAGCACATTGCTTATTTTGCTTCCTATGCCTGTGTATTGTTTCACTGGTTGCCCTGAAGATGTGGAACGTTTATAATTTCTGAAAAAGTTGAATTCAATCCCTATTCAGAAAAAAGAAAACTTTCCATGGGCCTTAGAGGACTCCTCTCCCCTCCACTGCATCCCCGGTTTCTCGACAAGAGAAGTTATTTCTTGCTCGGAGACTCTTGCCTCCTTTGCTGCTGGAGCATTTGTATACCAGGAGAGGTGAAAGGTGAAGGGTGAGGGAATGGAGAGAGCTTTATCTAGGCCTCATCCCCTTGCCCCTTGCCAACATTCCTGGGAAAGAGAAATAAGCTACACGGAAAGTCAGACAGAGCCTGGTGCATAAACAGTTTTGGAGTGAATAAGAATCAATTGTGTTTGGGGGGACTACCCTGGTGGTCCAGCAGCTAAGACTCCCACACTCCCAATGCAGAGGGCCAGGGGGTCCGGGAACTAGATCCCACATGCTGTGACTAAGAGTTCAAATGCTGCATCTAAAGAGCTCAAATGCCACAGCGAAGATAGAAGATCCTATGTGCAGCAACTAAGACCTGAAGCACTGAAATAAATAAACAAATTTTAAAAGGAAGCAACTGATCTAACGAGGTGGATGAAACTGGAGCCTATCATACAGAGTGAATTAAGTTAGAAAGAAAAAGACAAATACTGTATGCTGCTGCTGCTGCTAAGTCGCTTCTGTCGTGTAGGACTGTGTGCGACCCCATAGACGGCAGCCCACCAGGCTCCCCTGTCCCTGGGATTCTCCAGGCAAGAACACTGGAGTGGGTTGCCATTTCCTCCTCCAATGCATGAAAGTGAAAAGTGAAAGTGAAGTCGCTCAGTCGTGTCCGACTCTTAGCGGCCCCATGGAGTGCAGCCCACCAGGCTCCTCCGTCCATGGGATTTTCCAGGCAAGAGTACTGGAGTGGGGTGCCATTGCCTTCTCCCAAACAGTGTATATTAACCCAAATATATGGAATTTAGAAAGAAGGTAACAATGATCCTTCAGGCAGGACAGCAAAGGAGACACAGATGTAAAGAACAGACTTTTGGACTATGTGGGAAAAGGCAAGGGTGGGATGATTTGAGAGAATAGCAGTGAAACATGTATATTACCATATGTAAAACAGATGACCAGTGCAAGTTTGATGCCTGAAATAGGGCACTCAGAGCTGGTGCTCCAGGACAACCCACAGGGATGGGATGGGGAGGGATGTGGGAGGGGGGTTCAGGATGGGGAGACACATGTGCACCCATGGGTGATTCATATCTACGTATGGCAAAAAGCATCACAATATTGTAAAGTAATTATCCTGCAATTACAATAAATTAATTAATTCTTTAAAAAGGAAGCAGCTGAGTTTCAAAGTCACGGCTTCATTTCAAGGAAAGGGGGGAATTGGCAAACCTTGTGGTCCAGGAGGCCCAAGAGCCAAAACTGCCTGCCCCTGGCTGCTACCTCCCTCTCCCTTTTGCATTCTGCCTTCCCTCCAAGAGAAACAAGTCACAAAAAGAGTCATCACCCCTTGAGCATGTGCTGTGAGGCCAGCACTGACGCCATGCAAGGCACTGTCAGCCATATCATGTCAAGTTAATGTGCTTGACAACCCCTGTGATAGACAGGCTGTGATTTTGGGAAAATGGACTAGGCCAGAGCCATCTTTAGAAGGCTTTAACTGGCGTTATTTAATCCTTTGCTGTACCAAACCCTGAGGAGTCCCCTAGTGCTCTCCCAGCTATACTTGATGAAAGACACAGAAGGGAGTTCAGAGAAGTTCAGTTCAGTTCAGCTCAGTTCAGTCGCTCAGTCATGTCTGACTCTTTGTGATGCCATGGACTGCAGCACCCCAGGCTTTCCTGTCCATCACCAACTCCTGAAGCCTGCTCAAACTCATGTCTATTATGTTGGTGATGCCGTCCAACCATCTCATCCTCTGTCGTCCCCTTCTCCTCCTGCCTTCAATCTTTCCCAGGATCAGGGTCTTTTCCAATGACTCAGTTCTTCGCATCAGATGGCCAGTGTATTGGAGTTTCAGTTTCAGCATCAGTCCTTCCAATGAATTTTCAGGACTGATTTCCTTTAGGATTGACTGGCTGGATCTCCTTGCAATCCAAGGGATTCTCAAGAGTCTTCTCCAACACCACAGTTCAAACGCATCAATTCTTCGGGGCTCAGCTTGCTTTATAGTCCAACTCTCACATCCATACATGACTAGTGGAAAAAACATAGCTTTGACTAGATGGGCCTTTGTTGGTAAAGGAATGTCTCTGGTTATTAATATGCTGTCTAAGTTGGTCCTAGCTTTTCTTCCAAGGAGCAAGCGTCTTTTCATTTCATGGCTGCAGTCACCATCTGCAGCATTTTGGAGCCCCCCAAAATAAAGTCTGTCACTGTTTCCATTGTTTCCCCATCTATTTGCCATGAAGTGATGGGACCAGATGCCATAATCTTAGTTTTCTGAATGTTGAGCTTTAAGCCAACTTTTTCACTCTCCTCTTTCACTCACTTTCAAGAGGCACTTTAGTTCTTGTTTGTTTTCTGCCATAGGGTGGTGTCATCTGCATGTCTGAGCTTATTGATATTTCTCCCGGCAATCTTGATTCCAGCTTGTGCTTCATCCAGCCCGGCATTTCTCATGATGTACTCTGCATATAAGTTAAATAAGCAGGGTGACAATATACATCCTTGACATACTCCTTACCCGATTTGGAAACAGTCTGTTGTTCCATGTCCAGTTCTAACTGTTGCTTCTTGACCTGCATACAGAGAAGCTGGCTAGTGCTTAAAAGATCACACAGCCTTGAAGAGCAGAAATAGGATTGGCTTGTCTGGGATTAGATTAAGCCTGAGAAACTTGCTACTACTTCCCAGGGTTATCGCAGAGCACCTCAGGAGCTCTAGTTCCCAACTTGCAACTGTGCGGCTCTTACACAATCCCAGGAAGCCATTTATTCATGATAGTAATTCCTGACATTGACATAGCACTTAACATTTTGCAAAAACGTTCCCTGTATCATTGTATATCTTATAGTCACAAATCTGATGGAGATCAGACAAGAAAATTACCCCAATTATATAGATGAGGAAACATTTTCAGAGGGGTTACATGACTCAGCCAAAGTTATAAAGCCAGGAAATTCATGATCCAGAACTAAAATATAGGAGGCAGTGAAGGAAGGGAGCTACTGTATGTGGTTGCTACACATTTTTGTTCTGTTCAGCCAACTAAGTAGCATCTATGCTGGGATTATGGGGGCACAGTATTACTCAGTGGCGTAAAACATGGATTTTGATATTTATTCACCAGGTGGCCCTGGATGAGTCACTGACCAGCTCTGTGCCTGAATTTCTTCATCTATAAAATGTAGATACATAACAAAAGTGCCTACTTCCTAGAGTCATTGTAAGAACTCTCCTATGAGATGCCTCATATAGAGCAGTTAAAAGTTCATGGCATTTAGCACAATGCTTTGCATCCTGGGAGAATTCCATACCTATCAACTATTCTTTATCTGTTTTAAAATACTCAAGATGTGGCTCTTGTCCACAAGTACAAATACAAAGTAGATCTTTGTGAGGCTGTGGAGCCTGCCAAGGTTATTTTGTAATAGATGCTTTGATACAGAGCAAATTTATTCATAAGGAAGAGGAGCCCAAAGATGGAAGACACGATCACAAAAGGTGATCTGAGAGGCTATTCAGTTCAGTTCAGTCACTCAGTTGTGTCTGAATCTTCAAGACGCCATGGTCTGCAGCACCCCAGGCTTCCCTGTCCATCACCAACTCCCGGAGCTTGCTCAGACTCATGTCCATTGAGTCGGTGATGCCATCCAACCATCTCATCCTCTGTCGTCCCCTTCTCTTCCTGCCTTCAATCTTTCCCAGCATCAGGATCTTTTCCAAGGAGTCAGTGCTTCACATCAGGTGGCCAAAGTATTGGAATTTCAGCTTCAGCATCGGTCCTCCCAATGAATATTCAGGACTGAATAGTTTGTAGTAATCCCTTTTGCATTGTCTGCTGTCCCTGGGGCCACTGGAGGGCAAAGCGACAATGGGTTGCACCTGTTTTCATCCGTATCAAAAAGTGGCTTTACCATCTCCAACCTGAACTCTGTCGGTGCCACCCTTCAGAGCTGGCACCTTTCCAATGGGTCAACATACTCCCTCCCTCTCCCTAAATGTAGATGTCAGCCAGAGACACCTACTCCTGTCTCCCCAAAAGGTAGAAGGGTGCAGAGAGACAGGCCCATTGGAAAAATGGAGGGGGAGGAACCAGGTGGGAATGGGGACAGGTATGGTACAGTGACAGGAAGACTGACAAAAACAAAAGAATGCTGCCTCCTCTGGATACAGCCAGTTGAAAGGGGAAACCAGCTCTAAAGAACTCAGGGGGCAGGGGGCAGCCAACACTGTGACAGTACTAAATGCCACTAAACTGTTCACTTTCGAATGGTCACTTGCAGGAACTGTGCTGGTGGTTAAGACGGCACTCCCAATGCAGAGGGCACGGGTTCGATCCCTGGTCAGGGAACTAAGATCCCACAGGTCGCACAGCATGGCCAAAACAAAAAAGGTTAATTACATGTTATTTGGATTTTACTTCCATATAAAAAAGAATCCAGGGACTCATGACACCACAGTCCCAGAGAGAATTTTTTGCAGAAATGGGCCCTGGCCTGGGATTCAAAGAGCCTTGAACAGGCAACGAATGCCTATTTGTGTCTCTCCTGTAACCTGTCCTCTCTGGGCTGCCCACTCATGTGGTGATAGTGTATGCGTGTGTCTGAGTGTGTGTGTGGTTTCTCAAAGCACACACTTGAGTGCTTGACTCTTGACTGCAGGGATTTTCGCAAATAACACTTAATCCTTGTTAAACTCGCATTCTAAGCCCATCTTTAATCCTCACAGCAATCCCCATAGGTAGGGACTATTATCATACCCACTTTACAGATGAGAGAATGGAGCCCCAGAAAGGTTCAGGAGTTGCTACAAAGTCACCTATTAAGTGAAGTGTACAGGCTCAAACCCAAAGCCAGGCACTGAAGCTCTCTACTTCCTGCACCGAACACCTGCACTCTTTCAGGTTCAGGACAGTATGTTTATACATATGGGTCTTCCCTGGGACAGACAGTAAAGAATCTGCCTGCAATGCAGGAGACCTGGGTTTGATGCCTGGGTCAGGAAGATCTTCTGGAGAAAGAAATGGCCACCCACTCCAGTATTCTTGCCTAGAGAATCCCATGGACAGAGGAGCCTGGTAGGTTACAGTCCATGGAGTCGCAAAGAGTCAGACATGACTGAGTGACTAACACACACATATATCTATATATAGAAGAAACTCAATAAATCCCCATCAAAGGAATGCCTCACTTCCATCTATTAAGCTCCTGCTCAGCTCTCTAACTCATTTGATGTTCAGAGCCCTATGAATTTAATGCTATCATCAGCCCCACTTTACAGGTGAGGAACTTAAAGCTCAGAGATGTTAAATAAGTTGCTTAAGTTTATACAGCTCTTTGATGGCAACTCTCTGATCCAAACTCAGACCTGTCAGCTAGATCTTTCTCAACTGTCTTCCAGAAACTTCTCTGGGGCTGCCTGCTCAGTAAAGCCCAGCTGGGTCCTTCTGTGCACCCATGTAAGTTGGCCTTGATTTGGATGTAAACAGGGGAGATACAAATAAGAGACTGGCCTCTAATTCAATGCATGGAAAACATGATCACAGCAGGCAGGCAGAGAAGGGTGCTGCCATGGGGGAAAGGAGGGAGGCAAGGCCTGGAAAATTCTGATGGAGGCAGGGGCTATGCCCCATCTGCTCCAACCAGGGGAGAGACATTTTGGCTCCTCTTACAGCAAAAGCAACAAACCGGAAGCATGCCACAGTCAGCATGAAACGAGAATCTTCCTTGGACATCTGATTCTAAGAAATGAGTCTCCAAGCTGGAGGAGGCAGCCAGGTTCAGGCAGCCTGTACCCTGACACCTCATCAGAATTATGCTGCTCTCTGTGGGAGCCTCAGCTCAGCCCCAACTGCCACCCACCAGGAGGGGCTGAATTTCCCCTGTGACCTGTACCATGGGCTGTTTTGTTTCATACCCCCCTTCCATGTGCTGCCAGCCTTTGTTTCAGCTTCTTCCTTTGGGCGCTCCGTTCTGTTCTGGGGATCAGAGTGACTCTCACAGGGCCAAGCCACATGGCTCACACGGTGATGCCACAGTCCAGGGGTCAAGATGGATGGACTACCTATCCAGAGAGCTCTGCGGGCCCACCCTACTTCACTTAGAGCAGCAGTGCCCAACCTTTTTGGCACCAGGGACCTGTTTCATGGAAGACAATTTTTTCCATGGACTGGGGGTTGGGGGGAACAGTTTCTGGATGATTCAAGTACATTACATATTACATTAGTGATACAGTTTATTTATATTATTATTATTACATCAGCTCCATTTCAGATCATCATGGGTTAGATCCCAGAGCTTGGGATTCTCCTACACGGCTGAGCCCAGAGGACATGCTTCCAAAAAACGGTTGATTGATTGACAGGTGGATGGCAGGGTGATTCAGTCATAGAGCTTTGCTATTCCAGGTGTGGCCCATGGATCAGAGATACTGGCATCACCAGAGAGTCTATTAAAAATGTAGAATCTCAGGCCTCAGCTCAGACTTTCTGAATCAGAAAGAGTTTTGAACCAGACTCCCAGGAGATTTACATGACCATTAAAGAGAGAGATGAACTGGTGTAGGACAGTGACTCAGAAAGGCTTGCACTGTAACCTCTGTTTAGTAGGTACTCATTCTCTGTTTTTTTCTGAATCCAGTAGTTTCTAAATGTTGTTGTACATTATTTCATCTGGGGTACTTTTAAGAATTTTTTTTTTTTGAAATCATTTTAAACTAACAGAAGGGTTCTAAGAATAGTACAAGGAACCCTTGCCAGCAGGGTAAGCCCTCACCCAGATTTGCCAAATGTTAGCATTTTGCCATATTTGCTGTATTCATCCCTTGTTATGTTTCTACATGGTATTTCCCCCTTTAATCCATTCACCTAAATTGCAGACATCATGTTATTCACTCCTAAATATTTCAGCATGTATTTCCTAAGAACAAGAACATCCTCTTAGGTAACCACAATCTGGTTATCAAGTTCAGAAGTTTTAACATTGACGCAGCAATATGATCTAATATACAGTCCGTACTCAAATGTGGTCAGTCAGCTCAATGATGTCCTTTATGGCAATTCTGGTTTTCATCTGGAGGGCTTTTAAAGTGCCGATACCATGATCCTTTCCCCACACCGATTAAGGACGATTCTCTGAGGGAGGGGCTTGTGCCTATAATAAATTTTCATTGGAGTATAATTGCTTTATAATATTGTGTTAGTTTCTGCTGTACAACAATGTGAAGCAGCTATATATATATATACGTATTCCCTCCCTCTAGAACCTCCTTCCCACCTCCCCACATCCCACCCATCTAGGTCATCCCAGCACTGAGCTGAGCTCCCCGTGTTATACAATTTTAGGCTTTCCAGGAGATTCTGATGTGCAGCCAAGTTTAAGAACCTGTGTGCCAAGGCATTTTCTGTGGTCCCTAGAGATCACAGGGGTAGGAACCCTTGCTGAAAGAGTGAGCCCTGAGTATAATTTGTCTAAGCCCCATGTCTCTTTTAATCTGAGTTCTGCCATTAGTCATTGCCTATAAGGTTCTTGGGCCTTTCTTCACTTCTTCTGATGCCACCACCCGGATGGGAACAAAACAGTTATTTTTCCATGCTCCTATTTCCCCTACAGCCACTTGGCCCCATCCTTCTTTCTTTATAAGAAATGAAGCCTCAAATGGTATCTGCTCTGGGCTGTGTTCTCCACAAAGCTGCATCTAACAAGTTGGCTACAACACCTGGAATTACAGAAGAGCAAGGGCAGGTGGTGGAAAAGAATGCCAGAGATGCAGCAAATCAATTAAGAAGAGGGCCAAATTTCTCTCTGGGCTGGCCACAAAGTTTCTCCAGAGTTCAAAGACTGCTTGATTAGAACTAGGCGGTTCTCAAATTACCTTGGTTTGGAAAACAAGCCACTGAGGTGAGCAGATGTAGCAATCTGCAGCTAGAATGGACACAAAGGTGATGTACAGATGGGGAGCAATTGAGAAACTCCAGCTAATCCCAGGAGCCAGCAGACTTTTGCATTTCCTGAAAGAATTTGGGTCAATCTAACTGGTTGGTTTAATTGATTCAATGGAGCTCTTCTGTTTCCAGCCATGAGCAGATGAAGGGGAAGCCTGGCATGTCTGTGAGGGAGCTCATGTTATTTACTTAGCTGGGTCACCCATTTCCCCAGCCTTGAAATAGCATGGCCACCATCACCTCTACCTCTCCTCCCACCCAAACATCTGTGTCACTGCAGCCAAAGAAACTCAGTTTTCTTTGAAAAGGCTCCATCAGAGGAGGCCGAGTCCAGATTTGCATGTGTTGGTGAGTATATTCTGGAAGAAAGGTGAAGGCACAAAGCAGATCATTTGGCTTCAAAGCAGTTTTGTCGATGCCTGACAAATCGACTCGCTTTTAGGATGTATTGACATTCTTTACTATTCGAGAGAACTAGTCTACTCAGATGGATGGCTTTAAAGATAACATCTTTGCAGTTAGTCAATGACAAAATATTTGTGAGCGGTTAATGTCTTTCCTTTTCACAAGAACTTAATAATGTGCCAAATGAGATCATTCCCCCTGGCCCAGGACTTGAGAACATTTTGAATTGTGCTCATCCTGCCTGGGAATCCCTGGTGGCTCAGCTGGTAAAGAATCTGCCTGCAATGAGGGAGAGCGGGGTTTGATCCCTGGGTTGGAAGATTCCCTGGAGAATGGTTACCCACTCTATTATTCTGGCCTGGAGAATTCCATGGACTGTACAGTCCATGGGGTCACAAAGAGTCAAACACAACTGAGTGATTTTCACTTCACTGATTGGGAACTAAAGAATACTCAACTTATTGCCAGAGTCCAAATGGAGGGCACCCTGTATTACTAGATAACTGTTAGAAAATTCCTCAATTAGGACCCCGTGTACACTGTCATTGCCATTTCTAACATCTCCCTCATCAGAGGACTCCTTGTCTGATTACAGGTTTTGGTCCCTGCCAGTAAGACAGAATGTGCTTAAATTGATCAAAGATGTGTGAATTGCACATATCTCAAATTTTTGTACAAAAAGGCCAGCTTCGGGAAATGTTTTCATAGAGTATATTTCACATAGCTTAATTCAAACTAGCAAAGGGATTATCTTTCACATTAGAACTATTAAAACTTGGTTAATATTCTCTCTAACCATGAATTTTCATTTTCTGGTTACTTAATATGTATATTAAATATATACATTGTATGCATCCCCTGGAGAAGTAAATGGCAAACCCAACCAGTATCCTTGCCTGGAGAATTCCATGGACAGAGGATCCTGGTGGGCTGTAGTCCATGGGGTCACAAAGAGTTGGACATGACTGAGTGACTAATACTTTTACTTTCACTACATAGCCAGAAACGAGCCAACACTAAACAAACTTTAAAAGTGCACAAGGCTTGTGCTTCCAAAACAGTTCTCTCCCACGTATTTTTTTAAATTTTTTATTGAAGGATAATTGCTTTATAGAATTTTGTTGTTTCCTATCAAACTTCAACATGAATCAGCCATAGGCATATATATATCCTCTCCTTTTTGAACCTCCTTCCCAACTTCTGTCCCATCCCATTCCTCTAGATTGATACTGAGCCCGAGTCATACAGCAAATTCCCGTTGGCTATCTATTTTACATATGGTAATGTAAGTTTCCATGTTACTCTTTCCGTACATCTCACCCTCTCCTCTCCCCTCACTATGTCCATAAATCTATTCTCTATCTCTGTTTCTCCATTGCTGCCCTGTAAATAAATTATTCAGTACCATTTTTCTAGATTCCATATATATGTATGCATTAGAATACGATATTTATCTTTCTCTTTCTGACTCACTTCACTCTGTATAATAGGTTCTACATTCATCCACCTCATTAGAACTGGCTCAAATACATCCCTTTTTATGGCTGAGTAATATTCCATTGTGTGTATGTACCACTACTTCTTTATCCATTCATCTGTCGGTGGACATCTAGATTGCTTCCATGTTCTAGCTATTGTAAAAAGTGCTTCAGTGAACAATGGGATGCATGTGTCTTTTTCAATTTTGGTTTCCGAAGGCAAAGGCACCCCACTCCAGTACTCTTGCCTGGAAAATCCCATGAATGGAGGAGCCTGGTAGGCTGCAGTCCATGGGGTCGCTAAAAGTCGGGCATGACTGAGCGACTTCACTTTCACTTTTCACTTTCATGCATTGGAGAAGGAAATGGCAACCCACTCTAGTGTTCTTGCCTGGAGAATCCCAGAGACAGTGGCCTCCCGTCTATGAGGGTCACACAGAGTTGGACACGACTGAAGCAACTTAGCAGCAGTAGCAGCAGCAGGGGTATATGCCTAGGAGTGGAATTGCTGGGTCATATGGTGGTTTTATTCCTAGTTTTGTAAGGAATTTCCATACCATCTTCCATAGTGGCTATATCAATTTACATTCCCACAACAGTGCAATAGCATTCCTTTTTCACCACACCCTGTCCAGCATTTATTGTTTGTAGAATTTTGATGATTGTCATTCTGCCTAGTGTGAGGTGATATCTCACTGTAGTTTGATTTGTATTTCTCTAATAATGAGAAGACTCTTGAGAGTCCCCTGGACTGCAAGCAGATCCAACCAGTCCATCCTAAAGGAGATCAGTCCTGGGTGTTCACTGGAAGGACTGATGCTGAAGCTGAAACTCCAATGTTTTGGCCACCTCATGCGAAGAGCTGACTCACTGGAAAAGACCCTGATGCTGGGAGGGCTTGGGGGCAGGAGGAGAAGGGGACGACAGAGGATGAGATGGCTGGATGGTATCACCGACTCAATGGACATGAGCCTGAGTGAATTCCGGGAGTTGGTGATGGACAGGGAGGCCTGGTGTGCTGTGATTTGTGAGGTCTCAAAGAGTCAGACACGACTGAGTGACTGAACTGAACTGAACTGAACTGAATAATGAGCAAGGGCTTCCTTTGTGGCTAGCTGGTAAAGAACCATGGAACATCCTGAATCCTAGGCCTATACTTATACTCAAAACTATCTCCAACCCCCCCTCCCCACCTTTTTCTTGGTGTCTCATTTCCATAGGATCTTATTTGCTACTAGAAAATTACTAAATTCATAGGCTCAGTTCAGGTAAAAATTACAAGGAAATATTTCAGAGAAATGACTAGTGATATGAGCATTTTGGCATGCAAAATTCACAGTGGGAAAATAAGCTTCTTTCGTGAAGTTCCAGAGTTATTCCTGAATAAGATGTTGTCATTTTCAAAAACTTAATGTGCTATTTTTCTATAACTTAAAACATCCACTAAGAAATGTCTAAAAGAACTAAGACCACATGCATCTGAGGAAAGTCTTTGTTTCTAATCTCAAACTTATTAAGATTCTACAAAGAGATAGCCATCAGGGCAAAACAAATCCATCATCAATAACAGCGTTGTGTGTGAAGTCGCTCAGTCATGTCCAACACTTGCAACCCCATGGACTGTAGCCCACCAGGCTCCTCTGTCCATGGGATTCTCCAGGCAAGAATACTGGAGTGGGTTGCCATTTCCTTCTCCAGGGGATCTTCCCAACCCAGGGATCGAACCCGGGTCTCGTGCATTTCAGGCAGATGCTTTATCCTCTGAGCCACCAGGGAAGCCCTATAACAGGGTTAAGATTGCATATAAACAGTTAAAACAACAACATTGTAAATCAACTATGTGCTGTGCTTAGTCCCTCAGTCATGTCCAACTCTTTCCGACCCCATGGACTGTATTTCAAATTTAAAAAAGATTGCATGTAAAATACATAAAGAATGTATATTTTGAGGATGTGGCTAAAAACTCACCATGTCCACCTTATACACTGCATTGACTAATAAAAAGATATAATTCTGGGCATGATTTTCTCAATGTCAGTTCCACAGAGTCTCCGAGTTCTTATATTAGTGACAAAAATGAAAACTATAGAACAAGTTAGTGTTCTTTCTGATTCCATGTACGTTTAGTTAATTGAGTTCTTTTTCCCTCTGCCTGTTTTATCTCCATAGCCCTTAGTGATTACATGATATATTTGGCTTCTTGCTTATCTCTATCTAAATTGAGAATAAAATATATATTCCACGAGGACAAAGAATTTTTTACCACTGTATCTCCAGTGCCTGAAACACTCTGACACATAGTAGGTGCTTAACAAACATCTGATGTATGAAAGAGGATGCCACTATATTGAGAGATAACAAACACAGATTCTATTATAATGGAACAACAAAAAAGGAGATGAATGATTGATAAAAATGCCATTATTGTTTGTATCTATATCTGAATATGCATTTATATGCCTTTATGTGAAAGAGCAGTGCTGAGTTAATTTCCTTCCATTTCAAATAATGACTATATTTATATTGATAAAGTTAGTATACCATGAAGTAAATAATATTTTGCCTCATTCTCAATGTTCTTTAGTTTATATTGCTATCTTTGTCTTCTATGAAGGAGTATTTTCTTTTTTAAATTTTTTTATTTTATATTGGAGTATAATTAGTTAACAATCTTGCATTAGCTTCAGGTGTCCAGAAAAGTGATTCAGTTACATATATATCTATTCTTTTTCAAATTATTTTCCCATTTAAGTTTTACAGAGTATTCAGCAGAGTTCTCTGAGCTATACAGTAGGTCTTTGATGGTCATCCATTTTAAATATAGCAGTGTGTACATGTCAATCCCAAACATTTAATACATCTTTTATCATAAGTCACTTTAAATCAGTGTTGGAAGTAAACAGAATGTACGTTTTACTAATGATAACATATTAATTAGAGAAATATTCATTAGACACGGTACCAGACCCTTGAAAACAAGTGTTTTATTTAAGATGTCTGTTTTCTTGAAAATCAAAAGCATAGGAGAATATTGATTAAAATAGTCTTCCCCCCAAGAAAACTAGCACATTCTCTTTACAGACAGAAAAACAAGAATGTTGATAACTGAACTATAACAAGACTCTGAATTAGACTAATTAAAACCAAACATTAGAATTTCTATAAATCTATGTTCGATTGAGGTGCTTGCTAATATATCTTCTCTGATTACATAGACTATATGGACTTTCATAATTACAGAACACACTGAGAGAAAATTATTCTTGCTAGCAAATAGCAAATAGTTTAGTTACTGTTCTTTTAAAAATATATCTCCCTTAGTAAGTATATCAACATATTTCACAATTGTTTCCTCTTTCTAACATTATATAAATGGATTCATTTGAATCTCAGTGGAGAAAAGGCACGGACTATAAAAATACTTGAATAATGAGCTCATAGCTTTCAAAACCATATAAAGAAGAACTAAGATAAAGTCAATATTCTGATAAAATACATATATGCTTGTAAGTAAAACTTCAGGGTAAACGTACTGTAACTGCAACTGGTACTAATATAACTTTGGTTAACATCTAGCAAGTATATAAGAAAATCAAAACAACCGCCCCTCAAAAAAAAAGCAAAGGAAGAAGTTCATGCTGAACTTAAACTTTTGTGTGGAGCCACTAAACATTAGTGGACAAAGCAATACTCAAGAAAAGAAAATGTGGTCAATATTGTCAATTAAAAATAAGTATTTTTCAATATACATGATTTAAAGTTATGAGACACTCATGAAAAAATTATTAGAGGACTAATTTAGCAATGTAATAAATGATGGTGTAAACAGCAGCAGAAGCTTCCCTGAGAAGATGATCTATTTAAACCTCAGATTAAAGATAAAATGTATGAAGAATTTATGGTAATAAAACACAATGGAAATGCTACAATGGAAATATGGAAATAAGATAACTTTTTAGAGTAGACTGGTGAAAATAAAATAATGAGATACCTGCTGCTGCTGCTAAGTAACTTCAGTCGTGTCCGACTCTGTGTGAACCCATAGACAGCATCTGGTACTCAGCCCATTTCTCTCAGGTACACATCAGGCCTAGAGGCTGCTTCCCATGTGGCATTATTGCTTGCATTCTGTTTACTGCATGCATTGCTGCCACTGCTGCTGCTGCTAAGTAACTTCAGTTGTGTCCGACTCTGTGTGACCCCATAGATAGCAGCCCACAGGGTTCCCCCGTCCCTGGGATTCTCCAGACAAGAACACTGGAGTGGCTTGCCATTTCCTTCTTCAATGCATGAAAGTGAAAAGTGAAAGGGAAGTCGCTCAGTCGTGTCTGACTCTTGGCGTCACCATGAATCACAGCACGCCAGGCCTCCCTGTCCATCACCAACTCCCGGAGTTCACTCAAACTCATGTCCGTTAAGTCGGTGATACCATCCAGCCATCTCGTCCTCTGTTGTCCCCTTCTCCTCCTGCCCCCAATCCCTCCCAGCATCAGAGTCTTTTCCAATGAGTCAAATCTTTGCATGAGGTGGCCAAAGTACTGGAGTCTCAGCTTTAGCATCAGTCCTTCCAAAGAACACCCAGGACTGATCTCCTTTAGAATAGACTGGTTGGATCTCCTTCCAGTCCAAGGGACTCTCAAGAGTCTTCAACAACACCACAGTTCAAAAGCATCAATTCTTCAGCACTCAGCTTTCTTTATAGTCCAACTCTCACATCCATACATGACCACTGGAAAAACCATATCCTTGATTCGATGGACCCTTGTTGGCAAAGTCACGTCTCTGCTTTTGAATATGCTATCTAGGTTGGTCATAACTTTCCTTCCAAGGAGTAAGCGTCTTTTCATTTCATGGCTGCAGTCACCATCGACAATGATTCTGGAGCCCCCAAAATACAGTCTGACACTGTTTCTATTGTTTCCCCATCTATTTCCCATGAAGTGATGGGACCAGATGCCATAATCATTGTTTTCTGAATGTTGAGCTTTAAGCCAAAATTTTCACTCTCCTCTTTCACTTGCATCAAGAGGCTCTTTAGTGCCTCTTCACTTTCTGCCATAAGGATGGTGTCATCTGCATGTCTGAGGTTATTGATATTTCTTCCGGCAATGTTGATTCCAGCCTGTGCTTCTTCCAGCCCAGCATTTCTCATGATGTACTCTCCATATAAGTTAAATAAGCAGGGTGACAATATACAGCCTTGACGTCCTCCTTTTCCTGTTTGGAACCAGTCTGTTGTTCTGACTGTTCTGACCAGTCTGACCAGTTCTGACTGTTGCTTCCTGACCTGCATACAGGTTTCTCAAGGGGCAGGTCAGGTGGTCTGGTATTCCCATCTCTTTCAGAATTTTCCACAGTTTATTGTGATCCACACAGTCAAAGGCTTTGGCATAGTCAATAAAGCAGAAATAGATGTTTTTCTGGAACTCTCTTGCTTTTTCCATGATCCCGCAGATGTTGGCAATTTGATCTCTGGTTCCTCTGCCTTTTCTAAAACCAGCTTGAACATCTAGAATTTCACAGTTCACGTATTGCTGAAGCCTGGCTTGGAGAATTTTGAGCATTACTTTACTAGCGTGTGAGATGAGTGCAGTTGTGTGCTGGTTTGAGCATTCTTTGGCATTGTCTTTCTTTGGGATTGGAATGAAAACAGCTTTTCCAGTCCTGTGGCCACTGCTGAGTTTTCCAAATTTGCTGGCATATTGAGTTCAGCACTTTCACAGCATCATCTTTCAGGATTTGAAATAGCTCAACTGGAATTTCATCACCTCCACTAGCTTCGTTTGTAGCGATGCTTTCTAAGGCCCACTTGACTTCACATTCCAGGATTTCTGGCTCTAGATGAGTGATCACACCTTCGTGATTATCTGGGTCGTGAAGATCTTTTTTGTACAGTTCTTCCGTGTATTCTTGCCACCTCTTCTTAGTATCTTCTGCTTCTGTTAGATCCCTACCATTTCTGTACTTTATCGAGTCCATCTTCACATGAAATGTTCCCTTGGTGTCTCTAATTTTCTTGAAGAGATCTCTAGTCTTTCCCATTCTATTGTTTTCCTCTATGTCTTTGCATTGATCTCTGTGGAAGGCTTTCTTATCTCTCCTTGATATTCTTTGGAACTCTGCATTCAGATGCTTATATCTTTCCTTTTCTCCTTTGCTGTTTGCTTCTCTTCTTTTCACAGCTGTCCTGGGAAGCAAAGGCCTCCCCAGACAGCCATTTTCCTTTTTTGCATTTCCTTTCCATGGGGATGGTCTGGATCCCTGTCTGCTGGACAACGTCACAAACCTCCATCCATAGTTCATCAGGCACTATCTCTATCAGATCTAGTCTCTTTGGACTGGCCAAATACAAAAATCTGACAAAACCAGTTACTGGCAAAGATGAGGAACAACAGGAACTCTCATTTGTTGTTAGTGGGAATGCAAAATGGTACAGTCACTTTGGAAGCAATGTCTTACATAGCTAAACCTTGTCATATGGTATGATCTCACAATTTTGCTCCTAGATAGTGCACCAAGTGATTTGAAAGCTAATGCTCACACAGAAACATGCACCCGAATTGTATAAAGCTTAACTCATACTCTATGTCTCTCTCTCTCTCTCTCTCACACACACACACACACACACACACAAATTGGAGGCAACCAAAATGTCCTTTACTACCTGAATGTTTAACTACAGAACATCAATATAACAGAATATTATTCAAGAATAAAGAAATGGGCTATCAAATCACAAAAAGAAATGGATGAAACTTAATGATGTTATTAAGTATAATAAGCTAGTCTGGGAAAGGTTATACACTGTGAAAGTTGCTCAGTCATGTCCGACTCTTTGTGACTCCGTGGACTGAAAGTCCATGGAATTCTCCAGGCCAGAATACTGGAGTGGGTAGCCTTTCCCTTCTCCAGGGGATCTTCCCAAGCCAGGGATCGAACGCAGGTCTCTCAGTCTGGAAAAGGTTATACACTGCATGATACCAATTATACCACATTCTGGAAAAGGTAAAACTGGAGCGCCAATAAAAAATAGCCGAGGCTTTTTTTCCTTTTGCTTCAAAATACTTTTATTGGTTTGGATACAGTTGGCCAACACTCAACTACTCTTCTTCCTTGATGTGAAAATCCACTCCATCGGGGTCTCCGGTGACCCATAACTCATATACCGTAGTTATTCTGTGCATCACCAAGAACCTCGATATTGGGACATTGGCGTCTATCACCGGTTGCCGCAATGAGTTTCAGATTCCGCATCCTGGACACAAGGTTCACAAGTTTCTTCTTGACCTGGGTTAAGGCACCGCACATAGAGTCTTTGTAGGGGGAAGCTTTTATCTTCTTTCTTCCTGGAGGGCCAGATGAACAGCCCTGACGGCCAGGAGGAGTGCACACGTTACTTTCGTCATCGCCTCCGGGAAACTTCAGGATCACCAAAAACATGAGGAAGATTAACAGCCAGTGCGAATTGCTCCCAAACCAGCCTGGGGCATGCTCTGGTTGACTCTGCCGAATTCGGAAGTGCCTTCCGGTGGGCACCATCCATGGGGGTTCTTCGGCTTCATCTCTCAGGGCATAAAACATATAGGCAAAGACAAACGAGATAAACGTAGACCAAAAAAATAACCATATTAGCGACCGCATCGTGAGCTGAGACGAAGTGGCTCCTGGTGCGCTGGTCTGCGCTGGCACCTGGAGACCGAGGACCAGGCAGGGCTGGGCCCTTGGTGACGTCACAGAGGGCCCCGCCCCCACCAGAACCCATGTGGCCATGGGATGACTTCAGAGCAGAGGGTAAGGAGGCCTGCAGGGGTCAACTGGGAGTGGGGCTTAAAGGGACATGGGGACATTTCCAGTGGGCAGCTTAAAAAGAGGCGAGGAGTGACAGAGTGCCATCTCCATGCCAGTGTATTCTTTCTGAACCTGGTGTTCTCCTGGGAGGGTGGGTCCATCTTCTATTTTTATTTTTCCATTTGTGGAATCCAGACACTGTGGTGAGCAGAGCAGACCCAGGGGCATGTGCCCCTGTGGAGCAGAGAGCCAAGTGGGAAAGAAAGATATTAAGCCAGAGGCCACAAACTAGGAGCCACTGGTGTTCTGTGCGGCCTGCCACTGTTCCTAAAAATGATTGTGCCCAGAGCTAAGTCCTGTCTGACTCTTTGCCACCCCATGGACTGTAGCCTGCCAGGTTCCTCTGGAGAAGGAAAGTCAGGGGTATCACCAGTGATGCAGTAGGGGTGGGCAATGAGGTAGGTACTCTCTAAGGTCCCTCCCAGATCAGAGGTTCTATGATCCTGCATGGCAATTTCCCAGAGGGCAGGGATGCACCTCCCAGGCAACAAGCAGCAGAACTGGCACATCTCTGGGGAATTGCTGAGTTGGCAAAACTACACTAGCTCTGATGCCCCTGTGGATGAGCAAGTGCTGGCTGCACTCCTCCTCCCCATCTGTGCATGTTTAACCGCTACATGTGTTTGAAGGTGACCTTGCTCTGCAGGTGTGGCTTGAGAGCTGTGTTCCTTTCTTCTCTAGGAAGACGACCCTTCTTTGTGCTGTGCGAGTTGATGACCTGAATGAATGTGTATGGCTGCAGCACTCGGCACTTTGCCTTTCTGTCTGGGCCGGTGGTTTTCACACTCAAGTGTGTATCAGGGTCACCTAGAGGGCTTGCAAAGTCCCATTTTGCTGGATCTCAGTCCTCAGTCAGGCCTGGGTGAGACTTGAAGACTGGCACTTCTGCACGTCTCTGGGCAACACTGAGAACCACCCTGCAGACAATGGCTTCACTCACAAAGACGTGGCTTGCCTCTGACTGCTGTGCACTGAACCTGAGGGCCCAGTGGGAGTGGAGTGGCAGCAAGAGCACTGAACTGGAGCCTGAAGACCAAGGTTCTGCACTGCACCTGCGCTCTAGCGAGCTGTGTGACCTTAGGCAAGCCTCAGCACCTCTCTGCGCCCGTAGCTGCCTCGCAGGCACAAGGGCGCGATGAAGTTGGTGACTGCTACTCTGGGTGTTTCTGAAATTCAGATTTGGTCTGTCACTCTTGTCCCCAGCCTAGTCTTCCCAATTGGGAAGCCAGATAACCCCACAGCACGCCACCCCCAAGCATCCAAGTGCCCACTTCTGTCCATAATCACCCCCAGCTGGAGTGGTCCACTTACTTGGGGGTCTCCTTCTACAGCCAGCCCTGTGTATGGAGCCCAAAGGGTGAAACTGGTGTCTGCCTCTTAGAGATTCACATCTACCACTTGGGGGTATGTGTGTCTTGCATGTGCTTCTTGAAACGCCCTTTAGCACAGAGATAAGGATACAGAATCCTAGAGCTAGTCTCCTGATGGTAAAATTCTGATGCTAAAGACTTACTGTGTTACCTTGGGTAAGTTAGTTACCATCTCTGAGCCTCATGTACCTGACTTTAAAATGGAGAAACAGTACCTACTTCATGGGATTGCTGTGAGGACTAAATGAGATCATGTATGCAAGGCCTTTACCATAGTGCCTGGCACATAGTAAGTACTTAACATGGTAGATGTTGTTTCTCAAAAAGAGGATAATGGCCTCCTCTATACCATTAGAGATGCAGGAAAGCTGAAAACACTATGGTTGCAGGTGTTCTACTTTCTTAATACCTCCCATGGTATATAATAACAACAATAGGAATACATATATACTGACACTAGGGCTTCCCAGGCGGTGCTAGTGCTAACGAACCCACCTGCCAATGCAGGACATGTAAGAGGCTGGAATTCGACCCCTCAGGGTTCAATCCCTGGGTTGAGAAGATCCTCTGGAGAAGGGAATGGCAACCCACTCCAGTATTCTTGCCTGGAAAATCTCATGGACAGAGGATCCTGGCGGGCTACCATCCATAGGGCTGCAAAGAGTCAAACACGACTGAAGTAACTTAGCATGCATGCATAGTAATACCTTATAGAAATGTATATTTCACATTTTTGAGAACACTATCCACTAAATCCTCTCATTCCATCTTTATCACACTATAAGGACAAGGCCACCACATTTGTGTGGATCTCAGGATGAGCTGCAATGTTCTGAAAACACTGCTGTCTACAAGCCTCCCATCAGTAGGCTGCTTTTCCCTATGTGGATTTCTGCTCCTGCACGGGTGAGAGAGCATCCTGGGCCATGGCTGCCAGCTGGGGAGGCTCCAGGGACCCCATCTGGTACTCAGCCCATTTCTCTCAGGTACACATCAGGCCTAGAGGCTGCTTCCCATGTGGCATTATTGCTTGCATTCTGTTTACTGCATGCATTGCTGCCGCTGCTGCTGCTAAGTCGCTTCAGTCATGTCCGAGTCTGTGTGACCCCAGAGACGGCAGCCCACGAGGCTCCCCTGTCCCTGGGATTCTCCAGGCAAGAACACTGGAGCGGGTTGCCATTTCCTTCTCCATTGTATGAAAGTGAAAAGTGAAAGGGAAGTCGCTCAGTCATGCTCGACTCTTCGCGTCCCCATGATCTGCAGCCTACCAGGCCCCTCAGTCCATGGGATTTTCCAGGCAAGAGTACTGGAGTGGGGTGCCATCACCTTCTCCATACTGCATGCATTACTAGGCCCCAAATATCCAAATGATGCTAATTGGATGATTCGGGTCTTCTGATACTAGACGTAAATGAAACCACAACAATGCTCTGGACTTTTTCAGTTGCACTTATCAGGCCAAGAAAAATCAGACCACCCTTCTATGCTGCCAGTGACACTTATTGACGTGAAATCATGAAGATGGCTCTGGCTGTGGTGTTACAACCACACGGCATTAATTAGAGTTCGCTGATTGGTGAGGAATCATGCACAGGAGATTCAGAAACTCATTATGGTGCTTAATTTGTTTCCTCAGCAGAAACTGGATAAGGATTCTAGATTTCAGTGATTTTACTTCCCTGCTCTTTTCTTTCCCTTCATGCTTCTGTCATCACTGACTCAGCGGAAACAGAGGTCAATGGCAGGTCCTCTGTATACGTGCTATGTCGCTTTAGTCATGTCTGACTCTTTGCAACCCCAGGGACTGTAGCCCGCCAGGCTCCTCTGTCCATGGGATTCTCTAGGCAAGAATACTGGAGTGGGTTGCCAGACCCTCCTCCAGGGGATCTTCCTGATTCAGGGGTCAAATCCACATCTCTTATGTCCCCTGCAGTGGCAGGCAGGTTCTTTACCACTAGTGCCACCTGGGAAGCCTGGTGGGTCCCCTATTTGGTGCCTATTGTTTGACTTCCCTGAGCCTTCCCCGGTGGCCACCTTCTGTCCATTATCTTTAAGATCCCAGCAAGAGGCAACCTTACCTTGTTCAGCTCTATTCTAGTCACACTAGGCTTCCTGCTGTTCCTTAAACTGGTCCTTTGCACTTGCTATTCACTGTGACTGACTTTGTGGGGCTCTTGTTCCCTCTCTTCTTTAAAGTCTTTATTCAAATGTCACCTTCTCAGGGAGGCCTGACATAACCAACATATTTTAAAACTGACCCTCTCTTGCTCCTCATCTGCATTTCTTGCTTTATCCATAGTATCTGTTTCCTTCTAAAACGCTAATTTCCCTATCTGGTGAAGGGCTCTGGCTGTCCAGATGAGAGGTACTGTCTACCTCTCTGTTGGGATGCCAGAGGTCAGGATAGTACTCACAGCTTTACCAGGCCAACGGATTTGGAGAGAAGTGGTCCATCCAACAAAGAAAAGCAAAATAAACAACATATTTACTTTACCTCACATCCCCTGCGTTTTTCTCCTTACCCTGTGAAAGCCTTCAGAGTCCAGTTTCTACCTGATAATACAAATCAGCCAAGAAGGCATATGTAGGGAGAAAGGATAAGACAAGAGGATTCTAACTGAAGCCCTTTTAGGCCAAAGAGTTTGAACACAGGGGACCTTGCCTGGCCAGGGTTGTCCAGAGACTTCAGGCTAAGCATATTTCATTTTATTTTAATGTAATAAATATTTTAAAACAGAATGATTAATTTTAGATGATTGATTAATGAATAAAATAATATTTCTAAACCAAAAAAAATTACTAATTTCCCAATTGCTTTAGTTATTCCCTCCTCTACATTCACTCTACTAAAAGGCAAGACCCAGAAAGGCAAGAATATATTTAACTTTTTATTTTGAAATAATTTTAGTAAAAAGCAGTGTTTCAAGGGGATGGAGTATTGATATTTTTACTTCTTTGGGAGCTTCTATCACAAAAGTGAATACTCGTAGCTTGCATTTTTATAATACTTCAAAAGTAGGTTCCCATACAAATTCCTTGAGATACATTATTATTGGGTCTAATTCACGGAAGAGGACACTGTGACTCAGGAGGTACAGCAGATACTGTCAATGTCCTTCCCATATCCTTTGTCATTTATCATTTCTGTGCCTGCCAGCCTGCTTTCAAACTGTCTAAAATAATGTTTGACTTTACAGGAAAATAGTAAACATAGCACAGAGTGGCTGTACACCATTCACCTAGCTTCCGCTCACATTAAACTGCTTACATAATAATGGTAATAGTATCGAAACCAGGAAATTAATATTGATACAACACTGTTAACTAATCTATAGACCTTATTCAAATTTCTCCAGTTTTCCCACTCATGTCTGTTTTTTAATTCCAAGATCCAATTCAGGGATCTCATATTGTATTTATTGTCATGTTTCATGAGCGTGGGCTTCCCTGGTAGCTCAGCTGGTAAAAAATCCACCTTTAATGCAAGAGACCTCAGTTAGATTCCTGGGTAGAGACAATCCCCAGGAAATGGGATAGGCTATCCACTCCAGTATTCATGGTCTTCCCTGGTGGCTCAGATGGTAAACAATCCGTCTGCAACATGGGAGACCTGGGTTCGATCCCTGGTTTGGGAAGATCCCCTGGCGGAGGGCATGGCAACTCACTCCAGTGTTCTTGCCTGGAGAACCCCCATGGACAGTGGAGCCTGGCAGGCTACAGCCCATAGGGTCGCCAAAATTTTGTGACCCTATGGACCGTAGCCCTCCAGGGTCCTCTGTCCTTGGGGGTTCTCCAGGCAAGAATACTGGAGTGGGTTGCCATGCCCTCCTCCAGGGCATCTTCCCAACCCAGGGATCGAACCTGCATATCTTACACCCCCTGCACTAGAAGGTGGATTCTTTACCACAGAGTCACCTGGGAAGCCCTGACTGATGTTATTCCATGGTTAAATTAAGGTTGGGTATTTGAAGCAAGAATACCACTGAAGTGAAGTTGTGCAGGGTGGGGTTTTTTGATTGTTTGTTCCTTGTGGTAGCCCCAGTTGACTAGGTCAGGCCCTGACATATGGGAGGTGCTCAGTACTCGTGAAGCCACAAAGGAATCAGACCCCCAGGCACTCGCACTCCTTTGTGACCATGGGACGATTATGTTCTTGGAACATCACATTCATTGGGAACCTCTTATACCTTTGAGGAAGAAGAAAGTAAGCAAACTGGGTAGGGAGAAGGTTCCCTACCACAAAGCTAAACAATAACAGGTGAAGGAACCCAAGTAGCATGTGGCCCAGTGAGAGAGAAATGGTATAACACTTAGAGAAAATGATAGAAAAAGTACTGTTACTTTAAAAAAATAATAATCTCCCACCTACTATAGACTGAATCCCCTCAAAATTGATGTTGAAATTTAATCCCCAATGTGGTAGTATTTGAATGTGGGTCTTTGGGAGGTGATCAGGTAATGAGGATGGAAACCTGATAAATGGGATAGTGCCCTTATAAGAAAAGGCCCACAGAGCTCCTTCATCTCCCTCTGCCATGTGAGATTATAGCGAGAAGATGGTCATCCACAACCAAGGAGTGGCCTCACTAAATTTGCTGGTACCTTGATCTTTGTACTGCAAAAAAATAAATTTCTGTTGTTTATAAGCCACTCGCTCTACAGTATTCTGTAGAGCCACCAGAACAGATAAAACATTCACCCAAACAAAACACATTACCTTACATGTGAAAGTAAGTGGCTCAGTCCACAGGTTCTGAAGTCAGATTGGTGGATTCACAACCTGGCTCTGACACTTACTAGCTAGGTAATGATGAACAAACCTCTTAACCTCTCTGTGCCTCATTTTCCTCATCTGCAAAGTAGAGCTGCTATTAATAGTAACATAGTAGTGTTTTTCTGGGGAGTGCTGGAGGTAATACAGGTGAGCAGTTTAATGTGTTCAGGTGCTTCAGTCATGTCCAATGTTTTGTGACCCCATGAACTGAAGCCCTCCAGGCTCTGGTCTATGGTGTTTTTCAGGCAAGAATACTGGAGTGGGTGGCCTTTTCCTACTCCAGGGGATCTTCCCAACCAAGGGATCAAACCCATGTCTCTTGTGTCTCTTGCCTTGACAGGCAGGTTGTTTACTACTAGCACCACCTGACCCACTCCGGTATTCTTGCCTGGAAAATCCCTGTGGACAAAGGAGCCTGGCGGGCTACAGTTCATGGGGTTGCAAAGAGTCGGATACGACTGAGCGACTAAGCACAACACAGCACTACACAGCACAGCGCCACCTGCAAAGCCCTGTCCGATGTTATCTCGTGGTTAAATTAAGGTTGGATACTTGGAGCAAGAAGCTTAGAGCCGTATCTGAAACAAGTAAGCACTTAACTTTCCAGAACACTATCCAATAAGTCATCTTATTAGATATTCAAAGCAATCCCTCAAGAGCAGATATTATGACTTTCATTGACCAATAAAGAAAGTGAGCATTAGGGAGTTCCCTGGGGTCCAGTGGTTAGAATTCAGTGCTTTCACTGCTGTGACCCAGGGTTCAATCCCTGGTCAGGGAACTACAATCCCACGAGCTGCATGGCATGGCCAAAAAAAAACAAAAAACAACAGAGGGAAAAAAAAAGAAGAAGAAAGAAATTGAGGCTTAGAAAACTGAAAAGATTTACCTCAGGCCTCCTAAGCTACTGAGCGAGAAAGCTGGAGTAAGATATAGGTCATACCTTTCCTAGTCCAGTGCTGTTTAGATTTATCTCTTAGCATCACACTCTTCTTGGTACTGGAGAGGATCTGGGATACTCTCAACCTTCTAGGACCTTCCAGCACAAGTGAGAAAGAGAGAGCAAGCATTCTCAGATAGCCCAGCAACTCTCCACGGAACAGTGGTCATACTGACAACCACAGGCAGCTTCCACCTTATACCGACAGGGCTTCTGAGATGGTTGTTTGAACCACGGGAGGTATTTTCCAAGGGAGGTAACACTGTGAGCAAGAGTAGGCACCCAAGCCAGCCTACCAAACATACTCATAGCAGATCACGGCTACTGATACAGAGCCCAGCTACTGATGCAGTTCCTAGGGCACAGTTTCTTACAGGGGTGGGGAAAGGAGGCAGAGGCTGGGGAGGAAGATACAGCCTGGGTTCTGCCAGGCCTTGATGGCCCAGGAAGAAAGTTGGCTTTGGTTCTACATGTGCTGGGAAACCACTGGAGGCTGTCAAGCCAAGGAATTATTTTATCTGATTTACTTTTGAAAGAGCACTTTGATGCTATAGTAGAGAACCATGCAGAGCTGATTCTGTCGTGAGTCAGACCTGGACTTGAATTTCAACTCTTTCCCTTCATAGATTGAACTTTTCCTGTGTAACAGAGATAATAATAGTATTAGGAGGATGGGATTGACATGCACACACTGTTGTATATAAATTCAGTAACCAATAAGGACTTCCTGTATAGCACAGGGAACTATACCCAATAATCTGTAATAACCTATATGAGAAAACAATCTAGAAAAGAGTGACTATATATTATATATCTCTATAACTGATTAACTTTACTGTATACTTGAAACTAATACAATGTTGTAAATCAATTTACAGTTCAATTTTTAAAAATAGCCTTCACCTCACGGGTGTGCAGTAAGGAGTACAACAGATAATGTATATAAAGTGCTTAGTCCGGTGGCTGGTCCATAGTAGGTGTTCAGTGTATGTCAGCTGCAATTATTATTATTATTAGTTGTTGTTGTTTTATTATTATAGTAACAACTTTGAGAGAATACATAGGATGGGATTCAGATTAAGCGTTAGGTCAATGCGGGTTGAAATAAACTTTTTGGACTCCTGAGACCTGACACAATGGTGGACTCTTCAGGTGCCAGGTGAGGAGATGGAAAAGGTCTGTCTGGGGGTACTGCCAACTAACTACATCCTTTCTTCCCAGCCCAGGACATGCTCTTGTCTGTGGCTGTATCCCTGCACAGGACTATGTCTGGGCACTGAGTGAGATGACAGAGAAGGCATGGATAAAGAAGCATTCATTCCTCACCATTCGTATTAGTTCCCAGAGTCCCAAAGGGTCCATTCATTCAAAAGTGCCCCCTGTGTGCTAGTCCGATGCTGGGCCATGCCATCTTTCCAGCAATGGCTGAGTCACAAGAACCCTGGGGGAAGCCCCAGTGGGCTGACCATCACCATACACTGTGAGGATTATGCAATGTGGCAACTGGGAGGAGCCAGGTCCAAGGCTTCTGGTGGCTGCATGGCCATCGGCTTCTCCTCCTTGGACTCTGGTTTCGCTATTCCTTGGCCTGTGAAACATGAGGTTATGAATCACCCTCCAGCCAGGAGGGGCAGACTGGGATAGCACTGCGGCCCATGTCTCAAATGTGCCCTGTGCCACAGATAGACCACGCCCAGAGAATGGAGATGAAGCACAGGGGTTTCTCTTCTGGCACGCTCCTGAGCTTTGCTGTCTCATCTGGCTGCACCCAGTTCTTACAGTCCCAAAGCCTGTCTGCTTCATGGAATTGAGGATTGCAGAGATACAGCATGCCCTCTTGACAAAGGGAGTTGTGCCATGCCAACCCATGCCTAGGCTGTCTGCCTCTTAGATAAGCTTGGTGTGCCAGGAGTGTGGCAGGAATGACTGAGACTCAAGCCAAAGTTCCATGCAATTCACCTGCCACTTTATCCTGCTGTTACTTCTTATTCAATGCTTTAACATTTACTTCCATTGATTCTTTTTTTTTTTTTAACTATTTGTTTGGCTGCATTGGGTCTTTGTTGCATCATGTGGGATCTTAGCTGAGGCATGCAGGATCTATTTCCCTAAACAGGGATCGAACCTAGATCCCTGCATTTGGGAGCAAAGAGTCTTAGTCACTGGATCACCAGGGAAGTCCCTAGTTCCATTACTTCTTTCAAACATTTGATCACTAAATCAATAAGATTTAAAAATTTTATTGTCATTGAAGTATGTAGTTGATTTACAATATTGTGTTAGTATCTGGTGTACAGCAAAGTGATTCAGTTATATATAGATATATATGTTCTTTTTCATCTTCCTTTCCATTATGACTTATTACAGGATATTGGATATAGTTCCCTGTGCTATACAGTAGGACCTTGTTGTTGACCCATCCTATATATAAGAGCTTATATCTGCTAATTCCAAACTCCTAATGTGTCTCTTCCTCACTCCCTCCCCTTCAGCAACTACAAGCCTGTCTCTATGTTTCAACAACATTTATGGAATGCCAACTCTGTGCTAGGCACTGTGGGAGGTGGCGCAGACACATGAGACAAAATCCCTGCCCTTAAGGAACTTACATTCTGAAGAGACTAGATCATTCATATTATTTATTTCTCCCATCCAAAAAGTTAATAAAATACTCTTTAAACTCTAACCCCACCTCCAGATACTACTACTGCCCCACTGCTGCCCTCCTCCTTATAGTAAAACCTTGAAGCAACTGCTTATACTCATTGTCTCCAAGTCCTCTCCTTCCCCTCCTTGTTCAGTTGCTCAGTCATGCCCAACTCTTTCCAGCATGATAGACTGCAGCATGCCAGGCTTCCCTGTCCTTCATTATCTCCTGGAGTGTGCTCAAACTCATGTCTATTAAGTTGATGATGCCATTCAATCATCTCATCCTGTGTCGCCCCCTGCTCCTCCTGCCCTGAATATTTCCCAGCATCAGGCTCTTTTCCCTCTTCCATGGAATCTTCCTCCCTGTACACATGTACCTCCCAGATTAAGTTAGAAGCCACCTGCTCTGAACTTCCAGAACATGTTAAGAGTGTGGGCTTGAGAGTCAGACCTGTGTTGGAATATCACAGCTGTACCTTCCCAGTTCTGTGATCTTATATAAGTCATCTATCTTTTCAGGGCCTGATTATCCTTATCTGTAGAATGGAAATAAAACTATATAAGATATTTCAAAACACCTAACTGAAAGTGAGTCAGTTCTTTACATCAGGTGGCCAAAGTATTGGTGCTGCAGCTTCAGCTTCTGTCTATCCAACGAATATGCAGGGTTGATTTCCTTTAAGATTGAATGGTTTGATCTCCTGGCTATCCAATGGACTCTCAAAAGTATCCTCCAGCACCACAGTTTGAAAGCATCAGTTCTTCGGTGCTCAGTCTTCTTTATGGTCCAACTCTCACATCCATAATGACTATTGGAAAAACCATAGCTTTGCCTATATGGACCTTTGTTGGCAAAGTGATGTCTCTGCTTTTGAATACGCTGTCTAGGTTCGTCATAGCTTTTCTTCCAAGGTGATCTGATTTACTGTTGCCTAATATAGCTCTTGCTGCTGTGTGGAGGGCATGAGTGAAAGTAGAGAAGCAACCTCAGGGCGACCTAAACTAAGCTGGTGCCTGATGTCCCTTTCCATTTAGACAGAAGCCTGAGAGCAGCATACAAATACATTCTGCTCAGATAAACACAGACTCAAGGCCATTGTTTTCTGGAAACCTTCCCAAAGCTATGATTCTATAGATTGCTAATTCTGTGACCAGTGGCTCAGTGGTTGGAATATGTATGCCATGTCCTGCCCTACAGACAAGGCCCCCTTGATCAGTAAGGCCCCCTTGACCAGTTAATGGGAAAGATGCTTTCTAACAAGAACACAATACAGTGATAAAGAGATTTTAAGATGTGATAGCAGCATTCATTCATCAAAAATTTAAAGAGCCCCACTAATCCCGAGCACTGGGTCTTTTATGCTTTCTAGTTGGTAGACGTGGTAGGGAGGAGAAGAAAGAGAGAATGGGAGAGAGAGAACTCAGCTCACAAGGGAGCTTATACATTAGAGGAAGAGATCAAGACATGAACACAAACAGAAATCACACAAAATATATCAAGGTTAAGTTTCCAAAGGGAGATGGAAATACAATAAATAATTGTCATTTATTTAACACTCGATTTATGTGAAGCACTGTGTTAAGTTTTACGTACATTCTCCTTTAATATTCATAAGTCGATGGACTAGGTAATATGATCACCCATGATGCTATAATAGCAGCTATCATTTATTAAGTGCTTTATATCACCCAGGCATTGGGTTAGGTGTTTTGAAATATCTTATGTAGTTGTATTTCCATTCTACAGATGAGGATAGTCAGGCCCTGAAAGGATAGGTGACTTATATAAGATCACAGAACTGGGAAGGTACAGCTGTGCTATTCCAACACAGGTCTGACTCTCAAGCCCACACTCTTAACATGTTCTGGAAGTTCAGAGCAGGTGGCTTCTAACTTGGTCTGGGAGGTACATGTGTACAGGGAGGAAGACTCCATGGAAGAGAGAAAGTGTGAAGATGAGGAGGAAAGAAACTGGCAACTGGCCTCACTTGGCAGAGCTGGCGGTATGTGCTGGGGAGAACCTATCACTCCAGACTTGATCTTGGGGTACCTTGGTTCTTGCTTCTCCTAAGGCCCCAGAGAGTTCAAACATCTTTAACTGCCCTTCAAAGAAGGATAAGGTTTAGATTTTAAAACTCAAAACATGATGAGCAAGGAGTTGGCAGACCCTTCTTTAGTTCATTTCTTCGGTAGAAGCAGCCTTTGACATTTATAACATTGAAAACAAGATCCCGGATGGACAGGTAATCCAGGGGAGGCAAAACCCAGCAACCCACACTACATCTCAAGCCAGCAAAGAAAGTTCATCATGCATCACTGCTTACAGGACAGCAAAAATTCGCCAGTGATGTAAACCTCCATCAATACGGGATTGATGAGTTAAGTTAGGATGCATCCGCAGAAAAGAACACTGTGTTGTTATAAAGGATGAAGTGAAACTATATATTCTGACAAGGAAAGACATTTCCAAAAGCTTATAAGTTAAAAAAGTAGGTCACACAACATTCTCTGCAGCATGATTTGATTTGTATCACAGATCTGTGTTTATGAATACACAAAACCATGAACCACAGTTATCCGGAAGTTGGTCAGCACAAAGAATTACAGAAGGACTTTCTAATTCATATACTTTTGAATGCTGCTGACCTTTACATGCTTATATTACTTTTATCGTTGGAAAAAAAGTACAATAGTTTCCATTTTACAAAACAAAAGAAGCCTTCTTGGATCACCTTCCATCCATCCTGTCTTTTGTAACTACAACATATCTTAGGTTCAGCAGTGCATCTGAAATTATATCCTACAACTTTCCCACAAATGAGTTAAGACAAGGCAGTGATATATTAAGCAGGTTATAACACAGGTGAAATAGACTGGCAATTGATCAAAAAATTTTACACAAAGCATAGGTAGCAAACAGGAAAAGAGTCAACAGAGAAAGGCCACAGGGCTTTTCCACTTTTACTAGTAGCTTAGATCAGTGATCCCCAACCTTTTTGGCACCAGGGACTGATTTCCCAGAAGACCATTCTTCCATTGACTAGGGAGTGGGGGGCGCAGGGTGAATAGTTTCGGGATGAATCACGCACATAACATTTATCGTGCACTTTATTTCTAATGTAATGGTGCTGCTGATCTGACAGGAGGTACCAGTCCCTGGCCCAGAGGTTGGGGACCCCTGACTTAGATGACACAGAAAACGTACTTACCACGTCTGAAGATGACCCAAAACTGGCAGGGATATCAAATTTATTGAAGAACAAAGCTGAGATTCAAAATGAGCTCAGAATGGCTGGAGTACTGGGTAAATTTAAAAGAAATAATAAGGTGAAAATTATAAGATAAAGAAAAAAATTCTCAAAAATGTAAACGTCTATTTTGTGAGGCCAGAATAAGGGAAGCATGGCTTGGCAGCAGGTCACATAAAAACAGACAATTCAAAAAAGATCTAGCAGTTCAAGTTGACCCATAGCGTAATGTAACTAAATTATGTAAATCTACTAAAAACAGAGCACATTTTAGGTTGTATTAATTCAAGTATGGTTTCTAGACCCCAGAATATAATTGTCACACTGCAGTCTCTGCTGTTCTCTCCCGGAGTCTCCTGTTCCAATCTATGCCCCACATTGCACGAGGATCATTAACAAAGGGAAACACCTCCAGAGGATGGTCATGAAATTGACAAAGGAGCTGGAAACCATCCCATAACAGGAGTGGCTCTTGAAGGGACCAGAGACACAGGGTCTAAAAAAGAGAAACATCCCATATAGGATGGAAGTGAAAGTGAAAGAGGGTGCTCAGTCCTGTCCCACTGTTGCCATTTCTTCTGCAACCCGGGTCTCCTGCAATGCAGGCAGACGCTTTACCGTCTGAGCCACCAGGGAAGCCCCTAAACCCACCTGCTTTCAAATCTCAGAAGCATTCCCAGATACATGCCTACCTGGGTTGCTCAGGTGACAGAACTAGAACTACTGCCACCTAGTGATAGCAAGGAGGCAGATTTTTCAGTAAACCTGTCAAAAAGCTTCCTGACCTTGAGAGGGCCCTGCAGGAGGTTGAGTAGCCTGGTAAGACAGTGTCATTTTAAGACAAGGATGGGTGAACAAATACCCAGTGGTAGAATCACAGTAACCAGGGCCCTTTCCTCTCTAAAAGATTACATCTTTCTCCTATGAGATCTCCATGTCCTCCCAGGATCAATGAGCCTCTCTCTGTGGTCTACATAGTGGTAAGGACAGCTGGACAGGAACTACTGAGGCTGTCCCCTCTTGCTTATTGTTATCCAAGGTCTGGGTGAGCAAAACTCACTGCTTATCTTATATTTTTATTTGACTTACTTATTTTTGTTTCCTATCCTCCTCTAATGGGCTATAAGTATAAGCAGGGATCCTGTATGTCCTGTTTTGGGCTAAATCTCAACCCCTGGAATATCAGTAGCAGATGGTAGGTGCTCAGTAAATATTTAACAAAATGACTGCTGCTGCTGCTGCTGCTGCTGCTAAGTCGCTTCAGTTATGTCCGACTCTGTGCGACCCCATAGACGGCAGCCCACTAGGCTCCCCCGTCCCTGGGATTCTCCAGGCAAGAACACTGGAGTGGGTTGCCATTTCCATCTCCTATGCATGAAAGTGAAAAGTGAAAGTGAAGTCACTCAGTCGTGTATGACTCTTAGCCGCCCCATGGACTGCAGCCCACCAGGCTCCTCTGTCTATGGGATTTTCCAGGCAAGAGTACTGGAGTGGGGTGCCATTGCCTTCTCTGAACAAAATGACTAGTGCATCCCAAACTGACATCATTTTCAGAAGGTTTAATTTTCTCAATAAAAGATATTTCAGATTTAAGAACCAGATCTCAAAATAATAACAAGCAGTTGTATCTTAGTAGTAAGATTCCAGGTGATTTTGTTTCACTTTCTCAATTTCCCCAATGTTTTGTTATGCAATCATATTGCATTACCTGGCCATCATCATCATAATAGCTAACATCTACTGAGTGCTTTCCATGTGCCAGGCGTGGGGATAAGCACTTTACTTGGATTAATTCATTTAAGCTCACAATAGCCTTTTCAGTTGGCACTAGTATTATTCCCATTTTAAAGACCAGGAAACTGAGAAACAGGGAGGTGATATGACTTGCCCAAGGTGATGCAACTAACATCAGGCAGAATTCAAAGGCCATGTTATTACCCCCTGACATCAATGTAAGATGAAAACTGATTACGATGGTAATGACAAGTAACATGTCTTTAGTCCTAATCATGTATAATATGTGTTAGTCACTCAGTCATGTCTGACTCTTTGTGACCCCATGGACTATAGCTCTCCAGGCTCCTCTGTCCATGGGATTCTCCAAGCAACAATAATGGAGTGGCTTGCCATTCCCTTCTCCAGGGGATCTTCTTACCCCAGGGACTGAACCGGGGTCTCTCACACTGCAGACAGATTCCTTACCATCTATTTGTATAAGGTTCTGTACTGTTTCCAAAACATTACCTCCTTCAATGCTCAGAACAGCCCCTTAAGGTGGGAACGATTATTATGACCATTGTACAGTATTAGCCCCTTCTGTAATGTAATCAACCATGTCCACTGCCCCACCTGGACTATACTTTGATTTCATGAGAATCATACTTTTCTTGACTTTCTCTTCTGCATTTCAGCCAAGTGAAGAAGTGATTATTTGCCAGTCACTACTTGAACCCTCCACTCTATGGAGATTAGGTCTCCAACATAGATAACTTCAGCCCTTCCCTGTGCTGTTGCCCCTTTCTAGAATGTCCTTCTTTCCTCTTTCACCACAATCCTACTAATTTTTTTTTTCCAAACACAGCTCAAATGCAACTCCCTCCAGGAATCCTTCAGTGATCAGCCCTTTCCACCACAATCTCTCTTACTATACGGTCTGTACATTTCATTCAGCCTGGTCATCTCTGGCTTTGTAGTGCTGGCTCTCCTTCAACTCACATATGTCCCTTTTTCTCAGTTAGACTAGGGCTCACAGAGGCAGCTAGCTCTTGAGTTTCTTGGCAAGCCCTGAATAAATGGTCTCTTAGCTTTCCCTTAGTAGGTGCTCAATAATTATTTTGCTGATTTCATAATGATAATCTAACCTCACAGCTGTAAAACATTGTCTTTTCTAATAGATATTATCTCATACATATTATCTCACTTTTGCTTCATAGCAGACAGACAAGATTTTACTTTTCTCATTTTCACATTAAAGGAAGTTGAAGGCCAGAGAGGCTAAGTAAGCTGTCTCAGGTCACACATCTCAGAATTCAGCCCAGCCCTCTGGACTCGAAGCCCCAGATTCTTTATCCTAGAACACACTGATTCTACTGGAAGGTACCGCTGGCTGGGAGTAATGCTAATAACATTCCTATAAAGACCTTGTCTTAATCCTATCACTGGAGCAAAAGCTATAGAGTGACAAGAGGCCATATCCACAGTTGAGATTGGGAAGGCAGGTAAATTCATACACTCTGCCAAGAAGTGCCTGGTGCTTATCAGATGGGCGGTGATGACTGTGTTATATCCCCTGTGAGTGGGACACTTGGGACTGAACAAAATGTTGTCCTCCACCAAAGCCAGCGTGACTCAATCCTCAGCAGAAGTGGGGCAGTCCAGCAGGCACGGGGTGAATGAGAGAGAGCACTAAGAAGCAAGAAAGGTGGGTTCAAGATCCAGTTCTGCTCCAGTCTAGCTGTGTGACCACAGGGAGGGTAACCAGCCTCTCTGAGGCTGTACTTCCTTCCTCACTAGTCAATGTCCAATGACAAGGCCTCTCATAGACCCTATGTTTCATGAACTGATGATCCACAAACCAAATTTGGGCCAGGAACATATTTTCTTGGGCCCAAATACTGTTTAAAATTGTTTTGATATGGTAAGCAACACTTAAAAATCAGAAGATTTAAGCAACACTTAAAAGACTGGATCAGTAGAAATATTCAGATTTCTAGAAAAAAATAGCAAGACCTGGCAACATTAAAAAAGTGGAAGACTTCACACAAAATTTGATTTCCAGTCTTTCTAGAAAACAATATCTGGATATACACGATTTTTTTGTTAATTGTTTATTCTTTACAATATAATATGATAGGTTTTGATAAGTAGCACAGAGAAAATATAAAGGAGATAGGGGAGTTCTGAAGTAGTAGGGGAGGGGAATCCTGCAAGGCCTACAGCTAACAGAAGCTGCTCTGAGAAAGCCTTACTGCCAAAGGAAGCTATTCCCAGGACCCCAGTGGGCTGGAGTCCAGGTGTTTCGGCTCCCTTTAGATGGGGCATGTAGCTAATACCCTTTACATACCAAGTGTGGAGTAAGAAGACACTGACCTTGGCTGATGTGAATTGAAACACAGTTTTAAGCTTATTCTTTGATTTCACAAAGGCAACAAAAGAGTTTCAAATGGTAAAATAAGTATCAAAGTCTGAGAGAAGGAGAGGAGAGAACTGTATTTACAAAGCGTAGGCTAATCAAGAGCAACTAAACACTGTCATTCACCCAGATGCATTTTCTGTCTAATGGGGGTCAAAACAATTAGCCTGATACCTGTAGCAATATCCTGCCTTGCCCTTACATCTCAGGCCAGGGCCATTACAAGGTATCAGAACTCATTCTAATTAGAAAACAACCAACTCTGTCAACCCAAGCACAGGATGGCAGAGACGTGAAGAGGAGAAATGGATCCTACTCCACTCTCTTGTTGGCCATTTATTGTCTGGGCTGGGACCTGACAGGTGATTTCTCTGGATACCAGTGTCTCCAAATGGAACATAGTATCCATTAGTACACCCCAGCATTTTGGATCATGATCTACAGTAAAAAGTTTGTCATTCATAAAGGACACATTACTATATATATATATATATATATATATATATATATATGCAGATAGACAATAAACATATCATGAAGCAATCCTTACCCTTACTGTGTGTATTGTGCATCATTATTTCCCAGTTCATCCCCCCCCACCTTTTTTTTTTTTTCAAAATCTTGATCACTACTCACTAAATTGATTTTCTTAGCAGTGAGTAATAATTGGCAGCTTGAAAAACACTGCTTCAGACCAACGTTTCCCAAATCTGGTGCCACATCAGAATCCCTTGGAGTCCTTGTTAAATACATATACTTGTGCTCCCTTTCAAACCTACAGAATCAGAATTTCTTCAGCGTGAGACCTAAGAATCTATATTTTCTTTTACCAAGAACCAGTGATACACTGGCATTAAGACATCACAGTTCTCCTCAAGACGTAGAAGCATATAACAGCAATAACAGTCATTACTATCAAAACTTACTATCAAACTTCATGCCAGTGCTGCCGGCATAAGAACTTTCCATTCATTGACTCACTTATATCCTCACAGCAACTCCACTTTATAGATGAGGAAACTGAGGCTCAGAGAGCCTCCACTTTATAGATGAGGAACTGAGCTCAGAGACATAGAGAGGTTAAGGACGTGGTGGGGCGATGACTCATGGGGGCTCTGTTCCCACCCTTGCTGATCCCTCCGTCTCCCCTCTGTAGTTCCAGAGACCTTGGATCCATGCTAGATGTTCTATACCAATTCAAGTTCAAGGCCATACCCCAAGGGGTCCAACCAACAAAGGCAAGGAGAAGGTGTAAAACAAAACAATAAGAGTTGCACTTATATTGAATTTTAACTCTCCAAAGCATATGTGTGTCTATTTCCTCCACATTTATTCCTTTCAGGTATCCTGTGAGGCATAAAGTGTTAGTCAAAGTGTTAGCTGCTCAGTTGTGTCTGACTCTTTGCAACCCCATGGACTGTAGCCTGCCAGGCTCCTCTGTCCATGGAATTCTCCAGGTAAGAATACTGGAGTGGGTAGCCATTCCCTTCTCCAGAGGATCTTCACACCCCAGGTATCAAAACCAGGTCTCCTGCATTTCAGACAGATTCTTTACCATCTGAGCCACCAGGAAGGATGGCAGAAGAAGCAGGAGAAAATAATAATAATACAGAGACACAAAGAGGGAAGGTGACTTACCCAAGGTCTGACAGCAAATCAAAGAAAAGCTATCCCAGGCAAGGTCTACTACCGACTTCCCCAGGCGGGGTCTACTACTGACTTCCCCAGGCAGGGTCTACTACTGCTCTTGGGCTGGCTTCCTCCAGAGTTTCTAGATCCATGCCACTTCAAGTCTATCTCCCTTTAAGGTAGAAAAGGAAGAAGAGCTGATACTTTCTGCCTCCCTCTTTACAGGATTTACTATCAACGTCTGAAATGAGCACACTCTGTATACACACTGCCTGACGGACAGGTTGCCCCAAACCTCCTACACAAGGCTGTACTGAAAACTGGCAGTATTTCTGTTTTAGTCATGTAATTTAGAAACAGAAAACTCTGCACCATGCTTCAAAGAAAACTAATGGATTCAAGGATGAAAGGAAAAGGCATTATCCCTCCCACACAAGGTAAATGCCACCAGCCAAGAGTGAGGCGGTGTTTGGAAGTCACTGCTAAGCAAAATGTTGTGAACCCATGGAAAGCCAAGGCAGTGGACTGGATCAATCTCTCTGATGGCAAAAGGGGGCTGGAGGGATGAATGACCCCCATTTAGCTTCCTTGGCTGAGACCCTTCCTCTGTTGAGAACATCCCTTCTGTTTCTGCCACAGAAAGGGGTGGTGTTTGCAATGTGTATACATTTATGTGACCCATGACTAGCTCTTTATCAAATGCTCTTATTGATTCTAACATTTTTCTTCATCCCTTCCCCTTCACAATGCAGGCTGTTCCCTCTTTCCCCTTAACAGATCCCAAGGATCATCTAATACACACTCTATTTAGTGAAAATAAAAGCAAGCCATCCTTCTCTTGGCCTCTGTCTCCCCATCTGTAAAGGCAATTGTTGTTGTTTAGCAGCTAAGTCATGTTCGACTCTGTAACCTGCCAGGCTGGACTATAACCCACCAGGTTCCTCTGTCCATGGGATTCTCCAGACAAGAATATCTCTAGGAAGTCTTCCCGACCCAGGGATCGAACCTGAGTTTCCTGTGTCGCCTGCATTGGCAGGCAGGGTCTTTACCATGCACCACCTGGGAAACCCACATAAAATCAATGAGTTAAACCAAATGGTCTGTTAGGTCCTTTCTCTAGTTCCAGGATTTGGATAAAATATGTAGGTAAAGCCCTACGTATAGCCCACAAATGTGACTCAGGATCTGAGCAGGGAGGGGCAAACTGATTTCAAATTGTGTCTTAAACAGTTGTCTTTTGTTAAAGGGGGTCCAAAAGGTGGGATAAAAGAAAAAAGAAACATTTCTATCATGCCCATGATCGGGCTATCATCCTAACAACGAAGGTCACTCTCCTTTTTTCTGTCTCTTGCTTTACTTTTTCTTCTCTCTACACGTGGCCAGGGTTGCAAAGCCTGCCTAGTCAGTTGCCTCTTCCCTGCATGTCAGTTTCACATCCCAGGTGAAGGTGCAGGGAGCAGTCTGGCCCCGTAATAGCTGAGGTTACAGCCACGCAGAGCTTCAAGTTAATGCCAGTCTCACCTCCACGGAAGCACTCCACTTGATGTCAGAAAAATTGGAAGAGGTGTTAAATTTGCTTTGTGATTGCAACTCCCTTTTAGTTGGGGGAGGCTGGCTTAGGATTTGATGGTTTTATAGATTGCAGAATCAAGAAAGTAGAAAGTATCTCAGCTTTTTCATTTACATTGTCAATCACCGAGGTGGCTCCTTCCCCAAGGGGATGCTAACTAGATCTGCACTTGCTGCGGTTTTGCCAACACAGCATGGGCACCTCTCCCACCTGCTTCCTGGGGCTGGGTTCAAGATGATGAGATTGCATAAGGGAAACACTTCCAGGGCATTTAAAAAAAACAGGAAATAAAAATATTCTCATCCTTCAGATGCACTTCAGTCAAACCACCACCATTTGAATCAAGTTACAGAATCTCCTGGGTCTCAGGTTGCTCATTGTCAAGTGGGAATAATATTAATAATACCTCCGAAGGTTATTGTGGAGAGTAAAATGGGTAAAGTGCCTAAAGCAATGCCCCACCACATGCTAATGTCTCAATAACTGCAGTTATGCTGACTATTATTATTTATCTTGGCCAAACCAGTCTCTAACCAGCATTTTCTGGTCATCTCATTTCACCTGAGTGAAAGTCACTCAGTCGTGTCTGACTCTTTGCGACCCCATGGAATAGCCCATGGAATTCTCTAGGACAGAATACTGGAGTGGGTAGCTGTTCCTTTCTCCAGGGGATCTTCCCAACCCAGGGATTGAACCCAGGTCCCCCACGCTGCATGCAGATTCTTTACCAGTTGATCCACCAGGGAAGCCCTCTCATTTCACCAGAGGATCTAAAAGCACACTAGCGATGAGGTTGAGCTAAAGTGCATCTTGGAGCCATTCAGGTGGGTTGAAGCTGCCCATTTTCTAGTTTCTGCCCTGCTATTTACTCATTCAGCAAATACTGACCACCTATTACATGGCGGGCATGGTACTAGGTGATGACATACTAGTGAACAAGATAAAATCCTTGCTTCATAGTGTAAACACTCTAGAAGGGTCGGAGAGGGTACACAGTATGTAGACAAGAAATACAATGACTGAGACGGGGATGAGCTCTCATGATCCAGAGATCTAAAGTCAGTAAGGCTGGGGTCAGGGTTGGGGCATGGGAAAGGGTGGTGTGAGATGAAACTGCAGGGGAAGGCAGGGTCCAGATCATCAGAGCCTTTCAGGCCAGGTGAGGAGTTTTATCTTCATCCTAAGAACGCTGGGAAATAAATGGAAGGTTTCAAGGATCAATACACTACGTGTGGCTGAGAGGAAGAGGAACATTGTAGGTGAAAAATTATAAGACATGCTTTGGACAGTGTGCATTGACTCTGGCTGCCCAGCTAAGCAGCTGATCTATCAGTTTCTGTATCTTAAGTTCCTTCCCACTGAGGATCTCAAAGCATGAGGGGCCTTTGGAAAATTGGTAATCCCTGCTCATCTTTGGCTCAGCAGGTTTCTTTTTGTGCCTCCTTTGGCTGAAGATGAAATAATGATTTCAGTTTGTTCCTACCAGTTTTTTCAAGATTCTTCATTTACAGGCTCCTGGTACCTCTCAATTAATCTCTCTTTCTCTCACATACATGCACGTGCTCACGTGCATGCTCTCACACACAGACACACACACACACTTATCATTTCCCAATGTCCCTTTTTATCTGATCACTCTTTGTCATGACCTGAAAACCTTCCACTTTGGGGCAAACACCTTCATTCAAGGACAAGGATTCTCCATCTGCTGCCACCAAGAAATCACCCAGAGTTTCACAGCTTCACCCAAACCCTCTCCCTGTGACAGGAGAAAGGTGCTTGGAGCAGAGCCAAGTGAGAAAACGAGTTGAGCACTGAGAAATTAAAGAAAGTAATGTTGACTGGGGCAGGGGGATTAATCAGGAAATCTTAAGGTCACTGTGATCTCTTTGATTGCATTAACATCTAGTAGCAGAAGAGTACAGATTGATCAGTGTTACAGCAGCAGGGAGGGGGAATGAACCTAGAAGTCTAATGCCCCGAGTTCCAGCTTCCATAGCCTTCAAGCCAGTGGCTCAGCTGATAAAGAATCCACCTGTCAGTGCAGGAGACGCAGGAGATGCGAGTTTGATCCCTGGGTTGGGAAGATCCCCTGGAGAAGGAAATGGCAACCCATTCCAATATTCTTGCCTGGGAAACCCCATGGACAGAGGAGCCTGGCGAGCTACAGTCCATGGGGTCACAAAGCCACACATCTTCCATAGAGAGAATTAATGCCAGTAGATGAAGGCAGATCTCTTCATTCCTGAGCCAGTCACACTCCATTAGAACCCACTTCCTCCCTAGATGTGTATCAGGTCATCTATGCTCCCTGCTAAGTCATTTCAGTCATGTCCGAATCTTTGCCACCCCATGGACTCCTCTGGCTCCATGGAGATCACCAGGCTCCTCTGTCCATAGGGAAAAATGTTCTCCAGGCAAGAAGCTTGGAGTGGGTTGCCATGCCCTCCTCCAGGGGATCTTCCCAACCCAGGGATCAAACCCACATCTTTTACAAGTCCTGCACTGACAGGTGTGTTCTTTACCAGTAGGCACCAAATATCTTTCATTAAATTGCCCCCTTGCACACTGTGCCCATCCTTCACATTTGATCAGACTATCCTTTTCCTCCAAATATCCCTTTCTCCAGATGGCTTAGGGAAGACTTTTGAAGAACAAATCACTCATGGTGAGTCAAGTACTGGGTTGGCCAAAAGGTTCGTTTGTGCTTTTCCATAACATCTTGATGGATAAGTCTTCAGGGCCTGTCCTTGCTCCATCAGCTCAGACACTTACTTCCTAGAGTCCCTTGCACCTTTTTCTTAATTTGTCCATATTTCCAGAATTCCGGGGTCCAGCCCCAGTGGATCCAGGGTGATTCGAAGCGGGCACAGTGTAGGCGAGGAACAAAACTTATTTATTTATTAATATAAGATTAAATTAGGAAGAAATAGTGTAGTAGGAAAATTTAGTCGAGAAAAGATGCTGAATAACTTGGTTTGCATGGAAAGCCAATAAAGTTCCAGACAAGGAACTTGCACCATCTACGTTAGGCCACTGGCATCCTCCTGAATAGTGGGGGGTGCCCCACCTTGGGCTCCCCCTCTCGTGGATCTTAGAAGCCGGGGCAAGTAAGTAGACATGGCGAGCCTCCACGCCCCAGATGGGAATTCAGCCTGAAATCAGAGTAAAGAGGAAACACAGGGGAAACCAGTCCTTCCAATGACTGGCCCAGCCTCTATTGTCTAGAAAGGGCTTTTATACCTTTTAGATTGTACATAGAGATCAATGGGTAATACAAGATTATGCAGCGTTAGCAGCCCAGACTCATCAAAACCAGGCTTCTCTCTCTGCATACCTAGTTGTGTACACAAGTCTTAGGTGATTTACATCATCTTCCAGCCAAAAGGGCCAATTAACATTTTACAGCCTTTTTTCTGATAAGGGTTTGTCAACCAGAAGACTTATTTGTGTTGACCTTCCCAAAGTCTGATGCCACTCTCAGAAAGCACTAAGTAAAGTTACATTCTTACATGGCAAAGATAGAGCAATTTATAACAAGTAAAAGGAGTACAGTGATTTATAACAAAAGAAAAGTAATTAACTCAAAAGTCTAGTGTTGCTAACATCAAAACTATTATATATCCTTTTCCATATTCCGTTTATGTTTATTAACATTCTCCCAGGTGCCTAAAAGATAAAGAATATGGAGGCCTGGCAGCAACCATTGAGTCAACAGTGAAATCCCTCACCAATATGATTTTTAGCTCTTTAGAAAAGGCTCTGTATCTTTAAGATGCTTTAAGCTTTGTGCCTCTCCTGGTTGGGGGGCTGTAAGCAATTCACAAGCTGTAAGAGGTCTGGGGGAACCTGTTAGGCAAGTTAGAGAGCTATCAGAGGGGGTTTTAAGCCGAGACATTCTTTTGCAGGAGACTGAAGCCCTGAATTAACTTTTTCCAGAGAGTGTCAGAAGAGTGGAAAAGTACAATACAATAAGTCAGGCAGATTCTTATTTTTGGGGTACATGCTTGGGAAATACCAAGGGGAAAACCTGAGACTTGACTCGCCTTGCCCATCAGGCCTCTGCTGCATGACCTTGTCATGGGTGGGATTCTTCACACTGGCTCCCGGCACCAGAAGAGAAAAGCAGTCCGCCTTCTGCAGTGACAGGTTGTAGACCTGGCTCCCATAAGCAGAAGACACCAGGCTGGTGTACCCTTGCCTCTTTCTAGTCAGCAAACCACAGCGACCTGAACTGACCTGTATAGGCTTTTGAGGAGAAGGGTTACTTAATGAGGACAAGCACATGAAAGGAAATATCAATCAATAACAATTGTAGCTCTGGTTTCTCCAGCTCCAGCCATGTGCCAAGCACAGGGCTAAGAGCTCTAAACAGATTAACTCTCATAGGAAGGCAGGTGTGGTGCATATCACCATTTCGTAGTTGCAACAAAATGAGGCTCAGAGACATGAAGGACCTGGTTTGAGGGCCCACAGCTAGCAGTGAGCAAAGCTGGGGTTTTAAACCCATACCTGTCTGATATCAGAGCAAGTACTCATAATCAGTTGAGTGTGCCATGCTGGACATGGGAACACCCCTCTGTTTCAGCCTTTCTTCCCTTCACATGAGATGTATCCAGAATCATTGTGATGACTCCCACATCTCTGGCTCTAGCCTTGACCTATTTGGTGTCAGTCTTAATCAACTCCTTTCTACTGGATAGTTCCTTTCCACTCATGTCACCTAGTTACTCAAACTTAACATGCCAAAAGCTTATTTTTTCTTCCAACCAGCTCTGCATCTCAATTTGCCTCTTTCTGTCAGTTAATCCCCATTCCCGGGCTCCTACCTTCAGGATCCTCTCCAACTACTCTCTCTGACCTCATGTGGTCAGGCACCAAATTGTGGTGATCTCCTATCTATAATGACTCTTGAGTCTACCCCTTCTTCCATTTCAAATGCTTGTTACACACGTGTGCATGTTGAGTTACTCAGTCATGTCCAACTCTTTGCAACTCCCATGGACTGTAAGCTGCCAGGCTCCTCTGTCCATCGGATCCTCCAGCAAGAATACTGGAGCGGGTTGCCATTCCCTTCTCCAGGGGATCTTCCTGACCCAGGGATCAAACCCACATCTCCTGTGTCTCTGGCATTGGCAGATGGATTCTTTACCACTGAGCCACCTGGGAAACCTCCTGTTGGTTGAATTGAAAACACACACAGACACACAATTTATAATCTCACAGTTCCCATGCACGAGTCTGAGGTCCAGACACGGTACACCTGGATCTTCTGCTCAGGGTCGCTCTGGGCTGAAAAGGTGTCAGCAGGGTTGTAATTCTCATCTGAAGTTCTACTAATATAAAGTGTAAAAGCGCAATATAAAGAATTTTCATACACTTTTCACTCAGATTCCTCAAATGTTAACATTTTCTAACATTTGCTTCATTCTTTTCTCTTTTAATGAATATTTATACTCACATACACAATTATTTTTTTCTGAAGCATTTGAGAGTAAGTGGCAGGAATCATGTCCCTTTATCCTTAAGTAATTCAGTGTATATTTTCTAAACAATAGAAGGTTAATTCTATTATGTAGCCACAGTAAAATTATTAAAATCAGGAAATTAATATTGATATAACATTATCATCTAATCAAAAGCCTTCTTTAAAATTTCATCAATTATCCCAATAGGATCCTTTAAAAAAAAAACCCAAAATTTTTCTGCTATAGGACTCAATTTATAATATAAATTTACACAACAGATCAGTTCAGTTCAGTCTCTCAGTCGTGTCCGAGTCTTTGCGACCCCATGAACCACAGCACGCCAGGACTCCCTATTCATCACCAACTCCCGGAGTCCACCCAAAATCATGTCCATTGAGTCGGTGATGCCATCCAACCATCTTGTCCTCTGTCGTTCCCTTCTCCTCCCACTTTCAATCTTTCCCAGCATCAGGGTCTTTTCAAATGAGTCAGCTCTTCGCATCAGGTGGCCAAAGGATTGGAATTTCAGCTTTAACATCAGTCCTTCCAATGAACACCCAGGACAGAACTCCTTTAGGATGGACTGGTTGGATCACCTTGCAGTCCAAAGGACTTTCAAGAGTCTTCCCCAACACCACAGTTCAAAAGCATCAATTCTTTGGCGCTCAGCTTTCTTTATAGTCCAACTCTCACATCCATACATGACTAAGGGAAAAACTGTGGCCTTGACTAGATGGACTTTTGTTGACAAAGTAATGTCTCTGCTTTCGAATGTGCTGTCTAGGTTGGTCATAATTTTCCTTCCAAGGGGCAAGCATCATTTAATTTCATGGCTGCAATCACCATCTGCAGTGATTCTGGAACCCATAAAAATAGTCAGCCACTGTTTCCACTATTTCCCTATCTATTTGCCATGAAGTGATGGGACCAGATGCCATGATCTTTATTTTCTGAATGTTGAGCTTTAAGCCAACTTTTTCTCTCTTCCCCTTTACTTTCATCAAGAGGCTCTTTAGTTCTTCTTCACTTTCTGCCATAAGGGTGGTGTCATCTGCATATCTGAGGTTATTGATATTTCTCCTGGCAATCTTGATTCCAGCTTGTGCTTCATCCAGCCCAGCCTTTCTTATGATGTACTCTGCATATAAGTTAAATAACCAGGATGACAATATACAGCCTTGATGTACTCCTGTTCCTATTTGGAACCAGTCTGTTCTTCCATGTCCAGTTCTGACTGTTGGTTCCTGACCTGCATACAGATTTCTCAAGAGGCAGGTCAGGTAGTCTGGTATTCCCATCTCTTTCAGATTTTTCCACTGTTGATTGTGATCCACACAGTCAAAGGCTTTGGCATAGTCAATAAAGCAGAAATAGATGTTTTTCTGGAACTCTCTTGCTTTTTTGATGATCCAGCTGATGTTGACAATTTGATCTCTGGTTCCGCTGCCTTTTCTAAAACCAGCTCGAACATCAGGAAGTTCACAGTTCACTTATTACTGAAGCCTGGCTTGGAGAATTTTGAGCATTACTTTACTAGCCTGTGAGATGAGTGCAAATGTGAGCTAGTTTCAGCATTCTTTGGCATTGCCTTTCTTTGGGATTGGCATGAAGACTGAGCTTTTCCAGTCCTGTGGCCACTGCTGAGTTTTCCAAATTTGCTGGCATATTGAGTGCAACACTTTCACAGCATCATCTTTCAGGATTTGAAATAGCTCAACTGGAATTCCGTCACCTCCACTAGCTTTGTTCGTAGTGATGCTTCCTAAGGTCCACTTGGCTTCACATTCCAGGATGTCTGGCTTTAAGTGAGTCATCACACCATCGTGATCATCTGGGTCATGAAGGTCTTTTTTATACAGTTCTTCAGTGTATTCTTGCCACCTCTTCTTAATATCTTCTGCTTCTGTTAGGTCCCTACCATTTCTGTCCTTTATCGAGCCCATGTTTGCATGAAATGTTCCCTTGGTATCTCTAATTTTCTTGAAGAGATCTCTAGTCTTTCCCATTCTATTGTTTTCCTCTATTTCTTTGCATTCATCACTGAGGAATGCTTTCTTATCTCTCCTTGATATTCTTTGGAACTCTGCATTCAGATGCTTATCTCTTTCCTTTTCTCCTTTGCTTTTCACTTCTCTTCTTTTCACAGCTATTTGTAAGGCCTCCCCGGACAGCCATTTTGTTTTTTGCATTACTTTTCCATGGGGATGGTCTTGATCCCTGTCTCCTGTACAATGTCAGGAACCTATAGTTCCATCCATAGTTCTTCAGGCACTCTGTCTATCAGATCTAGTTCCTTAAATCTATTTCTCACTTCCATTGTATAGTCATAAGGGGTTTGATTTAGGTCATACCTGAATGGTCTAGTGGTTTTCTCCACTTTCTTCAATTTCAGTCTGAACTTGGCAATAAGGAGTTCATGATCTGAGCCACAGTTAGTTCCTGGTCTGACTGTATAAATCAAATCACATTTATTCAAATCAGATTGATTATATTCTTTGTAGCCAAAGATGGAGAAGCTCTATACAGTCAGCAAAAATAAGACTGGTAGCTGACTATGGCTCAGATCATGAATTCCTTATTGCCAAATTCAGACTTAAATTGAAGACAGTGGGGAAAACCACTATACCATTCAGGTATGACCTAAATCAAATCCTTTACGATTATACAGTGGAAGTGACAAATAGATTCAAGGGATTAGATCTGATACACAGAGTGCCTGAAGAACTATGAATGGAGGTTCATGACATTGTACAGGAGGCCATGAACAAGATCATCCCCAAGAAAAAGAAATGCAAAAAGGCAAAATGGTTGTCTGATGAGGCATTACAAATAGCTAAGAAAAGAAGAGAAGCAAAAGGCAAAGGAGAAAGGGAAAGATATACCCATTTAAATGCAGAGTTCCAAAGAATAGCAAGGAAAGATAAGAAAGACTTCCTCAGTGATCAATGCAAAGAAATGGAGGAAAACAATAGAATGGGAAAGACTAGAGATCTCTTCAAGAAAATTAGAGATACCAAGGGAACATTTCATGCAAACATGGGCTCAATAAAGGACAGAAATGGTAGGAACCTAACAGAAGCAGAAGATATTAAGAAGTTGCAACAATACACAGAAGAAACATACAAAAAAGACCTTCATGACCCAGATAACCACGATGGTGTAATCACTCACCTAGAGCCTGACTTCATGGAATGTGAAGTCAAATGGGCCTTTGAAGGCATCACTATGAAAAAAGCTAGTGGAGGTGGTGGAACTCCAGTTGAGCTATTTCAAATCCTGAAAGATGATGCTTTGAAAGTGCTGCACTCAATGTACCAGCAAATTTGGATGTGACAGTTGGACTATAAAGAAAGCTAAATGCTGAAGTATTGATGCTTTGAACTGTGGTGTTGAGAAGACTCTTGAGAGTCCCTTGGACTGCAAGGAGATCCAATCAGTCAATCCTAAAGGAAATCAGTCCTGAATATTCATTGGAAGGACTGATGCTGAAGCTCAAGTTCCAATCTTTTGGCCACCTGATGCAAAGAACTGACTTATTAGAAAAGACCCTGATGCTGGGAAAGATTGAAGGCGAGAGGAGAAGGGGACAACAGAGGGTGAGATGGTTGGATGGCATCACCAATTCAATGGTGAACTTGGGCAAACTCTGGGAGTTGGTGATGGACAGGGAAGCCTGGTGTGCTGCAGTCCATGGTATCGCAAAGAGTCGGACATAACTGAGTGACTGAACTGATCTGATAGGACTCAAATAGGGAAGAATACTTCAATTTAGGTATCATATCTCTTTAGTATCCTTTAACTGGAAATAGTTCCTCAGTCTTTCTTGTCATTCATGACCATGACATATATGAAGAACACACTGGACTCTGATATTCATACATTTTACCTCACAGTGGACAGAAGATTAGAATATTCTAAAACTTCCTAACTAAAGAATCATAGAATATAGAAGAAATCTGAAAATGAACTACTTGTTTATCTAGGTCCCAAGCTGCTTTCATACACACCTGACAATTGTGGCCATATCATTTACCCAACATTTTTCTTTAAATTAATTCACTTTTAAACTGTATTTCTGTGGAAGACAAAATTCTAAATATGATCCCTAATGATCCTTGCTCTTATATAATCCCCTATCCTGAGTGTGGGTGGAGCTATCAATTTGATGAGAAATACTCCAGTGATTATACTACATTATATGGGCTTCCCTGGTGACTCAGATTGTAAAGAATCTGCCTGCAGTGCGGGAGACCTGGGTTCAGTTCCTGGGTTGGGATGATCACCTGGAGGAGGGCATGGCAACCCACTCCAGTATTCTTGCCTGGACAGAGGAGCCTAGTGGCTACAGTCCATGGGGTCACAAAGAGTCAGACAAGGCTGAGCAACTAAGCATACATATGGCAAAATGGAGATTATCTGGATGGGCCTAATCAAACCACATGAAGCTTTGAATAGCAGGAAGTTCTCTCTGGCAAGTAGGCAGAAGAGGAAGTCAGAGATATTTGAAGTATGAGAAAGATTTGACAGACCAAGGTGCCAGGTCACTGGCTTTGAAGATGGAGGGGGCCATGTTAGAAGGAACTGCTGGTGGCATCTAGGAGCACAGGGTGACACCTGGCTGACAACCTGCCAAGAAATGGGGACTTCACACATATACCCCCAAGGAACTGAATTCTGAAAAATATCTGAATGAACTTGGAAGCAGATTAATCCACAGGACTTCTAGGTAACAGCCTAGCCCACTTTACATCTTGAACAGAAAACCCTGTCAAGTCTACCAGAACTTCTGACCTACAGAATGGAATGAAGATGAAAATACAAGCTACACTGAAAATCCAAACTATCAACAGGCTATGCAAGAAAAATGGTATGACCATGAAAATTGATGCAAGAAAATATTTGACAAAATCCAACACCCATCCATGATTTTAAAAAAAAGAAACTCTCAGAAAGCCAAGAATAGAGGGGAACTTCTTAACATGATAAAGAACATCTGCAAAAAAAGTAAAAAATACAAATACAAACAGGTAAGACTGCCACAACTAGCAAACTGAATCAAGAAATAGCTAAAAAGGATTATATACCATGACCAATTGATATTTATTCCAGGAGTGCAGAGTTGGCTTAACATCCAAAAACCAATTAATGTAATTTAATAGAATTATACTTCAATAAAGGACAAAAAAAAAAACATGTTTATCTCAATAGATACAGAAAATGCACTTGGCACAATTCAGCACCTCTTCATCATAAAACACTCAACAAACTACAAATAGAAAGGAATGTCCTCAATCTGGTAAGCAGCATCTATGAAAAACCCACAGCTAATACTATATTTAATGGTGAAAGAATAAAAGCTTTCCCCCTGAAATTAGGAAGAATTCAAGGATGTCAACCGTTGCCATCTCCATTCAACATTTTACTGGAGGTTCTAGGTGAAACAATTAGGCAAGAAAATAAAAGACCTCCTGAATGGAAAGGAAATAATCACAGATGACATGATCTATATCGAGAAAATTCTAAGGAATCCACTGAAACCAAATTAAAACTAGTAAGTTTATTTGTTCAATATTATGTAGCAATCTAAATGGGAAAAGAATTTGAAAAAAATAGGTACATGTATATGTATAACTGAATCACTTTGCTGTACACCTGAAGCTATCACAACATTGTTAATCAACTGTATTCCAATATGAAATAAAACGTTAAAGAAAGCAAGATTGCAAGATACAAAATATAAAAAAATTTCATTTCCACATAGGAGCAATAGGCAAGCTAAAATTATAATTAATAATTTACCTTCATTTACAATAGCATCAAAGATAATAAAATACCTAGAAATGAATTTAGCAAAATAAATATAAAACTTATCATCTCTACCATACAAAACATGGTTGAAGGAAATCAAAGACCTAAAAGATTGGGACCTAACCCTACATTTATAGAAACACATCCCATGTTCATGGATTGGAAGATACACACACACACACATATGTACATATATACTTATAGAAGAATGGAATAGAGTTTAGAGTCCAAAAATAAATCCTCACATTTATAAATAATTGATTTTTGACATGCATACCATGAAATTTCAATGGGGAAAAAAATTTTCCTCAATAAATGGTGCTGGGACAACTGTATATCCATGTGCAAAAGAATGAAGTTGGACTCTTCATTTCATATGAAAAAATTAACTCAAATGGATCAAAGATGACCCAGGGAATGAACTTAGGTCTCCCGCATTGCAGGCAGACTCTTTACTGACTGAGCCACCAGGGAAGGCCTAATGTAAGAGCTAAAACTATAAAACTCTAGTCTTGAATCAGGTAATGGTTTCTTAGATATAACACTAAAAGCACAAGCAACTGGACATCATTGAAATTAAAAGAATACAATACAGATAGTGAAAAGGCAATTCACAGAATGGGAGAAAATATTTGCAAATCATATATATCATAAGAGACTTCTCTAAAATATTTAAAGAACTGTTACACCATAATAAAAAACAACCATGACAGTCAAGAAGTTGAAACAGCACAAATGTCCATCAACTAATGAATGAATAAACAAAACGTGATATGTGTAAACAGCAACATACTATTCAGCAATACTGGAGAGGGAAATGACAGCCCACTTCAGTATCCTTGCCTGGAGAATCCCATGGATAGAGGAGCCTGGTGGGCTATAGTCCATAGGGTAGCAAAGAGTCAGATGACTGAAGTGACTTAGCACTCACACACACCACATTCATAGTTTTGGAAACTCCATATAGTGACAGTGTCAATTCTCTCAAAATTGATGCACACATTTAATGTAATTCTTATCAAAATCCCATCAAGATTTTAGTGGATTTAGGCAATATTATTCAATGATACATTTGGAAATACAAAAAACAAAATAGGTAAATAATTTTGAAAAAGAATAATAAAGCAAGGGTAGTTGCTTCACCCAATATTAAGGCTTACGATATCATTTCAGTAATCAAGAGAGCATCGTTATTGGCAGAGGATAGACACAGATATCAATGGAACAGAATAGAAAACCCAGAAATAGACCCACACCAATATGCCCAACTGATTTTTGACAAAGATGCAAAAACAATTCAATGGAAGAAAAATAGCCTTGTCAACAAATGATAATGGAGTAATTTGACATCCATTAGGCAAAAAAAAAAAAAAAAAAGACTTGACTTAAACTTCACATCTTATATAAAAATTGACTCAAAGTAGATCAGATTCTGTACAGTTTTTACAAACTGTGTTCAGTTTACAGAAGACTTTTTTTCATCTCTGTGAAAAAGTTTATGTTTTAATGCAGAATATTTTTTATAGAAGACTTCTGATAGAAAAATAGAAAAAAATCTCAGGGACCCAAGGCCTGGTGAGGAGTTCTTAGACATGACACCAGAAGCATAACCTATAAAAGAAAATCAATAAATTGGACCCCATAAAAATTAAAACTTTGCTCTGTGAAAGACTTAGTTAAAAGAGTGAAAAGATAAATCAAATACTGAGAGAAAATATTGTCAAACCATGTATCTGGCAAAAGACCAGTATCTAGAATATATAAAGAATTCTCAATACTTCAACAGCAAAAAACACAGAACTATATTCGAAAGTGGGCACAAGACAGTAAAAGGCATTTCACTGAGGAGGATGTTTAGATAGCAAATAAGCACATTAAAAAGTTGTTCAACATTTTTAGCCACTATGAAAAATGCAAATTTAAAAGATACCACTACACACCTGAGACTGGTGGGCTAAAAATTAGTGGAAACATCAAATGTCGGCAAGGATGCAGAGAAACTGGATTACTCACGTATTACTCATGAGAATGTAAAATGGTACAGCCCCTCTGGAAAACAGTTTGGCAGATTCTTATATTGTAAAACTAAACATGCATTTACCTCTGTTGTTTGATCACTAAGTCGCATCTGACTTTTTGTGACTCCATGGACTGTAGACCACCAGGCAGGCTCCTCTGTCCATGGGATTTCACAGGTATGAATATTGGAGTGGATTGCCATTCCCTTCTCCAGGGGATCTTCCAGACTCAGGGATCAAACCCACATCTCTTGCGTCTACTGCATTGGCAGGTAGATTCTTTACCACTAGCACCACCTGACCCAGTAATTACCCTCCTGGACCTTAATCCAAGAGATGAAAACTTCTGTCTACATAAAAACCTGTACACAATTGTTCATAGCAGTTTTATTTATGATAGCCAGAAACTGAAAACAGCAAAAATGTCCTTCAACAGAATAATTAAACAAACCCTGATCTGTCCATATCATGAAATACTAGTCTGCATTAAAAAGGAATGAATTATTAATATGTGCAACAACTTGGATGGGTCTCTGGGGCATCAAGCCAAGTAAAAAAGTCAATCTCAAAAGGCTGCATATTATTCCAATTATATAACATATTTGAAATGACAAAACTACAGAGATAGAGAATAGATTAGTAGTTGCCAAGGGTTAGCGATGGTGGGAAGAAAAAAGTGGGTATAACTAATTAGAGGTAGCAGGAGGGAGATCTTTGCTGTAATGGACTAATTTTGTACCTTAACTGTGGTGTTGGATACATAAAACCATACAGGAGATAAACTGACCTAGAACTATATATACACACACATTGTATCAAAGTTCATTTCCTGGCTTAATACTGTACAATGGTTATGTAAGATATAACCCTGAGGCCACAAGGAAACTAAGTGGAGGGCACACAGGACCCCTCTGTAACATCTTTACAACTTCCTGTAAATCTATAATTATTTAAAAAGTAAAAGTCTAGGGACTTCCTTGGTGGTCCAGTGTTTGAGACTTTTGAGACGCTGCACTTCAACTGCAAGGGGCATGGGTTTGATCCCTGGCTGGGGAACGAGGATCCAGCATGCTTTGCAGTGCGGCCAAAAAGTAATAAAAATAATTTTTTTTCAAAAAAGTCTAAAAAACTGTGGACTGTATATGCATTTTGTTTCAACTTTTAAAAAAAAGGCTGAGAGATTTTGTATAAACTTCTGTATTTCTATTTTCTCTTGAAAAGTCCTAAGACATGGAAACCCTGGCCCACATTGCCAGGCTTTTTTTATGTGGGAATTGCTCTCTCTAGCCATCAGAGTCCTCACCGAGGTCCTGGTAGTTGTTTATGCTATGGCCTGCCCCTCCCAAAGGCATTTGAGCTTGTGGCCTCTGGTCATGCCTTTGTCCCCAACCCTCTGCCTGCCTGAACTTTCACCCATTTCTAACAAGGCCATGCCCCAAATAGGAACTCTGCATGAGAAGCCTCCAGTTCAGGAAAGATACCTCTAGTCCTTACCTTTCTGTTATCAGTTCTGAGCCCTCTCACTCACTAATTCCTAATTTATTTGCTTTGGCCCCACTCCCTCAGCCCTGTTCAGGTTCTTGCCGAATACGGCAAAGCTTTAGGATGTTAACTGTACTGCTGGTTTCCTGAACCACAGTCAGGGACACAGGGTGTTTTAAGGTCAGGGCTCTCCTTCCCTACCTGCCTGACTGGGAAGGAAGACTATATACTCTTGAAGTGAGAGTTGAGCATATGTCTGAAAGCTCTCTGAGGCTCTGTTGAGTGGTTTAGCGTTCCCTTGCACACAAGGAATGCTCTTTGGCAGGACATAAAGGGCTTCCCCAGTGGCTTCATGAAAAAGAACCCACGTGCAATGCAGGAGACGTGGGAAACATGGGTTCAATTGCTGGGCCGGGAAGATCCCCTGAAGTAGGAAAAGGCAACCCACTCCAGTATTCTTGCCTGGAGAATCCCATGGACAGAGGGGTCTGATGGGCTACAGTTCATAGGTTCACAAATAATCGGATATGATTGAGTGACTGAGCATGCATGCAAAGGACATTTGAAAGCCTTCCTCTCAAAGACGGGGGGCGGAATCCATGCCTGACACAGACTATAAGACATATCTTGCCCCTAGTTTTTTCTCTTCCTTAAAATTTGTTTAAATTAAAAAATCACACATACTCATATGGAATTCTGGTGACATTATAGAGAAAAATTAAAGGAGCAAAATAATCTGCAACCTCACTACCTCCAGATAATTACTATTAACATATTGATGAATCTCCTTCCAGTCTTTTTTCTGTGTTTACTGAGACACTCCAAAAGAGCGTCACACTCAATATATTTTGTAGCCTGCCTTTCTCAATCAGATACTGTGAGCGTATTTCTTTGTCAATAAAAATTCTTACAAAACATTTACATTTGAATGGGACTGTTGGTACTATCTTCCCTTCTCATTTTTCTAAGAGGGGGTCTCACTCCCTCTCTCTCCCCCACTCCTTCTCTATCTCCTTTTTTCCTTCCCTCTCTCTTTCCTACTCTCACTTTCTTTGACATACTAAGTGAATCATATTTACAGGGATAAAGGTTTGGGTGGGGGAGCAGCGGGCCTATGGAAGGTGTAGATTGAAGAGGAGACAGTTTGGTGAGTAGAGGTGAAAAGCTGCTCTGGACATCAAAACTGGTCTGCTAAGCCAAGCAGAAAGATGAATTGATCCCCCCCCCCCTCCACCCGCTTTGTGTGTGAGTGAATGGAGCTGGAGCACTGGGGCCAACAAAGACCACCGTTCTTTCCATTATGGAGACTCCAGTTGTGGAAACCCATTTTTCATATAAGAAAAATATATTCCTTTTCTAGGTGACACATATTTAGTCGTTCATTGGCTACATCACCTGAATGAATTATAACCACCCCATCTACCAGATATTTACATGTGCTGGGCACTGTGCTCATCACTCTACATGAGTATGTGTAGCAGAGGAAAGCATAGTGCTTAAGAGGTGGCCTCTGGAACAGGCTGCCCAAGTTTGATTCTCAGCTCTTTTTTTAAAATTTATTTATTATTTACTTTCCAATATTGTATTGGTTTTGCCACACATCAACATGAATCTGCCATGGGTGTACACGTGTTCCCAATCCCGAGCCCCCCCCCACCTCCCCCCCACGCACCATCCCTCCGGGTCATCCTAGTATACCAGTCCCAAGCATCCTGCAACGTGCATTGAACCTAGACTAGCGAATCGTTTCTTATATGATATTATACATGTTTCAATGCCATTCTCCCAATCAACCCACACTCGCCCTCTCACACAGAGTCCAAAATACTTTTCTATACATCTGTGTCTCTTTTGCTGTCTTGCATACAGGGTTATTGTTACCATCTTTCTAAATTCCATATGTATGCATTAGTATACTGTAATGGTGTTTTTCTTTCTGGCTTCCTTCATTCTGTATAATCGGCTCCAGTTTCATCCACCTCATTAGAACTGATTCAAATGTATTCTTTTTGATGGCTGAGTAATACTCCATTGTGTATATGTACCACTGCTTTCTTAACCATTCATCTGCTGATGGACATCTAGGTTGCTTCCATGTCCTGGCTATTATAAACAGTGCTGTAATGAACATTGGGGTACACGTTTCGCTTTGAATTCTGGTTTCCTTGGTGTGTCTGCCCAGCAGTGGGATTGCTGGGTCATAAGGCAGTTCTATTTCCAGGTTTTTAAGGATTCTCCACACTTCTCCATATTGGCTGTACTAGTTTGTATTCCCACCAACAGTGTAAGAGGGTTCCCTTTTCTCCACACGTTCTCCAGAATTTATTGCTTGTAGACTTTTGGATAGCAGCCATACGGACTGGCATGAAATGGTACCTCATTGTGGTTTTGATTTGCATTTCTCTGATAATGAGTGATGTTGAGCATCTTTTCATGTGTTTGTTAGCCATCTGTATGTCTTCTTTGGAGAAATGTCTATTTAGTTCTTTGGCCCATTTTTGGATTGGGTCGTTTATTTTTCTGGAATTGAGCTGCATAAGTTGCTTGTATATTTTTGAGATTAGGTCCTTGTCAGTTGCTTCATTTGCTATTATTTTCTCCCATTCCAAAGGCTATCTTTTCACCTTGCTTATAGTTTCCTTTATTGTGCAGAAGGTTTTAATTTTAATTAGGTCACATTTGTATATTTTTGCTTTTATTTCCAGTATTCTGGGAGGTGGGTCATAAAGGATCCTGCTGTGATTTCCGTCGGAGTGTGTTTTGCCTATATTCTCCTCTAGGAGTTTTATAGTTTCTGGTCTTACATTTAGATCTTTAATCCATTTTGAGTTTACTTTTGTGTATGGTGTTAGAAAGTGATCTAGTTCCATTCTTGTACAAGTGGTTGACCAGTTTTCCCAGCACCACTTGTTAAAGAGATTGTCTTTAATCCATTGTATATTCTCGCCTCCTTTTTCGAAAATAAGGTGTCCATACGTGTGTGGATTTATCTCTGGGCTTTCTATTTTGTTCCATTGATCTATATTTCTGTCTTTGTGCCAGTCCCATACTGTCTTGATGACTATGGCTTTGTAGTAGAGCCTGAAGTCAGGCAGGTTGATTCCTCCAGTTCCATTCTTCTTTCTCAAGATTGCTTTGGCTATTTGAGGGTTTTTGTATTTCCATACAAATTGTGAAATTATTTGTTCTAGCTCTGTGAAAAATACCGCTGGTAGCTTGATAGGGATTGCATTGAATCTATAGATTGCTTTGGGTAGTGTACTCATTTTCACTATATTGATTGTTCTGATCCATGAACATGGTATATTTCTCCATCTGTTAGTGTCCTCTTTGATTTCTTTCACCAGTGTTTTATAGTTTTCTAAATATAGGTCTTTAGTTTCTTTAGGTAGATATATTCCTAAGTATTTTATTCTTTTTGTTGCAATGGTGAATGGAATTGTTTCCTTAATTTCTTTTTCTATTTTCTCATTATTAGTGTATAGGGATGCAAGGGATATCTGTGTGTTGATTTTATATCCTGCCACTTTACTATATTCATTGATTAGCTCTAGTAATTTTCTGGTGGAGACTTTAGGGTTTTCTATGTAGAGGATCATGTCATCTGCAAACAGTGAGAGCTGCCACTTACTACCTGTGTGACCTTGGGCAAGTTAACACTTTTTTTATCCTTGGGTTTTGCATCTATAAAACAGCAATAATCAGATTACCTATTTCACAGGGTTATGGCGAACATGTGAAGTGCTTAGAAGAGGCCCTGGTCCATACCAGGTGCTTCCCAGTGTTAGCTGTCATTGTTAGTGGTAATAAATCTTCACAGTAGCTCCATGATAGAGGTACTGTTGTTATCTTTCTAGGAGAAACTTGGGTTTGGAGAAATCAAACGATGGCCTAAGCTCATGAGGCTGCTAAGGAGTCAAGATCCGGCTCCAAGCTGCCTTGCTTTAGAACTGGGCTTGTAAACCGCAGGGCTAATAGGTCTCTCCTCTTTCTCTGAATGGCAGCTGACTGTCTTGTTCTCAAAGCCTGGCGCTGAGGGTGAGGCAGAGGAAGGGGACAGTGAGACAATGAGGGCCTTCCCACAACCTTGGCCACTTCAGCAGAGCTCAGGCCATGGGGCTCAAAGCAGCAACCCCCAGTCAGAGAAGGGGTTCTTGGGCCTAGATCCCTAGGTTTAGATCTCCTGCTGGGAGACTGTGGGCTTAAGCTCCCAACCCTCTGACTCTCCGACATTTTGACCTGTCCCAGAAAAAATGCTACCTGGATTTTTTATTTTCCTCTGTCCCGTTTCCACTTCAATCTCACCTCCTCGTGGCCCACATGGCTTTTGGGGCAGTTAGCCTCATGCTGGCTAGAAGAGACAGCTGTCTGGAGGCCGGCCCCTTTGTTCGACAGAAGCTGGTAAATCAGCAGTAATCCCCGATTCACAGTGATAATCAGCTCCCTGTCTGGACAGTCAGGGCTGCACAAAATAACAAGTGGGGCCGCACCTGTTCTGGGGGTCTGGCACTCAGAAAGAAAGCTGCTATGAATTGCCCAAGCCCCCTCTGAGCAGCAGCTGCAGCCTGGAATCACAGCTTTGTTAGCATAAGAATGGAGCCAGCCACATCAGCCAGCCTGCTAACCAGCCAGCCTTCCAGCTTCCTTTTTTCCCTCCTTCCCAACTCATCCTTGGACACCAAATGGGCCACCCTCATTGTGAGCAGACCCGCTTCGCCTTTCTTTTCTCAACTGGGATGATCAATTTTTCATTTGTGGGGAAAAGGAAAGCACTTTCCTTTCTTCAGACTGGATCCCAGGGGCTGAAGAGTCTGTTGATCTGCTCACTGTTCCTTGGGGTCTCACTCCAGACTGGAGGTTACCCCAGCATGGGACTCCAGGAGGCACACTGCACAGAGTAGAATGCAAATGGTGCCCCCTGGAGTTTTGCAGGGCACAGCCTTTGTGGCCCGGCCCTGGGAGCACATGGAGCCCAGGGCTTCCTCTAGAAAGGCCTCTAGCCTCTTGCTACTCAATGGGGTTCATGGATCCGCTCTATCAATAGTATCTGGGATCCTGTCAGAAATGTGGAAGCTCAGACCCTAACCTGAATCAGCAATCTGGTTTTAGCAAGATGTGGTGATTCAGCTGCTCATCAACATTTGAGAAGCACTAGGGTAGAAAATAAGTTTCCACTTTTCACATATTTGAAAGTGGTTGAGCTTTTCAAATGAGAAAAATCATGGTTCCAATCTTAGCTCCATCACTTACTAGGTGTGTGACCTCAGCTGAGTCACTTAACTTCCCAGAGCCTCAGTTTCCTCATCTGTAAAAGGGCAACAATGATAATAATGACAGGGTTATTGTGAGAATAAATAACAAAAATGTTTATGAAGGTCACTAGCATACTGCTGGCATATGATCCTGTCTCAATAAATAATAGCTGTTCTTCTTATTTTGCTCCCTGATAAACAACACTATTCTGCCAACTGCAGATGAGTCAGATGCTGACCTGCCCAGTTGTCTATTCATCAGGAAGGGCCCTTTATTTCTTCTGCTGCTGTTATGGGAACTTAAAGCAGTAAGTTTAATTAAGAACACCCCACCACTATATAGCATTTTGAACTTTTCAAAGCATCTTTCACACTCATTGCCTCCTAGCATTGAAGACTCGGGGTATTGGAACTGAAGGGGTGCCTAGAGATGACCTCACCCAACATCCTCCTTGTTCAAGGAATGATTGATTGTCCAGTGAGTAGCATTAGAATCTGGTTGCTGCTTTTGTGCTTATACTATCAAGCAGTTTTAACTTGGCTTAGGGAGAAATGACACTAGAGGCTCAGGTCAAGCCAGGGTGTGGCTACAGCTGACTCATCCCTGAACATTCTCTGAACTAGACAGATTAAGACTATTTTACAACATGGAACTGGGAACCACCGGATTTGTCAATGCCAAGATTTCCTTTTTATAAGTGATGATGTGCGTGTTCCCCTTTCCTGAAGGCAGATGAAAAGCCTCCAGCCTGAACTCAGTCCCAGTTTGGAAGAGTGTAATCAGGGCCATGGTCTATGAGCTGGCCTGAGAGCTAAGCTTATGGAGAATCAGTTTTCACTAAGATCACAGCATGAGGCTGGACAGGGTGTCTTACGTTCTCCTAGTTCTGAGAAAGTAAACATGGAACAAGCTTTGATTCAGTGGGCTCTTCTACAGGTTTTAAAAAGACTCTTTAATCATTTGGAAGGATATGAGAGATAATGCCAAGGAGAAAAAATGCAAGTTATGAAACAGGGTGTAATTTAAAATCTGAGACTGACTAGGGATGGTGCCTGCATCAAGGCCCTGGGTGTTCTTCAGGCAGAGTTCAATGTTCATGTCCATGACAGGCACCAGGCACCTCAAAGAGAGGAGGAAGGGCCTTAGAACAATCACCAAAAGTCACATCAAGCTGTGAGAGCCCTCAGTCTGGTCTGGACCTTGGCAACCAACTACACAGATCTGGAAGGGTCAAAGTTCCTGAATACAAGATCTATGAAGCTTTCATACTTTTGATATAAGAGATACTCTTCTATTCATGATAAACAGTGAACTTGTTAAGGTCTGTTGTAAAGATCAAGGTCAATGGCATTCAATTTTTTTCTTCTGGCTCCAGAATTTTCACTCTAATGGAGAATGTCCTCAGTTGCCCAGAATAATACACACAAAGCACAGTTGCCCTGATTGAAGAGTTTCACCCTGGCAAGTGGTCCACTTAGCCCACTGCCCCTCACCTTCACTCCAGAACATGCACAGGGATCCCTGTAACATAAACTTGAAAACCACTGCTATGAGTCTCTGGGAGTCGCTGATGACATATGACCAGAGCAGAAACACAAGTTTTCTGTGGGAGAAGGATTCTTTGGGTTCCAAAGACAGCTTTAAGGAGGTTGCTATAGAGCCAGGTGCTCCAGTTAGGAAGATACTACAATGGTACAGGTGACAGATGATGGGAATTCAAAGAAGGGGCAGTCAAGATTCCAAGAACAAACATATGAGAGATGGTTGCGAGATAGACTTGGGAGGAACTGGTCATTGTAGAAAGTGAGGAAGATGAAAGAATTTTGGACGACTCAGATTTCTCATTTAGTGGAGCCAGAGTATATAAAAGGTCACATTCAGTTTTGAATATTGAGTGGAATTTCTAGGCAGAGACAGCCCATAGCCACTTTCATAAACAGATCTAGGGCTCGGAGAGAGATCTGTGATGAAGGTACACATCTGCGAGTTATAAAATGTAGGTGATGAAACCAAGCTCCACCCAAGGGCCAACAAGTTCCAAAACAAGACATACCACGCAAATTCTCCAGCAACACAGGAACACTCCCCTGAGCTTCAATATACAGGCAGCTGAAAATTATCTCAAAACCTCTGATGTCTCATAACCCATTACGGGTCACTCCACTGCACCCCAGAGAGAAGAAACCCAGCTCCACCCACCAGAACTCCAACACAAGCCTCCCTAACCAGGAAACCTTGACAAGCCACTGATAGAACCCCACCCACAGTGAGGAAGCTCCATAATAAAGAGAACTCCACAAATTACCAGAATATAAAAAGGCCACCCCAAACACAGCAATATAACCAAGATGAAGAGACAGAGGAATACTCAGCAGGTAAAGGAACAGGAGAGTTGCCCACCAAACCAAACAAAAGAGGAAGAAGTAGGGAATCTACCTGAGAAGGAATTCCGAATATTGATAAGGAAAATGATCCAAAATCTTGAAATCAAAATGGAATCACAGATAAATAGCCTAGAGACAAGGATTGAGAAGATGCAAGAAAGGTTTAACAAGGACCTAGAAGAAATAAAAAAGAGTCAATATATAATGAATAATGCAATAAATGAGATCAGAAACACTCTGGAGGCAACAAATAGTAGAATAACGGAGGCAGAAGATAGGATTAGTGAAATAGAAGATAGAATGGTAGAAATAAATGAATCAGAGAGGAAACAAGAAAAATGAATTAAAAGAAACGAGGACAATCTCAGAGACCTCCAGGACAATATGAAACGCTCCAACATTCGAATTATAGGAGTCCCAGAAGAAGAAGCCAGAAAGAAAGATCATGAGAAAATCCTAGATAATAGTTGAAAACTTCCCTAAAATGGGGAAGGAAATAATCACCCAAGTCCAAGAAACACAGAGAGTTCCAAATAGGATAAACCCAAGGCGAAATACCCCAAGACACATATTAATCAAATTAACAAAGATCAAACACAAAGAACAAATATTAAAAGCAGCAAGGGAAAAACAACAAATAACACACAAGGGGATTCCCATAAGGATAACAGCTGATCTTTCATTAGAAACTCTTCAGGCCAGGAGGGCATGGCAAGACATACTTAAAGTGATGAAAGACAATAACCTACAGCCCAGATTACTGTACCCAGCAAGGATCTCATTCACATACGAAGGAGAAATCAAAAGCTTTACAGACAAGCAAAAGCTGAGAGAATTCAGCACCACCAAACCAGATCTCCAACAAATTCTAAAGGATATTCTCTAGACAGGAAACATGAAAAGGGTGTATAAACCCGAACCCAAAACAATAAAATAAATGGTAACGGGATCATACTTATCAATAATTACCTTAAACGTAAATGGGTTGAACGCCCCAACCAAAAGGCAAAGACTGGCCGAATGGATACAAAAACAAGACCCCTCTATATGCTGCTTACAAGAGACCCACCTCAAAACAAGGGACACATACAGACTGAAAGTGAAGGGCTGGAAAAAGATATACCATGCAAATAGAGACCAAAAGAAAGCAGGAGTGGCAATACTCATATCCGATAAAATAGACTTTAAAACAAAGGCTGTGAAAAGAGAAAAGAAGGCCACTACATAATGATCAAAGGATCAATCCAAGAAGAAGATATAACAATTATAAATATATATGCACCCAATATAGGAGCACCGCAATATGTAAGACAAATGCTAACAAGTATGAAAGGGGAAATCAACAATAACACAATAATAGTGGGAGACTTTAATACCCCACTCACACCTATGGACAGATCAACTAAACAGAAAATTAACAAAGAAACGCAAACTTTAAATAATACGTTAGATCAGTTAGACCTAATTGATATCTATAGGACATTTCACCCCAAAACAATGAATTTCACCTTTTTTTCAAGTGCTCATGGAACCTTCTCCAGGATAGATCACATCCTGGGCCATAAATCTAAATTTGATAAATTCAAAAAAATCGAAATCATTCCAAGCATCTTTTCTGACCATAATGCATTAAGATTAGATCTCTATTACAGGAGAAAAACTATTAAAAATTCCAACATATGGAGGTTGAACAACACACTTCTGAATAACCAACCAATCACAGAAGAAATCAAAAAAGAAATCAAAATATGCATAGAAACTAATGAAAATGAAAACACAACAACCCAAAACCTGTGGGACACTATAAAAGCAGTGCTAAGAGGAAAGTTCATAGCAATACAGGCATACCTCAAGAAACAAGGAAAAAGTCAAATAAATAACCTAACACTACAACTAAAGCAACTAGAAAAGGAAGAATTGGAGAACCCCAGAGTGAGTAGAAGGAAAGAAATCTTAAAAATTAGGGCAGAAATAAATGCAAAAGAAACAAAAGAGACCATAGCAAAAATCAACAAAGCCAAAAGCTGGTTCTTTGAAAGGATAAATAAAATTGACAAACCATTAGCCAGACTCATCAAGAAGGAAAAGAGAGAAAAATCAAATCCATAAAATTAGAAATGAAAATGGAGAGATCACAACAGACAACACAGAAATACAAAGGATCATAAGAGACTACTATCAGCAGTTGTATGCCAATAAAATGGACAACGTGGAAGAAATGGACAAATTCTTAGAAAACTACAATTTTCCAAAACTGAACCAGGAAGAAATAGAAAATCTTAACAGACCCACCACAAGCAAGGAAATTGAAACTGTAATCAGAAATCTTCCAGCAAACAAAAGCCCAGGTCCAGACGGCTTCACAGCTGAATTCTACCAAAAATTGAGAGAAGAGCTAATACCTATCCTACTCAAACTCTTCCAGAAAATTGCAGAGGAAGGTAAACTTCCAAACTCATTCTATGTGGCCACCATCACCCTAATACCAAAACCTGACAAAGATGTCACAAAAAAAGAAAACTACAGGCCAATATCACTGATGAACATAGATGCAAAAATCCTCAACAAAATTCTGGCAATCAGAATCCAACAACACATTAAAAAGATCATACACCATGACCAAGTGGGCTTTATCCAAGGGATGCAAGGATTCTTCAACATCCGCAAATCAATCAATGTAATTCACCACATTAACAAATTGAAAAATAAAAACAATATGATTATCTCAATAGATGCAGAGAAGGCCTTCGACAAAATTCAACATCCATTTATGATAAAAACTCTCCAGAAAGCAGGAATAGAAGGAACATACCTCAACATAATAAAAGCTATATATGACAAACCCACAGCAAACATTATCCTAAATGGTGAAAAACTGAAAGCATTTCCCCTAAAGTCAGGAACAAGACAAGGGTGCCCACTTTCACCGCTACTATTCAACATAGTTCTGGAAGTTTTGGCCACAGCAATCAGAGCAGAAAAACAAATAAAAGGAATCCAAGTTGGAAAAGAAGAAGTAAAGCTCTCACTGTTTGCAGATGACATGATCCTCTACATGGAAAACCCTAAAGACTCCACCAGAAAATTACTAGAGCTCATCAATGAATATAGTAAAGTTGCAGGATATAAAATCAACACACAGAAATCCCTTGCATTCCTATACACTAATAATGAGAAAGTAGAAAAAGAAATTAAGGAAACAATTCCATTCACCATTGCAATGAAAAGAATAAAATACTTAGGAATATATCTACCTAAAGAAACTAAAGACCTATATATAGAAAACTATAAAACACTGATGAAAGAAATCAAAGAGGACACTAATGGAGAAATATACCATGTTCATGGATCAGAAGAATCAATATAGTGAAAATGAGTATACTACCCAAAGCAATTTACAAATTCAATGCAATCCCTATCAAGCTACCAGCCATATTTTTCACAGAACTAGAACAAATAATTTCAAGATTTGTATGGAAATACAAAACACCTCGAATAGCCAAAGCAATCTTGAGAAAGAAGAATGGAACTGGAGGAATCAACTTGCCTGACTTCAGGCTCTACTACAAAGCCACAGTCATCAAGACAGTATGGTACTGGCACAAAGACAGACATATAGATCAATGGAACAAAATAGAAAGCCCAGAGATAAATCCACACACATATGGACACCTTATCTTTGACAAAGGAGGCAAGAATATACAATAGAGTAAAGACAATCTCTTTAACAAGTGGTGCTGGGAAAACTGGTCAACCACTTGTAAAAGAATGAAACTAGATCACTTTCTAACACCCTACACAAAAATAAACTCAAAATGGATTAAAGATCTAAATGTAAGATCAGAAACTATAAAACTCCTAGAGGAGAACATAGGCAAAACACTCTCAGACATAAATCACAGCAGGATCCTCTATGATCCACCTCCCAGCATTCTGGAAATAAAAGCAAAAATAAACAAATGGGATCTAATCAAAATTAAAAGCTTCTGCACAACAAAGGAAAATATAAGCAAGGTGAAAAGACAGCCTTCTGAATGGGAGAAAATAATAGCAAATGAAGCAACTGACAAACAACTAATCTCAAAAATATACAAGCAACTTATGCAGCTCAATTCCAGAAAAATAAACGACCCAATCCAAAAATGGGCCAAAGAACTAAATAGACATTTCTCCAAAGAAGACATACGGATGGCTAACAAACACATGAAAAGATGCTCAACATCACTCATTATCAGAGAAATGCAAATATCAAAACCACAATGAGGTACCACTTCACACCAGTCAGAATGGCTGCAATCCAAAAATCTGCAAGCAATAAATGCTGGAGAGAGTGTGGAGAAAAGGGAACCCTCCTGCACTGTTGGTGGGAATGCAAACTAGTACAGCCACTATGGAGAACAGTGTGGAGATTCCTTAAAAAATTGCAAATAGAACTACCTTATGACCCAGCAATCCCACTGCTGGGCATACACACCGAGGAAACCAGAATTGAAAGAGACACATGTACCCCAATGTTCATCACAGCACTGTTTATAATAGCCAGGACATGGAAACAACCTAGATGCCCATCAGCAGATGAATGGATAAGAAAGCTGTGGTACATATACACAATGGAGTATTACTCAGCCGTGAAAAAGAATTCATTTGAATCAGTTCTGATGAGATGGATGAAATTGGAGCCGATTATACAGAATGAAGTAAGCCAGAAAGAAAAACACCAATACAGTATACTAACACATATATATGGAATTTAGGAAGATGGCAATGACGACCCTGTATGCAAGACAGGAAAAAAGACACAGATGTGTATAACGGACTTTTGGACTCAGAGGGAGAGGGAGAGGGTGGGATGATTTGGGAGAATGGCATTCTAACATGTATACTATCATGTAAGAATTGAATTGCCAGTCTATGTCTGACGCAGGATACAGCATGCTTGGGGCTGGTGCATGGGGATGACCCAGAGAGATGTTATGGGGAGGGAGGTGGGAGGGGGGTTCATGGTTGGGAACGCATGTAAGAATTAAAGATTTTAAAATCAAAAATAAATAAATAAATAAATTTTTAAAAAAATAAAATGTAGGTGATAGCTGAACTCGCAGACATGGATAAAATTTCCAAGAAAAAGTGTAAAGGAGTAGGAAAAGAAGGGCTTCCCATGTGGCGCTAGTGGTAAACGATCCTCCTAAGATGAAGAAGACATAAGAGACGTGGATTCAATCCCTGGGTCGGAAAGATCCCCCAGGGAGAGCATGGTAACCCACTTCAGTATTCTTGCCTGGAGAATCCCATGGACAGAGGAACCTGGTGGGCTAGAGTCCATAGAGTCACAAAGAGTCAGACACGACTGAAGTGACTTAGCATGCAAGCACACAGTAGGAAAACAGAAAGCGCTTCCTGGGAACACTGATATTTTGGGTTTGGGAAAAGAAAGCGAAGCTCAAAGAGCAGCCACAGAAGAGGGAGGTGAATCAAGAAAGAGCAGTGTCATGGAACCCACTGGAGAACAAATTTTCAGGAAGGCAGGCAGTAAAAATTAATGATTCAGAAACACCAAGTAAGTCAAAAGACTGAGAAATGCTCATTAGATTTGTCAGTTGGGAAATCACTGGTGTCCACAGCAAAAGATGTTTCAGGGGAGTGATGAGGACAGAAACCAGATTCCACTGTGGAAATAAATGGAAGCAGAGGGGATGGCACAGGCTGAGGAGATTCACTGTTCAAGAAGCTTGGCAATGAAGGGGAGAAGAGACATAGGGCAGTAGCTAGAGAAGAAGGATATGGGATTGAAAAGAAAGTCTTGAAAGATAAAACACTGTAAATATTCTGAAGGGAGCCCATGGTAAGAAACATGTTGAAGATCCTCAAGATAGAGGAAAGTTTTTGTAGGGGTGAATGAAACAACTGAATAAAAGTGGAGAAGAAGAAGGGGGAAACAGAGGATGAGATGGTTGGATGGTGTCACTGACTCAGTGGACATGAGTTACAGCAAACTCCAAGAGATAGTGAAGGACCGGGAAGCCTGGCATGCTGCAGTCCATGGGGTGGCAAAGAGTCGGACACAACTGGGTGGCTGAACAACAATAAGAGATGCATCTAGGCGGCAAGACAGGAATTTGAGGCCAAGGAAGCCTCTTATTTTCTCTATGAAATGGAAAATGAAGCCAGCTTCTAAGAGAGACATGGACAGGTGTGGGGTTGGAGGCTGGGGGAGGGTAATTTGCCCATCAAGAGGAATGTGAGATGTAGCTTACTAGGGTCACACTTTGTCAGATTTCCCAGTAGTTTTAGGGAACAACTGAGATTGGTTTCCTGCCCAGGTGCAGAAGTATAGGATAAGAGCCTGTCACTTGATTAATCTGGTGGTTCATTAGAGTCACTGACAGAGCTTGAAAAGACCAACTTAGGGGCCCCATTCTAGGCCAATGAAATCAGGCATCAGCACCTTTTAAAGCATACCAGGTGATTCTCATGTGCAGCCAGGACCAAGATCCACTGGAATGATCTATGGTTTGGGCTTTGCTGAACTACTAACCAGACCAGAACGTTAACATATTACAATTGCTAAAAAAGTTGCACTATGGGGTTTAGGAGGGAGAGGAAAAGAAGAGAAGCCAGAAGGACTAATAACTAGGAAGAACTCAGTAGAGTCAAGAGATGAGAGATTTAGCTAAGGTGAAAGAGAAAGCGTAATTAGAATGAAGGGGTGGGTGTAGAATCTTTAACTTACCTGAGAGGTCAGTTGGTGAAGAACCTATCTGCAAAGCATGAGACCCCAGTTCGATTCCTGGGTCAGGAAGATCCGCTGGAGAAGGGATAGGCTACCCACTCCAGTATTCCTGGGCTTCCCTTGTGGCTCAGCTGGTAAAGAATCCACCTGCAATGTGGGAAGCCTGGGTTCGATCCTTGGGTCGGGAAGATCCCCTGGAGAAGGAAAAGGCTACCCACTCCAGTATTCTGGGCTGGAGAATTCCAAGGACTATATAGTCCATGGCCTCAGAAAGAGTCAGACAGGACTGAGCAAAGAAGCTTTGCTATCATACTACTTGAGTTTAAGATTTCAGAGGTGTAGTAGTTCAGGGCAATGAAAAAATACATGAGCTGGCAAGAGTGACACATGATCAAAGTTGAGTAGAGATAAAAGTGAGTGGAGACAAGTGAAATCAAGTAAGCTTCAAATGTAAGTCAGACTCTATCCCATTCTCCAGCCAGAAGCCTCCCTTCTAAAGGCTCACCGTCTCAATTCAGAGTAAAAGCCATAGTCCGTACAATTTCATGCAAGGCCTAAGAAGACCTGGGCTCTTACGGCTCCCTGACCTTGTCTTCTACTCTCCCTTCATGAACTCAGCTTCAGCCATATCGGCCCCTTCCCAGCCAGGTACGCTCCTGCCTTAAGACAGCTGCACTCTTGGTTCTCTCTGCCTGTAATGCTCTCCTGCAAGATATTTACATGGTAGCTCCCAAACTTCCTCCAGGTCTTTTCCCAAATATCATCTCCTCAATGAAGGCTACCCTTGTTGAAATTCCTTCTCTCACATATAAAAGTGATTCTTCTCTCTCATCATTGCCTACCTTGTTTCCCTGCTTCATTCTCTTCCATCTGTTTATCACCAACGGACATTCTATGCATGATTATTTGTTTACTGATGGGTTAACTCTCTCCCCTACTCCTGTCCTCCTGATGGTAATGTTCTTGTGGACAGGAACTTTTGTCCATTTGTTCATTGCTACAGCCTTCACACCACACCTCTGATAGTGCCCAGTATATCACAACACTCCAAAATATTCATCAAAGGCACAAGCCATGAATCCAAGGTGCTGGATGGATTGTACACTGGGGCACTAAAGTCTTCCAGGATAAAAGCAGGGCTCATGTTTGAGAGGAAAGTAATAAACCAGGCATTAAAAGTCCAGGAAAAGTGTGGGTGAAAGAGGAGGAAGAGTTGACAAAAAGAAGAGTGGACAGTATAAGCAGCACATGCCTCAAAGGAGCATTTATTTAACTTTATTACATTTTTAAAACAATCTATCTTTTAGACTGTGACAGCGCAGGAGCAGCCTAGAGGAGCTACCCCTGCCCAAGGCCAGGGGTGGCAGCCGGGAGGAGAGACCCCACGTCCAAGGAGCGGTGGCTGCGCGGGCGCCAGAGGGCCTTGAGGAGCTATTCCACATTCTAGGCCAGGAGGGGCAGTGGTGAGGTGATACCCCTCATCCCAGGTAAGGAGCAGCAGCTGTGCTTTGCTGAAGCAGCCGTGAAGAGATTCCCCACGTCAAAGGTAAGAGAAACCCAAGTAAGACAGTAGGTGTTGCAAGAGGGCAGACACACTGAAACTATAATCACAGAAAACTAGTCACTCTAATCACACTAGGACCACAGCCTTGTCTAACTCAATGAAACTAAGCCATGCCATGTGGGGCCACACAAGACGGGTAGGCATGGTGGAGAGGTCTGACACAATGTGGTCCACTGGAAAAGGGAATGGCAAACCACTTCAGTATTCTTGCCTTGAGAACCCCATGAACAGTATGAAAAGGCAAAATGATAGGATACTGAAAGGAACTCACCTGGTCAGTAGGTGCCCAATATGCTACTGGAGATCAGTGGAAAAATAACTCCAGAAAGAATGAAGGGATGGAGCCAAAGCAAAAACAATACCCAGTTGTGGATGTGACTGGTGAAGCAAGGTCTGATGCTGTAAAGAGCAATATTGCATAGGAACCTGGAATGTCAGGTCCATGAATCAAGGCAAATTGGAAGTGGTCAAACAAGAGATGGCAAGGGTGAACGTCGACATTCTAGGAATCAGCAAACTAAAATGGGCTGGAATGGGTGAATTTAACTCAGATGACCATTATATCTACTACTGCGGGCAGGAATCCCTCAGAAGAAATGGAGTAGCCATCATGGTCAACAAAAGAGTCTGAAATGCAGTACTTGGATGCAATCTCAAAAATGACAGAATGATCTCTGTTCATTTCCAAAGCAAAACATTCAGTATCATAGTAATGCAAGTCTATGCCCCAACCAGTAACGCTGAAGAAGCTGAAGTTGAACGGTTCTATGAAGAGCTACAAGACCTTTTAGAACTAACACCCAAAAAAGATGTCCTTTTCATTATAGAGGACTGGAATGCAAAAGTAGGAAGTCAAGAAACACCTGGAGTAACAGGCAAATTTGGCCTTGGAATGCAGAATGAAGCAGGGCAAAGACTAATAGAGTTTTGCCAAGAAAATGGACTGGGCATAGCAAACACCCTCTTCCAAAAACATAAGAGAAGACTCTACACATGGACATCACCAGATGGTCAACACCAAAATCAGATTGATTAAATTCTTTGCAACCAAAGATGGAGAAGCTCTATACAGTCAACAAAAACAAGCTGACTGTGGCTAAGATCGTGAACTCTTTATTGCCAAATCCAGACTTAAATTGAAGAAAGTAGGGAAAATCACTAGACCATTCATGTATGACCTAAATCAAATCCCTTATGATTATACAGTGGAAGTGAGAAATAGATTTAAGGGACTAGATCTGATAGATGGAGTGCCTGATGAACTATGGACGGAGGTTCGTGACCTGTACAGGAGACAGGGATCAAGACCATCCCCATGGAAAAGAAATCCAAAAAACAAAATGGCTGCCTGAGGAGGCCTTACAAATAGCTGTGAAAAGAAGAGAAGCGAAAAGCAAAGGAGAAAAGGAAAGAGATAAGCATCTGAATGCAGAGTTCCAAAGAAGAGCAAGGAGACATAAGAAAGACTTCCACAGAGATCAATGCAAATAAATAGAGGAAAACAACAGAATGGGAAAGACTAGAGATCTCTTCAAGAAAATTAGAGACACCAAGGGAACATTCCATGCAAAGATGGGCTTGATAAAGGACAGAAATGGTATGGACCTAACAGAAGCAGAAGATGTTAAGAAGAGGTGGCAAGAATACACGGAAGAACTATACAAAACAGATCTTCATGACCCAGATAATCACGATGGTGTGATCACTCACCTAGAGCCAGACATCCTGGAATGTGAAGTCAAGGGGGCCTTAGAAAGCATCACTAGGAACAAAGCTAGTGGAGGTGATGGAATTCCAGTTGAGCTATTTCAAAGCCTGAAAGATGATGCTGTGAAAGTGCTGCACTCAATATGCCAGAAAATTTGGAAAACTCATCAGTGGGCACAGGACTGGAAAAGCTCAGTTTTCATTCCAATCCCAAGGAAAGGCAATGCCAAAGAGTGCTCAAACTACTGCACAATTGCACTCATCTCACACGCTAGTAAAATTCTCCAAGCTAGGCGTTAGCAATACATGAACCGTGAACTCCCAGATGTTCAAGCTAGTTTTAGAAAAGGCAGAGGAACCAGAGATCAAATTGCCAACATCAGCTGGATCATGGAAAAAGCAAGAGAGGTCCAGAAAAACAGCTATTTCTGCTTTATTGACTATGCCAAAGCCTTTGACTGTGTGGTTCACAATAAACTGTGAAAAATTCTGAAAGAGATGAGAATACCAGACCACCTGACCTGCCCCTTGAGAAACCTATATGCAGGTCAGGAAGCAACAGTTAGAACTGGACATGGAACAACAGACTGGTTCCAAATAGGAAAAGGAGTATATCAAGGCTGTATATTGTCACCCTGCTTATTTAACTTATATGCAGAGTACATCATGAGAATCGATGGACTGGAAGAAACACAAGCTGGAATCAAGATTGCTGGGGGAAATATCAATAACCTCAGATATGCAGATGACACCACCCTTATGGCAGAAAGTGAAGAGGAACTCAAAAGCCTCTTGATGAAAGTGAAAGTAGAGAGTGAAAAAATTGGCTTAAAGCTCAACATTCAGAAAACAAAGATCATGGCATCTGGTCCCATCACTCCATGGGAAATAGAAGGGGAAACAGTGGAAACTGTCAAATTTACTTTTCGGGGCTCCAAAATCACTGCAGATGATGATTGCAGCCATGAAATTAAAAAATGCTTACTCCTTGGGAGAAAAGTTATGACCAACTTAGATACCATATTCAAAACCACAGACATTACTTTGCCAACAAAGGCCTGCCTAGTCAAGGCTATGGTTTTTCCTGTGGTCATGTATGGATGTGAGAGTTGGACTGTGAAGAAAGCTGAGTGCCAAAGAATTCATGCTTTTGAACTGTGGTTTTGGAAAAGACTCTTGAGAGTCCCTTGGACTGCACGGAGATCCAACCAGTCCATTCTGAAGGAGATCAGCCCTGGGATTTCTTTGGAAGGAATGATGGTGAAGCTGAAACTCCAATACTTTGGCCACCTCATGTGAAGAGTTAACTCACTGGAGAAGACTTTGATGCTGGGAGGGATTGGGGGCAGGTGGAGAAGAGGACGACTGAGGATGAGATGGCTGGATGGCATCACTGACTCGATGGACGCGAGTCTGAGTGAACTCCAGGAGTTCGTGATGGACAGGGAGGCCTGGCATGCTGCAATTCATGGGGTCCCAAAGAGTCGAACATGACTGAGCGACTGAACTGAACCCAACTGATCTTTTAGACTGTGATGACCTACAGAGCTGGGATGGGGGGGGGTGGGACAGATGTGAAAATGTGGTGGGAGTGGATAAATATATATTTATAGCTGATTTGGGGCTTCCTGGGTGGCTCAGGGGTAAAGCATCTGCCTGCCAATGCAGGGGACACAAGAGGCACGGGTTCGATCCCTGGGTTAGGAAGATCCTCTGGAGAAGGAAATGGGAACCCATGCCAGTATTCTTGTCTAGGAAATCCCATGGACAGAGGAGCCTGGTAGGCTACAGTCCATGGAGTCCAAAGAGTTGGACATGACTGAGCAACTGAGCACACATGCAGGCATAGTTGGCTCACATTGTTGTATAGCAAAAACCAACACAACATTGTAAAGCAATTATCCTCCAATTAAAAATAAAAAATAATAATAAACAATCTTTTTAAAACAATGAACAATACTTTAGTTGTTATTGAATTCTATTATCTGTTGGCTTGTTTTCTTTTTTTTTTTAAGATGGACCAAAAGACCTGAAAATAGTGTCAGAGAATAAGAGCATGTGGACATCATTCCTCAGTAACGTGGGTGTGTGCAGCCCCAGAGAGTAAGCACCTGCAAGAGAATGGATATGTTTTCTAAGGCAAGAAGGTGTCTGGAGTTTGTAAATCAGGCTGCACATCAGCATCACCTGGGGTGTGGCTCTTTAAAAAATAAAAGTGCCCAGGCCCCACTTCAGGCCAGTTGAATCAGAATCTCACAGGGAGGGAGTCCAGGCTTCAGTCCTTGTTAAAAAGCTTCCCAGGAGACTCTAATGTGTAGCCAGTGCTGTGATGCTCAGAGGTGGATGACACAGCAAGAGGGAAGGGTCAGGGGACTTAGTTGATGTGCAACCTGAGTCTCAAAGGGCACAGACAAAATCATGGGAGATATGATGGGGTGATGAAAAGAGAGTTCAAACATGTATGGGGGTGAAAAGCCCCAGAAGAGCAGAAAGGGGCTTACATTTATGACAGTGGCAGGGGATCACATGAATGGAGAGGCTTTAAGAGGTCTCAAAATTCGGGGCTGACTCCCTTTGGAAGAAAATCACGGGGTGAAGCTGTTCATTCCAATCCGAAAGAATGGCAATGCCAAAGAATGCTCAAACTACCACACAATTGCATTCATCTCACACGCTAGTAAAGTAATGCTCAAAATTCTCCAAGCCAGACTTCAGCAATACATGAACCGTGAACTTCCTGATGTTCAAGCTGGTTTAAGAAAAGGCAGAGGAACCAGAGATCAAATTGCCAACATCCACTGGATCATGAAAAAAGCAAGAGAGGTCCAGAAAAACATCTATTTCTGCTTTATTGACTATGCCAAAGCCTTTGACTGAGTGGATCACAATAAGCTGTGGAAAATTCTGAAAGAGATGGGAATACCAGACCACCTGACCTGCCTCTTGAGAAATCTGTATGCAGGCCAGGAAGCAACAGTTAGAACTGGACATGGAACAACAGACTGGTTCCAAATAGGAAAAGGAGTACATCAAGGCTGTATATTGTCACCCTGCTTATTTAACTTATATTCAGAGTACATCAAGAGAAACGATGGGCTGGAAGAAACACAAGCTAGAATCAAGATTGCCAGGAGAAATATCAATAACCTCAGATATGCAGATGACACCACCCTTATGGCAGAAAGTGAAGAGGAGCTAAAAAGCCTCTTGATGAAAGTGAAAGAGGAGAGTGAAAAAGTTGGCTTAAAGCTCAACATTCAGAAAACGAAGATCATGGCATCCGGTCCCATCACTTCATGGAAAATAGATGGGGAAACAGTGGAAACAGTGTCAAACTTTATTTTGGGGGGATCCAAAATCACTGCAGATGGTGATTGCAGCCATGAAATTAAAAGACGCTTACAACTTGGAAGAAAATTTATGAGCAACCTAGATAGCATATTCAAAAGCAGAGACATTACTTTGCCGACTAAGGTCTGTCTAGTCAAGACTATGGTTTTTCCAGTAGTGATATATGGATGTGAGAGTTGGACTGTGAAGAAGGCTGAGCGCCGAAGAATTGATGCTTTTGAAGTGTGGTGTGGAGAAGACTCTGAGAGTCCCTTGGACTGCAAGGAGTTCCAACCAGTCCATTCTGAAGGAGATCAGCCCTGGGATTTCTGTGGAAGGAATGATGCTAAAGCTGAAATTCCAGTACTTTGGCCACCTCATGAGAAGAGTTGACTCATTGGAGAAGCCTGATGCTGGGAGGGATTGGGGGCAGGAGGAGAAGGGGACGACCGAGGATGAGATGGCTGGATAGCATCACAGACTCGATGGACATGAGTCTGAGTGAACTCCAGGAGATGGTGATGGACAGGGAGGCCTGGCGTGCTGTGATTCATGGGGTCACAAAGAGTCAAACACACCTGAGCGACTGAACTGAACTGAACTGAAGCTGTCCCAGAGTTGAAACAAGCTGGGGAGGTGTTGATTACCACCTAGGCCAGTTCCAGATTTGGGGAATTCAGATGGTACAGTCAGGTCCAAGGTGGGTAAAAGGTGGGGATGTGATGATAGCTTGCAAGTTTCTCTTGGTGGCTTTGGAAAACAGGAAGTGAAGTGGACCCCTAGATGTTCATTGCTATAGGCTGTGTGTTCTGGGAATGATGACCAGGTCAGTCTTGGGTCTCCATCAGGAGAGGTTGAAGGCAAGGCAAGTGGGAGCAGTGATGACAGAGCTGCTTAGAGTTAACCCCGTGGACAGTTGGAGGAAGGCGGTTTCCATTCTGTCTGGACTACAGGGGGTGAATGCAAAGCAGGTTTTGGTTAGGTAGGAAGCTGGGCTGGCTAGACCAGGATCAGGTCTCTGGAGGCAGGGAGCTGCTGGGTACCCTTAATCCCACTGAGATGATAAATTCATACCCATCCCCCTCCAATGCCCTTGGTTGGGTATTACCAGAGTAATAGGTACCAGAGTAGGTAGCCTTTCCATTCTCCAGGGGATCTTCACAACCCAGGGATCAAACCCGGGTCTTCTGCATTGTAGGCAGATTTTTTTTTTTTTTTTTTTTTTTACCATCTGAGTCATGAGGGAAGCCCATTAGCATACAGGGCAAGGCCTGGTTCAGTTCCTCATTGGAAACCAACCTTGGCAGTCTGTGGGAACCAGGGGTGCTGCCTCTGCAGACTAACCCACCACCTAGCACCCCCTTAAGGCCTTCGCTAAAATGGACCTATGTGTGCGCATGCTTCTCAGTGGAGTCTGACTCTTTGCAACCCCAGGAACCATAGCCTGCCAGGCTCTTCTGTCCATGGGATTTTCCAGGCAAGAATACTGGAGTGGGTTGTCATTCCCTTCTCCAGGGGATCTTCACAACCCAGGGATCAAACCCTTGTCTCGTGCACTGGCAGGCAGATTCTTTACTAAAGTTATGGATTCTGACCTCCTGATCCTTCCCATTCTGGTGATCAGGACTGTTACGTCTCTTTTTCTGTCACTCATCTGGGTGCCCATGCATGTCTACAACTGTGTGTGTAGCTCCTGGGGCTCCTGAGGATGACTCTGGACCTCCTCCACGAAGGGAGCAGGGATGAGCCAGGCTGTCCCCAAGGAGCAAGCTGTACACACTTTCAGTTCCAGGGCTGATCTCTGAAGCCAGGACATCTCAACGTGTGATCCAGGGCTTACCTGCACCACCATTCCCTGGGATGTTTGTAAAAATGCAGATTCCTGAGCTCCTACCTCAGAACTATAGGATCAGACAACTCCCTGGAGAACTGCAAGAATCACATAAACACTGCAATAGGGCACCTCCTTATTTTATCTTGTCTAGACGCTGTAACCCCGCTAAATTTTGTCTATTCTGTGATGGACTCTAAGGTCCACAGCATGCTATCCATAGTATGTGCTTACCCATGGCCATGAAAACCCACACCTGCCTGAGCAACTGAGGCCCTCAGGTCACTTCTCGTCTTCTGCTCTGCCCATCCTGAGCTAGCCTGTACATTCCCATGAAGTCACGCTTCTGTGAACACAGAGGCTTTACTGCATGGATGAAGGATGTTCTGAAGACCAAGGTTAGGTGTGCCCTGTGCATCATGCTGACACAGCAGCAACTGTTCAAAAGGGGATTGATGATTAAATGCAGTTCAAAGTCTATCCAGGAACATATCTTTTTCTTTTTTAAAGAAAAGCTTGATCCATTCATGTCTGATGCCTTAGTGAGAAGAGTAAAATTGAAAAAATAAACAAGTTCCTTCCCTTAATTGATCAGTCTTCAATACATGATGTCTTGGGTGCTTTGGGGAGTACAGACAAGAGGAAGACATAGTCCATGTCCTCAAAGGGTCTAAAACCTAAGGCAATGGCAATCCACTCCAGTACTCCTACCTGGAAAATCCCATGGATGGAGGAGCCTGATGGGCTGCAGTCCATGGGGTCACTAAGAGTTGGACATGACTGAGCAACTTCACTTTCACTTTTCACTTTCATGCATTGGAGAAGGAAATGGCAACCCACTCCTGTGTTCTTTCTTGGAGAATCCCAGGGACAGGGGAGCCTGGTGGGCTGCCGTCTATGGGGTTGCACAGAATTAGACATGACTGAAGTGACTTAACAGCAGCAGCAGGGAGACCACGGGGCTTCCCAGTGGCTCAGTGGTAAGGAATCTGCCTGGAATGCAAGAGATTCGCGTTTGATCCCTGGATCAGGAAGATCCTCTGGAGGAGGGCATGGCAACTCACTGCATTATTCTTCAGAGAATCCCATGAACAAAGAAGCCTGGTGGGTTACAGTCCACGGGGTCACAAAGAGTTGGAAATGACTGAAGCAACTGATCATGCAGGGACAGAGAGACAACAAATACTCTCATGTTAGTTATCGTCAAAACAAAGTAGTATAGTATATATGCCCCATAACCATTAGAGACCGAATGCGGCACAGGAGAGCTAAACCCTGAACTGGCTTCAGGCTACATCCCCATGTCCCTTAGTGGTACTGCCATCTTCCTCACTCAAGTCAGACACATGGAAGTCCTCCTTGATTGCTCCCTCCCCTTGCCAGCATATCCCGTCCACCAGCAAGTCCCTTTGGCTCTAGCTGTAATATGTATCTTAAATCTGCTCACTTCTCTCCATGGCCACTGCCACCCCTTAGTCCAAGCCACCAGAATCTCTCCCTGAACTGGTATCCCAGGCACCTAATCTTGGCCTTCTTTCCCTTCATTACTCTCTACAGGCCAAGTTTGTGTAGCAGCCAGAGGACTATTTTAAACATATGAATTAATCATTTTGATCCCTGATGAAAACACATCCATGGCTTCCCAATGCACTCAGCATAAAGAGGGAACTCATTACCATGGCCTGCAAGCCCCCACGTGGTCTCCAGTCTCACTGAGCACCCCTTTTCCATGGTTCACTAACTCTTTGAGTCAGCTGAATACGGCCAGCACCCACCTCAAGTGTCTGCCCACATTGGTCCCTCAGTCTGGAATATTCTTTGCTATTATTTATTCATCTTTCCAATCTCAGCTTAGATGTCACTTCCCCCAGAAAGACCTTTCTTCATTCCCTCCCATCTAAATTGTCTCCCTTGTAACCATCTCTCATAACCACCCTTTCTTCTCCCTTACAGCACTTATGACAACTTATACATTTGACCCTTGAATAACATGGGTCAGAGTGGTGTGGGTTCACTTACATGTGGATATTTTCTGATGTAGGGGGACTTCCCAGGTGGCTCAGCGGTAATGCAAGAGACAAGGGTTCAATCCTTGAGTCAGGAAGATTCCCTGGAGAAGCAAATGACAACCCACCCCAGTATTCTTGCCTGGAAAATTCTGTGGCCAGAGGAGCCTGGCAGGCTACAGTCCATGGGGTCGCAAAGAGTCAGATATGACGGAGTGACTGAGCACAGATACCACACTACGACATGATCAGTGGTTGAATCCATGGGTGGGAATTGCAGATAGGTTGGGATCACATATATGGAGGGCTGATTATAAGTTATATACATTTTTTTCAGTGACACAGAGGTTGGTGCACCAAACCTCATATTGTTCGAGGTTCAACTCTAATTATGTATGTCTCTGTTGGTTTGCCTAATGTCTGTTTCCTGCACTAAATTGTGAGCCTGATGAAGGCAAGTTAATAATCACATTCTAAGTGCCAAGCACAGCACCTAGTATATAACAGATGCTCAATGGGTCCTTGAGATGAAAAAAGAAAGAAGTGAGATGTTCTCAGAAGGATTTCTTGAGAAGAACCAGTAGGAGAGCACCATGAACAGAGGCATGGATATGGGTATTTATGTGCAAGATGTATTCTGGGGATGAGGGTATCCTGGTGTAGCTGGAGTATGGGGTCTGTGTTAAGTAAATACTATTGGAAATGTGTGTCATAGTCATTTATACTAATACAGTGTGTGTGTGCTGTCATGTCTGACTCTTTACGACCCCATGAACTGTAGCCCACCAGGATCCTCTGTTCATGGGAATCTCCAGGCAAGAATATGGGAGTGGGTAGCCATTTCCTCCTTCAGGGGATCTTCCCTACCCAGGGATCAAACCCACGCCTCCTGTGTCTCCTGCATTACAGGCAGATTCTTAACCACTGAGCCACCTGGGAAGCCCATATAATAGAAAGTCTGAAACTTCGGGCTAAGAAGTGAAATCTTTGTAGTAGAGCCTGAAGTCAGGCAAGTTGATTCCTCCAGATCCATTCTTCTTTCTCAAGATTGCTTTGGCTATTCGAGGTGTTTTGTATTTCCATACAAATCTTGAAATTATTTGTTCTAGTTCTGTGAAAAATGTGGCTGGTAGCTTGATAGGGATTGCATTGAATTTGTAAATTGCTTTGGGTAGTATACTCATTTTCACTATATTGATTCTTCCAATCCATGAACATGGTATATTTCTCCATCTATTAGTGTCCTCTTTGATTTCTTTCATCAGTGTTTTATAGTTTTCTATATATAGGTCTTTAGTTTCTTTAGGTAGATATATTCCTAAGTATTTTATTCTTTTCGTTGCAATGGTGAATGGAATTGTTTCCTTAATTTCTTTTTCTACTTTCTCATTATTAGTGTATAGGAATGCAAGGGATTTCTGTGTGTTGATTTTATATCCTGCAACTTTACTATATTCATTGATTAGCTCTAGTAATTTTCTGGTGGAGTCTTTAGGGTTTTCCATGTAGAGGATCATGTCATCTGCAAACAGTGAGAGTTTTACTTCTTCTTTTCCAATTTGGATTCCTTTTATTTCTTTTTCTGCTCTGATTGCTGTGGCCAAAACTTCCAGAACTATGTTGAATAGTAGCAGTGAAAGTGGGCACCCTTGTCTTGTTCCTGACTTTAGGGGAAATGCTTTCAATTTTTCACCATTGAGGATAATGTTTGCTGTCAAGACAGTATGGTACTGGCACAAAGACAGACATATAGATCAATGGAACAAAATAGAAAGCCCAGAGATAAATCCACACACATATGGACACCTTATCTTTGACAAAGGAGGCAAGAATATACAATGGAGTAAAGACAATCTCTTTAACAAGTGGTGCTGGGAAAACTGGTCAACCACTTGTAAAAGAATGAAACTAGATCACTTTCTAACACCACACACAAAAATAAACTCAAAATGGATTAAAGATCTAAATGTAAGATCAGAAACTATAAAACTCCTAGAGGAGAACATAGGCAAAACACTCTCAGACATAAATCACAGCAGGATCCACTATGATCCACCTCCCAGAATTCTGGAAATAAAAGCAAAAATAAACAAATGGGATCTAATTAAAATTAAAAGCTTCTGCACAACAAAGGAAAATATAAGCAAGGTGAAAAGACAGCCTTCTGAATGGGAGAAAATAATAGAAAATGAAGCAACTGACAAACAACTAATCTCAAAAATATACAAGCAACTTATGCAGCTCAACTCCAGAAAAATAAACGACCCAATCAAAAAATGGGCCAAAGAACTAAATAGACATTTCTCCAAAGAAGACATACGGATGGCTAACAAACACATGAAAAGATGCTCAACATCACTCATTATTAGAGAAATGCAAATCAAAACCACAATGAGGTACCACTTCACACCAGTCAGAATGGCTGCGATCCAAAAATCTGCAAGCAATAAATGCTGGAGAGGGTGTGGAGAAAAGGGAACCCTCCTACACTGTTGGTGGGAATGCAAACTAGTACAGCCACTATGGAGAACAGTGTGGAGATTCCTTAAAAAATTGCAAATAGAACTACCTTATGACCCAGCAATCCCACTTCTGGGCATACACACCGAGGAAACCAGAATTGAAAGAGACACATGTACCCCAATGTTCATCACAGCACTGTTTATAATAGCCAGGACATGGAAACAACCTAGATGTCCATCAGCAGATGAATGGATAAGAAAGCTGTGGTACATATACACAATGGAGTATTACTCAGCCGTTAAAAAGAATTCATTTGAATCAGTTCTGATGAGATGGATGAAACTGGAGCCGATTATACAGAGTGAAGTAAGCCAGAAAGAAAAACACCAATACAGTATACTAACACATATATATGGAATTTAGGAAGATGGCAATGACGACCCTGTATGCAAGACAGGGAAAGAGACACAGATGTGTATAACGGACTTTTGGACTCAGAGGGAGAGGGAGAGGGTGGGATGATTTGGGAGAATGACATTCTAACATGTATACTATCATGTGAATTTAATCGCCAGTCTATGTCTGACGCAGGATGCAGCATGCTTGGGGCTGGTGCATGGGGATGACCCAGAAAGATGTTATGGGGAGGGAGGTGGGAGGGGGGTTCATGTTTGGGAATGCATGTAAGAATTAAAGAATTTAAAATTTAAAAAATAAAAAACTAAAAAAAAAATAAAAATAAAAATAAATAAAAATTAAAAAAAAAAGAAGTGAAATCTTTACTTGGTCATGTCTACCAAGGGGCTACCCTAGCCTGATCCCAGCTAGTATCCAAGAAACCCCAGGGTGGGTCAGATGCAAAAATCCTCCTGTGCTGCAAGCAGTTAGAGGTGGTATGGCTCCATATCTCCAGCCATGGCCAAGGGCCCAGCAGGATTCAGAATGAGCAACATCTGCTGTGTCCAAGTCAATCAATTGTACACATGGGAAATAGATGGGGAAAAAGTGGAAACAGTGTCAGACTTTATTTTTTGGGGTCCAGAATCACTGCAGATGGTGACGGCAGCCATGAAATTAAAAGACACTTACTCCTTGGAAGAAAAGTTATGACCAACCTAGATAGCATATTCAAAAGCAGAGACATTACTTTGCCAACTAAGGTCCATCTAGTCAAGGCAATGGTTTTTCCTGTGGTCATGTATGGATGTGAGAATTGGAATGCGAAGAAGGCTGAGCACTGAAGAATTGATGCTTTTGAACTGTGGTGTTGGAGAAGACTCTTGAGAGTCCCTTGGACTGCAAGGAGATCCAACCAGTCCATTCTGAAGGAGGTCAACCCTGGGATTTCTTTGGAAGGAACGATGCTAAAGCTGAAACTCAAGTACTTTGGCCACCTCATGAGAAGAGTTGACTCACTGGAAAAGACTCTGATGCTGGGAGGGATTGGGGGCAGGAGGAGAAGGGGACGACAGAGGATGAGATGGCTGGATGGCATCACGGACTCGATGGACGTGAGTCTGAGTGAACTCCAGGAGATGGTGAACAGGGAGGCCTGGCGTGCTGTGATTCATGGGGTCGCAAAGAGTCGGACACGACTGAGTGACTGAACTGAACTGAACTGTACCAATGTCTGCTGTACCAGTGGAAAAGTGGAAGGGGTGGCATAAAAGGGCTTCTTGGCCAAGTATTGGGTTGGCCAAAAAGTTTGCTGGATTTTTCCATAAGATGTTATGGAAAAGCCTGAAAGAACTTTTTGGCTAACCCTAACACATCAAACGGAGAAGGCAATGGCACCCCACTCCAGTACTCTTGCCTGGAAAATCCCATGGATGGAGGAGCCTGGGAGGCTGCAGTCCATTTGGTCGCTAAGAGTCGGACATGACTGAGCAACTTCACTTTCACTTTTCACTTTCACTCACTGGAAAACAAAATGGTAACCCACTCCAGTGTTCTTGCCTGGAGAATCCCAGGGACAGGGGAGCCTGGTGGGCTGCCGTCTCTGGGGTCACACAGAGTCGGATACGACTGAAGTGACGTAGCAGCAGCAGCAGCAACACATCAAAAAGTACCCTTGGGTCATGTAACCCCTTCTGAATATTTTATAGGTGTCCAAGATCCCATCTGGACCCTTAACACTCCAGGATGACCGATATCTCTAGGAGTAATAATACTGCCTCCTACCTGAAATGGTTATTAGAAGGATGGAATACGAAAATACATATGAAGTACTTAGCATAGTGCCTCACACATGGGAAGCACTCAGTAATGTTAGCTATTCCTACTGTTATTAACAGCTTCAACAGCAGCAACAATAATATTGACCAGTTCAGGAAAGAAATAATAAGGGGTGAACTAAGGCAAAGGTCACTGAGGAATCCAATGAAGACAGCATATGCCTGAAATGAGCAGTCACTGTGGGGCCCCAGAGGTGTAGATAAATGTATCGAGAAAGGCTTCAAGGCTGGTGCCCAGCCAGTGGTGGGCAGGGCAGGTTGCTTGGTCACTAGGCTGAGGTAGGTGATGCCCTGGGAGGTAGCCGCCCTCAAGGCAGGCCCTGTCACCAGGGTTCAATTCCCAGCTCTATTGATCAGGTAGGAACTGTCACTATGGCAGCATCTGCTTGCCTTCCTTGACGTGGGAGGAGACGCAGGGCCCTCTGGCCTGTTGTCTTGGAGGAAGGCCAGAAGGGAATACGTGCCTGGTGGGGCTGCCAAGGGAGGAAAGGGAGGGGCAGCTAACAAAACTTGGTGCTGCCTGGAGCCAGGTTCCTATGGGAGCTGATAAGCAAGGTCTGCCTTGTCCTCATTTTTGTCACTTTGTGAACTATTTGGGGTCCTAGGAATCAATCAGCTGCTGTCCAGAAGCAGCTCAGGTGACACAGCCGGGGTGCAGGGTTTTTGCAGGAAGCTCTCAGGAGGTCTCCAGGCAGAAAGGCTGTCTCCTCCGCTCACCCTCAACAACAGGCATCAGAAACCTCTGCTGGGGTGGGAGTTAGGTTCAGAAGTGGCCCAGACATGGAGAAGCCAGGGGCCAAAGAGCCTACAGGGCCACTAAGTTGGCAACTGACAATACTTTCTTGAGCACTTCTACGGGCCCAGCAGTATGCTGAGAACCTTGCAAGAATGAGCTTGTTTATTCCTCAAGAAAACCCTATGAGGTGACTACTGTGATTGTTCCCATTATACAGGTGAAGGAACTTAAGTTTAAGGAGGCTGTGCGACTTACCCAAAGTTGCTGGACTTGGATTCAGGCGCTCATCATCATAAAAGAAATGGCTGCTCTTTACTGAGCACTAACTATGGGGCAGACCCTTGCTATGTATTATCTCTTTGATTCCTTACTATTGCTCTACAACATAGGTGTAATTCTTACTCTTTCCATTGTACAGAGTTAAGGCAATTAGATGGTTAAGAAACTTTCCAAGATAGCATAGTTAGTAGGAGACAGAACAGGAATTTGAACTTAAGCAAATGATTCCAACTCTCAGCCCTTGAACCTTCTACTACTTCTCTCTCTCTCTTTTTTTCCAAAACAGCTCTTTAACCAGGGAAAACCTGAAAACAACTACAATCATCTATCTTGGACCATTTGTTTTCAATGATCTGCTTGCTTCAATATCCCCATGGAAACTGGAGAGTCGGGATCATTACAGATGGGAGAACTGAGGCCTAGGAGACCAAATGACTTGTCAGGCATTAGACATGGATCAAGTGACTGAGGCCTTAAGAGACCCTTAGGCCCATTGACTCCCATGACTGAATGACAATAATAAGAACAAACCCTCCAGAAAAGAGGTGGGAGTCTTTGTCTGGCATCTCCAACTCAAAAGAGATTTTAGAGAAATTATAGCCAATGTAAGATCTTTCCAGGAAGGAGCTAAGAAAAAGAAAAAAGAATTGTTTTTCTGTAGCAATGTTAAATCGATCCATGCACTCCAGTCAAAGTGAAAACTTGGGCTCCTTCAAATGGGGTCTTAGGTTATGGCGCCAAGACAGACTTGCTCCCACGGGAATATTCTTGAAATCTCTGGGCATGGATTTGTTGTACTCATGAGTTTGAGTCACATCAACACGAATTCAATGAGTCTGTATTGGTGGATGCCAAATATTCCTTGCCTCATGTTGCAAGTTTGATAATGAGAATCAGACAAGAAGGACTTGGGTGAGCTGGAAACCCAGGAATCCAAGCCAACAAGAATGCTGTTTAGCCTATTCTGGGCCCCTTTCCTGGCTCTCTCTCCTTTTCCAGTCCCCTTTAAGCTGAGAGCATCCAGGAAGTCATTCCCTACCTCTGCTCTTGGCACTGGCTTCTGGAAGGGAGTGGGAGGAAGAAAATACCAAGTATATTTCACATCCCCAGGGTCTATGAAACTAGCAATAGTCACAGGGGTCTCAGGAATGTACTTCTCAATGCCAATAGTTGCAGTTTTACTCAGGTTTCAGTTCTCAAGAATCAAAACCAAGTTCCCAGGCCCACCCCTACAATGACACTTAATAACCCTGGCAACATTATTCTGCCATTAAAACCAACTCCCCCTTCTTTCTTGGTGTTTAAAGTTACTGAGGCTCTTCCAGGCTCAGACTCTTCACACCCAAGAAAATCTGTTGCTGCATAGATTGGCCTCCAGTACAACCCAGCCTGATACACACCACAAGGTAGGAGGTAGATACTGTATGCACGCGTGCATGTTAAGTTGTATCCAACTCTTTGTTACCCCATGGACTGTAGCCGGCCAGGATCCTCTGTCCATGAGATTTCCCAGGCAAGAATACTGGAGTGGGTTGCAATTTCCTCTTCCAGGGGATCTTCCAGACCCAGGGATTGAACCCGCATCTCCTGTGTCTCCTGCATTGCAGGCGGATTTGTTACTGTTTTAGCCATCATGGAAGCCTGATATATACCATGGGGAATCCTTAATAGCAGAATACTCTGTGTAATCATGCAGGCCCTAGGACCAGACAGATAGATCCACTGTGCTACTCACCAGCTGACTGAACTTGTACAAGTGCCTTAGTGGCTCTGAGCCTGTTTCCTCCTCTGGGATATGGGAATACTAAGAATGCCTATCTGATGGAGCTGTGGAAGAGATTCAGTGAGATAACGCATGCCAGGACAGTGGCATGGTACCTGGCACTGGGCTTAGTAAATGATGGCTATAGATAAAGAGGAAGACTTGCTGTCTCTGAAACTTTGCCTTGAAGAAGTATTTCTCTAGCTCCAATTTCCCCTGTTATGAAGTGAAGGGCTGAAGGCTGAGACCCTAGGAAAGAAATGGAGCAAAGGGGTGTGTACATTTTTATTTTTTGGTCCCACAGTGCAGTTGGTGGAATCTTAGGTCCCTGACCAGAGATTGAACCCAGTCTGGCAGTGAGAGTGCTGAGTCCTAACTGTTGGACTGCCTGGGAAATCCCCAAAGGCATGTATCTTGATGCTGACCCCTTTCCTTTAGGCACCTAGAGAACAGGACAATATTGAGAGAGGGCCTACGGTTGAAGAAAATGAAATCAGTAATGTGATGAAGTGAGGGGTGATGGGTGGGGAGAAGGTGTTTAAAGAGGGGTGGGGTGGTGGGAGATGAGGGCCTAAAAAGCTCAGAGGTTGAAATCCCATGAAACAAGAGAACCCACAGCAACACCATGAGCTGAATGAAAGAAAGAGAAAGAAAAGTTTACAAAGTCAAAGAAGGGATAGAAGGAAGCTTCAAAAGGGATTCACAGGAGAGCTTGGGCAGACAGGTCTGAATTCTGGAAACTGCTTTGGCCTTTCTCAGAAATGTTTTGACAGAAGATTTTGGGCCAAAGGGCCTGAAATATGCTCATTATTGAATAAATGGTCAGTTTGTTCATTCAGACTTGCTCTTATTAAAAGGAACAGTCTGCTCTCCACTCACTTCTGCAGAAACTAGCCCCAGGGAACAAGGTCGCAAACCAGCCTCCCCAAATGAGGTTTCATATCACAGGTTTCTAAACCAGAGACATAGAGACACCTGGACTTTCCCACTTTGGAAAATGGGTTTCATTCCCTCGGGCTGGAAAACTCAGTTCTTGCCTCCAGAAAGTTACCACAGGAAGGGGTTATAGCCATCTCTGAATCGTCGAAGGAGCTGGATAACAAATAGTGTAGCTGGGTTCACTCTTGGAGTTTCTGATTCAACTGGTTGAGGTGGGGACTCCAACATATTTTTTTAATGTGCCTCCAAATGATTTTGGACTTCCCTGGTGGCTCAGATGGTAAAGCGTCTGCCTCCAATGTGGGAAACCTGGGTTCAATCCTTGGGTCAGGAAGATCTCCTGGAGAAGCAAATGGTAACCCACTCCAGTATTTTTGCCTGGAAAATCCCATGGACCGAGAAGCCTGGTAGGCTACAGGCCATGGGGTCGCAAAGAGTCCGACACAACTGAGCAAATTCACTTTCACACGATTTTGTTACTAAGCAAGTTTTGACTGGAGACAAATATGCTTTGCTTAGATGAAAGGCACTACAATATAATCTATTCCTAACAAAGAGTGAGGAATCTGAGGCTCAGAGACATTGAAGCACTTGCTAATTAGAACAAAACCAGAACTGGGATTCAGGTCTCTGCCTCCCAATTTCCTGTAAGCTCCACTAACTGACTGACTGCTTCTTAATAAGATTGTCCTTTCAAGTTTAAGTATGGGAACAATAGATATCCCCTCCTGATTCTAATGAGTTAAACAGCAATGCTACCTTTGGGGAATAATCCTTAGAAAAGAAAACATGACAATCCCCAGTTCTATAAAAAGCATCAAGCAGAGTTTTAAAAAGAAAGGAAAATATAGCCCTTTCCCTTATGACCACCCATAAGGAGAAATTCATTACATGATTTATGTGTAGAGACCATATTTGTGGCTATAATGTTTCAGTTATAAATTATTCAGCATTGGAGAGTTCCTTGGTGGTCCAGTGGTTAGGCCTAGGTGCTTTCACTGCTGTGGCCCTCAGTTCAGTCCCTAGTCAGGGAACTAAGATTGTGTAAGCCATGTAGCACAGCCAAAATAAATAAATAAACAGACAAATAATTCAGCATCAAAGAAGGGACACCCTAGCTTTAAGATGAGCGTGTGTGTGTGTGTGTGTGTGTGTGTGTGTGTGTGAGTGTGTTCAGTCATGTCCAACTCTTTTGTGACCCCATGGACTGTAGTTGGCCAGGCTCCTCTGTCCATGGGATTTTGCAGGCAAGAATAATGGAGTGGGTTGCCATTTCCTACTCCAGGGGATCTTCCTGACTCAGGGATTGAACCTGCATCTCTTGCGTCTCCTACATTGGCTGGCGGGTTCTTTACCAGTTGAGCCACCAGGGAAGCTCCAGTACATTCATTAACTTAGCAGCCAAAGCCATTTTTTTTTCAAAGCAGCAAAGAGCAATAATTACTGGCCATCAGATCCAAGTCTTTAAAAGAAAAAACCCACATATATTAGATAGGATCTAAAGTCATTTTCCAAATACCAAGATTTTGAGGGAAATGGGAAACCACAAATAATAACTGGCTATAGTTCAAATGCAGACTTCCCTAGTGGTTCAGAAGTTAAAAGCATCTGCCTACAATGCAGGAGACCAGGGTTTGATCCCTGGGTCAGGAAGATCCCTTGGAGGAGGGCATGGCAACCCACTCCAGTATTCTTGCCTGGAGAATCCCATGGACAGAGGAGCCTGGTGGGTTACAGGCCATGGGGTTGCAGAGTTGGACACGATTGAAGCAAATTACTTAGCACACACATATCCATCCCTAGAGGAGAAAAGTGGCCAGATTTTTAACTAGCATGTGTTGGAGGTATGTCAGGAGACTTTTCCAACTCTCAGAGCATTTCTCCTTTCCAGATGTGTCTTCTCCATCTGTAAAATGGGTACCAACTATCGCTGCTCTTTCATACCCCACAGCATGCTCAATCACCCCCAAAGGATTAAAAGGTTGCTACTGCTGCTCTCACTCTTCAGGCGAAAGACAGTTCCTAAGCCACAGAAATGACTGCTCTGATACCCACCTTCTCCTAATCCTACATGTGGCCTAAAGCAAACACCGAAATTCCATGACCATACCTGGATGTCGGCAGCAAAGAGATGCAAGAAGATGAAGCAAGCCAGGCAAAGTGACAAGAAAAGCTACATCTGTACCTGTTTGTCACTATTCCCTTTGCAGAGGGTGACATCACTGTTTATTTCTATTAGAATAACTCCTCATGGGAGGGCCTCAAACTTGTCCTCTTTGCAGGAAGGCAAGTTGGAGAGAAGCTGACTCACTCAGCCCTCAGCCTCTGGAAAATTCTGGAACCAATCTAGCTGACCTCTGAGTTCAGTGACGATGCAGCAGTAGCTTTGTTCCAAGTGTCTTACAACATACATCTCTAAAGTTCATTTGTCATTGTCTGCAGCTGCAGCGGCCACCAGCAGAAATGACCCTAAATAGCCATTCACTTCACAGTGAATTTAGAGGGACTTGATGTTGGAAAATGCTTTTGACACAGTACTAGTTGGAGATGAATTAAAAAACGTGTTTGCTTAAATAATTGAAGGTGAAATGTGTATTATATATGTTTCACGTGCAGTTAGGGATTTCTGCCCCAGCCATCGTGATGCCAAACACGAGTTCCTACCTAGCACTTGATTTAAGGTGCCAAATCTGAATTAGCAGAAGATCTCAAAAGGAGGAACAAAGTATACTTTGATATACTGCAGTTGGAGTGCAAATTGGTTTAAAAAAATCACTTTAGAAGGCACTTTAGCAACATATATATATATATAAAACTGAACAAACCCAATCCCAGGAATTTATCTTAAGGAAATAGTGAGCCAAACGCATATAATCGAGTCCACAGACGTTCATGGTGGCATTGTTGAAGTGCTCATAAAGGAACAGAGTGGTGATGATTATTTTTTGAAATCGTAAACATTTCTGTGCAATGAAAGACACTAAAATCAAAGTCAAAAGAGAAATAATAGACTAGTTACTGTATTTGCAATATAGATCATGGCTAAATTATTACTACCCAAAATATATAGAGAGATTCTGGTTATCACAATGAGCAAGAACAACCCAGTAGAAAAATAGCAAAGGATATGAAATGGCAACGCAGAAGAAGAAATGCAGATGTGCCAGACACATACTTCAGCCTCACTAGCACTCAAAAAAAAAAAAAAAATACCCAAAGGAAAAGGAGACTTTTTCAGCAATCACATTGTCAGAGATTGAAAGGATCCACCAACCTAACTGAAATGGGTGAGGAATAGCATGGAGAAATGGCCATTTTGGGGGGAGAAGGTAAGTCACCATCGACTTCCTGGAGGGCAAATGAGCAGGCTCTCTAAAAAAGAAAAGAGAGATGTGAAAACTAAACTCTTTGAACCAATAAGGTCACTACTGTGAATCTGTGTGTGTATTCAGATGCTCAGTCAAGTCCCACTTTTTTGTGATCCAACAGACTGTATCCTGCTGGGCTCCTCTGTCCATGGAACTTTCCAGGCAAGAATACTGGAATGGGTTGCCATTTCCTCCTTTGGTGGAATCTTCCCAACCCAGGGATTGAACCTGTGTCTCCTAAGTCTCCTGCATTGGTGGGCAGATTCTTTATCACTGAGCCACCTGGAAAGTCCACTGTGAATTTACACTGCAAAAATGCTGGCCACAGTATGGAGAGACACGTGCAGAAGGAAGTAGGCTGCACCAGTATTTAATAATTTGTAAAATTTGAAACAATGTAAAAATTCACCAATAAAGCTTGGATTTAAAAAATTAGGTCACAACTGGATGGCAGAATACTATGCAACTGTTAAAAAGAATGAACTAGCTAGATGTATACTGGCAGGCAAAGACCTCCAGACACAGTGTCCAGTGAAGTGCACACTATAGAGCAGTATATGGTGTCTTGGTCACATCTTTTATGACTATTTTAGGCACATGAATACATATATGAATATTCACAGGAACACACACATAACTATACATACCAAACTGTGAACATAGTGGGTAATCAGTGGTGGAGAGGCCAGGAACATTCTACTTCATATTCCTATTTTTACAAGCCATAAGCATGTATTATTTTGATCATAAAAATGCATTTTTTAAACAAGAAGTGAGGCAAGCTGTACCACTCCCCCACAATTCCAGCTCCCACTCTAAACCTCTAAAAATGTCCCCTTCAAGGACATGGTGTTCCAGGATCTAAGACAATTTCTAATTCCCAAAGACATGAGCTTTTGCTGTTTAGAAGTTGAACTAGGATGAGAAAGTCTGGAAAGAGGTAGAAGGGTTGTGGCATTTTATCAGAAGAGCTTGTTTCATGTAGTGGTGTCATTATGGACACCCTTTCTAGAACAATCTCCCTCTCCCATCCTTCCAAGTCTCCCACCTTTCTTTCTGCCATGCCTCCTTTTCTCCTTCAGTTCAGTTCAGTTCAGTTGCTCAGTTGTGTCCGACTCTTTGTGATCCCATGAATCGCAGCACACCATGCCTCCCTGTCCATCACCATCTCCTGGAGTTCACACAGACTCACGTCCATCGAGTCCGTGATGCCATCCAGCCATCTCATCCTCGGTCGTCCCCTTCTCCTGCCCCCAATCCCTCTGAGCATCAGAGTCTTTTCCAATGAGTCAACTCTTCGCATGAGGTGGCCAAAGTACTGGAGCTTCAGCTTTAGCATCATTCCTTCCAAAGAAATCCCAGGGTTGATCTCTTTCATAATGTTGGGAGAAAGGGAAATGACTAGCTCACTTCAGTTCCTTTTTTGTTTTTCCTTCAACTCCAAGATTCAATCCCATTCTTTCATCCTAAAGAAATTTCACTCTAACCTCTACACCACCCCAGTCCATTTGGCACAAGGCTCATCCCAGTACTTCCAATTTCCTCTTAGATAAGACTGACAATTCCAGCTCTGGGAGTCTTCAGAGTTTAGCGAGCATCTACAAGTGATCCTAGGCTGTGTACCAACACCAACAGCCAGCAGACCAGGAGCTACAAACCTAGATGACCCTGACATTACATGCCTGTGGTAGCGGATGTGGGCCCTTCTCTGGGGAGTGCATCAGTAGTTTTCATCAGACTTTCAAGGAGGTCCTTGGTCCATGCAATGTTAATAATGACCAAGGTAGAGGGACTGGGATGATTTAATCACCCACTGGGTATCTTGGCAGGACACCCAGACCTTACGTTTCCAGATAGCTGCATGGCTTGGTGAATCAGACAACCATTCGCTCAAAAGGAATGGAGATCCGGAGATACAAGGAAGCAGGCCTTTGAGGCCTCCCAGATAAACCTGTTCCTCTGCTACAGCCCACACAACTCAGCCTTGGACACGACCTCCAAGTCCCACTGAATGAGCCAATCCACACTCCCCTGAAATATACAAGGAGCCAGGCAGGCTCTTTTGTACATGGAATTCTCCAGGCAAGAATACTGGAGTGGGTAGCCAGTCTCTTCTCCAGGGGATCTTCCCAACCCAGGTATCAAACCCAGGTTTGCTGCATTGCAAGTAGATTCTTTACTGTCTAGTCACCAAGGAGGCGCCATACAAGAACACAGCTGGGTATAAAGCTGTGTAAAGAGCGTAAGGAGGCAGCAGATCTGAGTTTTAGCTTTTAGGAGGACTTCCGTTCTGACATATGGTAGCTGTGTGACCTTAGGTGGCTTACTGCACTTCTCTGGACCTCATTTGCCTCATCCAAAGAGCACGTTTGAATCAGATGAACGTCATGAGGCACTTGCAGCTCTACCGTGCTATGACTCTCCCCTCCCGGATAGGCATTTCCACTAAGCTCTCCAGGACAGAGAATGACTTCACTCTCACTTTCCAGCATCACATCTTAAAGTCACACAGTTTCCTCTTGTGGTTAAACCTAAATCCCTCCTACTGCGATGGAAGCTTGCTGCTTGCATGTGGGAAATTGCTGGTCTGTGTACAGAGCACCATAGACTGCTAACTCTAATGCCCTCACCTCAGTCTCTACCTCAAACCCAGTCTGCAATGATTATTTAGTGGTTAATCCTCAAGAACTCTATCCTTTCAAGGTAACTTGTAAGGAAAGGAAGGAATTAACAAAGAGTCAAGGGAATCAGGAAGGGTCAATGGTCATGAGAGTGGGTTTTTTTTTTTTTTTTTTTTGCTTTAAATTTCCTTAAAGATGGCCATGACTTCCTACTGGCAAAAGGGACCCTGGAAACTGGTCAAGAAACCTCTCCTGCAAATAGGACTCTGGTCCAGATGGGGCACTGGGGCCACTGGAGAGGAGCCCGTAGCAGTCAGCTTCCAAGATGGTCCTTTAGAACTGCTTCTGTAGGAGGATGAGTCTGAAGGATAAAAGCAATTTTCCAGCTACATTTAATTCCCACCTCCAGGGCTCTCTGGTCAGCAGGGTGTGTTCAGATTGATGGGATTTCCTTGAGGCTGCACTGATGATACCTCTGGACCAGGAAATTAAAGGCCATGCTGAAAGTGTCAGGATGTGAAAGGAAGTAACCCCAGAGAACTGATTCACCCAAGGTTGGATGAGGATATAGGTTTTCTGCAGTCAAAGCAGAGCAGAGAACTGAGATAGACTGCCCAATAAGGCAGCAGAAAAACAGGACTAGGGCCCAAACTATCGAGATAATTGCTTTAATTCTTCACTTCCCTTTCATAATAACCTTGAGTTTATATAGAGCCTTTCTTCTAAGGAGCTCAAAATACTTGCAGAGATATTATCTTAGTTGTCATCACACCATCAGAGTCAGTGAGAGCAATGATCATTATCAACTTCATTTTACACATGGGGGAAGGAAAGCCTAGAGGGCTGAAGCAAGTCATCCAAGTTTACTCAGCAAGACAATGACAGCCTCCAAACTCAGTGCAAAAATGCTCTTGCCTGGCATTGCCCAAAGAATGTTCTTCCCCACACCAGCTCAGCCAAATGCTTGCTGGAACACCAGGTTCTGTGGGCAAAGATATATACACTGGCCTAGTGACGGCTTTTAGAAGCCCTGCAATAAACAAAACTGTTTCTGTTTAAGCAAGACTTTCTCAAATTTAACCACAGAACTCAGTGGGTGTGTGTGTGGGGGGGGGGGGTGGGTGAGTGGGTGTGTGTGTGGGGGGGTGTGAGTGTGTGTGTAACACCTACTACCATCCTATGGAACTAGTCTTTTTGGAACCCGCATTAGGAAGCATTGTCCTAGCCATTAGACTAATCTGAGTATCACCACAGTAACAGATCCATTCCATTCTAGCCCAAGCTGTAGAGGATGTTTCTTAGAGATAACGCCCCATACCTTATGATACTGACAGCCAGTGACCAAAGGACCTTGATGCACCCAAAGGACCTTAGGGCATCATTTCCTCTGCAGCAGGGCACTGGCCGGATGAGAGGAAGCCGATCCAAGCTTGCCTACTTCTGCTGGCACACCTTTCAAATAGAAGCCAGAGCTATTTGGGGTCTTCATTGAAGGGAGTAAATGCCTGGGATGCTGGTCCAAACGTTCAGGGTCCACACTCTTAACTAGCAGAAGTTTGTGCTCACCAGGCACTTACAGTAGAAATCATCCATCTCTTAGGTTCATTCCTAGTGCCATTCATCAGTCCATGCAATCAGTGCCCACACAACAAAACAGAAGACTCAGAATCTGCCCCTGCTGTGGCTTCATTGCATGAGTATTAGAGTGGTCATCATATATCCATTTCAGAGCTAACATACGGCACAGAAATACTGTGCTATTATTAATTACCAGTGACACTACTAAGAGTACCTAAAATGTAAAACTCCCTGAAGACTCTGTCCTGATTAATTTGTATTTTATATACAATTCGGGGCTTCCCAGGTGGCGCTAGTGGTAAAGAATCCACTTGCCAATACAGGAGACATAAGAGACACGGGTTTGACATGGTTGACACGGGTCAGAAAGATCCCCTGGAGGAGGGCATGGTAACTCACTCTAATATTGTTGGCTGGAGAATCCCATGGACAGAGGAGCCTGGTGGGCTATGGTCGATAGGATCTCAAAGAATCAGACACAACTGAAGTGACTTAGCATGCACGCATATACAATTCAAATAACAGAAGATCACAAAGGATTTCATATTTATTCCTGCCATTTTCACATTTTCTTTTAGTGTTTATTAAACATCCACACCATGAGGGAAAAGGCTTCCACTGAAATTGGTAAATTTGTATGCAAAAAGTAAATGTAATACAAATATACCTTTCTGTATCCATCCGTTGTTTATGGGAACATTTCTGTATAAATCGATTTTTGGTAAAAATATTCACTGTAAAGGTCACAGGGGCACTGTTATTTAAGATGATCTGATTATGAATCCTTTTGTAAAACAACAAATTCTGCAATGTGAATACTGTCCCCATCTAGTTGGTTTGCCTTGTTAATCCATAATTACACATATCAGATTTGCTTAAAGCAAAACACACTAATATTAATAAATGAGCTAGACATTTCTTAAGACGGGGGTGTATTCTGATCTGTATCAGTCTGCAATGCTGGCTCCTTTTGAATCCACTATTAATCACCATCCCAGTCCAAGGAGATTCATCCTAACTTTGTTGAGAATGTAACAGTGACCCGTCCAAGGATTCCTCTGTCTTTATATTTGCTGTCACTTCAATTTAACCACCTGGTGAATTAATTCTTCAAGACTCATTCAAATGTCACTTCGCCCATGAAACCTTTCTTGATCTTCTCCCCACTCCTCCAGGCAGGCTTCCCTCTTCCATGGTCTTACAGTACCCTGCCCAGGCCTTGTCAAACTCTATGGTAATTATCTGTTTACACTTTCTCTCTTGCCTACCAGACTGTGCACTCCCTGAGAGCTGAGGTGATGTTTCATTCATTTATTCATTTCTATACTTCCAATACCTAACACCTCTGGCGCATAGCAGGTGTTTAATAAATGTCGGTTGTTTGACTAAATGATCACTGTTCTTAATTGTACATTTTTTGACCCTGAAAAACAACACTTTATTAAAATCATAAATTAAAATGTCAAGAGAAGGCTTACTAGTTTTGTTCATTTTTACTGATCTCTTCTTTCTTTGGTAAAAAAAAAAAAATTGCCATGCCAATTCACACCTTATGGATCAACCAACAAAAAACCCTCTAAACCAAATCCACAACTAATACATAATGCTTTTAGCATGTCCGTTTTCTCCAAACATAATACAGCTACCTCCTAACCCACCGCTAACATCACTGCAGTAAAGACATGAGGATTCACTAATTAAAGGGGTGGGATGAGGAAGAGGGGTGGGGGGAGTTACTGCAGGGATCACTGTAAGAGCTTTGTATCCTCATTGGCTGAGAAGAGAAGCCTGCTAAGAAAGTTGGGCATCTTTGGGGGAACCATAATGATGTCCAGTGGGACTTGGCCAACCTGGCTAGAGATTCCACATCCAGAATGTCCTAAGCAACAGCCCCAGCTGGGGGATTTCCATGACTTTGAAACCATCATTACCCTTCTGATGTGGGCAGAACAGGTTGGACCTGATCTGCCTGTGTGTTGCTGCAATCTGGCTTGGCATGGGATGATACCCAAGGACATGTAATGCCAAGAGTAGCCTAGCCCCATGGTGCAGACACACACACACACACACACACACACACACACACACACACACACATACACACCCCACTCCAATTCACACTCAAAAACCCCACGCAAAACCTGCACTATCTTCCTCCCAAATTTGCTTTCCTGTGTGCCAGTCACACACAGGGAGTGCCCCTCACTTTCCCTCACTTCTCCAGACTGCCCCATCCACACCCCACTCTACCGGCACACTGTAGCCTAGCCTGGAACTGGAACCTGGTGGGGACTGGTTTTGTGGTAGGCAACAAAGCCTCATGCACCCAGGCGTCCCGCTGGATCCACTCCATCCATCTCTCCCCGCCCCCACCCATGAGAACCCCCAACAAGAGAAAGCTCAGCTCTGGGAAGTGGATGTGGGGATTGGGGGCCCAAAGAAAGAGAGCTTTAGAGGTGGGCAGGGTCACGAGTCCAGGCAGCTACCGAGCTCTCTCTCCATGAAGCGACAGCGACGGCGAACTGGCAAAGGGACCGGGACTGCCCTCCCACCGCATCGCATCCCATCTATTCATAGTAAAAGGCCAAAACCTGAGAAATAATCTACACTCCCGTCTGCCCCGTGCCCCTCACCCGCCCCAACGGCTCTTGGAGCCACTGGCGCTCCAACAGCCTGCAACAAAGCGCCCCCGACACAGACCTGTTCCAGCCTCTTCGTGGCCCGAGCGGAGGGCAGCCGTTGCAGAGGGTTCTGCCTTTGGCTCCGGGCAGCAGGCGCCGGGGATGGGAGGAGGAGCAAGTACTAGGAGAGGAATGAGGACAAGAGGGGATGGGAGTCACAGCAGCCGCGGCGGTGGCCGTAGAAGGAGGAAGAGGAGGGGGTGGACGAGGAGGAGGAGGAGGAGGCGGCGGCTTCTGTGGCAGCTGCGGAGGATGCTCTGGCGAGGGGCAGGGCTGGGCGCGCGGGGCGTGGGCTCACGTGCGCCCCATGGCCTGGGGATGCGCGCGCGCCTGGGTGTGTAAGAGCATCTGGGTGTATTTTGACTGCGATTATTCCAATTCCGACCTAGTCTGGAATTTATGGTTCCTGCAGCCAGGCGGAACTGAAGCCCTTTCAGTCTCCCAAACCAGATTATGCTGGTCTGGAGATCGGGCTTGGAGGTGAAATGAGCGAGATGGGGGAGAAGACGCTCAGCACTAGGGTGCCAGGCCTGCCATTAATGAACAGGTCGTTACCTTCAGTCTTCTTTCTGGGCACTAATAAATTGCATCCTTTAACACGTATCTTTGGAAAACCTATAGCTAAGGAGAATAGACAGTCACCATCACATGGTGTTGAATGAGCTGCTGGCTATGTCAGCGCTGTCTGGACTACCCAGAAGGCAATTTCTGTTCTATCTTGGGATTAACTTTCGGGAGTTGAGGCACCATAACTTCATACAGGATCTGAGTTCCGCCTTTTCTCCTGTCTCTCACTCCATTGCCAAATCTCTGTGCTTGTACCAAGGTGTGAGGGTAGGTGGGTACTAAGTCGCTTCAGCCCTGTCTGAACCTTTGCCACCCTATGGACCGTAGCCCACCAGACTCCTCTGCCCGTGGGATTCTCCAGGGAAGAATACTGGAGTGGGTTGCCATGCCCTCCTCCAAGGGATCTTCCCAACCCAGGGATCGAACCCACATCTCTTACGTCTCCTGCATTAGGCAGGTGGGGTCCTTACTGCCAGCGCCACCTGGGAAGCCCTGTAACCAAGGTGGCATGCAGTCAATTCTCTACTTTTTAGTCTGCTCATCCAGCCAGTATTATCCAGATGCCTGGTTTCACTGGTGTCAAGCAGTCGCTTAGTCCTCATGCCACTCTCCCTCTAGAAGTGGGGCACTCAGTTTAGATGAGAACCAAGACCTGTTTCCTGGAAGTCAGAGGGTTGAAGAAGATCAGGCATCCAGCTGGAGACTATTTGGATCTGCACTCCTCAAGCTAAGATAAAGTGAAACCAATTGAAAGATGCATAATTTTTCTCCATGACTGAATCCTTGATGAACCCCTTTCTTCGAGCCCTGCTGAAGGTCTCCTTCCCACTCATGACCTTTGAGCATTCCAATTCATCTTGCCTAGTGGCTTCTGCTTGTAGATTAACAAAGCACTTCTTAATAGTGGTATCCCTACCATGTCACCTCTGTGAATTAAGCAAGGAAAATATAATTGTTTGTATTTTACAGATAAGGAAACAGATTTAACAAAATTAAGTGTATTTCCCAAACATTATGAGGAACTCTGTACCAAGGTCACAGGATAAAATTCTTTGGAATTGACCAAGCCCCATAGCAACTGTTGTCATGAGCCTCCAGATCTAAACTGGCCAGTTCCCCTGACCCCATCTTAGGTAAAATACCCACCGCATAGCATCCTAACCAATCACTTAATACCAGCATTCCAGTAGGAATTTTCTCTATCTTAAGGCTATAAAGATTGAATGCTAGCCTGCTTAAAGGGGTTGGCTCTTCCTTGAGCCAGCTCCCTGTTCTAACAGCATCTCCCCCTCTAATAAACTTTACTCTCCTTTCATTCTCCCACATCTCTGGAAATTCTTTTCCAACCCACGCATGGACCACAACACATTACAGGCTAATAAGGGCTTCTCAAGGGTCGCTAGTATTAAAGAACCTGCCTGCCAATGCAAGAGACTAAGAGATGTTTGTTCAATCCCTGGGTTGGGAAGATTCCCTGGAGGAGGGCATGTCAACCCACTCCAGTATTCTTGCCTGGAGAATCCCATGGACAGAGGAGTCTGGTGGGCTACGGTCCGTAGGATGGCAAAGAGTCAGACATGGCTGAAATGACTTAGCACATACACACAGGCTAATAAGTGGCAGATCCAGAATTGGGACTCAAGTCTTCAGATTTTTAGGGCAAAGCTCATTTTTTCCCCTTTGTCTTTTTTTTCCCCCCTGCACCGTGGGACTTGTGGGATCTTAGTTCCCCAGTGACCAAGGATCAAACACTGGCCCTAGCAGTGAGTGAAAGCGCTGAGTCCTAATCACTGAACCACCAGGCAATTCCCAAAGCTCCTATTTTAAATGACACCTTGCAAAGAAATTTCAAATTCATCTATTGATCTCCATGTTAGAAGGTAATGGTTTAGTGCATTGTCTAAATAGAAATTAAATAAAATGAGATTTTGAAAAAGTATTTCAGTTATGTGGATGCATTCAGGTGCAACTCACAAGTTAGGAAGCAGAAAAGAGGTAATAACTTTTAGGTCTCAGTCCCCAACCAGCATACAAAAATGATTCTTTTGATTCTGCTACCAACATCTCCTGTAAGAATAATTTGGTACAGAAAGGACAGTAGAAACAGGATCTATTTTAATTTCCTGGGGGTGATAACCTTTTGAATATTTCGCCCATGAGCTAGGTCTTTGTCTTCTAAGTCATGAGAAGAAACCATCATTTGTCATCAGGGGAGGTACCCTGTCTCCCACACAGCAGCCCGGGCAGTCCCAAGAGTATGCAGATGGCTATCAGGCAGAAGAGGCTGGCAGTGCTGGAGGCAAAAGCTGCGCTCTGGGGCCATACAGCTCTAGCTGAAAAATCTTGGAGAATGACTCAGTATGGATGCGTGCGTGCTGAGTCACTTCAGTCATGTCCGACTCTTTGCGAGCCCATGGACTGTAGCCCACCAGGCTCCTCTGTCCATGGGACTCTCCAGGCAAGCATACTGGAGTGGGTTGCCATCCAATTGTAAAATAGGTGGAGAGATGTGAAAACCAAATGGAGTGATACTGTAACTGAGCAGGATGCTCTGGGGCCTTCTCAGGACAGGGCCTCTCCCCCATATCCTCTGTTGTAGTGCCTCTCTCTAAAGTATCCAGATAATAGTATCTCATTCATATGTCCTGAGTTTTTCAGATGCTAAAACCACCACCTAATGGAAGAAATTAACTACTTGATGATCAGGAGGATGTACCACCCCGCCACCCCACCGACCTACTGGCGCCTAAGGATGTTAACTGCCCTGTAGCCTCAACATCAACCAGAGAGTTGTGCCAGAGATCATCACATTCTTTGAGACCCTCATCCCCCATCTTGCTTTCAAAAATGTTTTGCTTGGGGACTTCCCTGGTTAGAACTTCCAGTGGTTGAAATTCAGCATTTTCACTGCTCAGGCCTGGGTTCAATCCCTGATTGGGGAACTAAGATCCTGCATGCCATGTGGCATGGCCAAGAAAAGAATGCTCCCCGGTGGTGTGGTGGTAAAGAATCTGCCTGCCAATGCAGGAGACACAGGAGACTCGGGTTTGATCCCTGAGTCTGGAAGATCCCCAGGAGGAGGGCGTGGCAATCCACTCCAATGTTCTTGCCTGGGAAATCCTGTGGACAGAAGAGCCTGGTGGGCTACTATCCATAAGGTCACAGAGAGTCGGACACGACTGAAGCGACTTAGCATGCATGCACAAAATCCTTTGGGAATTCAAGGTTTGGGGGGACATGAACCACTCCCCCTGGTTCTTCTTGCTTCCCTGTGCAATAAACCTCTGTGTGCTCCAAACTCTGACCATTCCATATTTATATTTGTTTGGTCTCTCAGTGCCTTGGGCACACAAACTTGCTTGAGACATAGCAAGACTCAATAAATGATAGGTATTATTGTTAGAGAGAGAAAAGCAACAACTACATTAATGAGTCTTTCTCCATTAAAAGCAGAAACTCTTTATCACTAGTGGTACCTCAATACTGAGAGCATGCAGAAGAGATTGCTTTTCTCCAGGATAGGAGAGATCAAGTGCTGGTGACAGGCGATAGGCAAGATAAGCAAAGAGAGATGAGGGATTTCCAGCAACTACTGAGGACCAGCATGGAAGAGAATAGGATTAGAAGACAATGATAAAGAGGGTGTCTAAGATTGGGCCTGTAGGCCAGTTCACAGTTTTGTAACAATGTACATGGTTTACTCAGAGGGGTGTTTTGGCTTTTCTGAACAAGTTCCTTTTATCAAAAGACTTAATAAAGAGCTCTGTTCAGAATCTGTCAGAAATACCTGAATCTGACATTTAGCTAGGGACTCCCTGTTCTGATTTGGTACCAAACAGAGATTATTCTTGTTCGAGCCTTGCCAAGCACAGAGAGGTTGAGTCATAACAATGCTCAGAGCCAAGCTGCAGAAAAATTGTAAAGGAGGTGAAATTTGTCTCTGACACCCTTCAAGGTCTCTCTGTGTTACATACACCCTTATCTTCCCACTTAAAATCTCTGGACATCAAAATCCCTGACTTTCCCAACCAGGAAAAATGACCTAGATGTAGAATGAAGTGCCTTTATATGCTTGTCAAAAGGAAGACTAGCAGGAGGAAACAATGCTAAGCCCAATGAAATGGATCACTAATGGAAGAAGGTCAGGCTTTCAGGGTGGTGAAGATACCCCGGGTGCCCTCACACCTTTTAGGTATGAGACGTTCCATGGATAAGACAAGACCTTGGAAATGTAAATTCACATCATAACAGAAACCCAGAACAGGAAGAGGCATTAGTTATTATTTCCAGCCCAACTCCTTTGTTTCACAAGTATTGATTAAACCAAGGCTCAGAAAGGTTAAGTGACTCTTCCATGACCACAGAGCTCCCAAGAAGGAGAGTCAGGACTTGAATTCCGGGCACAGATCTATTTCCACTACAATGTCTTACTCCATCTACCAGGAAGAAAACCAGGAACAATTGCTTAGGACTGATATTTGAGACTGCTCTGGGTACATAAGGATGACGTGAAAATAAGAACAGAGGACCAAAATGAAGGTGCAATCTTGCTTCTTGCTTCCTTTAGCTTGCTCCTGACAGGTAATTTTTCTTAGTTGCTATTTCAAACAACACTGACATGTAGAATCGTCTATGTGATGCCAGGCACCCAACTCTGGAAATGATATTAGAGGTATAAGACTATACTGAGGGTGGACAGAATCCTGGTGATTCCCTGAATCTTTTATTTATTATTGTGACAAGAATGTTTAATATGAGACCTACCCGTTTAAAAACATTGTTTAAGTATACAATGTGTGTGTGCTAAGCCGCTTCAGTCATGTCTGACTGTTTGTGACCCCATGGACTGTACTCCACCAGGCTCCTCTGTCCATGGGATTCTCCAGCCAAGACTACTGGAGTGGGTTACCTGCCATTTCCTCCTCAAGGGGATTTTCCTAACCTAAGGTTTGAACTCAAGTCTCTTATGTCACCTGCATTGGCAGGCGGGCTCCTTAACACTAGTACTGCCTGAAAGTGAAGTCGCTCGATCGTGTCCAACTCTTTGGACCCCATGGACTGTAGCCTATCAGACTCCTCCATTCATGGGATTTTCCAGGCAAGAGTGCTAGAGTGGAATGCCATTTCCTTCTTCAGGGGATCTTCCCGACCCAGGAATCAAACTCGGGTCTCCTGCATTGCAGGCAGACGCTTTACCGTCTGAGCCACCAGGGAAGCACCACCTGGGAAGCCCCCAAATTGTTAACTATAGGCACGATGTACAAAAGATCACTGGGATTTAGTCATCTTGCATCACTGAAATTTTATACCCATTGAATAGCCCCTAACCATTCCCCCTCCTCCCAATACCTGGCAACCACCATTCTATTCTCTGGATATTGGTGCCCATTGGGGTGCTGATAGGCATTGCATTGAATCTGTAGGCCACTTTGGATGATATGGACATTTTAACAATATTAAATCTTTAAATCTATGAATACAAGATGTCTTCCCATTTACTTGTGTCTTTTCACATTTCTCTCACCAGTGTTTTGTAGTTGTCAATGTACCAATTTTTGATCTCTTTGGTTAAGTTTATTCCAAAGCAATTTATTATTTTGATGTTACTGTAAATGATATTGCTTCCTTAAATGCCCTTTTGAATAGTTTATTCTTGGTGTATAGAAATGCAATTGGTTTGTGTATGTTGATTTTATATTCTGTAACTTCATTGAATTCACTTATTAGTTCTAACAATTTTGGGAGGGATGTAGGGGGAGTCTTTAGGGTTTTCTACAAAGAGGATCATGTTATCTGCAAACAGAAAAAAATTTACTGATTCCTTTCCCATTTGGATCCCTTTTTGTTCCATCCAGTTGTTCTAACTGGGACTGCCAGTACTATGTTGTATAAAAGTGGCAAGAGTTGGCATCCTTGCCATGTTCCTGATCTTAAAAGAAAAGTCTTCAGTTTTTCACCACTGAGTATGATGTTAGCTATGGGCATTTCATATATAGTCTTTATTTTATTGAGGTGATTTCCTTTTTTTCCCCAGCTTTATTAAGGTATAATCAACAAATTAATATTGTATATATTTAAGGTTGTACAATATTTTGATTTATGGGTCCACTGTGAAATGACTACCACATTCAAGCTAGTTAACACATCCATCACCTCACAAACTTACCTTTCTTTGTGTGTGTGGCAAGAAAATGTTAAGATCTACTTTAGCAAATTTCAAGTATACAATACAGTATTATTTATGGTCACCATGCTGTACATTCGACTGAACGACTTCACTTTCATTTTTCACTTTCCTGCATTGGAGAAGGAAATGGCAACCTACTCCAGTGTTCTTGCCTGGAGAATCCCAGGGATGGAGGAGCCTAGTGGGTTGCCGTCTATGGGGTCTCACAGAGTTGGACACGACTGAAGCGACTTAGCAGCAGCAGCAGCAGCAGCATGCTATACATTAGATCCTCAGAATTTATTCATCCTGCCTAAGTGAAACTTTGTGCACTTTGACCAACATAATTTCCTTCTATTCCTGGTGTGTTGAGAGATTTTATTATGGAAGTGAAAGTGTTAGTCACTCAGTCATGTCTGACTCTTTGCAACCCCATGGACTGTAGCCCTCCAGGCTTCTCTGTCAGTAGGATTCTCCAGGCAAGAATACTGCAGTGGGTTGCCATTCCCTTCTCCAGGGGGTCTTCCCGACCCAAGGATCAAACCCAGGTCTCTTGCATTGCAGATTCTTTACTGTCTGAGCCACCAGGGAAGCCCTTTATTACAAAAGGATGTTGCATTTTGTGAAACGCTTTTTCTGCATTTATTGAGATGATCATGTAATTTTTTATCTTTCATGCCTCACAGGAATTGATATTTTATATGCTGAACCATCCTTGTATCTCAAGAATAAATCCCACTTGGTCATGGTGTGTGATCCTCTTAGTATGCTCTTGATTCTGGTTTGCTAGTATTTTGTTGAGGATTTTCACATCTATGTTCATCATAGATATTGGCCTGTCACTTTCTTTTCTTTAGTTTGTCAGGCTTTGGTATCAGGGTAATGCTGGCCTCATAAAATGAGTTTGGAAATTTTTCCTTCTCTTCCATATTTTTTGAATAGTTTGAGAAGAATTGGCATTAATTTTCCTTTAACTATTTCATAGAATACACCTGTAAAGCCATCTGGTCCTGGGCCTTCCTTTGTTGGCAGTTTTTCAATTACTGATTCAATCTTCTTAATAGTTAAAAATCTATTCAGGTTTCCAGTTTCTTTCTAATTCAGCCTTGGTAGTTTGTATGTTTCTAGAAATATGTGTTTTTCTTCTAGGTTATCTAATTTATGGATATATAATTGTTCTCAGTAGTCTGTTCCAATTCTTTTTATTTTTGTGACATCAATTGTTATGTCTCCTCTTTTATTTCTGACTTTATTTCAGTTTTCCCTCTTTCTTACTCTAGCTAAAAGTTTGTCAATTTTTTCATCTTTCTATTATGTGTCTTTTCTCTAGTTTGTCTATTTCTGCTCTGATCTTTCTATTTTCTTCTGTTAACTCGGGCTTACTTTGTCTTTTTTTAGTTTCTTGAGGTGTAAAGTTAGGTTGATTGAGGTGTTTTTTTTTTTAATGTAGGCATTTACTGCTAAAACTTTCCTCTTAATACTGCATTTACTGCATTTCATAAGTTCTGCTATGTTGTATTTTCCTTTTCATTTGTTTCAAGATTTTTTCTAATTTCCCATTGATTTCTTCTTTGGTCCATTGGCTGTTTAGGAGTCATTCCATGAGACTTGCATTTTTAGAATAAATCTTTGGTAGGAGCATATTATAATGAAAGTGAAAGTGAAAATCGCTCAGTCATGTCCAACTCTTTACGACCCCATGGGCTGTAGTCCATGGAATTCTCCAGGCCTGAATACTGGAGTGGGTAGCCTTTCACTTCTTCTGAAGATCTTCCTGACCCAGGAATCGAAACAGGGCTCCTGCATTGCAGGAAGATTCCATACCAACTGACCTATGAGGGAAGCCCTATTATAATGAGACTCTCCTTAAAATAGAGTGCCAGGAAAGAATCTAGTTAGTGAAAGTTTCCAGTTTACTAGGATCTTGTTAATTAAAGTATTACTGTAATCGCAAAACAGAGAAAAGATTGAAAATAACGTCATCTTTAAAAAAATAGACCATAAAGCCCAACACCATGAAGTCTTACTTTCTTTTTTTTTTTATTGTAGTATTTCCTATCTAAGCTGTTGACTGATTTTTTTCCAATAAACTATGGAAAATTATGAAAGAAATGGGAATATGAGATCACATGACCTACCTCTTGAGAAATCTGTACGCAGGTCAGGAAGCAACAGTTAGAACTGGACATGGAACAACAGACTGGTTCCCAATAGGAAAAGGAGTACATCAAGGCTGTATATTGTCACCCTGTTTATTTAACTTATATGCAGAGTACATCATGAGAAAGCCTGGGCTGGAGGAAGCACAAGCCAGAATCAAGATTCCCAGGAGAAATATCAATAACCTCAGATATGCAGATGACACCACCCTTATGGAAGAAAGTGAAGAGAAACTAAAAAGCCTCTTGATGAAAGTGAAAGAGGAGAGTGAAAAAGTTGGCTTAAAGCTCAACATTCAGAAAACGAAGATCATGGCCTCTGGTCCCATCACTTCATGGGAAATAGATGAGGAAACAGTGGAAACAGTTTCAGACTTGATTTTCTTGGGCTCCAAAACCACTGCAGATGGTGACTGCAGCTATGAAATTAAAAGATGCTTACTCCTTGGAAGAAAAGTTATGACTAACCTAGATAGTATATTCAAAAGCAGAGACATTACTTTGCCGACTAAGGTCCGTCTAGTCAAGGCTATGGTTTTTCCTGTGGTCATGTATGGATGTGAGAGTTGGACTGTGAAGAAGGCTGAGCGCCGAAGAATTGATGCTTTTGAACTGTGGTGTTGGAGAAGACTCTTGAGAGTCCCTTGGACTGCAAAGAGATCCAACCAGTCCATTCTGAAGGAGATCAACCCTGGGCTTTCTTTGGATCTGAAGCTCCAGTACTTTGGCCACCTCATGCAAAGAGCTGACTCATTGGAAAAGACTCTGATGCTGGGAGGGATTGGGGGCAGGTGGAGAAGGGGACGACCGAGGATGAGATGGCTGGATGGCATCAGGGACTTGATGGACGTGAGTCTGAGTGAACTCCGGGAGATGGTGATGGACAGGGAGGCCTGGCGTGCTGCGATTCATGGGGTCGCAAAGAGTCGGACACAACTGAGTGACTGAACTGAACTGAACTGAAGGGAATTCCCTGGCCGTCTAGTGGTTAGGATTCAATGCTTTCACTTCCAGGGCTTGGGTTCAATCCCTGACCAAGGAACTAAGACCCTGCAAGCTGCTTGGCATGGCCAAAAATAAATAAATAAATAAATAAATAAATAAATAAATAAAGCCAAGAAAAGAGGAGGAGGAAAATGAAATAGTAAAAAGGACAAATAAAAATCACATAATAATGAGCTAAGAATAAATCTAAATTTATCAGTAGTAACTCTGAATATAAATAGGCTAAAGTACTCAATAAAAATGTCAAGGATTGTCAGGATAAATAAATGAACAAACCCCAGTTATATACTGTTTAAAAGAGAAATAATTTCATTTAGACTTCAATGTAAGGACATGGAAAAACTATATATCAAAGGATAGAAAAATATACTGGGCAAAAACTCACCAAAGAAACATGAAGTAGCTATTTTCATATAACACTTTTAAATGTATGGCAAAGTGTTATTAGAGGTGAAAGAAGTCACTTCATAATGGAAAAAGCCAATTCAACTAAGAAGATATAATATTTCTAAATGTGTAATTCCCTGTTAACATAGTCAATGTTTTCTTCAAAACAACAATTGACAGATCTATGAGGATAAATTGATAAACCCACTATCATAGTGGGAGATTCTAACACATCTTTTATAGTAACTGATAGATCAAGCAAAAACTAAACAGTAAAGATAGTAAAAGACTTGAACAGCATAATTAGTAAGCTGGATATAATAGATGTATATGTAAAAATTTTCAACAATTAGAGAGTATACATTACTTTCAAGTATATTTGAAGCACATTCAAAAATTAACCACATACTAGCTTCAACAATGGAGAAGGAAATGGCACCCCACTCCAGTTCTCTTGCCTGGAAAATCCATGGACGGAGGAGCCTGGTAGGCTGCAGTCCATGGGGTCACTTAGAGTCGGACACGACTGAGGGACTTCACTTTCACTTTTCACTTTCATGCATTGGAGAAGGAAATGGCAACCCACTCCAGTGTTCTTGCCTGGAGAATCCCAGGGACAGGGGAGCCCGGTAGGCTGCTGTCTATGGGGTCGCACAGAGTCAGACACGGCTGAAGTGACTTAGCAGCAGCAGCAGCAGCAGCAGAAGCTTCAACAAATTTCCATGATTTGGTGTAGTAGTAGATCACTTTCTCTAATTATAATGCAACTAAGTTATAAATCAGTATTTTTAAATGACTATGAAAAATTCACTTGTTTAGAAACTTGAAACACAATATTAGATAACTTATAGGTGAAAGAAAAATTATAATGAAAATTAGATTTAGAACTGAATACTTAGTTGTGAAACATAATGAAAAATACTGCATATCAAAATTTGTGAGATCATCTAAAATGATATTTAGAAGGAAATGAATAGACTTAAAAGCTTTCACTAGAGAAAAAGGAAGGCTCAGAACTTATTGTGAAAAATGAAAGTAAACATGTTAATTTCAGAAATTAGAGAATGAATATCAGACTAATCCTCATGAAAGCAGAAGGAAGGAAATAATAAAGATATAAGAGTCAATGAAATATAAAGCAAATATATAGATAGAAGTATACAAAACCAAGAATTACTTCTTTGAAAAGACTAATTAAATACAAAACCTCTAGAAAGATTAATCAATGGGGAAAAAGACAGATGATGCATATATGCATTTTAGAATTTAAAAAGTGGGAGATACAGATGCTACAGAGATGAAACATAACAATAAGATAATGCAAAGAACTTCATATCAGTACATTTGAAAGCTTGAGTTTAAAAATGAGCTTATTCTTTGAAAAATACATTTACTAAAAGTGAATTTAGAAATAGAGAATCCAAAAAGTCCTTTAACCACTAAAGAAAATGTCAGTACATAAAACTGTACCCAGGGGGGTGGAGGGGAAACACTGGACGCACAGTTCTTGACAGGCTTGGTTGGTTGGTTCTACCAACCACTGAAGGAAAATATCATTCAATATTTCTCAATTGTTTCCATAGAAAAGAAAATTAGTACACTCCTAGAGTTATTTTCGTACCTAAACCTAACAGAGGAATGATACAAATCACTCTTATTCATGGCTATGAGATGTAAAAATTATTTTAAAACTTATGGCACCCCACTCCAGTACTCTTGCCTGGAAAAATCCATGGACAGAGGAGCTGCAGTCCATGGGTTGCGTGACTGAGCATGCATGCATGAGGGTAATAGGGAAATGGGTTGGTAGCAATAAACTGGTAAAACTAAAAAAAAAAAAAACTTAAAAAACTAAATTTAGCAATGTATTAAAAAGATAATGAATATTTACCAAGTTGGGTTTACACCAGAAATGCAAGGTTAGTTTGGAGAAATGACAAAACTCATCATATTAACTGATTAAAAAGAAAAAAATCCCATATGATCATTTTACCAATATGGAAAACACATTTAATAATACTTAACATTCATTCATGATTTTAAAAGTCCCTTAGCTAATTAGGAACAAAAGGGCTCTTCCTATACCTGATAAAGTGCCCTATGCCAATAAGTATAGCAGACATCATCCCAGGGAAATCTCGAAAGTATTTCCTTTAACATCAGAAACCAGACAAAGTTGCCTCCTGGCACAATCCTTGTTCAGCCAGTGGAGGTTCCAGCAAGTACAGTCAGACAGGAGAAAAAAAAAAAAAAAAAAAAGGTGGTGGGGGGGGGAGAAATGGTAATTATTTGAATTTTGTGTGGTATATTTTATATCAATTATGTCAATAAAGCAGTTTAAAAAATGTCTGCCTTGATCCTGGCCTAACCTGAGCCAACCTAGCGTTACTTAATTTAAACTAACACCTTCAGTATTGAGGTAGAGTGATCCTGTAACAAGAAGATCTCAGCCCAAGAACTTCCACCTATGTGCCTCTCTCTTAGGTTAAGTACTTGGTGTAGGAACAGGAACTGCTGGCAGTTAGAGCTGCCTTTGAGGCATGGAGTCTCTGCATCTATAATGATGTAGACCAGACTATGCATTATGATACCATCGAAGCAAAACTGGATGCTCAGTTTTGCCAGGTGAAGTGGCACTATTCCAGAAGGGGTAGACTTTTCACATCCAATCTGTTCCATTGAGTACATGCCCAGTCAAGTTGGTCTGGGTGCAGCCAAGACCCTACCTCAAGAGAGCCTCTGACCTAGGAATTTTACTGCCATTATAGTCAGTTGCATCTAACTGAGGCAAGTGAAGCAGACAACAGGCAGATGCCCCTATGCAGGAGCACTGGCTGCTTCTCAAAGAACCGGCTTTGGTTTCATTGCTTTTCTCTATTGTCTTTCCATTTCCTATATTATTGATTTATACCTTAGTCTTCATTATTTATTTTCTTCTAATTACTTTGTATTTGTTTTTCTAATTTTTAAGGTGGAAGCTGAGATCATTGATTTGAGATCTTTCTAAACTACTTCTAGTTACATACCACAAGTTCTCTACATTATATTTTCATTTTCACTGAGTTCAAAATATTTTCTAATTTCCCTTTGACCTCTTATTTGACTTATGGATTATTTAAAAGCATCTTATTCAGTTTTTAAATATATTTAAACACTTCTTAGATGCTTTTATTATTAATTTCTAAATTAATTCTATTGCGGTGAAAGAATATACATTGTATCACCCGAGTACCTTAACATTTGTTGAGATATTTTGTTCAACAGGGGTTTCCCTGGTAGCTCAGACAGTAAGGAATCTGCTTACAATGCAGACAACCTGGGTTCCATTCCTGGGTTGGGAAGATCCCCTGGAGAAGGGAATGGCAACCCACTTCAGTATTCTTGCCTGGAGAATCCCATGGACAGAGGAGCCTGGTGGGCTACAGTCCATGGGGTCACACAGAGTTGGACATGACTGAACACCTAACATACTACATTCTTTTGTTCAACAGTATGATCTATCTTGATAGATGTTCCATCTGCACTTGTGACATCTGCTGTTGTTGGGTGGACTGTTCTATATGTGTCAAACAAGTGCGATGATACTGTTGTTTAATCCTACAATACCATTGCTTATTCTCTCTCTACTTACTCTATTAATCATTGACAGAATGTTGTTGAAATCACCAACTATAGTTGCAGATGTCTCCTTATTGTTCTGCCACTTTTTACTTCATGTACTTTTTAGGAGCATAAGCATTTAGGGATGTTGTGTCCTCGTGAAGAATTGATCCCCTTATCATTATGAAATGACCTTCTCTGTCACTGATAATACTTTTTTTCTTTCAAATTCACTTTGTTATGAATGCAATCGTGACAACTTTCTTTTGGCTAGGGTTAGCATGGTGTGTCTTATGTCATCCTTTTACTTTTCACTTGTTTGTGTCTTTATATTTAAAGTATGTAAAGCATACTTCATTTTACTGTACTTTGTTTTATTGCCCTTCACAGATATTGCATTTTTTAATACATGGAATGTTTGTGGCAACTCTGCATTGAGCAAATCCATTGGCACCATTTTTTCAACAGCATTTGATCACTTTGTATCTCTGTAACATATGTTGACAATTCTCCTGATATTTCAAACTTTTTCATTATTATTATATTTGTTATGGTGGTCTGTGATCAGTGATTTTCGATATTGGTATTGCAATTTTTGTTTTTAATTTTTAAATTAAGGTATGTACAGTACTTTTTTAGACCTAATGCTATTGCACACTTTATAGACTACAGTATAGTTTAAACATAACTTTTATATGCTCTGAGAAACCATAAAATTAATGTGATTCCCTTCATTGTGATATTTGCTTTATTGTAGTGGTATGAAGTCAAGTGTGCAATATCTCTGAGGTATACCTGTATATTAAATTCAGCAATATTTGAATCTTACTATTTTTATTGAATCTGACAAACTTTGCCCTTTCATTAGGGAGATTAGACCATTAGACCATTGGTGCTAACTCTATCATCTTGCTATTTGTTTTCTCTTTGCCTCATCTGTTCTTTGTTCCCTTTCCCTCTTTTTCTACCTTTTTTGGGATTATTCTTCATTTTTAATTATCATATTTTATCCTCTTTGTTGGTTTATTAGCTATAGATTTTGTTATTTTACAGATTGATTCAAGATTTACAGAAACATTTGTAAGTGATTAACAGTCTACTGTCAAGTGAATTTATGCCCCTTCACCACAGAGGAGCCTGGCAGGCTACAGTCCATGGGGTCGCAAAGAGTCAGACACGACTGAGTGAATAACACTTTCACTTTATTCACAAGTAGTATAAGAACCTAACAACAGTATAAATCCATTTCTTCCCTCCCAGACTTTACGCTACTGTCATACATCGTATTTTTACTTATTTAAAGTGAAAGTGAAGTCGCTCAGTCGTGTCCGACTCTTTGCAACCCCGTGGACTGTAGCCTACCAGGCTCCTCCATCCATGGGATTTTCCAGGCAAGTATACTGAAGTGGGTTGCCATTTCCTCCTCCAGCAGATCTTCCCGACCCAGGGACTGAACCCAGGTCTCCCACATTGTAGGCAGATGCTTTACCATCTGAGGCACCAGGAAAGTCTTATTTATAAGACTTTATTTACTTATTTAGAAACCTCACAATTCATTGTTATTTTATCTGTTTAAAGAATCAGCTATCCTATAAAGAGGTTTAATCATTATGGAAAAATATATATTTACCCAAGTAGTCATCATTTCCAGCACTTTTATTCCTTTGTATAGATACAAATTTCCATCTAGTATCATTTTTGCTCGACTTGAAAGACATCCTTTAATATTTCTTGTAGTTTGGGGTTGATGGTGTGAAGTATCTTAAGCTTTGTGTGTCTGAAAGTCTGTCTGTCATCTTCATTTTTAAAAGGTATTTTCCCTGGGTATAGAACACTAGGTTAACACATTTCCTTTCAGAACTTTAAAGATATTATTTTCATTCTCTTCTCACTTGCACCATTTTCCATGAAAAAGCTACTGTGACTCTTATTTTTGATCTTCCGTGCATAAACTTGTCTTTTTTCTCTGGCTGCTTTTAAGATGTTCTCTTTATCATTGGCTTTGATAAATTTGATTAGGATGTCATTTGATATAATTTTCTTCAGGTTTCACGCTTGTGAGAGTCTCTGAGCTACCTGAATCTGTGGGTTTATAGTTTTCATCAAGTTTGGAAAATTTTTGACTATTGTTTCCTCAAGCATTTTCCCTAACGTTTTCTTGCTCTCCTTCAGTGACTCCAATTACTCATATATTAGGCTGCCTAAACTTGTTTCACAGCTCACTGATGTGCCTTTCATTATATTGATTCTTTCTGTCCTGTGTTTTCCAAAGGTAGTTTTTAATTGTTGTATTTTTTAGTTTACTGATATTTTCTCCTGCAGTGTCTAATCTGCCATAAATCCCATTTAGTTGTTCAGTCGCCAAGTCATGTCCAAGTCTTTGTGACCCCATGGACTGTAGCACACCAGGTTTCCCTGTCCTTCACTAATCCCCCAGAGTTTGCTCAAACACATGTCCATCAAGTCAGTGATGCCATCCAGCCATCTCATTCTCTGTTGCTTCCTTTTCTTCCTGTCCTTAATCTTTCTCAGCATCAGGGTCTTTTCCAGGTAGCTGGCTCTTTGCATCAGATGGCTAAAGGACTGGAGCTTCAGCTTCAGCATCAGTCCTTCCAGTGAATTTTCAGGGTTGATTTCCTTTAGGACTGACTAGTTTGATCTCCTTGATATCCAAGTGACACTCAAGCGTCTTTGCCAGCACCACCATTTGAAAGCATCAAGTCTTTGGCACTCAGCCTTCTTTATGGTCCCAACTCTCACATCTGTGGGGGCTTCCCTGGTGGCTCAGAGGTTAAAGCATCTGCCTCCAATGCAGGAGACCCAGGTTCGATCCCTGGGTCGGGAAGATCCCCTGGAGAAGGAAATGGTAATCCACTCCAGTATTCTTGCCTGGAGAATCCATGGGGTCAAAAAGAGTTGGACACGCCTGAGTGACTTCACCCTCTCACATCCGTACATGACTACTGGAATCCAATTTAGTATGTTTTTAATCTTATACATTATAGTTTTCATCTCTAAAGTTCTATTTGGGTCATTTATAATTTTTTCCATGTCTCTATGAGACACTGTGAATATATGTAAGTCACTCAGTCATATCCAACTCTTTGAAGCCCCAGGGATTGTAGCCCACCAGGCTCCTCTGTCCATGGAATTCTCCAGGCAAGAATATTGGAGTGAGGAACAATTTCCTTCTCCAGGGGAAGTCTTCCCGACCCAGGGCGTCAAACCTGGGTTTCCTGCATTGCAGGCAGATTCTTTACCATCTGAGCCACATATGGACTACAGTTAAAGTAACTGTTTTAATGTCTTTGCTAATTTGAGTGTCTGTGTTAATTTTGGGTTAGTTTTTAATTGATTCATTATTCTCATTAGTGGTTAAGTAATGTTACATTGTATGAACATTGTATGAATGTACCATAATTTATTTAACTAGTGCAGTATTGATGCATATTCTATTCCTTTCAGTCTATTACTAATACAATTAATGCTACAATGGAATCTTTATACTTATGTCTTTGTGCAAATATGTTGGTAGGAAAAATTTCTGAAATCAAATTGCTGAACTAGAGAGTATGTGCATTTAAAATTATTTAGTTAGTTGGTTATTTAAATTTTTAATGTGATAGTCAATCTGACCCCATTAAAAGGGACCTGGCTCATTCATGCAAGTGATATCTGGAACAGGTATAGTCCCAGTGTCCTTTGTTACTTGGTTCCTGCTTTTGATAGTCATTCAGATACCACACATTTGGTTTTCCCACACCTGCCAAATTTAGGATTTTCCTCTTGTCTTTCTTAGTTCTTCCCATTTGACACTGCCTCTCAACTTCCACTGCTTTCCTAAGACTCTTGCATCACCACTTATTTTAGATAGTTTTTTTTTTGTTTATATATAATTTTGTTATTTCTTCCTTCCAGATCCATGAGCAAGAACTTCAGGAAGAAGCAGCTCCTGTTACCCATCTATGACTTGTGGGGCGAACTCATTAGGTTGCTCTGCTTCCTACCCTCCACATTATGAGAAGAACATCAGGAAGTATTTAGAGGGCAACTTTCTCTTTAGGCACGGATACAGGGCTGCATGCTTACCTACCACCTACTAGGACAAAGCTTTGGTCACTGTGTTGGAACATGTCCTAGCTTGATAAAGATTCATGCCCCCAGCTTTGGGCTCCAAATGCTGGTATATATGAAGATATTCAGTCATCTTTCACAGGAGAATCAAAGAAAGCTACTTTTCTTGAATTGAAGAAAGTAGGGAAAACCACCAGGCCATTCAGGTATGAAAGTGAAAGTCACTCAGTCATGTCCAACTCTTTGTGACCCCATGGACTATACAGTCCATGGAATTCTGCAGGCCAGAATACTTCTCCAGGGGATCTTCCCAGGTCTCCTACATTGCAGGCACAATTCTTTACCACCTGAGCCACAAAGGAAGCCCAAGAATATTGGAGTGGGGTAGCCTATCCATTCTCCAGTGGATCTTCCTGACCTAGGAATTGAACTGGGGTCTCCTGCATTGCAGGTGGATTCTTTACCAACTGAGCTATCAGGGAAGCCCTTAGGTCACTCAGGTATGACCTAAATCAAATCCTTTACCTAAATCAAATCTTTACTGTATAATATACAGTGGAAGTGACAGACAGATTCAAGGGATTAGATCTGATAGAGTGCCTGAAGAACTATGGATGGAGGTTCATAACATTGTATGCGACACAGTGGTCAAAACTATCCCCAAGAAAAAGAAATGCAAAAAGGCAAAATGATTGTCTGAGGAAGCCTTACAAACAGCTGAGAAAAGAAGAGAAGCAGAGGCAAAGGAGAAAAGGAAAGATATACCCATCTGAATATAGAGTTTCAAAGAATAGCAAGGAGAGATAAGAAAGCCTTCCTAAGTGATCAATGTAAAGAACTAGAGGAAAACAATAGAATGGGAAAGACTAGAGATCTCTTCAAGAAAATTAGAGACACCAATGCACCGTTTCATGCAAACATGTTTTCAATAAAGAACAGAAATAGTATGGACCTAACAGAAGCTGATGAGATTAAGAAGTGGCAAGAATATACAGAACTCCACAAAAAAGATCTTAATGATCCAGATGACCATGATGGTGTGATCACTCACCTGGAGCCAGACATCCTGGATTGTGAAGCTAAGTAGGCCTTAGGAAGCATCACTATAAACAAAGCTAGTGGAGGTGATGGAATTCCAGCTGAGCTATTGCAAACCCTAAAAGATGATGCTGTTAAAGTGCTCCACTCGATATGCCAGCAAATTTGGAAAACTCAGCAGTGGCCACAGAATAGGAAAAGTTTCAGTTTTCATTCCAGTCTCAAAGAAAGGTAATGCCAAAGAATGTTCTAACTACCATACAATTGCACTCATTTCTCATTTAGCAAGGTAATGTTCAAAATCCTCCAAGTGAAGCTTCAACAGTATATGAACCAAGAACTTCCAGATATACAAGCTGGATTTAGACAAGGCAGAGGAACCAGAGATCATATTACCAACATCTGTTGGATCATTTAAAAAAAAAAAACAAAAAAAAAAACAAGAGAATTCCAGAAAAACATGTATTTCTGCTTCATTGACTACACCAAAGCCTTTGACTGTGTGGATCACAATAAACTGTAGAAATTTCTTAAAGAGATGGGAATACCAGACCACCTTACCTGCCTCCCATGAAACATGTATGCTGGTCAAGTAGCAACAGTGAGAACCAAACAGGGAGCAACAGACTGGTTCCAAATTGGGAAAGAAGTACGTCAAGGCAGTATATTGTCACCCTGCTTATTTAACTTCTATGCAGAGTACATCATGCAAAATGCCAGGCTGGATGAAGCACAAGACAGAATCAAGATTGCTGGGAGAAATATCAATAATATTGCATATCAGATATGCAGATGACATCACCCTATGGCAGAAAGTGAAGAGGAACTAAAGAGCCTCTTGATGAAGGTAAAAGAGGAGAGTCAAAAAGCTGGCTTAAAACTCAACCTTCAAAAAATGAAGATCATGGCATCTTGTCCCATCATTCACAGCAAATAGTTGGTGTAACAATGAAAATAGTGACAAGCTTTATTTTTTTGCACTCCAAAATCACTGTGGCTGGTGACTGCAGCCATAGAAGACACTTGCTCCTTGGAAGAAAAGTTGTGACCAACCTAGACAGCATATTAAAAAGCAGAGATGTACGTAAGTTCCCACTCCTGAACCCGTGGAGGATTCATGTTGATATATGGCAAAACCAATACAGTATTGTAAAGTAAAATAATGATAATAATAAAAAAAATTTTAAATAAAAAGCAGAGATATCATTTTGCTGCAAAGGTCCATGTAGTCAAAGCTATTCCCTTGGACTGTGAGAAGATCTAACCAGTCAATTCTAAAGGGAATCAGAACTGAATATTCATTGGAAGGACTGATGTTGAAGCTGAAACTCCAACACTTTGGCCACTTGATGCGAAGAATTGACTCATTTGAAAAGAACCTGCTGCTGGGAAAGATTGAAGGTGGGAGGAGAAGGGGACGACAGAGGATGAGATGGTTGGATGGCATCACTGACTCAACGGACATGAGTTTGCGTAAACTCCGGGAGTTGATGATGGACAGGGAAGCCTGGCATGCTGCAGTCCTTTGCGTCTCAGAGTCAGACACAACTGAGTGACTGAACTGAACTGAACTAATGGTTTTTCCAGTAGTCATGTGTGGATGTGAAAGTTGGACCATAAAGAAGGTTGAGCACTGAAGAATTGATGCTTTCAAACTGTGGTGTTTGAGAAGACTCTTGAGAGTCCCTTGGACTGCAAGGAAATCAAACCAGTCAGTCCTAAAGGAAATCAATCCTGAATATTCATTGGAAGGACTGATCCTGAAGTTGAAGCTCCAGTCCTTTGGCCACCTGATGCAAAGAGCTGACTCATTGGAAAAGACCCTGATGCTGGGAAAGATTGAAAGTGGGAGGAGAATGGGATGACAGAGGATGAGATGGTTGGATGGCATCACCAGCTCAATGGGTATGAGTTTGAGCAAGCTCCATGAGATAGTGAAGGACAGGGAAGCCTGGTGTGGTGCCATCCATGAGGTAACAAAGAGTCAGACATGACTGAGCAACTGAACAGCAACAATAAATTATGTCCTGTATGCCTATAGACGTGGATGAGTAAGGTTTATACTTCTTGCAAGTTCAGAAAGTACTTGGCCTCCTAACTAATCTGAGAAATATGGTGGCCCAGCTTGTCAAAAGGGAGCCAGTGTACCCTGCCACTTAACTGAGGATAGGGTATACTCAGGACCCGTTAGTGCTTGGTAGACCAAACCCTGATCAATGAACCCAGTTGCCTATTTAACCCATAGTCACCACTCTGTGAACAACTATCACCAATGCATCTTTCTGAGGACTCTCAAGATCACCTCATAGGTAAGTATATAGGAGGGTGTCACGGGGCACTGCTGCCCATTGGCCACTATCCTATCTCTCTTGGTCCTTGACTTTGCTTTCCTTGAATCTCAGGACCCAGCCACTGATATAGAGGTGAAGTTTCAGTGGATGGGATATAGCAAGGAATGGGGGTAAATGGGATAGATAGATTCACATAAAGGGGTTAGCTGGAAACCTATTGTGTCAGTAATGTTCATTACCTTGAGTGCCCCCATATGGTGGTGTTTTTGTATGTGTGATTGTCTCCCATGGTGACGTTCTATTCAAGGACCCACAATTGTCCAGTATGCTTCATGTCCTGACCTTCAAAATGCTGGTAAATTACAGCTTCTTATGTCCTACATAGTATGGGAGAGTGAGGAAGGCAGTGAATATAAAAGTCATAATTACTGCAAAAATAAGTATTTCTGGCTGGATGAATGTGATAAGTTTTGAGGTTACTGGAGAATAGTAAGGAGGGAAGCTAGTATGTTGCCAGTAAAAGATGTAAGAGCAGAGGTACTCCTTTAGATAGCACTTGGTTGATGTTTTCAACCTCACTTCTACATCTACAAGCAGTAAATAATTCACAGATACAAACGTGAAGGACCTTGAATGGGGTCCTCCAAAATTGGGATGATTATTGACAGCAGTAACCAAAGACCATATAGCTGGATAATTTGGAACCAGAAGATTATTTTGATAAACAAAATAAACACAGCTGAAATAGATAGGGAGCTGGTGCTAAATACATGATTGATTTTTTCCCTAGGGCATCTGCCACTCTGAGGATTTTGTGAAGTTACAAAAAGGGAATATGCTAGAAATAGCTGACTGTGAGATGTTTGAGATCCTAGGGGTGTTTGGAGATCTGAAGTGGAGGCAGAAGACTTTTGGATCTCCTAGTCTACTCCTCGACTTAGAAGCAGCTATCACAAGTGATGACATGTTGGAGATGTCTTGTCAGTGATGGAGCCTTACTAAAAATCATGTTCAAGATCTTGACTTGAATGGATCACAGTGGCCATCAGAGCTGGTTCATGGTACAAGAGAAATACTTGTATGTGAGCTTCTCCAGCTAGGAAATATAATTGTTCCCTCTCAGAGAATAGGCAGTTACGATATTCTGTGCCTATCAGTGTTGGATCTCAGCCAGGTGTAGCCATGAGTAGGCATCCATCTACAGCCTGCTCTGGATCATGTAAGCTAATTGTAGAGTGTGGTGGTGTGGGGCTTGGAATCCAAGAGACCTGAATCCCAAACCTAGCTCTTTGAAATTAGACAAGTCACTTAATTTCTTCAAACATTAGTCTCCACATCTTTAAAGATGTGAATGACAATAGTACTAAAACATAAAGGACTGTTATGAGGACTTTTATATATTCTACCAGTTTTGTAGAGATATAATTGACCTGCAGCACTGTATAAGTTTAAAGGGTACAGCATAGTGTCTTGCTTACTCCATGAAACGGTTACCACAATACATTCAGTGAACATCCATGAGGATTTAAATGAAATAATTTGTGCAAAGCATTTATCCCAGTGCTTGGAGGATGGGATTACCATCAGTTATTATTTTTCTTGGGTCTGGATAACCAAAGTCTGTGGAAGAACCTACCAGGGTGAGGCTGCCTCCATTTCTCCCTCTTACTCCATTTTTTTCTGAAGTAATGTTGGATTTCTCCTTCCAGATAAGTAGAGCTCTGGAGCAACTGGATTTAGACCGGAGTGTGCTGTCATTGGGCTTCCCAGGTGGTGCTAGTGGTAAAGAACTCACCTGCCAATGCAGGAGACATAAGGGACACATGTTCAATCTCTGGGTCAGGAAAATCCCTTTGACGATGAAATAGCAATCCACTCCAGTATTCTGACCTGGAGAATTCCATGGACAGAGGAGCCTGCCAGGCTATGGTCCATCATATCACAAAGAATTGGATACGAGCGAGTGACTTAGCATGCATGTGCTGTCACTGGAACTTGTATTGCCCACAGGGATAGTGCTGGGCTGGAATGCAGTCTGCAGAAGATAGAACAGAGTTGGCTCATCCAAGCGGCAACATTATGGAGAAAAATTGAAATGAAGGCCAGGCAAATAGTCAAATCTAAATATCAGGCCAAATAGGCTGGGTAGGAGAAGCTGTGATGTAGGTAACAGAGTAGAGAGGGGAGAAATTACCTAAAAGCCAGAGAGGGCTTGGTTATTACTCAGTTTCACCACAGACAAGTTGAATGGCCTTGAGCATCTAAATCAAACTTGCTTTATATTCTGAGTTTGCCATTTCCTTAGCAGTTGGCCTTGGATGAATTTCTTACCTTTCTACAGTTCTACAGTTTCCTCATCTGTGAAAATAGAGATTAAAAAGGATACATAAGTCATACCATATTTGTGAGAATTAAAAATGGCAGTCTCTACAAAGTACATGTCATATATAGTGTTTGGCACACAGTAAGTTTGCAATGAATGTTAGTTGTTGCTGTTAAACAGAGTGCAGAATAAAAGCCTGGGAAAATTCCCCAAGCTGTGGCTCACACACACAAACAAGATTTCTAGGATGCCTTTGACCACAGTATGAGCCGAAGGAGTTAGTAAGGACATTGACTTAGATGGGGTGTCCTCCAAGCTGTCCTAAAGGCTTGATATACAATGACAGTCAGTAACAGTTCAAAATGTGAACCACTATATCCACAACGGGCTTCCCAGATGGCACTAATGGTGAAGAACCCATCTGCCAATGCAGGAGATGTAAGAGACACGGAATCGATCCCTGGGTCAGGAAGATCCCCTAGAGGAGATGGCAACCTATTCCAGTATTCTTGCCTGGGAAATCTCATGGACAGAAGAGCCTTGGAGGGCTACAGTCCATGGGGTAGCAGAGTCAGACACAACTGAGCAGCTGAGTGCACACACACAGACACACACACACACACAATGACAGTGATGCAGCCAGGGTTCTAAGTTAGATAGGCATTGATTGTTGTTTTTATGATATTGGTTGGGATAGTGTGGGAATAGTTATGTCTAGGAGGCCTGCATGAGGTCAGAGATGAAAAGTGGCTCCAACTACTAGAGAACTAGGGCAATGATGAGAACGAGATAAACATTTTCCTCTTTTGAGAAAGTTAACCTGGAGGCCAGTGAGTGTAGTAAAATGGGGTAGAGGCAATAGCAATTCTCCATCAACTTCAGATATCAATAGACCACTTTGAATGACCTGAGGGTCCCAATCTGGTGGGGCTGGCACTTTGTCAGGCACTATGTAAATGACTGGGGTGTCTAGGCCTTCGTTTAAGAAAGTCACCTCTGGGTTTTTCAAGGTCTTCTCAGGTGGTGCTACTTTAGATGACCCAGAACTGTCCAGACTTTGGATTCTTTCAAGGTCAGATCATGGTAATAAATTAGGGATATCCTCCAGGTAGATAACAAACATTCTGTTGATGAGGTTTATAATATCCAAAGTAAGCAAACTAAGACTCATGAGTCAAAATCAAGCCACTCTTTGGTTTTCTTTAGCCCATGAACTAAGAATAGCCCCCCCCCCACTTTGGCCATGCCGGGTTGCTTGTGGGATCTTAGTTCCCCAATCAGGGATTGAGCCTGGGCCCACTCCAATGAAAGCACCCAGTCCTAATACTAGACTGCCAGGGAATTCCCTAAAATTCGTTTTTACAGATAAGCATTTGCAATTGATTTAATGGCAGGTTGGAGAAGGCAATGGCAGCCCGCTCCAGTATTCTTGTCTGGAGAATCCCAGGGATAACAGAGCCTGGTTGACTGCCATCTATGGGGTGGCACAGAGTTGGACACGACTGAAGCGACTTAGCAGTAGCAGCAGGAATGCTAACTCAAAACCAAATTAAGTGAAATGTTATTTTTAAAAAAGTTTTCCATTTTTCTCATTAGCTGGTTTATATTATCAAAATGGGCTTCCCAGGTGGTGCTAGTGGTAAAGAACCCACTTGCCAATGAAGGAGACACAAAAGACTCAGGTTCAATCCCTGGGTCAGGAAGACCCCCTGGAGAAGGGAATGGCAACCCATTCCAGTGTTCTTACTTGGGAAATCCCAAGGACAGAGGAGCCTGGTGGGCTACAGTATATAAGGTTGCAAAGAGTCAGATACAACTGAAGTGACTTTGCACATATTATCAAAAATCACACCCAATCATTATTGTATTTAGAGTTTTTTCAATAAAAATTTGTGGGAATCATTTTACTTTCTTATGATGAAAGTACATCACAAGTGCTTATGATGCTTATGATGAAGCTAGATAATAATATTCTTTCATTTTCTCTTGGCCTGCAAAGTCTAAAGTATTTCCTATCTGGCCCTTCACAGAAGAAAAAGTTTTCTATCCCCTGGGTAAGATAATAAAAACAATAATAAACAATGCTAGTTAATATTTATTGAGTACTTATTATATACTCAGGCATCACTCTAAGATGTTTACATGGATGATCACATTTATTTCTCACTGTATTCCTATTTGCCATTATTCTGATTATGTTCATTTTATCCCTGTTACAATGGAACCACAGAAAAGTTACATAACCGACCCAAAGACGCAAAGCCAGGGTGTGGTGGAGCCAGGATTTGAATCCACAGTCTACCTCTGGAACCCAAACTGTCAATTGTTGGGCTATATAAACAATGGATCAGGCATCACACAGGCGCAAGAGCTGAACAAAACTTTCAAACTAGTCAAGGTTCTAGATTGGTGAAGGAAAGTCTGGCTCCACCTCTTGCTCTTTCCGTCCAAGTCATAGGACTCCGTAAGGGCAGTCCACGCTCTGAGAGGTCAACAATCAGAGGAGTAAGTGTACTACAGCAGCAGGAATCCTGGCAGAGATGACTTAGCCTGTTTCCTTTCTCACAAGGAGCAGCAGAGCTTTTGTAGGCATTAGGAGGCTGGGTGAAACCCTCCCACACACTGGCTGCTGCAGACATTCACACAGCCTGGGTATTGGGTTCTAAGAGTTACATGCCTGACAGACAAATGAGTCCTGAGTACTGGGGTGATCTCTCATCACATTCATGAGAAGGCAGCACTTATCCTTCCCAAACACCTCAGGTCCCAAGTATTTAGGTGACAAATGAGTTAGGTCCCAGGGGGTACAAACAACCCTGGCTGCAGAATAGAGAAGTAAAGGGAAGAATATGCATTTTCATAATGAAAGGAGATGAAATATGGTGTTCCGGCCAGCAGAAGTAAAGGGCCAAAGGGAGTTCTCTCTGAGAAGCTGAATTAGCAGGGAGTCAAAACCTCTGGCCTAGGACATTTGAGGCTAGTTACTGGCCTAAGACATTTGAGGCTAGTTACTGGAAATAATATGGTATACCCAGCAGGTCCAGAGCTTTGAGGAATGGCTGTGGAGTTCTTAGGATGAAAGAGGACTTTGGGTTTTAATGGGTTCAAGAGATTTTAATATTGTCGTATCAAAGAGATACAAACTCAGGCCCAAGAAGCTACTCCAGTAGATCTCTGTAGCTCATTCAATGCCCAAAACACAACCTGCATGACCTTTTTTTGTCCTCACTCCAAGCTAGCAGTCTTCAACATGTTCTTGCAGCAACAACTATGCTCCAGTAGGAAGAGATCCGCGTGCCCTGTGTCACTGTTACCATGGACTTCAACTCTGAGCTCCCTTCCTCTTCAGACCCCGACACAACAACAATAATAAATAACCCAAATACTTGATATCGCACTTAGAATGCCCCATGCACTGTTTTAAGTAATGGGTGTATATGTGTGTCTTTCAACACCATCTCACAAAACTGGCTCATTGTCTCTGTCTCAAGGGCCTACCTGGATCCGACACCTTTACTCTATTCATCCTGGATCTTCTGTCTTCACAGGCTAACTTCAGTACAGATTTACAACCAGGCATACTTGTGTTTGAGTTGGGGCTTTGCTCATTTAGTAGCTGTATGTGTTCAGTTGCACAGTTGTGTCTGACTCTTTGTGCCCACATGGACTGTAGCCTGCCAGGCTCCTCTGTCCATGGCATTCTCTGGGCAAGAATACCAGAGTGGGTTTTCATGCCCTCCTCCAGTGGATCTTCCTGACCCAGGGATTGAACCTGCGTCTCCTGCATTGGCAGGTGGATTCTTTTCCACTAGCGCCACCTGGGAAGCCCTAGTAGCTGTATGACTCTGGGCAACTTAATTAAGCTTTCTGTGCCTCAGTTTCCTCATCTGTAAAACAGGGATAACAATAGTTCTGACTTCATATGGTTGTTGTAAAAACTGGATTAAAGAAGTTAATCTAGCTAAAGCACTCAGAACAGTGCTTTGTAAACTCTCAATACACATTAGCTCCTGTTATTACAGTGCATCAGGTACTGTGCTAGATATAGATTCCACATATCCACTCAGATGTATTTCCTACTAGACTGTAGGTGATGGTGTGCCAATAAACGCTTAACAATGAGTTCTCTTGGGAAAGAAAACAAGGCCCTAATTTGTAGAGCTTAGTGATTTCTGTGGAATAAATCCTCTGACCATAGCTGATTTTAGTTATCTATTAATACACGATGACATTGGACCATAGCCGATTTTAGTTATCTATTAATACATGATGGCATTGAACCAGAGTCGGGAAGGAATGTTACTGCAAAGGATTTGAAGGCAGAGCTCTGTTCTTAGCAGTGAAAGTTTTAGCACTCAACACCCTACATCTTGAGAAAACGGGGATGCTTGATTACCTGGGGCTGATTCAAGTTATTCTGGTAATAGACCCAGTCCCAGCACAGCATTTGGCATAGAGGACTGTTCAAGAGATACAGATGAGTTGTAAGATTGGCAGGCATTTTGTAAGATACACTGAAGCAGGTATGTCCGGTGGCCCAGGGTATGGATTTGGCCTGCAGACACTGGCTCTGCCACTTCATAACTGCTTTGAGCCTCAGTTCCCCCATCAGGAAAATCAGGATGAAAGTACTCACCTCCTAGGAATGCTGAAGGGTTAAATAAGGTAGGGAGTGAGAAAGTGCCAAGAGCATTTCCAGTTTCATAGTATTCTCTCAGGAAATGCTAATTAACAAACAATGTCCACCCTGCCCTTCTTTATTCTCCTCTCAGGCCTAACAGTAGGTGATTTATTTTATTCTTCTGGTTTCATTCTACACATTGCACTTGGATTGAAAAGAAAAGAAGTGAGGTGGAGCCAGGGATTGAAGCTGGAGGGCTTAGGATGAGATTTGCTTTGGGAGTCCAAAACTCACATTGTTTTGGCTGAGTGGGCAACACATGAGGTTATATGAGGGACCTCCCAGACCCAGGGGCTCCCTGCTGTGCTGTTCTGTGCTTATTCACTCAGTCGTGTCCAATTCTTTTTTGCGACCACATGGCCTTTAGCCTGCCAGGCTCCTCTGTCCATGAGGATTCTCCAGACAAGAATACTGGAGTGGATTGCCATGCACTCTTCCAGGGGATCTTCGCAACCCAGGGACTGAATCCAGGTCTCCCGAATTAGAGGTGAATTCTTTACCATCTGAGTCACCAGGGAAGCCCCAGGAGCTCCCATAGTGGGCACAATTCCTATCTCGGATTTCCCCCATCAGCTGCCAAGCTATTTGGGAAAGCATGTCTTATAGGGACCACATATTAAAATGTATAAGCCTGAATATTAGGTTTAAAAAAAAGTGAACAAAGATGAAGGATGTGTGGGAATAAACCATGGGATTCTGGAATGAGGGAGAGAGGAGAGAAATGGAAAGGGAGAATGAAAACCCGTCAATGACACACTTCTCAAACAACTCTCAGCTTTGTTGAAAGCTGGCCCTGTTGATACAAATACAGAGCTTTCTCTTTTTTTCTTTTCTTTTATTTTATTTAAGCAAAAAATGCTTTTCTGAAGAGTGAAAATAAAAAAAAATCCTCAACTCTCCAGAGTTAGCTGACCGTGCTGCTGAAATAAGATCCACGTGTGATTCATATCCAACCTATGAGAGCATCTGGTAGTCAGCTTGTCACCCTTTCTTTGCTAGAGTAAATACCTATCAAGCAAGGAGATCCCCACTAGAAAGGAGAATGACGTTTCTGCCAAGCCGGCTAAGAGTTGTGCATCAATTCCTGTGGGGGCAAGAAGGCTGCAATCAAACCACTGGAGTGAGAGACAGTCCCATCTGAGAAGGTGACACAGAGAGTTCTCTGTAGCTGAAGAATCTAAGCTATTCCATTTTGTTAACAGAAAAACTCCATTTTGTAAGTTTCTGGGAAAAGAGCCTTTGGAAATCCCCTGACCTCACCCCACCGCCCACGAGCCAATTGGACCCCAGACCAAAATCTCCTGACTTAACACTCAGGAACTTGTGGTCTACCTAGACAATAGGGACCAATCAAGAACCAACACACAACGCTTTGAAAGAAAGTGACCAATCAGACGTTCCCCTACCTAGAAATCCTTTTTTTTCCATGTATACTCCCTATATAAGCAAAGTAATCCAAAACCTGGGGCTCCTCCCTATAGCCGCTGTGTTGGTATCAGTGGGAGCCTTGCTCGAGCTTGGTAATAAAAACTTTCTTGCTTTTGCATCGGATATCACCTCTCTTGTGGTCATTGGGAGGTTTCGCGACTTGGACATAACATAGCCTCTGCCTGTCAGCTCCTGGGTTCCCCTGGGATGAAGATACATTTTACAATTTATTGTAAAATTGGCAGTGCCTTATTGTGTAATGTTAGAAGAAATTGCAAGGAAATAACAATACCTAACATTTATCATGGAGAAGGAAATGGTAACCCACTCCAGTATTCTTGCCTGGGAAATTCCATGGATAGAGGAGCCTGATGGGCTATAGTCCATGGGGTCACAAAGAATCAGACACGACTGAGCAGAAAACACTTCTACAACATTTATCAATTGCTTATTACATGCCAGATACCTTATATATTGTCTTCTTGAGTCCTCACAACAACCCTGGGAGATACTATATCCATTTTACAGAAGAGGACAATGAGGCTTGGCAGAGGGAGGGTGGTAAAGCTACCTAAGTTTGTTTGCTGTGGAATTTGACTACTGGCCAGTTTGACCCTAGAGTCTAGCACATCACTACTGTGCTGACCTTCCCCATCATGTAATCCCTGGGGCCTCTTTTGTCCATGCTTTTCTTTTTATTTATTTATTTATTTATTTTAGTTTTTTATTTTTAAAATTTTAAAATCTTTAATTCTTACATGCGTTCCCAAACATGAACCCCCCTCCCACCTCCCTCCCCACAACATCTCTCTGGGTCATCCCCATGCACCAGCCCCAAGCATGCTGCACCCTGCATCAGACATAGACTGGCGATTCAATTCTTACATGATAGTATACATGTTAGAATTCCCATTCTCCCAAATCATCCCACCCTCTCCCTCTCCCTCTGAGTCCAAAAGTCCGTTATACACATCTGTTTCTCCTTTCCTGTCTTGCATACAGGGTCGTCATTGCCATCTTCCTAAATTCCATATATATGTGTTAGTATACTGTATTGGTGTTTTTCTTTCTGGCTTACTTCACTCTGTATAATTGGCTCCAGTTTCGTCCATCTCATCAGAACTGATTCAAATGAATTCTTTTTAACGGCTGAGTAATACTCCATTGTGTATATGTACCACTGCTTTCTTATCCATTCATCTGCTGATGGACATCTAGGTTGCTTCCATGTCCTAGCTATTATAAACAGTGCTGCGATGAACATTGGGGTACATGTGTCTCTTTCAATTCTGGTTTCCTTGGTGTGTATGCCCAGCAGTGGGATTGCTGGGTCATAAGGTAGTTCTATTTGCAATTTTTTAAGGAATCTCCACACTGTTCTCCATAGTGGCTGTACTAGTTTGCATTCCCACCAACAGTGTAGGAGGGTTCCCTTTTCTCCACACCCTCTCCAGCATTTATTGCTTGCAGATTTTTGGATCGCAGCCATTCTGACTGGTGTGAAGTGGTACCTCATTGTGGTTTTGATTTGCATTTCTCTAATAATGAGTGATGTTGAGCATCTTTTCATGTGTTTGTTAGCCATCTGTATGTCTTCTTTGGAGAAATGTCTATTTAGTTCTTTGGCCCATTTTTTGATTGGGTCGTTTATTTTTCTGGAATTGAGCTGCATAAGTTGCTTGTATATTTTTGAGATTAGTTGTTTGTCAGTTGCTTCATTTGCTATTATTTTCTCCCATTCAGAAGGCTGTCTTTTCACCTTGCTTATAGTTTCCTTTGTTGTGCAGAAGCTTTTAATTTTAATTAGATCCCACTTGTTTATTTTTGCTTTTATTTCCAGTATTCTGGGAGGTGGATCATAGAGGATCCTGCTGTGATTTATGTCTGAGAGTGTTTTGCCTATGTTCTCCTCTAGGAGTTTTATAGTTTCTGATCTTACATTTAGATCTTTAATCCATTTTGAGTTTATTTTTGTGTGCGGTGTTAGAAAGTGATCTAGTTTCATTCTTTTACAAGTGGTTGACCAGTTTTCCCAGCACCACTTGTCAAAGAGATTGTCTTTACTCCATTGTATATTCTTGCCTCCTTTGTCAAAGATAAGGTGTCCATATGTGTGTGGATTTATCTCTGGGCTTTCTATTTTGTTCCATTGATCTATATGTCTGTCTTTGTGCCAGTACCATACTGTCTTGATGACTGTGGCTTTGTAGTAGAGCCTGAAGTCAGGCAAGTTGATTCCTCCAGTTCCATTCTTCTTTCTCAAGATTGCTTTGGCTATTCGAGGTTTTTTGTATTTCCATACAAATCTTGAAATTATTTGTTCTAGTTCTGTGAAAAATGTGGCTGGTAGCTTGATAGGGATTGCATTGAATTTGTAAATTGCTTTGGGTAGTATACTCATTTTCACTATATTGATTCTTCCAATCCATGAACATGGTATATTTCTCCATCTATTAGTGTCCTCTTTGATTTCTTTCATCAGTGTTTTATAGTTTTCTATATACATGTCTTTAGTTTCTTTAGGTAGATATATTCCTAAGTATTTTATTCTTTTCGTTGCAATGGTGAATGGAATTGTTTCCTTAATTTCTTTTTCTACTTTCTCATTATTAGTGTATAGGAATGCAAGGGATTTCTGTGTGTTGATTTTATATCCTGCAACTTTACTATATTCATTGATTAGCTCTAGTAATTTTCTGGTGGAGTCTTTAGGGTTTTCCATGTAGAGGATCATGTCATCTAGAAACAGTGAGAGCTTTACTTCTTCTTTTCCAACTTGGATTCCTTTTATTTCTTTTTCTGCTCTGATTGCTGTGGCCAAAACGTCCAGAACTATGTTGAATAGTAGCGGTGAAAGTGGACACCCTTGTCTTGTTCCTGACTTTAGGGGAAATGCTTTCAATTTTTCACCGTTGAGGATAATGTTTGCTGTGGGTTTGTCATATATAGCTTTTATTATGTTGAGGTATGTTCCTTCTATTCCTGCTTTCTGGAGAGTTTTTATCATAAATGGATGTTGAATTTTGTCAAAGGCCTTTTCTGCATCTATTGAGATAATCATATGGTTTTTATTTTTCAGTTTGTTAATGTGGTGAATTACATTGATTGATTTGCAGATATTGAAGAATCCTTGCATCCCTGGGATAAAGCCCACTTGGTCATGGTGTATGATCTTTTTAATGTGTTGGATTCTGATTGCTAGAATTTTGTTAAGGATTTTTGCATCTATGTTCATCAGTGATATTGGCCTGTAGTTTTCTTTTTTTGTGACATCTTTGTCAGGTTTTGGTATTAGTGTGATGGTGGCCTCATAGAATGAGTTTGGAAGTTTACCTTCCTCTGCAATTTTCTGGAAGAGTTTGAGGAGGATAGGTGTTAGCTCTTCTCGAAATTTTTGGTAGAATTCAGCTATGAAGCCGTCTGGACCTGGGCTTTTGTTTGCTGGAAGATTTCTGATTACAGTTTCAATTTCCGTGCTTGTGATGGGTCTGTTAAGATTTTCTATTTCTTCCTGGTTCAGTTTTGGAAAATTGTACTTTTCTAAGAATTTGTCCATTTCTTCCACGTTGTCCATTTTATTGGCATACAACTGCTGATAGTAGTCTCTAATGATCCTTTGTATTTCTGTGTTGTCTGTTGTGATCTCTCCATTTTCATTTCTAATTTTTTGGATTTGATTTTTTCTCTCTTTGCTTATTGATGAGTCTGGCTAATGGTTTGTCAATTTTATTTATCCTTTCAAAGAACCAGCTTTTGGCTTTGTTGATTTTTGCTATGGTCTCTTTTGTTTCTTTTGCATTTATTTCTGCCCTAATTTTTAAGATTTCTTTCCTTCTACTAACTCTGGGGTTCTCCAATTCTTCCTTTTCTAGTTGCTTTAGTTGTAGAGTTAGGTTATTTATTTGACTTTTTTCTTGTTTCTTGAGGTATGCCTGTATTGCTATGAACTTTCCTCTTAGCACTGCTTTTATAGTGTCCCACAGGTTTTGGGTTGTTGTGTTTTCATTTTCATTAGTTTCTATGCATGTTTTGATTTCTTTTTTGATTTCTTCTGTGATTTGTTGGTTATTCAGAAGTGTGTTGTTCAACCTCCATATGTTGGAATTTTTAATAGTTTTTCTCCTGTAATTGAGATCTAATCTTAATGCATTATGGTCAGAAAAGATGCTTGGAATGATTTTGATTTTTTTGAATTTATCAAGTTTAGACTTATGGCCCAGGATGTGATCTATCCTGGAGAAGGTTCCATGAGCACTTGAAAAAAAGGTGAAATTCATTGTTTTGGGGTGAAATGTCCTATAGATATCAATTAGGTCTAACCGATCTAATGTATCATTTAAAGTTTGTGTTTCTTTGTTAATTTTCTGTTTAGTTGATCTGTCCATAGGTGTGAGTGGTGTATTAAAGTCTCCCACTATTATTGTGTTATTGTTGATTTCCCCTTTCATACTTGTTAGCATTTGTCTTACATATTGCAGTGCTCCTATATTGGGTACATATATATTTATAATTGTTATATCTTCTTCTTGGATTGTTCCTTTGATCATTATGTAGTGGCCTTCTTTGTCTCTTCTCACAGCCTTTGTTTTAAAGTCTATTTTATCAGATATGAGTATTGCCACTCCTGCTTTCTTTTGGTCTCTATTTGCGTGGGATATCTTTTTCCTGCCCTTTACTTTCAGTCTGTATGTGTCCCTTGTTTTGAGGTGGGTCTCTTGTAAGCAGCATATAGAGGGGTCTTGTTTTTGTATCCATTCGGCCAGTCTTTGTCTTTTGGTTGGGGCATTCAACCCATTTACGTTTAAGGTAATTATTGATAAGTATAATCCCATTACCATTTACTTTATTGTTTTGGGTTCGGGTTTATACACCCTTTTCGTGTTTCCTGTCTAGAGAATATCCTTTAGAATTTGTTTGAGAGCTGGTTTGGTGGTGCTGAATTCTCTCAGCTTTTGCTTGTCTGTAAAGCTTTTGATTTCTCCTTCGTATTTGAATGAGATCTTTGCTGGGTACAGTAATCTGGGCTGTAGGTTATTGTCTTTCATCACTTTAAGTATGTCTTGCCATTCCCTCCTGGCCTGAAGAGTTTCTATTGAAAGATCAGCTGTTATCCTTATGGGAATCCCCTTGTGTGTTATTTGTTGTTTTTCCCTTGCTGCTTTTAATATTTGTTCTTTGTGTTTGATCTTTGTTAATTTGATTAATATGTGTCTTGGGGTGTTTCGCCTTGGGTTTATCCTATTTGGAACTCTCTGTGTTTCTTGGACTTGGGTGATTATTTCCTTCCCCATTTTAGGGAAGTTTTCAACTATTATCTCCTCAAGGATTTTCTCATGATCTTTCTTTCTGTCTTCTTCTTCTGGGACTCCTATAATTCGAATGTTGGAGCGTTTCATATTGTCCTGGAGGTCTCTGAGATTGTCCTCGTTTCTTTTAATTCGTTTTTCTTGTTTCCTCTCTGATTCATTTATTTCTACCATTCTATCTTCTATTTCATTAATCCTATCTTCTGCCTCCGTTATTCTACTATTTGTTGCCTCCAGAGTGTTTCTGATTTCATTTATTGCGTTATTCATTATATTTTGACTCTTTTTTATTTCTTCTAGGTCCTTGTTAAACCTTTCTTCCATCTTCTCAATCCTTGTCTCTAGGCTATTTATCTGTGATTCCATTTTGATTTCAAGATTTTGGATCATTTTCACTATCAATATTCGGAATTCCTTCTCTGGTAGATTCCCTACTTCTTCCTCTTTTGTTTGGTTTGGTGGGCAACTCTCCTGTTCCTTCACCTGCTGAGTATTCCTCTGTCTCTTCATCTTGGTTATATTGCTGCGTTTGGGGTGGCCTTTTTATATTCTGGTAATTTGTGGAGTTCTCTTTATTATGGAGCTTCCTCACTTTGGGTGGGGTTCTATCAGTGGCTTGTCAAGGTTTCCTGGTTAGGGAGGCTTGTGTTGGAGTTTTGGTGGGTGGAGCTGGGTTTCTTCTCTCTGGAGTGCAGTGGAGTGACCCGTAATGGGTTATGAGACATCAAAGTTTTGGGATAATTTTGAGCTGCCTGAATATTAAAGCTCAGGGGAGTGTTCCTGTGTTGCTGGAGAATTTGCGTGGTATGTCTTGTTTTGGAACTTGTTGGCCCTTGGGTGGAGCTTGGTTTCGGTGTAGGTATGAAGGCATTTGATGGCTCCTATTGCTTAATGTTCCCTGAATTCAAGAGTTCTCCAATGTTTTCAGGCTTTGGATTTAAGCCTCCTGCTTCTGGTTTTCAGTTTTATTTTTACAGTAGCCTCTAGACTTCTCCATCTATACAGCACCGATGATAAAACATCTAGGTTAAAGATGAAAAGTTTCTCCACATTGAGGGACACTCAGAGAGGTTCACTGAGTTACAAGGAGAAGAGTAGATGGAGGGGGTAGTTAGAGGTAACTGGAATGAGATGCGGTGAGATCAAAAGAGGAGAGAGCAAGCTAGCCAGTAGTCACTTCCTTATGTGCGCTCTATAGTCTGGACCGCTCAGAGGTATTTACAGAGTTATACGGGGAAGAGGAGAGGGGGGAAGTAGACAGAGCTGACCAGGAGGATAAGAGAGAGGAATGAGTAGGAGAGAGACAAATCCTGCCAGTAACCAGTTCCTTAGGTGTTCTCCACCGTCTGGAACACACAGAGATTCACAGAGTTGGATAGAGAAGAGATGGGGGAGAAAAGAGACAGAGGCCACCTGGTGGAGAAAAAGGAGAGTCCAGAGGAGGAGAGAGTGGTCAAGCCAGTAATCTCGCTCTCAGGTAAACTTGGGTAGTGAAGTTTGGGTTTTTAAATGTACAAAATTGACAACAAAAACCTAAGAGCAAAGATTAAAAATCTAGAGTAGAGGTTGGATTTTCAAAGATACAATATTAAAGAAAAGCAGAAGGAAAAAGGAAGAAAGAAAAAAAAGAATTATTAAAAAACAAACAAACAAACAAACAAACAAAAAACCACCAACAACCATCCAAAGACTATATATGGTGTTTGCCTTAATTAAAAAAAATAAGTCTTTTTTTTTAAATAGTAATAATAGGTTATAGAAATAAAAATTAGAGGAGAAATAGAAGACTTAACAATTAAAAAAAGTTAGAAAAAAGAAAAAAAACCAAAAAACAAAAAAGCAAAAAAAAAAAAAAAAAAGGAGTGATTTTAAAAATAGTAAAAATATATCTTGCCCTTCTCTGGTGTTATGGGCCGTGTGGGATCACTTCCAAGGCGGTTCCCTCTGTTTAACTTCTTCTGTTTCCTGGTTTTTTAGGCTCACTAGTTCAGTCGTGCTGTGGGGAGGGGGGATGCTGCAAACAAATAGCACTGTCGTGTGCACACAGTATCTCTGCCCCGCTTGACCTGCCCTTTCTCGCGGTGCACAAACCGCTCCGGCTCTAGGATGCTCAGCCGGGAACCATCTGGGGCCGGCCCTAGGCTGCGTGCACTTCCCCGGTCCAAGCTGCTCAGGTTTGCCGCTCAGGCAGCCCTCAGAGGCACAAATTCGGCTGGGACTGTGCTTTGTGCCCTTCCCAGGTCCGAGTAGCTCAGGAGTTTGGCGAGCGCGATCGCCGCGGCTTGTCACCTTTTCTGCCGCTGCTGCTCAGCTCTCTGGGTGGACCGCTGGCGCACCCCTGAGGCAGACTGTGACTGTCCAGCACCCCCAGAAGTCTTAGCAAAGGAGCCTGCTTGCAGTTAGGTAAGTAAAGTCTCTCCGGGTCTGCAATTGCCCCTTTCCAGTCCTTACGGCTCTGGCTGCCTGTCCCCGGCGGGGGATGGTCTGCAGCCGGCTTTTCCATTCCATCCTTTGTTCTGTGCTCGGTCCTGGCGGTGTCTTATGTTTGAGCTTTTCACGTGGTAGCTATCCCACAGTCTGGGTTGCTAGCCCAAGTTAGATTGTTCTGGTTGCGCGTGGGGCGTTCCTGCCCGATTCTTACAAAGCTCTGCAGCCCACGCCTCCCACACGTCCCTGCCCTGCCCCCACTTCCCAATGGCGGATGCAGGCGTCTGTGCTGCTTTTCCGCTGGGGGAGTTACTGTTGGGCTTGTAATCTGTTGGTTTTAATTATTTATCTATTTTTCCTTCCTGTTATGTTGCCCTCTGTGTTTCCTAGGCTCGCCACAGACTCGGCAGGGAGAGTGTTTCCTGGTGTTTGGAAACCTCTCTTCTTAAAATTCCCTTCCCGGGACGGGCTTCCCTTCCTGGGACGGAGCTCCCTCCCCACCTCCTTTGTCTCCTTTTTCGTCTTTTATATTTTTTCCTACCTGTTTTTGAAGACAATGGTCTGCTTTTCTGGTTGCCTGATGTCCTCTGCCAGCCTATAGAAGTTGTTTTGTGGAGTTTGCTCGGCGTTGAAATGTTCTTTTGAGGAATTTGTGAGGGAGAAAGTGGTCTTCCCGTCCTATTCCTCCGCCATCTTTTCTCTCCCCCCCCTCCCCCGTCCATGCTTTTCAAAGAGCCCAGTGGTACCCTTCCTATCTGGCGCTAACAATGTACTCCCCTGAACCCAGAAGAAAAAAAAGGACATTCCTCAGCTTCTTTCTGGGTTGTCTTAAATGGAAAACAAATGCAACCTGTTGACATGTTGATATTCACTGTGTCAAAGTGAAGTGCTGGTGGTGTAAGGGTTACCTTTGCTAATGTAGATGTGTGGCCTCCAACCCTCCTCCAGAGAGTAGCTTCCTGATTTGCCCAGCTCTGTTCTTTTACTTTTCTGCCATGAGCAATGTCATCTATCTCCAGGCCAGAGTCTCCACCAGCACATATGCCATCACTGGGTGAATTACAAAGAGGCAGCCCTGCTAGGACAAACTCAGGGAAAGGTGTGCCTTTCTCAGGGCTGATGCAAACCCAAGCCAGAGCATAGAGCTTGGGAAATGGGGATTACAGAGTGTATTTCAGGTTCCACTCCCTTCCCTCCAGAACCCTAGTGGAGGAGACATCTACTTAATCTTCTACTGCCTTGGAGCAGCCTTGCTCCAAGCTCACCACCCCTAACCTACAAGGGTCTCCTCCTCTTTTGACTTTGAAGGACTCCTTGTGTATTGGAGCTTTAGAAAATGGTTCCCTAAGAAATCATCCCTGGATTACTCCCCAAGTAGATATATTGAGAGCAAGGCTGATCAGGTATCTATTGCTATACTTCTCATAAGACCTAGCACAGGCCTGGGTGCCTAGGAACCAGTCACTAATAAATATGGAAAGAGACAGAATTGTGGTCTGTGTAGGGGAAGGGCCACACAAAAATGGACATTGTCTGTCCCCAGAAATGATGCTACATGAACATTCAGCAACATCTGCCTATGTCTTATCCATTCCACCTCACCACAAATTCTCCCTGGAAACCACAGAGACTGTGATCAGCCCAACTCTGATCAAGTGGATTTGAGTGTCTTTGTTGTTCTCTTTGAGCCCAGGGGTGAATGTTGGAGTGATTGGCATTTTCCTAACATCCACAGGAACCTCTGCCCATCAGGGCCCAGGTAACTCAACCACGTCTGTGTGTGCTCACTGTAGCAGGAAACACAGACTCTGTGTATAAAACAGGAGAATACCTCAGGGAAATGAATACTCCTGAGAACGGCAAGGTTCATATCTTGAAACTACATTTGCAGGCACTGAGGAAATCTATATTAATCAACTGAAATGGAAGGCCATTTTATTTCAGAGTCAGACTGGAGTCAATAGCTGGAAGGATTTTCAAGCAATACATTCTATTAAGCACTGAATTAGGTACCCAAGTGCTAGAGGATGGTGGGATAGAGTCCTGCGGGATGAGAAAGGAAAGAGTATTCTCGGGTGCTTAAAGAACTATTAAGGAAAAGAGAAGAAAGCCCTACACTCTTCCAGTCCTAATCTAGGTTGAAATTCGTTCTTCCTTGGGATTTTGAAAACTTGGGGTAACATGCACACAACATAAAATATACCATCTTGACCATTTTTAGGTGTTCAGTTCTGTTGGGTTAAGTGATCCCCATTATTGTACAATCAATCTCTGGATTGATTTTCATCTTACAAAACTGAAACTTTGTACCCCCATTTCCCCTGCCATTCAGCCCTTGTCACCCACTCTTTCTGTGTCTATAATTTGACAACTCTAGGAACTTCAGAGAAGTGGAATCACTTCCTTGGGACTTTTATACACATAATAGAGTCCATTTCTTATAAACATTTCTCATTATAATGCCCAGATTGAGTCACAAAACACTCCCTTTGGCAAATCCCTTAACTCCTAATAGATTCGGTCTGTAGGAAGGCTTCTTCTTCTGCCCGTTAAGTGTGACTGATTTTTTCATCCTCTATCCTGGTTCCTCTGTTCTTCTCACTCTACAGGTCCTTCTGAGCAATTTGACCCATAAGCTTGATGGGTACAGCCACCTGAATTCTGTATCCTAGGTCTCCCTCCTGTGCTCTACACCAATACGTTCAGCTGACTACTGGGGACCTACACTCGGATGTATCCTAGGTTCCTCAGACCTGACATGTCCAAAGCTGAACACATCACCCACCCCGATACAATCTGCTCTTCCATTTGTGTTCCCTAGGTCAGAGAATGGCAATACCATCCACTTGACTGCCCAAGCAAGAGACTTAGGACCATTTTATCTCTTACCTCTCCACCAATCCTAGTATCCACTCAGTCATCAAGGCCTATGGATCTAGTCTTCTCCATTTCATGCAACATCTGAGAATGATGATACAATGAAAGCATAATTCACTCTGTATGGAAAGTAGGCAAAGCAGGCCTCAGAGAACAGATACTCCAGTCAAGTGCTGAAGAATAAGGAGAAATATGCCCAATGAACAGGTGACTAGATCACTGCAGGCAGACAAAGTAACCCCTATGCAGCTACATAGAGAAGAAAGAGCATTTGCAGAGAACATCAAATAGTCCAGCATCCTTGGAGCATAGAGTGAAAGTCGGGAAACATGAATGGTTTGTGGAGTGCTTTGAACACTGTGTTGAAGTCATATTTTGCAATGGAACAGCAATAAAAACCCCATCATGGATCACAGCTTTGTTATAGCAAAGGGGCTTGCATAACTCAATGAGCCATGCCCTTCAGGGCCACCCAAGATGGATGAGTCACAGTGAAGAGTTCTGACAAAATGTGATCCACTACAGAAGGAAATGGCAACCCACTCCAGTATTCTTGCCTGGAGAATCCCATGGACAAAGGAGCCTGGTGGGCTACCATCCATGGGATCCCAAGGAGTTGGACATGACTAAAGTGACTTATCATGCATGCATGCACTCAGTCTTCACCCCCAGCACTAACTTCCCATCCTCCAATCTCACATCAGTTCTTGCCCTTAGCTGAATTTAGCTGGAAGTCCACTAATATGGAAGTCTGGGAAATATAGTCTGCAGAGTTTGGTCGACCTGTGACACAGAGCACATCAGGAGATGAGCGAAGAATACATTGAAACGTGATGTAGGCACAAGACCAGTATGCTTAGTACTTGAAAAGATCTGCCAGCCATTATTTTTCAATTTACCAACAGTACAGTCTTCTTCTCCTAGAACAATGGAGACCCAGCAGCCAGGCAGTACCTGTGAGAACATGAGCCTCTTAAAATCACCTATTAGGATGTCCTGCTGTACAAAAAGGGCTGAGTATTTCAAAGGGTACCAAGTTCCAAAGGCAGGTGTCCAAGTAGGAGTTGCTGGCTGAATCTCTGTCAAACATATGTCCATTCCGTGCCTTTGTTGGAAACTTTAGGATCATTATCTGAACATCTTTAAGGTAACTGACATTAACTTCATGGTCTTTCCAACTAAGCCTCTCTTTTCCCTATGCCTCCATCCTGTCCTCCACTGTACCTCGCCTGGTCTGGGGCATCCAAGCCCTGCTCTGCTACCTTTTCTAAACTACTGTCATGGATTGAAAAAAAGATCCCAAAGACACTGTGACCAGTTACAGTGCCTTATTGTGGCAAGTATTCAATAGGTATCTGTTGAGTGAATGAAACACCAAGAAAACTGAAAACTGGTCATGGGAAACTAGCTCGTGTTTCCTAAAAGTACTGGATTGAGGTAGGCCTTTTATCAGTTGCACATAGGGAAGCACAACCCTGCCATGTCCTGCACAGCAGAGGAGATCTGAGCAGGGGAGAGGTCAGTGTAGTGTGGTTGCCTTTACAAGCTCCCCCTTTTCAACATGTGAAGCTATCGGTTTTCTACTCTGGTCACATTTCTTTGGCTCGGGAAAATTCTCTCAGGTTCTGACTCCCACCATCTGCTTGGCATCCTATCACTCTTGACTGGTTCCCTTCATACCCGAATTCTCCCCCTCTGAGCTCTCCTCTGGCTTGACAACCTAGATGAACCACTGATGTGCCAGCATTTTGGTTTCAGTCTTTGGAAGGGTTGGATGACTCACATTTCAAACACTGCCCTTCACCATGGGTGAGGTTTGACCCACCCCATCCCCACCCCATGCCTAGTTGAAGCTCCCTGACATGGCATCCCCACCTAGAGATGATGGGGATATAAGATGGGTGCATGGAGTTACTGGTTTTTGTGACCACCTGAGAAAGTCACATCTTGCAGGGGAAGTGAAGCAATGAGTCACTGCACTCTCTTGCAATCTAGAAATGGAAGGTTCAGGGAAGGATTAAAGGGATTTCCTCTAAACCCCCGAGAGATACATGAATGCTCTGCATCTCTCAAGACTTTCAACACCATAATCTGCTGATTCAGTCTATGGTGAAAGATAAGGTACATTCAACAGCCCCATATGTAAGCGGCTAAAAATAGCTCAGAGAAGACCAGATCCGAGAGGGTCTCAGTGGACTCCACAATGAATAGATGCTATGTCCAAGACTCTCAGTCTTTTGGAAATTCAGAGACATCTACATGGTGTTACTTTGTCACCCACCAACTTTTTTTTACTGTACCACAACACCTGCTAAAACAGTGGACAAGAGATGGGCAAGTATATGGAATGACTAGAGGACTGGTATCAACCTCTGGGATTGGTTGGGCCTAAGCCTTAACCATTCTTGCACCCTGCTTTACTGCTGTAGAGTTTCAAGCCATGGCACCTGCCTTCATGTCTGGGCCCCAGTAGACTTCTGACTAATGGACACTTTTACAAATGAAGTCTTTATGTAGCTGACCACACAGCCCAAGCCAATCTTGAGTTGCCACTCATACCTCTTTGCTGTAGGAACCATGTTTCTCATGATACTTCACTATCAAACTGGGATTAGGGAAAAATTCTAAGAGTAAAGAATCCGATTATTCATGTGTCATATTACTGCCTTTGCAATTGTACCCCAGCTGTGCCAACCACTGCTACCAAAAACATCAAGGAAATTTTCTGTCTCTAAGGACTTGACATCAACCCAGTCTCTCACTAGAAAGCCATGTTTGTATTCCTACTTTGGAGGGTACCATTCAAAGTTCTCCACTTTTGCATCTACCTATCACCATTGGCAGATGGGTGGTCAGATGCATCCTTTAAATGAGCTCTTGGAGGCCTCCCTCTGTGCTATGCCTACTATGCACAGCAGGGACATGTTTCCTAACCTAGTGGACTTAAGAGTTACATGGAGAAAGTCACTGAATTGCCACAAGGAATGCCCCATTTCAGAGCAATCAGCTTTCTCTTTAGCACTTCTGTCACTCCACTGACTGGTCAGAACTTAGAAGATAGACAGGCCAACCAACAGAACTTCTAGGCTCCCCTTCTGGTGGGTCTAGGATGAGAACAAGAAGGATGTTGGCTAGTCCAGGGGGAGCTTGTCCTCCTGCCTTTGCCCCCAGCTGAAGAGTGGCTACCTGAAGCCCCTAAAAGACATGATCTTCTTGATAGCATGTGGGCCTGTACCCTGCAGACCTAGATCCCTATGCTTGCTCAGCTTCAAAACTAAGAAAGAGCCTGGAGTCAGTGACAGAGACATCCGTTTCATGGAAGGGGAAGCTTACATGTCCGAAGCAAGATCTGGAGTGACACTCCACTGTGTGAGGCCAACAGTGAGCAGGACATGGTGGCAGTCTTCACTCCTGGGGGCGAGGGGAGTTTGCCAGTTACAGAGGGAATTGACATAAGGTGGGCTCAAAGTAAACAGCAGAGAGGCGTGTGTCTCATCACCCCTTTGATAAGCATCACCAGCTGGGTCCTGGAGCAAGTGAGTAGGAATGTCAGTCCTGTGAGTGGGTGTAGGTGAAGAACACACTGATGGAGCAGGGCATGTACAGAGAGCAAGAGAGCAGCCATCTTGAGTGGACTGACCGTACAGAGCATGTCTACTCTGTCTCTCCACTGCATATTTCCCCACTCTATTTCTTCTGGCCCTCAACTGGGCTGATGACCCAAGGCAGGAAATAGTATATGTTGTGGGAAGGTAATTGCCTGTTCTGTTGCCATGTCCTGTAAGAGCTTCTTGTGTGTCCATGTTACCACAGTGACCTATCTTGAGGCCGAGAATGAGTAATTTAGACTTCATACCTCACCACCAACTTCTAACTCCTCTTCTCCTTGGCTGCTTTCAGACCCCATTTTTATTGGCTAGAAGCAGCTACCACTACCTTGTTTATTTTATTTTATTATTTTTATTTTTTGGCTGGGCCACATGGCACGTGGGATCCTAGATCCCTGACCAGGGATCAAACCCATGCCCCAGGAGTGGAAGCACAGAGTCCTAACCACTGGACCATCAGGGGAATCCTTGCCACTGCCTCTTGAGAGCTAAGTGTACACATATCTTCCCCACTCTGCCTTCAGTGATGTCACATCAGTATTGTAAAATCATCCATTATAGGAGGATTTACACCACAAAAATGGTCAAACACTTCAAGCTAGTTTCTTCCCACCCAAAGAGCCAGTTATTACACACTGACCACCAAACCCCTGCTTGTACCTTACCACCTCATCTTTGATAAGTCCTATTTGTTTTTCAGAACAGATACTTTCCTTTTTCTGAACCTACAATTTTTGAGGATGTTGCTTTAGGCAACTGCTTTTTGATTCCACATAGTGACACCCAACTCCGGTATTCTTGCCTGGAAACCCCATGGACAGAGGAGCCTGGTAGGCTGCAGTCCATGGGGTCGCTCAGAGTCAGACACAACTTCACTTTCACTTTCACTTTTCAGTTTCGTGCATTGGAGAAGGAAATGGCAACCCACTCCAGTGTTCTTGCCTGGAGAATTCCAGGGACAGGGGAGCCTGGTGGGCTGCCATCTATGGGGTGGCACAGAGTCGGACAAGACTGAAGCAACTTAGCAGCAGCAGCAATGACACCAAGGGGCAAGAGGAATTCCCCTGCCATGGCCTGAGTATAAGGGACATCCCTCTGATCAGAACCACAGTAATCCCTCTGGTGCAACTAGTCAAAGGCAAGGTACCAGACAAGGGTTAGAGTCTACTAGGCTCCTTGGGGCTTCTATTTGCATTTTCCAGAGGAGGCTTGTGGCAGTAGTGTAGGTAGTAGACATTCTGCCAAGTGACAACCCAGCATTGGAACTGAAAATTTTAGTATCCACGTGGAAGCCTTTGCTGCCAAAACTCCAAGTCCTGTAGAAAATTGCTGGTGATGGCTAGTGGTGGTCTGGCTTTATTTGGATGAGACTGTTCTGAGACTGCAGGGAATGGTAGACATACTACATAACTGGAGTCTTGATTGACAGATCACAGAAATGGTAACAAACCGTCAAATAGTGGGGCTTCCCAGGTGGTTCAGTGGTAAAGAATCCACTTGTCAAGGAGACCCAGGTTCCAACCCTGGGTTAGGAAAATTCCCTGGAGAAGGAAATGGCAACCCACTCCAGTATTCTTCTTTCAATATAAATTTATTTATTTTAATTGGAGGCTAATTGCCTTATAATATTGTATTGGTTTTCCATACATCAACATGGAATCCACCACAGGTGTACACGTGTTTCCCATCCTGAACCCATCTCCCACCTCCCTCTCCATACCATCCCTCTGGGTCATCCAAGTGCACCAGCCTCAAGCATCCTGTATCATGAATAGAACCTGGTCTGGTGATTCATTTCACATATGATATTATACATGTTTCAATGCCATTCTCCCAAAGCTTCCCACCCTCACCCTCTCCCACAGAGTCCAAAAGACTGTTGTATACATCTGTATCTCTTTTGCTGTCTCACAATACAGGGTTATCGTTATCATCTCTCTAAATTCCATATATATGCGTTAGTATACTGTATTGGTGTTTTTCTTTCTGGCTTACTTCACTCTGTATAATAGGCCCCAGTTTCATCCACCTTATTAGACTGATTCAAATGTATTCTTTTTAATGGCTGAGTAATACTCCATTGTGTATATGTACCACAGCTGTCTTATCCATTCATCTGCTGATGGACATCTAGGTTGCTTCCATGTCCTGGCTATTATAAACAGCACTGGATGAACATTGCGGTACACGTGTCTCTTTCAATTCTGGTTTCCTTGGGGTGTATGCCCAGCAGTGGGATTGCTGGGTCATATGGCAGATCTATTTCCAGGTTTTTTATGGAATCTCCTCACTGTTCTCCATAGTGGCTGTACTAGTTTGCATTCCCACCAACAGTGTAAGAGGGTTCCCTTTTCTCCACACCCTCTCCAGTATTTATTGCTGGTAGACTTTTGGATCACAGCCATTCTGACTGGCGTGAAATGGTACCTCATTGTGGTTTTCATTTGCATTTCTCTGATAATGAGTGATGTTGAGCATCTTTTCATGTGTTTGTTAGCCATCTGTATGTCTTCTTTGGAGAAATGTCTGTATAGTTCTTTGGCCCTTTTTTTTATTGGGTCATTTATTTCTCTGGAATTGAGCTACAGGAGTTGTTTGTATATTTTTGAGATTAGTTCCTTGTCAGTTGCTTCATTTGCTATTATTTTCTCCCATTCTGAAGGCTGTCTTTTCACCTTGTTTATAGTTTCCTTTATTGTGCAGAAGGTTTTAATTTTAATCAGGTCCCATTTGTTTATTTTTGCTTTTATTTCCAATATTCTACGAGGTGGGTCATAGAGGATCCTGCTGTGATTTATGTCAGAGAGTGTTTTGCCTATGTTCTCCTCTAGGAGTTCTATAGTTTCTGGTCTTGCATTTATATCTTTAATCCATTTTGAGTTTATTTCTGTGTATGGTGTTAGAAAGTGTTCTAGTTTCATTCTTGTACAAGTGGTTGACCAGTTTTCCGAGCACCATTTGTTAAAGAGATTGTCTTTAATCCTTTGTACATTCTCACCTCCTTTGTCAAAGATAAGGTGTCCATAGGTGCATGGATTTATCTCTGGGCTTTCTATTTTGTTCCATTGATCTATATTTCTGTCTTTGTGCCAGTACCATGCTGTCTTGATGACTGTGGCTTTGTAGTAGAGCCTGAAGTCAGGCAGGTTGAGTCCTCCAGTTCTATTCTTCTTTCTCAAGAGTGCTTTGGCTATTCCTGGTTTTTTGTATTTCCATACAAATTGTGAAATTATTTGTTCTAGCTCTGTGAAAAATACCGTTGGTAGCTTGATAGGGATTGCATTGAATCTATAGATTGCTTTGGGTAGTGTACTCATTTTCACTATATTGATTCTTCCAATCCATGAACACGGTATATTTCTCCATCTATTAGTGTCCTCTTTGATTTCTTTCACCAGTGTTTTATAGTTTTCAATATATAGGTCTTTAGTTTCTTTAGGTAGATATATTCCTAAGTATTTTATTCTTTTCCTTGCAATGGTGAATGGAATTGTTTCTTTAATTTCTCTTTCTATTTTCTCATTATTAGTGTATAGGAATGCAAGGTATTTCTGTGTGTTGATTTTATATCCTGTCACTTTACTATATTCATTGATTAGCTCTAGTAAATTTCTAGTGGAGTCTTTGGGGTTTTCTATGTAGAGGATCATGTCATCTGCAAACAGTGAGAGTTTTACTTCTTCTTTTCCAATTTGGATTCCTTTTATATATTTTTCTGGTCTGATTGCTATGGCCAAAACTTCCAAAACTAAGTTGAATAGTAGTGGTGAAAGTGGGCACCCTTGTCTTATTCCTGACTTTAGGGGAAATGCTTTCAACTTTTCACCATTGAGGATAATGTTTGCTGTGGGTTTGTCATATATAGCTTTTAGTATGTTGAGGTATGTTGCTTCTATTCCTGCTTTCTGGAGAGTTTGTATCATAAATGGATGTTGAATTTTGTCAAAGGCTTTCTCTGCATCTATTGAGATAATCATATGGCTTTTATTTTTCAATTTGTTAATGTGGTGTATTACATGGATTGATTTGTGGATATTGAAGGATCCTTGCATTCCTGGGATAAAGCCCACTTGGTCATGCTGTATGATCTTTTTAATGTGCTGTTGGATTCTGATTGCTAGAAGTAGAAGTTTACCTACCTCTGCAATTTTCTGGAAGAGTTTGAGTAGGATAGCTGTTAGCTCTTCTCTCAATTTTTGGTAGAAGTCAGCTGTGAAGCCGTCTGGACCTGGGCTTTTGTTTGCTGAAAGATTTCTGATTACAGTTTCAATTTCCATGCTTGTGATGGGTCTGTTAAGATTTTCTATTTCTCCCTGGTTCAGTTTTGGAAAGGTGTACTTTTCTAAGAATTTGTCCATTTCTTCCAAGTTGTCCATTTTATTGGCATATAATTGCTGATAGTAGTCTCATGATCCTTTGTATTTCTGTGTTGTCTGTTGTGACCTCTCCATTTTCATTTCTAATTTTATTGATTTGATTTTTCACCCTTTGTTTCTTGATGAGTCTGGCTAATGGTTTGTCAATTTTTTCTATCCTCTCAAAGAACCATCTTTTGGCTTTGTTAATTTTTGCTATGGTCTCTTTTGTTTCTTTTGCATTTAATTCTGCCCTACTTTTTAAGATCTCTTTCCTTCTAGTAACCCTAGGATTCTTCATTTCTTCCTTTTCTACTTGCTTTAGGTGTAGAGTTAGGTTATTTATTTGACTTTTTTTCTCGTTTCTTAAGGTATGCCTGTATTGCTATGAACCTTCGCCTTAGCACTGCTTTTACAGTGTCCCACAGGTTTTGGGTTGTTGTGTTTTCCTTTTCATTGGTTTCTATGCATATTTTGATTTCTTTTTTGATTTCTTCTGTGATTTGTTGGTTATTCAGCAGCGTGTTGTTCAGCCTTCATATGTTGGCATTTTCAAGAGTTTTTCTCCTGTAATTGAGATCTAATCTTACTGCATTGTGGTCAGAAAAGATGCTTGGAATGATTTCAATTTTTTATGAATTTGCCAAGGCTAGATTTATGGCCCAGGATGTGATCTACCCTGGAGAAAGTTCTGTGTGCACTTGAGAAAAAGGTGAAATTCATTGTTTTGGGGTGAAATGTCCTATAGGTATCAATTAGTCTAAGTGGTCTATTGTATCATTTAAAGTTTGTGTTTCCTTGTTAATTTTCTGTTTAGTTGATCTATCCATAGGTGTGAATGGGGTATTAAAGTCTCCCAGTATTATTGTGTTACTGTTAATTTCCCCTTTCATACTTGTTAGCATTTGTCTTACATATTGCGGTGCTCCTATGTTGGGTGCATATATATTTATAATTGTTATATCTTCTTCTTGGATTGATCCTTTGATCATTATGTAGTGTCCTTCTTTGTCTCTTTTCACAGCCTTTCTTTTATAGTCTATCTGATATGAGTATTGCTACTCCTCCTTTCTTTTGGTCTCTATTTGCATGGAATATCTTTTTCCAGCCCTTCACTTTCAGTCTGCATGTGTCCCTTGTTTTGAGCTTGGTCTCTTGTAGACAACATATATAGGGGTCTTGTTTTTGTACATTCAGCCACTCTTTGTCTTTTTGTTGAGGCATTCAACCCATTTACATTTAAGGTAATTATTGATAAGCATGATCCCATTGCCATTTAGTTTATTGTTTTGGGTTCAAGTTTATACACCCTTTCTGTGTTTCCTGTCTAGAGAAGATCCTTTAGCATTTGTTGGAGAGCTGGTTTGGTGGTGCTGAATTCTCTCAGCTTTTGCTTGTCTGTAAAGCTTTTGATTTCTCCTTCATCTTTGAATGAGATCCTTGCTAGGTACAGTAATCTGGGCTGTAGGTTATTTTCTTTCATCACTTTAAGTATGTCCTGCCATTCCCTCCTGGCCTGAATAGTTTCTATTGAAAGATCAGCTGTTATCCTTATGGGAATCCCCTTGTGTGTTATTTGTTGTTTTTCCCTTGCTGCCTTTAATATTTGTTCTTTGTCTTTGATCTTTGTTAAGACATTAATATGTGTCTTGGGGTGTTTTGCCTTGGGTTTACCCTGTTTGGAATTCTCTTGGTTTCTTGGATTTGGGTGATTATTTCCTTCCCCATTTTAAGGAAGTTTTCAATTATTATATCTTCAAGTATTTTCTCATGGTCTTTATTTTTTCTTGTTCTTCTGGGACTCCTATGATTCGAATGTTGGGGCGTTTAACATTGTCCCAGAGGTCTCTGAGATTGTCCTTATTTCTTTTAATTAGTTTTTCTTTTTTCCTCTCTGATTCATTTATTTCTACCATTCTATCTTCTACCCCTCTAATCCTATCTTCTGCCTCCATTATTCTACTGTTGGTTCCCTCAAGAGTGTTTTTGATATCATTTATTGCATTATTCATTATATAGTGACCCTATTTTATTTCTTCTAGGTCCTTGTTAATCTTTATTTGCTTCTTCTCAATCCTTGTCTCCAGGCTGTTTATATGTGATTCCATATTGTTTTCAAGATTTTGGGTCGTTTTCACCTTCATTATTCGGAATTCTTTAGCAGGTATATTCCCTATTTCTTCCTCTTTTGTTTGGTTTGGTGGCCATTTATCCTGTTCCTTTATGTGCTGGGTATTCCTCTGTCTCTTCATCTTGTTTATATTGCTGTGTTTGGGATGGCCTTTCTGTATTCTGGCAGTTTGTGGAGTTCTCTTTATTGTGGAGTTTCCTCACTGTGGGTGGGGTTGTACAGGTGGCTTGTCAAGGTTTCCTGGTTAGGGAAGCTTGTGTCGGTGTTCTGGTGGGTGGAGCTGGATTTCTTCTCTCGGGAGTGCAATGTTTCTCCAGTAATGAGTTATGAGATGTCAATGGGTTTGGAGTGACTTTGGGCAGCCTGTATATTGAAGCTCAGGGCTGTGTTCCTGTGTTGCTGGAGAATTTGTGTGGTATGTCTTGCTCTGGAACTTGTTGGCCCTTGGGTAGTGCTTGGTTTCAGTGTTGGCATGGACGTGTTTGATGAGCTCCTGTCGATTAATGTTCCCTGGATTCAGGAGTTCTCTAGTGTTCTCAGAATTTGGACTTAAGCCTCCTGCTTCTGGTTTTCAGTCTTATTTTTACAGTAGCCTCAAGTCTTCTCCATCTATACAGCACCATTGGCAAAACATCTACGTTAATGATGAAAAGTTTCTCCACAGTGAGGGACACCCAGAGAAGTTCACAGAGTTACATGGAGAAGAGACGAGAGAGGAAGGTGATAGAGGTGACTCGAATGAGATGAGGTGGAATCAAATGAGGAGGGAGCAAGCTAGCTAGTAATCACTTCCTTATGTGTGCTCCACAGTCTGGACCACTCAGAGATGTTCACGGAGTTACACAGAGAAGAGAAGAGGAAGGAAGGAGACAGAGGTGGCCAGGAGGATAAAGGGGGAAATTAAAAGGAGAGAGACAGATCCAGCTAGTAATCAGTTCCCTAAGTGTTCTCCACAGTCTGGAACACACAAAGAGATTCACAGAGTTGGGTAGAGAAGAGAAGGGGGAGGGAGGAAATAGAGGCGACCTGGTGGAGAAAAAGGAGAGTCCAAAGGGGGAGAGAGCAATCAGGCCAGTGATCTCACACCCAAGTAAAAATGGATACTGAAGATTGGATTCTTAAAGGTACAAAATTGATAACAAATACCAAAAAGCAAAGATTAAAAATCTAGAGTTAGAGGTTGGATTTTCAAAAATACAATATTAAAGAAAAAAAGTCACAAAAATTATAAAATATATATATATATATATGAAGTTTGCTTTTAAAAAAATAGGGTCTCTCTATTTTTTTGCAAAGTAATAGTAGGTTATAAAAATAAAAATTAAAGGAGTGATAGAGGACTTAAATTTTTTAAAAAATCTAAAAAAATTAAGAATTTTATTAAAAATAGTAAATATATATCTAGGACTTTCTCTGGTGTTATTGTGGGCAGTGTGGGGTTCTTTCAGTTTCGGATAGTTCCTTGATCTGGCTTATATTTCTCAAGATCTATAGGCCCCTTCCTATGTATTCAGTACTAACTACAGGGTTTTAATCTATTGCACCTGTCACGACCAAGAAGGTTCCCTGTTTTAGCTTCTTCTGTTTGCTGGTCTCTTCAGTGTCTACTTTCTGCCCTGACACAAAGTGGTGTTGGTGGATACTTTTTTAGGCTCACTTGTTCCATCGTGCTGTGGGGAGGGAGGGACACTATGAACAGATAACACTAGTGTGTACTTGAAGTGACTCGGCCACACTGGGTTTGCCCCGCTCACGGCGTGTGTGCCTTCCCTGTCTACACTGCTTAGGCTCTAGGTTGCTCTGCCTGGAACTGTCTGAGATTGGCCCTGGGTTGTATGCACTTCCTAGGTCTAAGCCTCTTAGGTTCACATAATTGGTTAGTCCTCAGAGGCGAAGACTCGGTTGGGCCTGCGTTTTGTGCCCTTCCCAGGTCTGAGCAGCTCAGGTCACCAGGTGTTTGGTGAGTGCATTCGCTGAGACTTATCGCCTCCCCCATCCCTGCTGTTCGGTTTTCTGGGTATACGACTGGCGCACCTTCTCAGGCAGATGTTGACCATCCAGAATCCCAAGAAGTCTTAGTTAGCAATGAAGCCTGCTTGCAGTTTGGTAGATATTGCCTCTCTCGGGCTGTGATTGCCCCCTTCCGGCTCTGGCTGCCTGTCAGCAGAGGGGGATGGTCTGCTGCTGGCTAGCTCTGCTCAGTCCTTTGTTCTGTGAACAGGCCTGACGGTGTCTTAGGTTAGGGCTTTTCGTGTATGTAGCTCTAGTCAGGTCTTTGTTCTGTGAGCGTGTCTGGCGGTGGCTTAGATTAGGGCTTTTCGCGTGGTAGCTATCCCACAGTCTGGTTTGCTAGCCCAAGTTAGTTCCCTCAGATTGCCCTCGGGGCATTCAGGTGTGGTCCTTACTCTAAGCAATGCAGCCCGCACCTCACTGCCCAGCCCCCGCCTCACTGCCCAGCCCCCGCTTGCTAGTGGGGGATACAGGTGTCTATGCTTCTCCACTGGGGGAGTTACCACTGGGCATGTAATCTGTGGGTTTTAATTATTTATTTATTTTTTCCTCCTGGTTTTGTCACCTTCTGTGGTTCCAAGGCTTGCCACAGAGTTGGCAGTGAGAGTGTTTCCTGGTGTTTGGAAACTTCTCTCTTTTTTAAGACTCCCTTCACAGGAAGGAGCTCCATCCCTACCTCTTTTGCCTCTCTTTTTTTCTTTTATATTTTTTCCTACCTACTTTTGAAGACAATGGGCTGCTTTTCTGGGTGTCTGATGTCCTCTGTCAGCATTCAAAAGTTGTTTTGTGGAATTTACTCAGCGTTCAAATGTTCTTTTGATGAATTTGTTGGGGAGAAAGTGGTATCCCCGTCCTATTCTTCTGCCATCTTAGGACAACCTTCCCACTTCAGTATTCTTGCCTGGGAAATCCCATATACAAGGGGCCTGGCAGGCTACAGTCCAAGGGGTTGCACAGAGTCAGACATGACTGAAGCAACTCAGCATATACACTGAATGATGATGATGAGGGATCCATAGGACAATCCAGGGGAAATTGTTCCAAGCAGGAAGAATAACAGATATGAAGACTCTGACTCAGGAATGAATGGTGCTTGCTTCCATTGTAGTGGTTAAGAGGGCAGTTTCTGAACTCAATCCACTTGGAATCAGTACTGACCCAGCCATCTGCTCTGTGACCCTTGGCAAATCATTTCATTTCTCTGTGCTTAAGTTTTCTTATCTATAAATTAGGGATAAAAGTAGAACTGGCATCACAAGTAATGATGAAGCTTAAGTGAGATAATGTATATAAAGTGTTTAGCAGAGGGCTGGAACATAGTAAGTTACAAATAAGTGCCACCTATTGCTACCATTATTTTATTAAAATTTGATATTTCTTAAGATTTGATTTTTTAAGCTACTTCACTAAGGTAAGATAAACACACAGAAAGCTGTACATATGTAATGTGTGTAACTTGATGAGCTTGGGAATAAGTATACGCTCATGAAGCCATCGCAGTAATCAAGGCCATGAAATTTCCATCACCTGCAAGTTTCTTTTGCTCACTTTACTTTTTAAAATTTATCTTAACATTTAAAAAAAATGCTTTTCTCTTGCAGTAAGGGCATTTAACATACAACCTACCTTTTTAGCAGAATTTTAAGTATGCAATTGCAATATTGTTACCTGTAGACCCCATGTTGTATGGTAGCTCTCCAGAACTTATTCATCTTGTATAAATGAAACTTTGTACTCTTGACCTACACCTCTCTATTTTCCCCTCCTCTAGCTCCTGGTAACCACTAGTTTCCTCTCTGGTTCTTTGAGTTTTATTGTTTTGGATTTCTTATGAAAGCAGGATTGTGTGGTATTTGTTTTTCTGTCTGGTTTATTTCATTTAGCATAATGTCCTTCAGGTCCAACCATGATGTCAAAAATGTCCTTTTCTCAGGATACATATTATTCTACCTTGTGAACATACCACACTTTGTTTATCCATTCTTCTGTTGACAGACATTCAGGTTGTTTCCATAACTTGGCTACTACTCACAGTAATTGCTACGATGAACATGAGAGGGCAGGTATGTCTATGAGATCCTGAAAGTAATTCCTTTGGATGTACCCAGGTATGGAATTGCTGGATAAATGGTAGTTTTCTTTTTCTTTCTTTCTTTTTTTTTTTTTTTTTGAGGAATCACCATATTGTTTTCCAGTCACTACACCAGTTTACATTCTCATCTTATTATTGTTATTATTGACACCACTGCTGTGGAAGGGATCAGTAACTATGGAGATCTTCCACTAAGTTGTGAATGGGAGAAAGTGCCCAGGGGCTGATATTCCCGCCCCCTGGGCCCTCAGCTTTTCATGGCTTGAAGTCCTTGAAGTAGACTTCTTCAAAAGTCAGACTTTGTTCCAATTTATAACAAAACAATACAGTTATCCAACACCTCATGTGTCCTCTCAGCCCTGGATCACCCAGAACATTGTCCACCCTGAGAGACTGGGTTAGCAGGTAGAGAAACTGCTCTTACTCTGAGGGCACAGCCATTCCTTTCAGCCTGGACTCAAGGGCTTAGGTCACTGCTCAATGCTTATATTCCGCATTAGAGCCCAAGGATAAGACACCAAGTTGCTGCAGGGATTCATTTGATTCCCTTAATGAGACCCCAGTTCTCTTTCTGATTTGGAAAACTGAAGAGTTTCACCTTTGCCTGAATGACAATGACCTTGAGGTGATCATCACTACTTGCACATGCTGACTGCCAATCTCTGGGACCAGCTCCGTGAGTCATCATTATGAAACTGGACCTTTAGAGGCTTACAGTTGTTTTTATTTCCTAGAAAGTAACAGATAAAAGTTGTACCTTAGCTGAGGCAAATTGACCATAATATGGTTTAACCAAAGCAGCATCCTGTATCTTCTAACACACAGTGGAATAGAAGAGAGTACAACATTGAACAGTGGTGTACCATATTTTTCAGATTATGACATTTATTATCAGACTACCTTGGTTCAAATCCCAATTCTTCCAGTCACTACCTATATCACCTTGGAGTAAGTTACCTAAGATTTCTGTGTCTTAGTTTTATAATTTATAAAGTAGGAATAGAATAAGAATAGAAACATGGACATAATAAGTGCTCAATAAATGTTACCTATTATTTTAATGATCAACAGCTTATATGACCTACACATACAGCCTGTTCTCTATCTGGATAGCATCACATTTTATTTACTGACCTGCTTTTAGGAAAAAAGCAAAATAAAACAAAGCAAATATATCGTCTGGCAGGCTCAGTACTGCCTGTAGTGGCATCACCCTTGAACTCACACTGCAGATGTCAAAGTCCAGAAGTGGAATTCTTTTTTCCAGTTTTTTTGAGGTATAATTGAAAAACACTGTATGTATTTAAGATGTATGACACTATGGTTTAATATATATATATATATACATTATGAGATGATTACAACAATCAAGTTAATTCACACATCCATCATCTCACATAGTCATCTCTCTCTCTCTCTCTCTCCCTCTCTTTTGGTGTAGTGGGAACACAAGATCTATGCACTTGAAGTAGAAAGTAGAAAATTTCAAGTATACAGTACTATTTTTAAATTCAATTTCTATTTTTTTTAAACACCAAAACCATTTTGTATTGGAATATAGCCAATTAGCAACGTTTTGATAGTTTCAGGTGAGTAGTGAAGGAAGGGACTCAGCCATACATATACACATATCCATTCTCTCTCCAACCCCCTTCCAATGCAGGCTGGCACATAACATTGAGTGGAGTTCCATGTGCTATACAGTAGGTTTCTGTTGGTTATCCATTTCCAATATAGCAGTGTGGACTTCAGGAAGGTCATGTACAGTACTATCAGCTATAGTCACCATGCTGTTCATTAAATTCTCAGAACTTATTCTTCTTATAACTAAAAGTTTGTAACCTTTGACTAACATCTCTGCATTTTTCACACCCCCAGCTCCATTAACCAATGTTCTACTCTCTTGTTTATATGTTCTACTTTTTTAGATTCCAGAGGTGGAATTTTTGAACCAAATCCTGTCTAGCCTAGATGCCAAACATTCAGCTGTAATAACCCCTTAGATCAATTAGGCATATCTATAAATGTCTGAGGTTCACTAAACACTGCTGAGCATTGGTCCCCCACTTCTCTGCCTTGACATGGATAACGGGGGACCTCTTACCTAAGGGAAATGGGTTCCTCTAATCTATGACAATAGCTATGGCTATGAAGTCTCTGCTAACTCTGTTCAGGCTCTGGTCTATCAAACTAGGCCATAACTTGGTGAAGCTGATTCTTATAGCATCAAGGTATGGGGCCATTCTATCAGAATCCCAGTACTAGTGCCCACATTCCTGTCTGATTCTCCTGCAACATTTATGTGAACATCATCAAGGTCTTTGTTTGCAAAAGAAAGCTACTGACCATCAGCACTCTCTTAGAGGTATGTTGTTACTTCGTGGAATCCAGGTGTTTGGTGACAGAATACTCAGATCACTGAAGTCCAGAGCATCTTAAACACAGTGGCTGCTTACTGCTGCTTGACTCTCTAGACACATTAGGCATTTACTTAAAACTGTGTGTTAGTCGCTCAGTAGTGTCTGACTCTTTGTGACCCCATGGATTGTAGCCCACCAGGCTCCTCTGTCCGTGGAATTCTTCATGCAGAATACTGGAGTGGGTTGCCATTCCGTTCTCACAGGGATCTTCCCCACCAAGGGATCAAACCTGGGTCTCTTGCATTGCAGGCAGATTCTTTATCCTATGAGCCACCAGGGAAGCCCACCCAATGCATTTATTTAAGAGACTAACACCGTACACAAAAATAAACTCAAAATGGATTAAAGATCTAAATGTAAGATCAGAAACTATAAAACTCCTAGAGGAGAACATAGGCAAAACACTCTCAGAAATAAATCACAGCAGGATCCTCTATGATCCACCTCCCAGAATTCTGGAAATAAAAGCAAAAATAAACAAATGGGATCTAATTAAAATTAAAAGCTTCTGCACAACAAAGGAAAATATAAGCAAGGTGAAAAGACAGCCTTCTGAATGGGAGAAAGTAATAGCAAATGAAGCAACTGACAAACAACTAATCTCAAAAATATACAAGCAACTTATGCAGCTCAATTCCAGAAAAATAAACGACCCAATCAAAAAATGGGCCAAAGAACTAAATAGACATTTCTCCAAAGAAGACATACGGATGGCTAACAAACACATGAAAAGATGCTCAACATCACTCATTATTAGAGAAATGCAAATCAAAACCACAATGAGGTACCACTTCACACCAGTCAGAATGGCTGCGATCCAAAAATCTGCAAGCAATAAATGCTGGAGAGGGTGTGGAGAAAAGGGAACCCTCCTACACTGTTGGTGGGAATGCAAACTAGTACAGCCACTATGGAGAACAGTGTGGAGATTCCTTAAAAAATTGCAAATAGAACTACCTTATGACCCAGCAATCCCACTGCTGGGCATACACACCGAGGAAACCAGAATTGAAAGAGACACATGTACCCCAATGTTCATCGCAGCACTGTTTATAATAGCCAGGACATGGAAACAACCTAGATGTCCATCAGCAGATGAATGGATAAGAAAGCAGTGGTACATATACACAATGGAGTATTACTCAGCCGTTGAAAAGAATTCATTTGAATCAGTTCTGATGAGATGGATGAAACTGGAGCCAATTATACAGAGTGAAGTAAGCCAGAAAGAAAAACACCAATACAGTATACTAACACATATATATGGAATTTAGGAAGATGGCAATGACGACCCTGTATGCAAGACAGGAAAGGAGAAACAGATGTGTATAACGGACTTTTGGACTCAGAGGGAGAGGGAGAGGGTGGGATGATTTGGGAGAATGGGAATTCTAACATGTAAACTATCATGTAAGAATTGAATCGCCAGTCCACGTCTGACATAGGGTGCAGCATGCTTGGGGCTGCTGCATGGGGATGACCCGGAGGGTTGTTGTGGGGAGGGAGGTGGGAGGGGGGGTCATGTTTGGGAATGCATGTAAGAATTGAAGATTTTAAAATTAAAAAAAAAATAAAAAAATAAAAAAAAAGAGACTAGTAAAGGAGTGGTTCCAATAAACTAAGAAATATGTCTGTGAAAGGGCTCCCCAGGTGGCGCTAGTGATAAAGAATCTGCCTGCCAATGCAGGAGACACAGAGACACAAGTTCGATCCCTGGAAGGGAAAGATCCCCTGGAGGAGGGTATGGCAACCAACTCCAGTATTCTTGCCTGGAAAATTCCATGGACAGAGGAGTCTGGCAGGCTACTGTCCATGGGGCTGCAAAGAGTTGGACACGACTGAGCACTATTTGAAAAAGAAATGCTATATAATTTTTTAAAGCACCAAACTAGTATCTCAAAAAAAGTTTGCACGTTTTTGGACTTCTCTAACACCTATTTATAGTTTGTTATTGTTTGTATTTTCAGTCATAATAGGGAGGGCATACACATTGTTGTGCTTTAGGGCTTCTAAAGGTTTTAACCTAGCCCCTATGTGCCACATGACTCAAGTGCTTAGAGTTTTTCATCTGTTATATCCCAAACAGCTAGAATTTTCTAGGCAAACCTAGAATCTGGAGTACTATGAGATGGGAGGCAACCTCACCGAAGGATATTTAGGTAACAGAGATTTAGCAGTTGTCAAGATGCAACCACAACTAGCAGAGGTGGCTTAGCAGGGCCACGAGGAGTTGACTATGTGGAGAAACACCTCACTGAGTTTCAGGGTCACTCATAGTTGGCCTTAGGAAGTGAGGAGTTCTCACTTCCTGACATTACTCTAACTTCCAGTTGTTTGTGGCTCATCCCAACCCTAAATACAGGGCCGACAGGAAACTCTGCAACTGATGTGGCACTCCCCAGAATACCATGAACTCTGACACCTATATCCAAAGTCAAATATAGGTCCAAGCAACTCAAAGACCAATTCTTCCACTCCTGACACCAAATGTTCCTGGGACACCATTAAATTCAATTTCCTTCCCAAACTGGCATATTTCATAGCTACAAAGTCATCCTCATGATAGCAGTGGTTTCTTAACAAAAAAAAATAATTATGTTATATCATGACTCTGACTCCCATCCACATCTGCATTCATTTATTTGTTCAATAACTGTGTATTAAGTGTTCTGTGTACTGTGGAAACAGTATTGAAATGGAATAGTAAGGTCCTTGATCACATAGATGTTATATGTGAAGGAGGGAAAGGAGGAGAAAAGAAGTATATAAACAAATAGTTAAATACACAATCAATCTGTAGAGGCTGATAAATTTCAACAAGAAAATTAATGTAGTGACGTGGAAAAATCATTGGCAGGAGTCAGCTCTAGACAAAGTGATCAAAAAGACTTTTTTTTGAGGAGGTAAGACCTGAAGGATGAAAATGAACAAGCCATGCAGGGAACATGCAAGTAGAGGGAAGAGTGGGTGCAAAGGCCCAATGGCAAGAAAGGGCCTAGGTTTCAGGAGCAGAAAGAAGATGCTGAAATATGCTGAGTGAGTGGGAGACTGGTACAAAATGAAGATGTAAAAGTGGGCAGAGGATACCACCACCTTGTTTATCTTACAAGATCCTTTTCCTCTCTGGATGTTCGAGCCATCTGACCCAGCTTCATCCATCTGTATACCATCCACCTACAGACTGAGTCAAAGAGTTTAATCAGTCCAGTGCTAGAAGAATTTCTCTGCTGCTATTCCGCCTACCAGCCAGATGATCCACCTACTTCACCACAGCAGAAGCTGCCTATAACATCTCCCTGTATTTCTGGTTTGGAAGCACCTCCTTTCATAATAACTCGAGTCCTGGCCTTCACTATTTTTTTTTAATTTCTAGTATCAGGGACATCTTGCAGCCAGTTTGTACCCTGGGGAGCTGTAGGATGCCTAGAAAGGGCACCTTCTGGCAGGCCAAAGACCAGTACAAAGATAGACCTACTGGTTCTGGGCAAGAGAGGGTAGAGAATTGATGGGAAACAATATGGAACACAATGTTTGGGTTATTTCTAGGCATGTATGCACCATGGAAGCTCACGGATCCCTGCTTGTAAACTTTTAAGAATATCTATCATCAACACTAAAGATATCATACTAAGTGAAGTAAGTCAGAAGGGGAGAGACAAATACCATATGATATCACTAATACAAGGAAGCTAAAAAGATGGCACAAATGAACCTGTCTGCAAGACAGAAACAGACTCATAGACACAGAGAACAGACCTGTGGTTGCCAAGGGGAGGGGCGTGGGGGAGGGATGGACTTGGAGTTTGGGATTAGTAGATGAAGCTACTACATTTACAATGGATAAATGACAAGGTCCCACTGCATAGCATAGGGAAGTATATTCAATATCCTGGGATAAACCACAATCAAAAAGAATATAAAAAGAATGTATATACATATATACGTATATGTGTGTGTATAACTGCCACTTTTCTGTACAGCAGAAATTAACACAACGTTGTGAATCAACTACACTTCAACAAAAAAAGAAAAAAAAAAGAGTGAATATCTATTATCAACCCTGTAGCTCTCTGACACCAGCTTTCCAGATATGTTCCTCTCTACACTAACCCATTAAATCTCATTTTCCATTTTGCATTCAGTGGCTCTCCCAGATAACCTAGGAATAAAATTATTACTATTTCATAGAGAGAGTAGGTATAGGGTTCATGTTGATTGTATGGTTAGATCTATACCTGGCCTGATGGGAGGGTCACAGACAGTGGCCTGGTCTTAGGATTCTACCTCGCATTCGACCTGGTCAGCAACAGGCCGGAATTCGTAAAACCAATGCACAAAAATCCTGGTATCCACCCCTTGCCAAAAAAAGTTTGGAAGAAAATAGTGTCTACACTGTTGTCCATTTTGATGCTTTCAGAAGAACTATGATGGTGGTCATGGCATCTGATGAAAAACCACAGAAGTCATCTGTATCCTGGCATAGTCATTACTCCAGGCTTCCTTCCCACCCCATCTCTGTGTATACAACCTATCTCGCTGATCTCCTTCGAGTCCCATCTCCCTCAAATTCATACCTTGATTGTTTCTCTAAACTATGTGGATTAGAAACTTGAATTTGGACTGTCTTCAGGACTCTGACCTGGAATTTCCTTAGGACAATTCTTCAAGTAACTTCTCCCGAACTCCATTCAGTACAATAATCATAATGAGGAAGGAGAAAAGGAGGAAGAGGGGAGTTAACATTCACTGAGCTACTACTACGCATCAGGCATTGGGCTGAGCATTTCATGTTCATTTTCTCGTTTAATATTTTAAAATCCCTATGAAATACTTACTGTCATTATTCTCATTTTATAGATGATAAATGTGAGGCTCACTAAAGTTATATGACTTGTCAAAATCATACTAGTAGACAGAGACACAAAAAGCTAGGGTTCCAGCCCAGATGCATTTGAATTCAGAACCTATACTCTCAACCATATTGTGTCATTGCTACATGCCCAGCCAGGTCTGCAGCAGAAGGGAAGTCAGACATTACAGCCACATTTAATACTTCATTCCCTCTAAATGCAGTCAGGGTGATCATACCCAAGGTCATGGGCACTGCAGACAAGGATGCTACTGAGTGAATGAGGGAAAATGCTTCAAAGTTTGCCTTTCTCCCACCTCTGCAAACCTGTCTTGGCCCCTCTTCTGGCTCCCTTTGTATCTTGGGTTCTAGATTTCATCCAGACCCATTTGTGTTTAGTGACCTTGTAGCACTAGATATTATCACTTCCAGGGACTTCCCTGGTGGTCCAGTGGTTAAGACTCCATGCTGCCAGTTCAAGGGGTATGGGCTCAATCCCTGGTATTGACCTTGGTGAGGCAGGAACAAGGGGTGGTGAGAAACAAGATCTTAATTCCCTGTCCAAGAATTGAACCTGGGTAGCCTGGATGAAAACTAGGAATCCTAGCCGCAAGACCAGCAAGGGCTAGAGTTTAGAAGCTAGTTTTCCCTAGATCTTTGTCCCCTGTGAAAAATACAGGTATCACAGAGGCAGAAACTGTAAATGCATGTACAAAGTTTATTATTAAAGACATAGCACAACAAGTGGGAGAGCACAAAGAGAAACGGTTTGTTTAGATGAGATAGAAGCAAGGCAGAGATGCACAGCTGGAGAGAAAGGGTGTGGGCTTCCCACCTAGTCAGGAGGAGTGCAGTAAAGAGGCATATAAGTCATTTATATAGGACAGTTCTTCTGGGTCTTTGTTTACCTTTGGCCAATTATCTGGTTTATTTTTCCACACCTGACCTACCCTGGTACACTCTCCTATGAGTGCATGCACCCCTCAGCCAAGATGGATATCAAAGGGAAGGTTTCTGGGAAGAGCAAGACTCATTATGGTCTGGCATTATCCCCTGACTTTTGACCCACAAGGAACCTTTCTGTGCATGTGTAGCATCTCCTTTAGGGGAGAGTGGAGAACCCTTAACTTTACGGAAGGTTTGCCCCTCTTTGTCCTTGCCATGACTTACCTTAAGGTGTTTATAAGAGACAAACACTGGCTATTTACCCTGTTTCTGTTGCTGCTTCCATTTTGGAGCGAAAACAGGAGGCTGACTGTAAATGTTTTAACTGAAGCCTACTTATCTCTTATCTCAGAAAATGCTAACAGTTTTAAGTATCCAGCCTGAAGCCCACTTCTTTGTGCCACATGAAATGTAAACAGGAAGCCAGTTATAAATGTCTAACCTGGAGCCCATCTATCTCCTACATCAGTTAGAGAACTAAGATCACACATGCCATGCAGTGTGGCCAAAAGATTAAAAAAAAAAAAAGATATTATCACTTCCAGTTACTGGCTGTAGGCAAAGCCTCCTAAAAACATAGGTGAGAAACATTATTACCTCAGCATCTAGCCTAGGCATATGAGACAACACATACCACATGCCTTAGGCTGTGGGTACCATACTTTGTCCTGCAGAAACCACTAGAACTAGGGACTTTGGCTTCCTGCTGGCAACCACTGAAGTTTAGTGTCTGTGTTTATAGTACAGTTTGTCTGTTTATATCTTCTGAAGGGACCTAGACCATGGCTGCTATTTCTCCTATCTTGAAAGTAATGACTTGTTCCTCCAACCACCCTATGAAGGCCTAGCAATGATAGATCAACCCTGATGGCAATGCCTGTGAGCCACAAGATGGTCATATCAAAGTGAAAGTGAGGGAGCAAATCAAGACAGTCTTTATGGCCAATTTTTATCAAATACAGTTAATCTTTCGATGATACACAACTCTGCTTAACTGTTTCAATAGCTCACCCTTACTTGTGTGGTAATGTCCAAATGAGTTCATACAACTTCCAGGTCCCTGTATGACGTTGTGTGCTCAGTCACTCAGTCATGTTCAACTCCTTGTGACCCTATTACCACTAATGAAAGAAAATCAGACATCTCAAGTTAATGAATTAATCGCTTTTCTATGTATGGGAAGATGCAAGAGTATGGGCTCTTGCATACTGAGCCTGCCAGGCTCTCTGTCTATGGCATTTTCCAGGCAAGAATACTGGAGCAGTGCTGCCATTTCCCTTCAGGGGATCTTCCTGACCCAAGGATCAAAGCCACATCTCCTGCATTGGCAGGCAGATGGTTTACCACTGTGCCACCTGGGAAGCCTGCCCTGAATGATAGTAACTTTGAGATGTATTTTAGGATCAACAGTAAAAACTACATTTTACCCACTTTCCACCTTTCCCATTGGTCTTTCAGGGTTTTGGTGCTAGAAGGCCACAAATTTAGGGCACTTTCTGGAAACACATTTTCTTCCCTGTATGAGGTCCACCCTTCTCCTAGGCTCTATAGTATCTGTCTCTCCTAGACCTTGTGATGAGAAGTGTTGCCCGCTTTCTCAGCAAACAAAGGATGTGGCCATCAAGCCATCAGCCATTACCTCCTCTCTGAATTGAGCCTGAGGGAACTCCGGATGGAAACCACTCATCCACTACCAATGGTTCACCCAGAGGGCACTCAGGATGCGAAAGAACAGGATACTGGCCCTAGATAGTTGAGGGGCATCGTCAAAGGAGCAACTTCAGTGAGCCCATACTCTTGCGTCTTCCCATACATAGAAAAGCAATTAATTTATTAACTTGAGATGTCTGATTTTCTTTCATTAGTGGTAATTTTTGATGTTCTGACTATCCGGTTTTTGTTGCAAAAACTCCTAAATATCCTGGCTCCTCACTCACCTGTTTGGAGCAGTGCTTCAGAGCGATCTGAGAGGCTTGTTGTCCTTAGAAAGCCTGTCAAATAAAACATAATTCTCAGCTTTTAGGTTGTGTGTGTTTTTTTCCCCAGCTGACAAACCTGGGAAGCAATTTATCCATATGAAAACAGATTTGCTTCTGGAACCCAGGTCCCTATGTACCTATATCCTTCTTTTAACTAAACACCTAGGCTTTCTGTAAGAATGTAGGCAACTGGTATTATACACCTTGATGATTAAGCACAGAAATTTGGGGTCCATTAGACCAGAGTTTGAATCCTGACTCTGCCTCTCATTAATTACATGACAGTTTCTGCTTCAATTTCCCTCTGTAAAATGGGAATGATGATAATAGTTGTACCTCTTTCATAATGTTGTTCTGAAAATTATATGAACCAATGCATATAAGTCACTTACTAGTCATTTAGCTTGTTTCCCCACTGTTGGACTTCCCTAGTGGCTCAGGTGCTAAAGAATCTACCTGCAGTGCAGGAGGCCTGGGTTCAATCCCTGGGTTGGGAAGATCCCTTGGAAAAGGGAATGGCTACGCACTCCAGTATTCTTGCCTGGAGAAGTCCATGGACAGAGGAGACTGGCAGACTACAGTCTGTGGAGCTGCAAAGCGTCAGACACTATTGAGCAACTAACACGTTCACTTACTTGCTGCTGCTGCTGCTGCTGCTGCTGCTGCTAAGTCACTTCAGTCGTGTCTGACTCTGTGCGACCCCATAGACAGCAGCCCACCAGGCTCCCCCGTCCCTGGGATTCTCCAGGCAAGAACACTGGAGTGGGTTGCCATTTCCTTCTCCAATGCATGAAAGTGAAAAGTGAAAATGAAGTCACTCAGTCGTGTCCAACTCTTAGCGAACCCATGGACTGCAGCCCACCAGGCTCCTCTGTCCATGGGATTTTCCAGGCAAGAGTACTGGACCGGGGTGCCATTGCCTTCTCCGGTTCACTTACTTACTTTATGATAATTCCATGTTTAGTATTTCAAGAAATCAAACTGTTTCCACAGTGGCTGTACCATTTTATACTCCCACCAGCAATGAATGAGGGTTCCAAGTTTTCCACATACTCATCAGCACTTCTTGTTTTCTACTTTTTCATTATAACCACCTAGTGGGTGTGTTGGAGAAGACTATTGATAGTCCCTTGGACTGCAAGGAGATCCAATCAGTCCATCCTAAAAGAAATCAGTCCTGAATATTTGTTGGAAGGACTGATATTGAAGCTGAAACTCCTGTACTTTGGCCACCTGATGCGAAGAGCTGACTCATTAGAAAAGACCCTGATGCTGGGAAAGGTTGAAGGTGGGAGGAGAAGGGGATGATAGAGGATGAGATGATTGGGTGGCATCACCAACTCAATGGGCATGAGTTTGAGTAAACTCTGGGAGTTGGTGATGGACAGGGAGACCTGGAGTGCTGTAGTCCATGGGGTCGAAAAGAGTCGGACACGACTGAGCAACTGAACTGAACTGAACTGAACTGAGTGGGTGTAAAATGATATTTTATTGTATTAGTACCTTTTGCAATTTGCAATAGGGATTTGCAATTTCCTAATAACTAAAGCTACTGAGCATCTTTTCATCTGTTTCTTGGCCATTGTTTATCTTTTTTGGAGAAATGTTTATTTAAATCACCACAACAGAGATGTACTCAAATCACTGTAGCTCATCCCTCAAAACATGCTTTCTTAGTAACCAGTTTCCACTGCTACTTTTCCACTTTCACTGGAGGCAGATAATCCTTATAGGAGCTAGGAACTTCACTTAGACAAGCAAAAAACGGCTGTCACCTTATAAAACACTTGTAGAAGAAGAATGCCAAATAGTACCAAACACAAGGAAGGACATTTGAATGGACCATACCCTATTCTCTATTCAATTGTTTTACAATCTGGAGGATTACCATTTGGGACTGAGGTGACAGAGGTGGTCAAGTCCAAGTTCTTCTAGTTCAAGCAAACCTCCTCTATACATATCCACTGAGTATTGCTCTGCTGCTAGCAAGTGGACAAAGGGCCAACAATCTGAGTTGAGAAAGGTGTTTATTAAGCAAAAGGTGCTGGGTTCAAGAAAAGCTCTAGGAAAGTGCTAAATGGTGCCCCTGGCATTGTGCAGTACACAGCATGCCTTTGCAGTTTGCAGAGGTACATTCTAATCTCTGGATCCTCCCAAGCTCTTTAAAGCTTTCCACTAGGCAAATTCTGAGGGAGCGATGGCTCATTCCACCTGCAGTAGAAGCCTGTAGAGAAAAAGTGGTGCTCATTACACATCGATCCCTTTAACTCCTCCCAGCATGCCTATGCCAAAGGCCCTGACAAGTGTCTGAATGCAAGCCAGTCCTTCTGGGTTTTATCCGGCCTTTCCCCTGCTTCAAACCTCACACAATGGCCTCCCCTGGCCCTCCTTGTATCTCCTGTCTCATCCAGCGCTACTCTTTCTCTTTGATCATTGTGCTCCAGCCACAATGGTCTCCTTTTTGTTTTTGAACATGCCCAGCTCTTTTCTTACCTCCAGGCCTTTGCACTGGGTGTCCTCTTCCTGAGACCCTCTTTTCCCCCATGCTTCTCACTCCTACTCATCCTTAAGGGCTCAGCTTAAAGATGACTTCCTCAGAGAGCCCATCTGTGACTGGACAGCTTAAATCGCTATTCTTTTCCTATATCTCCACTCTACTCTTCTCTCTCATAGCATCCTGGACTTCTCCGTGCAGCGCTTACCACATTCATTCAGATTTTGTTTATTTCCTGTCTCTTTCACTAGCCTGAACTCTGCAAAGGAGGTGATGGTGCTGATTTTTAAAATTTTACTTTTAATTGGAGGAAAATTGCTTTACAATGTTGTATTGGTTTCTGCCATACAACAATGTGAGTCAGTCATAATTTTATATATATATATATATATATATATATATATATATATATATATATATATACATCCTCATTCTTGAGCCTCCTCCTTCCCATCTCCCCATCCCACCCCCCCCTAGGTCATCACAGAGTGCCAGGCTGGGCTCCCTGTGATATTTGTTCATGATTATATTGCATCCTCCATGTCTAGCACAGTGCCTGACACATGATATGCCTCCAAACGTATTTTTCAAATAAAGGAATGTGTACAAATTTGAAGTGTCTTCCTTAAAGATTAAATTAGCAGATTAAATTAGCCTGAACATTTAATTTTGAAAAGATCAGCTGTCAATACATACTTAATTGGATTCTAACACCTTTTCCATGGTGAATTTGATCTAAGGTGGTTAAACTTTCTGATGAAACACAAATTGGATCATGTCATTACCTTGCTTAAAATCCTTCAAGAGGTTGCCATGGCCTACAGGAAAAGTGTCCAAACATATCCCCAAGATTGACAAGTACCTTTGTGACAGTGGATTTCAAACCTTTTTGACTGTGACCCACAGTACAAAATATATATTATCTTGTAGCCTAATACCCACTGCTATAAATATGCGTATAAATAACAAATTTTTTCACAAAAGAATTTTTATCTTTACTGCAGGCAATACAGTATATTTTCTATTCTACTATCGTCCGTATCACTTAATAAGATGTTGTTCATGACTCACCAAATCAACCTCACAAAATAGTAATGGGTTATAAGCTGCAGGTCAAAAATGATGCCATGAGGTTTGAACTCAATCTCCAGCCCCTCAAATCCTTCAAAGCTCCTCACAGCTCCCCTCATATGCCATGCCATCTCATCTTTACTCACATTGCTTCCCTAGTGGCTCAGATGGTAAAGAATCTGCCTGCAATGAAGGAGACCTGGGTTTGATCCCTGGATACAAGATTTGATCCCTCCTTCCTTGGAGGAGGGCATGGCAACCCACTCCAGTATTCTTGCCTGGACAATTCCATGGACAGAGGAGCCTGGCAAGCTACAGTTCATAGTGTCACAAAAAGTCATACACGACTGAGCAACTAATGCTTTCACCTGCAGGACGCATTTGGTTTTCAAAACTCAGTTGAAGACTCAGTGAAGCTGTTGTCTTCCCAAAGGAGAAGTGATGACTTCCTCCTCTGGGTCCACCTCATCCCAATCTTCAGAACTTCATATTGGCATTCTTTATCAAAGTCCTTAACAAAATGTATTATTTGTGTTTACTTATATAGTTTCAAGAGATTGACAAGGTGGGAGTATAAATACATTGAATAATGGAAAGTTCTTGGTTCTTTGTTGTCTAGTGAAGACATTCAGTGATCCTTGGACATCATTAGATACCCTCGTTGTGATTTCCATTTTTCAACCCTCATTACCTTGTTAACAAACGACTCTTGAAAGCAACAGTCTTGGTGTGTGCTCCAGTGGAAGAACTTAATGAGTTCCCATACACTACTGGAATGGATGGTGAGTTTTTACACTTTTTCTTCCATATTGTACATTTACCATTGGGTCTAGTATTCTTTCCCACATGGCTAACGGCTGGAGAGAAAATGTGACAGACCTAGATGGTGATACCTGGCGGACTTGAGGTGGACATTATATTTGGTTCAAGTCGTACCATTCTGACTTTGGACACTATTTCCTGATTTGGATTCTGTTCTTACCCTTTGTGATTGAAATCCATACTTGGTTTCCTTAGCTTGACCTCCTACGTTGCACCCCATACATCTGAATTGTCTGCTTTGGCCTTTTATGTTCCTGACTGTCTCAGGGTGAGGATGGAAGTGTCCTCTGCTTGTCATGACAGCACTTCCCTCTGTCTGGAGATGAGATACTATACCCAGCCATTTTTTCCCTGCAGAAGTCACATTTACTTGTTTTTAAATTAATTTTTATTGGAGTAGAGTTGCTTTACAATGTTGTGTGAGTTTCTACTCTACAGAAAAATGAATCAGTTGTGCATATACATATATCCCCTCTTTTGTGGATTTCCTTCCCATGTAGGTAGCTACAGAGCACTGAATAAAGTTCTCTGTGTTATACAGTAGGTTCTCATTAGTTACCTATTTTATACATAGTAGTATATGTACAACAGTCCTAATTTCCCAATCCATTCCACCCTTTTCTCCCCTTGGTATCTGTACATATTTTATGTCTGTATCTCTGTTTCTGCTTTGCAAATAAGTTCATCTGTACCATTTTTCTAGATTTCACATATATGTGTGAATATACATTTGTTTTTCTCTTTCTGACTTACTTCACTTTGTATGACAGTCTCTAGGTCCATCCACATCTCTGAAAATGGCACAATTCTCTTCTTTTTTTTTATTACTAAGTAGTATTACATTATATACATGTACCACAGCTTCTTTATCCATTCCTCTGTTGATGGACATCTAGGTTGCTTCCATGTCTTGACTATTGCAAATAGTACTTCTATGAACATTGGGGTGTATGTACTTTTCTGATTTATAGTTTCCCAGCCTTTCTAAGGTAGTATGGCATTCAAGAAACCATAAGTCTCTCAATATTTAAAGTAAACCTCTGAATGTGGCTCTCTAACCTAGCCTCCCCAGATCCTAGTACTTCTGTGAAAAAGAAGAAAATAAAGCTGAGGATGTGTCAGAATGCTTAGACTATCAAAACAATGATAACAGAGGATCACAACCATTTTTGCTGCACATCAGAGTTTCAGATTAACTTAATGGACTCAGTATTCATAATCCTAAATCTAGTGGGAAGCACACAACACCATCTAAAAGAAAGAGGAAATGAATTAAAGCAGAATTTCAGACGTTCTTACAGGTAATTAAATTATTTGGTGATTCCCTTTGAAATAAGCAATATCCCAATGACATATGCACACCTGATGAATGGCATCATCCATGAAACTGAAATTGATCGGTTTCTTCAGGAATATATTGATAAAACACGGTCTACTGGAGAAGGGAATGGCAAACCACTTCAGTATTCTTGCCATGAGAACCGCATGAACAGTATGAAAAGGCAAAAAGATAGGACACTGAATGGTGAACTTGCCAGGTGCGCAAACGCTACTGGAGATCAGTGGAGAAATAACTCCAGAAAGAATGAAGAGATGAAGCCAAAGAAACAAGACCACCCATTTGTGGATGTGACTGGTGATGGAAGCAAAGTCCAATGCTGTAAAGAGCAATATTGCATAGGAAATTGAAATGCTAGGTCTACGAATCAAGGTAAATTGGAAGTGAGCAAACAGGAGATGGCAAGAGTAGACATCGACATTTTAGGAATCAGTGAACTAAAATGGACTGGAATGGATGGATTTAACTCAGATGACCATTATATCTACTACCGTGGGCAAGAATCCCTTAGAAGAAATGGAGTAGCCATCATAGCAAACAAAAGAGTCAGAAATGCAGTTTTGGACTGCATTGGATGCAGTCTCAAAAACGACAGAATGATCTCTGTTCGTTTCCAAGGCACACCATCCAATATCAGAGTAATCCAAGTCTATGCCCAGACCAGTAATGCTGAAGAAGCTGAAGTTGAATGGTTCTATGAAGACCTACAAGACCTTCTAGAACTAACCACCCAAAAAAGATGTCCTTTTCATTTTAGGGGGCTGGAATTCAAAAGTAGGAATTCAAGAAACACCTGGAGTAACAGGCAAATTTGGCCTTGGAGTACAGAATGAAGCAGGGCAAAGGCTAATAGAGTTCTGCCAAGAGAATGCACTGGTCATGGCAAACACCCTCTTCCAACAACACAAGAGAAGACTCTACACATGGACATCACCAGATGGTCAACATCGAAATCAGATTGATTATATTCTTTGCAGCCAAAGGTGGAGAAGCTCTATACAGTTACAAAAACAAGACCAGGAGCTGACTGTGGCTCAGATAATAAATTCCTTATTGCCAAATTCAGACTTAAATTGAAAAAGTAAGGGAAACCACTAGACCATTAAGATATGATCTAAATCACATCCCTTATGATTATACAGTGAAAGTGAGAAATAGATTCAAGGGATTAAATCTGATAGACAAAGTGCTTGAAGAACTATGGACGGAGGTTTGTGACATTGTACAGGAGGCAGATATCAAGACCATCCCAAGAGTAAGAAAGGCAAAATGGTTGTCTGAGGAGGCCTTACAAATAGCTGTGAAAAGAAGAGAAGTGAAAGGCAAAGGAGAAAAGAAAACATATACCCATTTGAATGCAGAGTTCCAAAGAACAGCAAGGAGAGATAACAAAGCCTTCCTCAGTGATCAATGCAAAGAAATAGAGGAAAACAATAGAATGGGAAAGACTCTTCAAGAAAATTATAGATACCAAGGGACTATTTCCTGCAAAGATGGGCACAGTAAAGGACAGAAGTGGTAGAGACCTAAAAGAAGCAGAAGATATTAAGATGAATTGGCAAGAATACTGAGAACTATATAAAAAAGATCTTCACGACCCAGATAATCACGATGGTGTGATCACTCATCTAGAGCCAGACATCCTGGAAGGTGAAGTCAAGTGGGCCTTAGGAAGCATCACTACAAGCAAAGCTACTGGATGTGATGAAATTCCAGTGGAGCTATTTCAAATCCTAAAAGATGATGCTGTGAAAGTACTGCACTCAATATGCCAGCAAATTTGGAAAACTCAGCAGTGGTCACAGGACTAGAAAAGATCAGTTTTCATTCCAATCCCAAAGAAAGGCAATGCCAAAGAATGGTCAAACTACTGCACAATTACACTCATCGCACATGCTAGTAGAGTAATGCTCAAAATTCTCCAAGCCAGGCTTCAACAGTACGTGAATGGCGAACTTCCAGATGTTCAAGCTGGATTTAGAAAAGGCAGAGGAACCAGAGATCAAATTGCCAACATCTGTTGGATCATCGAAAAAGCAAGAGAGTTCCAGAAAAACATCTACTTCTGTTTTATTGACCTTGCCAAAGTCTTTGACTGTGTGGATCACAACAAACTGTGGAAAATTCTTCAACAGATTAGAATACCAGACCACCTGACTTGCCTCTTGAGAAACCTGTATGCAGGTCAGGATGCAACAGTTAGAACTGGACATGGAACAACAGACTGGTTCCAAACAGGAAAAGGAGTACATCCAGGCTGTATATTGTCACCCTGCTTATTTAACTTCTATGCAGAGTACATCATGAGAAACGCTGAGCTGGAAGAAGCACAAGCTGGAA